>NW_027437538.1:0-600000 GCF_965140245.1 Athene noctua
GCTCATCCTCATCCCTCACTCTGCCAACAGACTTTCTGGTATATTTTGGTTTCTGTATCGGGGCGACTGATCCCGGCACTGCCTGGCTCTCTGGCCCAGTCTGTGTGCTGGTGGAGGCGACTGAGACTGGCTCTGCCTGTGCCCCCGGTTCAGATATTGTTTGTGTGGCCTTTTCTTCCCTTGAGGGCAGCGGGTGGTATTAAAGAGGACACGGTAGGCATGGGCAAGTCCCCAACACATTGCAGCGAGTTGTGTCTCCTGGGTTTTGCCCGTTTGGTAACACACCCTTTCTAAGCACTCCATCAGCTTCTCAGGGCTCTGCATTTGCTCAGGAGTGAAGTTCCAAAGCATTGGGGGTGCCACCGACTCAGGCCTTTGCCCATCTTCTCCCACACCCCTTGCCACTCACTGTTGTCTGACCTCGGGCAGGTTTCCGGGCACGGCTATTGTTAGAGAAGTGCCGCATGGCCAAAACCGAAATCAGGCAGGCATTCAGAAGGCATTGTGCCACAATCACTCTGGCCTGCAGGCTCCGGGGATAACTGAAACTCCCCAGAGCCGAGAGGATCTCTTCCCCTGGCTCACCCATAGAGGGGGTGAGACCCCTAACAAAAGCCCAGGCAGCAAACAGGTACCGGCCCGCCCCACACACAGCGATACAAAGGCAGCAGAAGGGTTCGATAGCCCCTATAACAACATGAGACCCTTGATACATTTCCCACCGATAACAAACGCCACCACTGGGATCATACACTGGATAGAAGGATTAATCCAGCCCCGCCACGCAAGCAAGTGGGCCAGCATTGCAAACATTTTCTTATCAAATAAACACGAATACAAACAGAAAGATGACACCCAACAGATTGCTCTAACACACTCTGGTCAGGGTCTGTCCCTTTTTGACTCTTATTTCAACCCAATTCGTGCCCCACGTTGGGACCCAAAAAGACTGTGCTGGTTTAAGCCCTGCCGGGCCCGGAGACCACGTTGCCATTGCCCCTCCCCAACCCTCGGGCTGAGTAGGGCTGGAAGTGAGGCACAAACCCCGGGGTTGAAATAAGGATTGACTACAAGTGTCAGAAATAACAATCTGAACAACAACAACCGCAATAACAACAACAAACAGCAATAACAGTGAACAAGACAAAAGATATACAGAGAAATACCGCAAAATGGTCAAGGAGCAAGCCCGCCGCGTGTATGGCAAAACCCAAAACCAGAAGCGAAAGTAAAAAGTCTCCGCCCCTGGACCTGACGCCAGCATGGTATGAATAACCCGGCTGGAGATCCCTTCCCCCTCACTCTCTGCTGGTGAAAAACTTGACTCTATCCCAGCTGAACCAGGACAAGAATGCTGTGGGAAACGGTGTCAGAGGCCTTGCTAAAGTCAAGGTAAACAGCACCCACAGCCTTTCCCTCATCCAATCAGCAGGTCGCCCTGTCGTAGAAGGAGATCAGGTCTGTCAGGCAGGACCTGCCTTTCATAACCCCGCTGACTGGGCCTGATCCCCTGCCTGTCCATTAGATGACTTGTAATGGCACCCGAGGTGACCTGCTCCATCACCTTCCCTGGCACCCAGGTCACACGGACAGGTCTGTAGTTCCCTGGATCCTCCTTCCTGCCTCTCCTGTAGATGGGTGTCCCATGTGCCACCCTCCAGTCCAATGGGCCCTCCCCAGTCAGCCATGACTCCAGGTAAAGCATGGACAGCGCCTTGGCGAGCACATCTGCCAGCTCCCTCAGCACCCTTGGGCGTAACCCACCCGCTCCCACAGCCTTGTGTGCATCCAAGCGGTGCAGCAGGTCTCTGACCACCTCCTCTTCCCCTGCGCTGCCCTCAGCCTGCTTCCCCTGCCCATCTCCTGGCTCCTGGGGCTGGGGGTCCAGGGAACAGCCACTTCCACTGCTACACGCTGAGGCCAAGTAAGCCTTGAGCACCTCAGCCTTTCCCTCAGCCTTAGTTGCCAGGTTTCCCTCTGCATCCAGCAAAGGAGGGAGATTTTCCCTCATCCTCCTTTTGCTGTTAACGAATTTATAGCAACATTTTTGTTATCCTTAACAGCTGCGGCCAAGTTGAGCTCTAGCTGTGCTTTGCCTCTCCTCATGTTCTCCCTGCAGAGCTTCACGACATCTTTATAGTCTTCCTGAGAGAAGAGTTGCCTCCTCTGGGTCATGGGCACAGTTGTTAAACTCTCCAGGTCCCAGAAGTGTCCCCTGTGCTGCCCCACAACGCCCCGGTATCTCCCACTGACCTCCAGGTAGGGGTGACCCCTTCCCCACAGCTCTCTGAGCCTGATCCTCCAACGGGTGTTTTACCCATCTCGTTGCCGACCCAGCCCGCCTGTAACGGCCTGACTTGGGTACGAGAATATTGAGGGAGACCGTGTCCAATGTCTTGCTGAGTTGGAGGTACATGACACCCACTGTCTCCCCTCACGTCCCAACGCAGCCGCTTCCCCATGAAGGCAATCCGGCTGGGGAGCCATGATGTCCCCTTGGGAGGTCCATGCCGACGGCGTTTGGACACAATCTGCTCTTTTGGGTGCCCGGGAATGTCACCCCAGAGGACTCATTGCAAGGGTCACTCCTCACCACAGTGACCTTGTGCAGCCAGTGGGTGTTGGGGGGCACTTCTGGCCTCCTTCAAAGGTGGGGGCAACATTGGCTTGTCCTCACCCACAAGAGATGTCTCCCAGTACTGGGACCTTTTCAGAGGGATATTCCACAGAAATATTGATCTTCTCCTGTAACTTCATTGCACCTCTCTGCTGTTACATGGCGTATCAAATCTCTTTAATCTTTCGTGTATTTTCGCCTGTCCCAATAGAATGACCATTTCTGAAGCCAACTTTTCAGATGCAAAATCTCTAGAAAAAGGGCCGTTTCATTATTCTTTAGTTTTCTCCTCCCCTGACTTTTGTTCATTCAGATTCCTATCAGCTCGCGAGCTGCTGCTTTCAACTTCAGGTGGTTAAAATCTTGCCTCTCTCTCAGCAGACTAATTGTCTTCTTGGCCAACTCCTCCAGTATGTTTATCTCTACATTTTTCTATCTGCCAACCGAAAATATTTCTCATAAAATTACCCCTTGTAGAAAGGCAACCTCATTGGAGATTATACTTAAATTATAGGAGAGAAATGTATTTTATTTTGTATGAACCTTGATGATGTTTGACTTTTCCTTGCCTGCAAACAGCAGAAATCCTTCTGCGCCCGTGTGCAGGCGGTTCTCCAAGGACAGCAGGGGGGAGATTGTGCAAAGGAGCTGTAACCTCCCGCTGCAGAGATCAGAGGAGAAATCTGATGTAAGGAGAAATGATGCGAGTCCCAGGCGGCTGAGGAGAGAAATGCTGGGACTGGGGGTGAGGACAAAGGTTGTCCGGACTGTGTTGGACCCCAAGGGACTGTCCAGGAGATCTCCCGAGGAGATGCTCTGCATCGATGTCGGTCAGAGAGTGCTGCTATCGCCTCTTCTCTAAAATGTAAATTAAATAATGTGCTCTTTAAAATACAGATTGATTTGTATTAGGGGCACTTTGAAATCTTCCTCCTTAACTACACCAGGAAATGACTCCAATTAGCTGCACAAGTCCTGAAGACTAGAAGAAATCTAAAGGAAGAGAACGAGCTCGTTAGGGCTTTGTGCATTTTAATGAGCCCCGTGGTGTATTTGGCCCCATGTCCATGATGCTCAGGCCCTGAGAGGAGACTGAGCAAAGGACTCAACAAGTCCAAGTCAGCAGCAAAGCTCCCCGTGCCCTGAAGCCCTGATTGGCCCCACGGAGGGCCAGGACTGACAAAGCCTCTGCAGGGACTCGTTAGAGCAGAGAATTGGAGGCTGTGATTGCAGGCAGGCAAAGGCCCCGTGCAGGGCTGTCCTGCTGTGAAACCCTTGGGTTGGTGATGGAGCACAAAGGCCAAGCCCTGACCCTCAGGCCCTGGGAAGGAGATGCTGCCCCTCGTGTGTGGCTCAGGGCTCTTCCTGGGGGCAGGGGCTGTGAGGGGGAGCAATGCCAAGTGTAGGAAACTGCACAACCCCTCCCGCCTTCCCCAAGCAATGGCGAAGAAGAAATGAAGTGCAGAGCCTCCCAATCAAGTTTCTCCTGTGAGGTCTCAGTGGCAGAGGCAACTGCCATAGCCCAGGGGAGAAAGACCTTGGTCCTGTTGGGCCTTTTCGCCGTGCCAGAGCCCTTGGCCATCTCGCCTGCCGGCTGTCCTACACTGGCCCGTGCCGGCACCTCTTTCCCTCCAGGCTGCAGACACCCATCTTGCTTTCCCACCCAGCTCCTGCCTCAGCATTTCCACACCTTCACTGATGTCTCTCCACCCTCACCGGCTGTTCCTTGAGAGAGAAACCATGGGCTGATTCTGACTCCCTCGGTGGGATCTCTTGCACCACACTGCTACCATCTGAGTGACATCTCGTATCCTTCAAATGCAGTCTGAGCCTTCCAAGATGCACTTTGTTGAGATTTCCTTCTGTTCCGAGTACCGAGAAATGCTCCATCACTCGGAAACCCCCCTTCAAGCAGCTGCAGGCTGTTTGTACAGTGCCCTGAGGCTGCACCTCACCAGGCTCAAGCAGCCCAGGTTTCTCAGCCTCTCCACCAAGTCCCCACACCCCGTCCTGGCAGCTCTGCTCTGGAGCCTCTCCAGTTCCTCCCCATTCCTTCAGCACAGGGAGCCCCACCCCAGACACCCCAGTCATGATGTGGCCACCACAGTGCTGATGGGAACTGCCTTGTCTGAGCTGGCCACATGCCCCTAACGCAGCCCCATGGGCAGCTGGCCTTCCTCACGGGGACACGCCCCTCTGCCTTGGATGGCATCCCGAGGGATGCCCAGGCCCTTCTCCTCGGGGTCACTCCTCCGCCGGTCAGTCCCAGCGTGCCCCCAGCTCTGGGGTTGTTCTGTCCCCAAATGCAGGACTGGCCACTTGCCCTTGTGAAGATTCAGGAGGTTTCTACTGACTGAAGCCCAGAGAGTTTCAGGGTCCCCCAGCAATGCAGCTGGCTCCAGGGCCAGCTGGGAATGTGCAGGTAGAGGAGAGCATTCCCCCAGGTGCAGTCAGGGATCACTGTCCACCTTCCCTTCAACCCAGGCTGGCTAGCAGAGGTCCATGGACTTCCAAGTCCCCGCGGAGTACCAGGGCCTAAACCTGTGTCCTTCCTCCAGCTGTCCAGAGGAGACTTCATCCTCCTGCTGTCCTTCATCAGGAGGTTGGCTGATCCTGAGCAGAAGACCCCTGTGCCCTGAAGAGTCCGTGATGCTCAGCACAGCAAACCTGAGCAGAGCCAGGCCTGGGCTGTGCCGGGCTGAGCTCCATGTACAGCTGGGCCTTCAGGCCCTGTTGGGCTGAGTGTATCCCTTGGGCGTCAGTTCAACTTGATTGTAAGAGAGAAGAGTGCAGGAAGGTCCCACCTGCCCCTGGCCATCCCGCCATCGGCATGTCCTGACCTTTATACAAAAGCAGCAGCACACGCCCGTGGGAACATCCTCTGTTGGGGGCAGCAGGAGCAAGAAAACCCTTGTGAGAGCAGCACTGTAACTGGTAACACGGAAAGAGCTCACAGGGGCACAATGAGAGAACAGTTCCAGGGGTGGGATCTGCACAGCTCCCTGCACCGGCATCAAAACCATGTCCTTGTGCAAACCAGCACCCAAGCCTGCTGCTGGCCTGCCAGGGATTGCGGCAGGTGTGACCTCACAGCTGCCCTCACAGCCATGCACCTGCTGCTGGCCCACGAGATCCTGAGGCACAGCTGAGCTCATCCCAGCGCTCCACACCAGCTCCTCCTCGTGGCCCACGAGGGGATTAGATACAGGTCACCTCACGTTCCGCTTCCAAGGCCTTACGGCTGCTCTAGAACCCTGCAGTGCCTGTGCTGCCCCCACGGGCCAGACAGACCAAGTCAGGGTTAGGATAGGGACTCAGGGGGACGGGGTCAGAGTGTGGGAACAAGGGCTTCCGAGGGTTAGGTGGTAAAACCCAGGCTGTTACTGGGGCACACTGGGATGCCCTGGAGTGTCATGGCCATGGGAGGGGAGGGTCTGAGGGCAGCAGAACTCATGGTGCCTGCCTTTTTCAGTTCCCCCTGTAGAGACACCACAAGACCTCCATGGTTGCTGGGAAGTCCCCAGTTCCAGCAAGGGATGGGAGAATCAAGTGTAACCCAGTTCCCCAGACTGGAGGCCCTCCAAGTCCCCCCCACTAATTACCACCACGCCATAACCTGCTCTCGCTTTGAGGAATGCCTCGGGAAGAAGAGCAAAGGGGTGCTCTGGACTGGATCTTGGTGGGCTGGGGGTGGGCACAGCTTTCCCCAGTCCCCACAGGCCCATGGCTTCCCCTGGTCTGAGCAGGAAAATCCCTTCTGCCCTGCCCAGCCCCATTCCTCCAAGTGTCCCCGGGGATACCTGTCCATGCAAGGGCCAGGGGTGGGGACGGAGACACGGAGAGAGTGAGGAATTCATGTCCTCCAAAGGGGAGGGGTGGAGGTGGGGGAGACCCAAAGACAGGGCACTGGGGGGAATTAGTGGACACCAGGGTACGGGGCTGGAGGGGTTGCCGGGACAGGACTGTGTCGAGTGCAAGTGAGGATGAAAGGAATTCAAGTGGAGGGACACGGAGACTGCAAGCAGAGTGGCTGATGGGGACAGAAGGAAGAGGAGTGCAGAGGACAAACCCAATGGGATTGGAGAGTGTTTGGGAGTGGGGGATCAAGGCAGGGGATCCGGGGACACTCCTGCAGGGGACAGGATGGACAGTGGAGGAGTGAGGGGAGAGAGGGAAGGAAAGGCCTCGGGAGGGATTCAAGGGAGGGGATTTGGGGACCCCAGAGAGGACATGAAAGAGATGCCAGGGATGAGATGTCTGAAGGGAGCAAACCAATGGGATAGGGAGGGATAAGAGGGGTGGAGGTGGGGGCATCAGGACAAGAATTTTCCTTTGTAGTAAGATACAGCGTGAGAAAGGACTAATGCCACCAAGTGCAGCTGAGGAGGCCCAGGCTGGCACAGAGCAATGTCCCTGGAAGGGCAGTGCTGTGGTGGAACAGGTCACCCCGAGGGAGACTGGAGCAGCCCCAGGCTTTGTGTGTCAAGGAGCAGGCAGGGAGGACGCAGAGATCTCAGGAAAGGAAGGGAGATGCTCAGGGGAGAGCAGGGTGTGGTAGCTGGGTGGACGTCTCCAGCCGGCAGAGAAAGAGGTGCAGGTGTGGGACACGGTGGGACAGCCTGTGGTGGAGACGACAGAGGGGTGAGCAAAGTCTGAGCATCCCCCAGCAGAGCTGAGCTCTCTCTGCCCTTGGCTCTGGCTGGTGTCTCTGCCACTGGTGGCCATGAGGAAGCCCCTTCCCCTTCCAGCACTGGGTCTCATGGCCTCCCCTTCCCCAGCCGAGAGCCTGGCAGGGGTTGGACCATAGTCCTGCCCTTGGCATTGCCCATCCCCACATCACCCTGCCCCGGGAAGAGCCCTGAGGAACAGCATCTGACTTCCCAGGGGCTGGGGGTCAGGGCGTGGCCCTTTGCTCCCTGTAACACACCCAGGTTTGCTCAGAATCTGTTCCACACTGACAGGGCCTTTGTTTCCCTGTCATCTCTGCCGGGAGTTTTCTGCTGTAACCAGCCCCGCAGGAGGTTTGTCAGTAACGGTCCTCACTGGGAGCCATTAACACTCCAAGAAACTTTGCAGTTGGCCTCTGGCTTTGACTTCCTGACTGGCACCTTCATCATCCAATCACTGTCTGAGGTCCATGGACTCAGACCAACCCTCCTCAAGGAGTCATTAAAATGCCTTGGGCTTGCATTCTGCTGTGATGCTGGGCCGGGCTGCTGGGCTGGAGGGAGCTGAGGGCAAGTGGTCAGCGCTGCAGAGAGCCAGCTCTGCCCAGGAGCAGCTCCTCTGCAAAGCGCAGCAGGGCTGAGGGCACTGCCTGCAGGCACCGAGGGCAGAGGAGCCGGGCACAGAGAGGGCAGAGGCAGACGGCACTGGCAGGGTGCTGAGAGCTCACTGCAGGAGAAATCTTCCCAGCAGGTAACATGGTAAGTGAACTCTTGTTTTGCTGGGTGGGCAGGGGGAGGTGGCATTTTATTCCTCCTTTCTAGAGAAAGTGCTAAGGCAGCTGTTTCATTAGCACATCTTTAATTGTCTCCTGAGCCCCTGCAGAGGCAGAGCTGCCCCTGGGCAGGGCCCTGCTGCCAGGAGGGGTCTGCAGGGCAGAGCTGAGCACCCAGCGGGTGGCATGGGGGCTGTGAGCACTGACAGGGAGGAGACGTGGGGACAGAGAAGCAGCTCCTGGCTGGGACAGCTCCAGGCACCAGAGACATGGGCAGGGAGTCAGAGGGAGCTGCTGCTGGAAACACCTTGGGGGCAGGAATTCAGGCACCCCCTGCCATCCCCTGCAGTGCAGACACCCACTCCAGAGGAGCCCCCTGGTCTCCTCTCCCAGCCAGCAGAGCCCCACCCGCTGTCCCTGTGCTGCCTCCTCCCAGCAGCACTGGGGCATTTCCCCACATTTCCCCGTGGGCCTCTGCTCCCCGCGTTGGGATCACCGGACGTTCGGGGATGGGCGGGGGTTCAGCTGGGAGCAAGACCTGTGGGCACTGCCATGCAGATGTTTCCCTGGGAGTGAAATGTCCGAGTGCCCTCGCCATCTGCAGGCTCCGGGGGACACAAAGGAGCCAGTTCCCCCCTCAGGACACCCCATCTTTAGGGCACTGGACTCTTTCCCAGTGGGGTCCTGCTGGGCTGCAGCCTGTCCTCCAGAAGGGCACAGCTCTCCCCGGGCAGCTCTGTGTTCTCCAGCAGCCCCGTGAGGAACTGGATGGAGAGAAATGAGAAATCTGTCCCGACTGATTGATGCTTTTTCCTCTGTGAACAGGCCCTCGTGCCGTGAGGGAGCAAATGTCCAACGGCAGCTCCATCACCGAGTTCCTCCTCCTGGCATTCGCAGACAGACGGGAGCTGCAGCTCCTGCACTTCTGGCTCTTCCTGGGCATCTCCCTGGCTGCCCTCCTGGGCAACGGCCTCATCATCACCGCCATCGCCTGTGACCACCGCCTGCACACCCCCATGTACTTCTTCCTCCTCAACCTCTCCCTCCTCGACCTGGGCTCCCTCTCCACCACTCTCCCCAAAGCCATGGCCAACTCCCTCTGGCACAACAGGCACATCTCCTACTTGGGATGTGCTGCACAGGTCTTTATGTTTGCCTTCTTCGTCTCAGCAGAGTTTTCTCTCCTCACCATCATGTCCTACGACCGCTACGTTGCCATCTGCAAACCCCTGCACTACAGGACCCTCCTGGGCAGCAGAGCTTGTGTCCACATGGCAGCAGCTGCCTGGGGCACTGGGTGTCTCTATTCTCTCCTGCACACGGCCAACACATTTTCACTACCTCTCTGCCAGGGCAACACCCTGGACCAGTTCTTCTGTGAAATCCCCCAGATCCTCAAGCTCTCCTGCTCACACTCCTACCTCAGGGAATTTGGGCTTATCATGGTCAGTGCCTGTTTAGTTTTTGGGTGTTTTGTGTTCATTGTGGTGTCCTATGTGCAGATCTTCAGGGCCGTGCTGAGGATCCCCTCTGAGCAGGGACGGCACAAAGCCTTTTCCACGTGCCTCCCTCACCTGGCCGTGGTCTCCCTCTTTATCAGCACTGGCATATTTGCCCACCTGAAGCCGCCCTCCATCTCGTCCCCATCCCTGGACCTGGTGGTGTCATTTCTGTACTCGGTGGTGCCTCCAGCAGTGAACCCCCTCATCTACAGCATGAGAAACCAGGAGTTAAAACAGACACTGAAGAAGCTGATTCAATCAGCTGTTTCTCAGCACCATTAACCTGCCCGTTTCTCTTCAGAAGTGATTTCACATTTATTATGACCACCTCCTCCACTTTGGTCATTTTATCTCTGATAACCATGTTTGTCCCTGTCTGCACCCACTCCACTTCCCCAGAGGCATGACCCAGCCTGTCTGACCCAGAGCTCTGTTCCCGTGTGTCTGGCACGATGGTACAGCTGGGCTCCCATGTGGCACCTCTGTAATAAAAGGGGATTTCCTCAATGTCTGCAGGTTGGGCTCTTCTTCCTAAGCTGAGGTCAGGCTGAAGAAATTACCCCCACAAGGGGCTTGGGTTGTCCATAGAAGGAGGGCATGGGGCGATGTGTTAGGGAAAGGTCCTGGGCTGAGCCTTCCCCCGTGGGTGCTGAGTTCCCCCGGAGATGGAGAATGATCCCAGGGATGTGCCTGGGACTGTCACCCCATGGCTTTCAGGCCCCACAGCCCACTCGCTCTGCAGAGCAGCACCACGAGGCCTGTGAGAGCATGGGGACAGGGTGTAGGAGTGACACGTCAGGTCAGCATGGAAATATCTCACTGCTGAAAAGATTTCTAGGGGCTGGAACATTCCACAAGATAAGCAGAGGATCAGCACTGTGCTGCCAGGGGAAATAAACCATCACGATTAATTTATTTCTAATGCAGCAGCTCGGGGAAGTTTCTCTATGGCAGGGGAAGCTGCAGAAGTCCCTGAGGAGCCTTTTTCTTTGAGGGGCCTGGCACAGAGGGGCTTGCTGGGAGTGGACAATAAGGATGCCTTGGAGACAGGAGCAGGGACACAGGGAGACACCGGCCTCCATCTCCTCATGCCATGGCTGGCCTCAGCCCTGGGGCTGATGAGGAGGCTGAGACACCTCTCATTTCTTCCTTCACTCCACACCTGAACAGAACTCAGGAAACATCCATGAGCCTGGAGGATGCAGAAAAATCCAGCTCAGAGGTCCCATAGCTGCAGGGGAAGCAGAAGGGTTTGTGGGACACGTGAGAGTGCAGGGAGAGAGAGATGGGGGTGTGACAGTGTGTGTGTAACAGGCAGGAAGGACATGGGGGGTCGGAGTGTTTACTGCTGAAGTGAAATATGTCGAGTTCTGATCTGGAGGCAGCAGAAGCAGGAGGCTGTGCAGTTCAGTGCTGGGACATGGGGATAAATAGAGGATCCAAGGGAGGCTGGGGGCTGGGACATCTTTAGGCTCCTGAGGAGCATTATCAGGCCTATGGAAGGAGCTGCACAGGTTCTGGGGATCTCACAGCCCTTGTCAGAGCACAGACAGTGACAGTTTTGTGTTTGAAGACAGTGAGGACAGAGAGTCATCAGTAAGTGCTGGGACAGCCTGGGGTCAGAGTGAGTTGGGGCAGCAGGGGTGGGGTGAAAATCTGCAGAGAAACAGGCAGAGGCAGAGGAAAGTGTGGGACAGCCTGTGGTGGGGATGGGCCCTTGGCTGAGGCTGGCACCCCCCAACAGAACTGAAATCCTTGTCCTCTCGACTATGGCTGCTGTCGCTTCCCCTGAGGACCCTGAGAGGACACCAGTTCCTACAGGCACAGCACTTTGCTGCCTCCTGCCCACCCTCCACAGAGCCTGGGGGGATCCTACCGCTGTCCTGCCTCGGCATCACCCCCTGCCTCTCCCTGCCCCAGGAAGAGCCCTGAGCATCCCAGGAGGGAAAGGATCCCCGTTCCCAGGGGATGGGCTCAGGGCTGGACCCTCCTGGGGATGAAACCCATCAAGGCCTTTCAGGGCCCCTCAACATTGGATTGGCAGCCTGTGAGCAGAGCCTCTGCCTTCCTGCTTCCCCAGCCCCAGGGACAGGAACCTTGTCTCCTCATTCCCTGCCCGGCCTCTCCAGTGATGGCCCTCGCTGGGCATCACTGACACCCTCACAGCCTTGGAGCTTTGCTGCTGACTTGCCCTTCTCTAGAGGCCACTCCAACCCCTCTGCTGCACCTGCAGTTCAGGAACTTGGCACCAGAGGGCTCATGAACACGCAAATCCCCCTGACAAGCCAAGTCTCGGGCAGAACTTCATTCCTCCCTTCTGACGGGGGGAATGTGAGAGGTTTCAGCCGTGCAGGCAAAGGGAAAAGCTTTCAGTCCTACATGGCAATAACAAACAATTTCTTCGTTGTCCACTACTCATTTTTCTGCTCACACACGAAGAGACATCAGCAAACTCCACTGGATATTGGTCCTGAGCATCTGCTGATAGAGGCTGAACATGGAGGGAAGCCAAGACCCTCCATGTCAGACACTCTGGGGGCAATCTTTGTCCCTGCCTCCAACCCCACATTTCTCTCATCAGCCCCCTGGCACTTCCAGCACCTCTGTTCTAACCTGAGCTTTCTCCATGACAGTCTGAAGCTGCATCTTTCAGACCTTTCCCACCAACTCCCACCTGCTGTACTTGGTACTTGCACACAGCTGCACGCAGACACAGAAGGATGTTTAATTGCCAGAAAGCTAAATCAGCAGAAGGCATGCTTCAATAAAAAATAAAATACACTCCTCTGTTGCGTATTAAGTCCATTTTACCACTTCTGAAGGCCACTTTCCACAGTGGAGATGGGCTTATGTCAAAGGAAGAGACATTTTTTGTCAAGCAGAGACCCCAAGAACCCCCACAGCCCCCCTGCCCCAGACTCTGTCCATAGTCACTCCCAGAGTCACAGCCTGAAGTCACGAGCTCCCTCGAGCTTCCCATCTGCATCCCATCCCTTCCCATTGCCATCGGCAAACCCACCTGTTAAACAGGACTGGACTCAGGACTGGCCCCTGGGGGTCACCACTGGTGCCCTGCTCCCACGGGCACTTTGTGCTCTTGGCCACGGCCTTCTGGATCCGGCCATTCACCCTGTTTCCAGCCCCCCTCCCTCACGCCTATCGGGCTGTGACGGGATGCAGCGTGACAAGAATTGTTACTGCGGAGGTGAAACCCCTTCCCTGCTCTCCCCTCACCCACCAGCCGAGGCATTTTCTTGCTGTGGTGGGTTACCCGTGGCTGATCACCCAACTGCCACCCAGCTGCTCGCTCACGGCCTCTCCCACCCCAGCGGGATGGGGGAGAAAATAGGAAGAATGGGGGTGAGAAAGCTGCTGGGTGGGGACAAGGACAGGGAAATCTCTTCCCCGTTCCCAATGTGGGCAAGGCAGGACTTGGAGGAAAACAACTGAATTTATTGTCAATTGAAACAGATATTTAATTATGAATTCAGCTCCTAATAATAATAATAAAAAACCCCACAAACAAACATTAAACAACACCTTTCCTCCTCCCTCCCCAGGCTCAGCTTCACTCCCTCACTCCAGGCCCCTCTCCCCCATCCTGAGCAGTGCAGGGGCGTTTGGGATTGGGTTCTGTGAGGGGTGAGAAACCAGGCCTGCGAGAAACTAACAAACAGCCCGAGAAAGCAAAAGTTGGGGCTGATGGAAGAAATGCCTCAAACACTCCTAAGACAAAAGCGAGTCCCCGGGTGGATGTTGTGGAGGTCGAGGGTGATGAGGCTGCCCCAATCACACCAGGTGCAGCTGGGGGAGGGAGCCCTGTGGAGACAGGACGGCCCTGCTCTGGGGCACCTGGGCACATTGCAAGGGCCATGTGTCCGGGGAGTGACCTTTGCTTCATTATCCACGAAATGCATATTAAAGTTAACACCTTCAATATGCTAATGAGGGCTGACATGACCATGCTAATTACATCATCCCGTGGAACACCTGACCCCTCCCCGGACATGGGGTACGTAGGTGTGTGGGTTGGCCAAGGGGACGGACCCAAGGACCGTGGGTATAAATCAAGGAAGGGGGAAGAAAGTGGGGGGCCCTGGAGAGAGCAGTGAAGCGAAGGAGACTGATGCCGCCTCCTGGAACCCTCGCCGGCGGGATCCGCGCAGGGACCCAGACCGGTGATCTGTATTCCCCCAGTCCCTCTGTCTCCCTCTTTCCCTTTTCCATTAAGCAATGCCAGGCAGATTGTATTGCTCGCCTCAACTTGCGATATCCTTAGCCAATTATCGTGTGTTCAATTAGCACATTGTGGGGAGTTAATTAATGTTTGGAATTTAAGACATGTTGTCTGCTCCATTGCGGATTTGTGAATCTGAGTCACTTGTCCCCTCGTCTGAGCGGGACGTGACAGTACTCGCGTGAAAGCTGCCATCAAATTTCATCAAGTCACACTCTCACAAACTCCCATTAAAATCACTTTTTCAGACACCTTTCCCCGTGATACTCTCGGTGATCTACACCACTCACCCGTGACACGAGGGGACAAAGACCTGGGCTCTGTGGGCCCCTCCCAGCCTTGCCAGCGCCCTTTGCCATCCCACCGCGGGCTGTTCTGCCCTGTCCCACCCCTGCCCCTCTCTCCCCGCAGGCTGCAGCACCCATCTCCCTGCCCCGCCTTGCTCCCACCCCACCATTTCCCGACCTTCACTGATGTTGCCCACTCCAGGGAAAGCTCTACGGCCTCCGAAACCGCCCTCCCAGCAGGGAACCCAACCCAAAGGCTTCCTGTGGCCTTTCCCCTGACCAGAGAGCAGGAACCCCACCAGGACCTTCTCAACCACGTGGCCGCTGTGGCCTTCAGGCTTCTGGGAGGGACGTGCCCAAGCCCTGTGCCTGCTGCTGTCCCACGTGTGCTCAGGTGGAATGGACACGACAGCCCACGGCCCAGCCCTTCTCCTGGGTGAGGCCTGCGGGGGCTTTGGCAGAGGCACTTTCCCAGCCGGGTACCTGCTGCTGGCCTCTCACCCCAGAGACAGAACTGACCTCACGGTCCCTTCACAGCCACACGCTTCCTGCTGGACTGAGACTGTCTGAGACACAACTGACTCATAATACCGTGCGCATCCACCCCCTCCTCATGGCCCAGGACCTGACCAGAGCAAACTCTGCTTCTTTATTAACACCTATCACATATATTTCTTATTACTGGTCTGAGTGGAGAAGCATTCTTCACAGGAACTGCTGTAGTTATCTTGACACATTTCATAGCTCCTCTTTTTTACTGGATATTTTTTCTTCTCCCTCAGGCTATTCTGTCATCAGAAACTTTGTCAAGGGAAAGATCCATAGAATCAAAGAGTAACTCAGGGGTCAAAAGAGCCTGAAATACCTCTTCTCCAACTCTCAAGCTGAAGGCAAGTTGAACCAGGTGAGGTTGTTCAAGGCCTCTCTCCAGCTTCGCATCACCCACAAAGGAGCTGATGTGTGCTCTGTCCCATCGTACATGGGGACAGGAAAGATGTTCACTGTGTTGGCCCAGGAGCTGGTCACTGAGGGATGCCACTAGTGACCGGCTGCACGCAGGACTTTGTACCCCTGATGGCATTTAAGGTTGATCACCCAGCCAACATCCCACCCACCCTAACGTGCACTTCTTCAGCCCAGGCAGCACCAACCTGGCTATGAGAACACGATGGGAGACCATGTCACAGGCCTTGCACAATCCCATGTGCACAACACGCCCTGCTTTCCCCGGTCTGTTGTGGGTCAGCAATCCCTTCCTTGGCCTTCAGCTACCTGGACACGGCTGAAGGAGGACGTAGCCTACGACCTTCCCAGGGATGGAGGGAAGCTGACAAGCCTATAACTCCCCCTATACTTCTCCCAGTTCTCATTCCTGCCCTTCTTGGAGATGGGTTTGTGCTCGGCCTTCTCCATGGACCCCAGAACCTCTCTGATTGCTCTGGCCCTTCTGAGGGCTCAGCCCAGAATCACCGGCGAGGGTGACGGAGCCAACAGGAGCACTTGCCATGAGCCTGTCCAAGGCAGCGGAGATGAGTCTCACTGGGAGAGTGGGGGTTGTTCCTGGGTCACACACACAAGTGTCCGGGCTCTGTCAGGTGCCCACATCTCAGCTGGCCCCATGCCCTCACCTTACACACAGGGGGTTCAGAGACACGAGTCCTTCCCTTGCACACGCAGAGGCAGTGCATTGCCGGAGTCGTCGTGTCTCTCTGGGCTCCTGCTGCCACGGCCAGAGGCTGGGAGGCCCCTCAGCCCTGTGCTGATCACCCTGCTCTGCACTCGTGGGAGATGCCCCACGGCATGAGGAATGGACTCGGGGACCTCGGTTCAAGGAAACACCTCCCAGGGCTGCAGCCAGGGGGTTGCCCAGGGGACGTTACTGTCAATGTGAAGTGACCTCATGACCCTGTTTGTGCCACACACCTTCACAGCACCCCCAGGAATAGCTGATGGCAGTTGTGCTCTCTCACCTCACACACATGATGTGCATGTTTACATCTCCTCCATAAAATGCAAACATGAACTTCTGACAAACTCATTTGGTGTCCCTCTGTGGAGGGACAAAGACCCTCTCCGAGCTGAAGTGAGAGGCCAGTGCTGCAACTGGTGGTTCTGAGGGGCTACAGCATCATGTTTGCCCTGGGTCAATGTCATGGTTTGAACCCATCCAGCATCTGGGCCCAACGCAGTCACACACTCACTCCGCTGGGTGCAATGGGGGAGTGAATCAGAAGTGTAAAAGGGAGAAAACTTGCAGGTTGAGCTAAAGGCAGTTTAATAGGTACAGAAAAAAACACACAGGTAAGCAAAGGGAAACATGGAATTCCTTCACTTCTTCCCATTTCCAGGCAGAGCTTCATCCATCTCCAGGACATCAGGGCTCCATCACACATAACAGTGACGTGGGAAGACGAACTCCATGACTCTGAATGTCCCCATGTTCGTCCTTCTCCCCCAGCTTTATATAACGGAGCATGATGTCGTAAGGTACAAAATACCCCGTTGGTCAGTCGGGGTCAGCTGTCCCAGCCGTGTCCCCTCCCAGCTCCTTGTGCACCCCCAGCTGCTCGCTGGTGGGGTGGGGTGAGGAGCAGGAATGTCCCTGACCCTGTGTAAGCCCTGCTCAGCAATAACGAAATCAGCCCTGCGTTACCAGCACTGTTCATGGCACAAACCAAACCCCAGCCCCATAGCAGCTCCCAGCAAGAAAAGGAACTCTCTCCCAGCCAGAGCAGCACAGGCAGCTGCCCCAGTGTGTCCAGTGAGCGCAGACACAGAGCAGAGCCTGCTCCTTCAGGTCTCTCCCAGGAGGCCTGGCTGTGCGAGGACACTGCTGCCAGCCCCCACCCTGCAAATCACACTGTTCACCTCTTCGCTGGGGTTTTCCTCTGCGGGCCACTTCCTTGGGCGTGTTCTTGAGATCAGGTTTGGGAGAAGAGCTCAGCCTTCAGGCACTGCCCTGAGCAGATCCTCTTTCATGAGGGAACCGCTCTTCGGGAGGCCGGCTCTGTCACACAAGTGCCCAGTGCCTGTCCCTGCCTGCGGTCACAGGGCTGTCACACAGCAGGGGTGTGACCAAGCTGCCCGAGCACTCAGGCCTCACACCAAACCGAAGGGATCAGAAAGAGAGTGTGGAAGGGAAGAGAGAACATCTCTGGAGGACCAAGTGCTCCCTGGCAGGGCTGCCATGCTGGGACTCTCTTTCCCTCCACCTCTGCACACAGGAATTGTCCCTGCAGCTCCAAATTCTTCTCACAGGAAGGATCTCAGAAAATAAAAAAGTCACTGCAGGCCCTTTATTTTGTTGCAACACACAGAGATCATGGATCCTCATTCATGCAACCAGTTGGTGAGAAAAGCAGACTGAATTCAAAAGGGGAAGAAAAAACCATTAAAAGAAAAATCCAACAAAATAACCCAGAAAATTCAGACAGATTGGAACTGTACAGAATTATATTGTAATTAATATGAAGAAGATAAGCAGTTCATTGCTTCAGCATAACATCTAGTTATCAGATTCCTCAGGGAATCCTTGATCTCCTGGTTCCTCATGCTGTAGATGAGGGGGTTCACTGCTGGAGGCACCACCGAGTACAGAAATGACACCACCAGGTCCAGGGATGGGGAGGAGAGGGAGGGCGGCTTCAGGTAGGCAAATAGAGCCGTGCTGATTAACACGGAGACCACGGCCAGGTGAGGGAGGCACGTGGAAAAGGCTTTGTGCCGTCCCTGCTCAGAGGGGATCCTCAGCACGGCCCTGAAGATCTGCACATAGGACACCACAATGAACACAAAACACCCAAAAAATAAACAGGCACTGACCATGATAAACCCAACTTCCCTGAGGTAGGAGTGTGAGCAGGAGAGCTTGAGGATCTGGGGGATTTCACAGAAGAACTGGTCCAGGGTGTTACCCTGGCAGAGAGGCACTGAAAATGTGTTGGCCGTGTGCAGGAGAGAATTGAGGAACCCAGTGCCCCAGGCAGCTGCTGCCATGTGGACACAAGCTCTGCTGCCCAGGAGGGTCCCGTAGTGCAGGGGTTTGCAGATGGCAACGTAGCGGTCGTAGGACATGATGGCGAGGAGAGAAAACTCTGCTGTAGCAAAGAAAAAGAAAAAAGAGGTCTGTGCAGCACATCCTGCGTAGGAGATGTGCCTGTTGTGCCAGAGGGAGTTGGCCATGGCTTTGGGGAGAGTGGTGGAGAGGGAGCCCAGGTCGAGGAGGGAGAGGTTGAGGAGGAAGAAGTACATGGGGGTGTGCAGGCGGTGGTCACAGGCGATGGCGGTGATGATGAGGCCGTTGCCCAGGAGGGCAGCCAGGGAGATGCCCAGGAAGAGCCAGAAGTGCAGGAGCTGCAGCTCCCGTCTGTCTGCGAATGCCAGGAGGAGGAACTCAGTGATGGAGCTGCCGTTAGTCATTTGTTTCTACTGGACATGGGGACCTCTATGTGTTGGAAAAACAAGTGAGAATTTAGGGTAGATTTCTCTGAACAAAAGATCCTCCTTAAGTTTTGACTAATCCCTCCTTTAACACTCCCATTATGATGTACCCTTGGAACTGTCCTGGGGGTGATGTGGGGCTGTGAGCAGCCCTGCCCCAGGCAGCACCCTCTCCACAGCAGCAGGACCCTGCCCTGCCGGGGTCTCTCCTGCCCCCCACAGCTGCTCCCCCCGGCACCGTGGGCAGCTCCCCGGGCAGGCTGAGTGCTGACCCTGGCCGGCGGCAGAGTCCCTGCCCCAGCACACAGCCCCGGGGGTGCAGGGACCCTGCTCGGAAGGACAGCCCTGGGCACCCCCGGCTGCACCCGCGCCTGCACCCCCTGCAGCCGTCCCCGGGAGAAGGCAGAGCCATGGCCTGTCCCTCTGGCAGCGCAGCAGGGAAGCCCTGCTCGGGAGCACGGCCTCCTCCTCCAGACACCAGGGAGATTCCTGGGGCTGTGCCGGCCTCACCACATCCCTCCGCACCTGCAGCTGCCCTGCCCCGCACCCACAGACTGACGGTGTCACGGGCTGGGAAGATTTCTCCTGCAGTGAGCTCTCAGCACCCTGCCAGTGCCGTCTGCCTCTGCCCTCTCTGTGCCCGGCTCCTCTGCCCTCGGTGCCTGCAGGCAGTGCCCTCAGCCCTGCTGCGCTTTGCAGAGGAGCTGCTCCTGGGCAGAGCTGGCTCTCTGCAGCGCTGACCACTTGCCCTCAGCTCCCTCCAGCCCAGCAGCCCGGCCCAGCATCACAGCAGAATGCAAGCCCAAGGCATTTTAATGACTCCTTGAGGAGGGTTGGTCTGAGTCCATGGACCTCAGACAGTGATTGGATGATGAAGGTGCCAGTCAGGAAGTCAAAGCCAGATGCCAACTGCAAAGTTTCTTGGAGTGTTAATGGCTCCCAGTGAGGACCGTTACTGACAAAGTCTCCCCATTGTCTAATTAGACAAGAAAACTTGAGGCAGAGAATATCAGTAAACAACTCACCCCGAGAACCGGGGATGTCAGTTCCTGTCCGTCACCCATTCCTCAGGGCTCTTCCTGGGGCAGGGTGATGTGGGGATGGGCAATGCCAAGGGCAGGATATGGTCCAACCCCTGCCAGGCTCTCGGCTGGGGAAGGGGAGGCCATGAGACCCAGTGCTGGAAGGGGAAGGGGCTTCCTCATGGCCACCAGTGGCAGAGACACCAGCCAGAGCCAAGGGCAGAGAGAGCTCAGCTCTGCTGGGGGATGCTCAGACTTTGCTCACCCCTCTGTCGTCTCCACCACAGGCTGTCCCACCGTGTCCCACACCTGCACCTCTTTCTCTGCCGGCTGGAGACGTCCACCCAGCTCCCACACCCTGCTCTCCCCTGAGCATCTCCCTTCCTTTCCTGAGATCTCTGCGTCCTCCCTGCCTGCTCCTTGACACACAAAGCCTGGGGCTGCTCCAGTCTCCCTCGGGGTGACCTGTTCCACCACAGCACTGCCCTTCCAGGGACATTGCTCTGTGCCCAGCCTGGGCCTCCTCAGCTGCACTTGGCGGCATTAGTCCTTTCTCACGCTGTATCTTACTACAAAGGAAAATTCTTGTCCTGATGCCCCCACCTCCACCCCTTTTATCCCTCCCTATCCCATTGGTTTGCTCCCTTCAGACATCTCATCCCTGGCATCTCTTTCATGTCCTCTCTGGGGTCCCCAAATCCCCTCCCTTGAATCCCTCCCGAGGCCTTTCCTTCCCTCTCTCCCCTCACTCCTTCACTGTCCATCCTGTCCCCTGCAGGAGTGTCCCCGGATCCCCTGCCTTGATCCCCCACTCCCAAACACTCTCCAATCCCATTGGGTTTGTCCTCTGCACTCCTCTTCCTTCTGTCCCCATCATCCACTCAGCTTGCAGTCTCCATGTCCCTCCACTTGAATTCCTTTCATCCTCACTTGCACTCGACACAGTCCTGTCCCGGCAACCCCTCCAGCCCCGTACCCTGGTGTCCACTAATTCCCCCCAGTGCCCTGTCTTTGGGTCTCCCCCACCTCCACCCCTCCCCTTTGGAGGACATGAATTCCTCACTCTCTCCGTGTCTCCGTCCCCACCCCTGGCCCTTGCATGGACAGGTATCCCCGGGGACACTTGGAGGAATGGGGCTGGGCAGGGCAGAAGGGATTTTCCTGCTCAGACCAGGGGGAAGCCATGGGCCTGTGGGGACTGGGGAAAGCTGTGCCCACCCCCAGCCCACCAAGATCCCGTCCAGAGCACCCCTTTGCTCTTCTTCCCGAGGCATTCCTCAAAGCGAGAGCAGGTTATGGCGTGGTGGTAATTAGTGGGGGGGACTTGGAGGGCCTATAGTCTGGGGAACTGGGGTACACTTGGTTCTCCCATCCCTTGCTGGTACTGGGGACATCCCAGCAACCATTGAGGTCTTGTGGTGTCTCTACAGGGGGAACTGAAAAAGGCAGGCACCATGAGTTCTGCTGCCGTCAGACCCTCCCCTCCCATGGCCATGACACTCCAGGGCATCCCAGTGTGCCCCAGTAACAGCCTGGGTTTTACCACCTAACCCTCGGAAGCCCTTGTTCCCACACTCTGACCCCGTCCCCCTGAGTCCCTATCCTAACCCTGACTTGGTCTGTCTGGCCCTTGGGGGCAGCACAGGCCCTGCAGGGTTCTAGAGCAGCCGTAAGGCCTTGGAAGCGGAACGTGAGGTGACCTGTATCTGATCCCCTCGTGGGCCACGAGGAGGAGCTGGTGTGGAGCGCTGGGATGAGCTCAGCTGTGCCTCAGGATCTCGTGGGCCAGCAGCAGGTGCATGGCTGTGAAGGCAGCTGTGAGGTCACACCTGCCGCAATCCCTGGCAGGCCAGCAGCAGGCTTGGGTGCTGGTTTGCACAAGGACATGGTTTTGATCCCAGTGCAGGGAGCTGTGCAGATCCCACCCCTGGAACTGTTCTCTCATCGTGCCCCTGTGAGCTCTTTCCGTGTTACCAGTTACAGTGCTGCTCTCACAAGGGTTTTCTTGCTCCTGCTGCCCCCAACAGAGGATGTTCCCACGGGCGTGTGCTGCTGCTTTTGTATAAAGGTCAGGACATGCCGATGGCGGGATGGCCAGGGGCAGGTGGTGTGAGAGACGAGAAACCAGGCCTGTGAGAAACTAAGACAAACAACCTGGGAAAGCAAAAGTTGAGGCTGATTGAAGAAATGCCTCAAACACTCGCAAGACAAAACTCTGAGTCCCAGGGTGCATTCTGTGGAGGCCAAAGCTGATAACGCTGCCCGACGTAGCTGGGGGAGAGAGCCCTGTGGAGACAGGACGGCTCTGCCCTGGGGCACCTGGGCAAATTTCAAGGGCCATGTGTCCGGTGAATGAACTTTGCTTCATTATCCACAAAATGCATATTAAAGTTGACACCCCTCAATATGCTAACGAGGGCTGTCATGATCATGCTAATGACATCATCCCATGAAACACCTTACCCCTCCCTGTACATGGGATATGTAGCTATGTGGGTCGACCTAGGGGACGGACCCAAGGAAAATGGGTATAAATCAAAGGGGGGAAGAAAGGACTCGCTCTCTCTCCCTGCCTACCCCCCCCCACCCCCACCCCCCGACCGTCTGGAGAAAGCAGTGAAGCGAAGAAGACAAATGCCAGCGAAGAAGACGAATGCCAGCGAAGAAGACGGCCGCCTCCTGGAACCCTCGCCAGCGGGATCAGCGCAGGAACCCAGACCGGTGATCTGCATTCCCCCATTCCCTCTATCTCCCTCTTTTCCTTTTTCTATTAAGAAATGCAAAGCATATTATATTGCTCGCCACAACTTCTCTGTACTTAGCCAATTATGATGTGTTCAATTAGTGCATTGTAGGTAGTTAATAAATGCTTGAACTTGGAGACTTGTTGTCCGCTCCAATTGGGGATTTACGAATCTAAGTCACTTGTCCCCCTCGTCGGAGCGGGACGTGACATGACCAGATGAAATTCATCATCTCGAGGAGATGAAGTCCCTGCTCAGGGGAAGACGGAACCCCCCAAACTCATCTCCATCTTCTTTTAGTCAACCTGAGAGTCCGAGCTCCCTCAGACCTTCCCAGAGCGGCTCTTGGCCGTTGGAGAAGACCCAAAAGCTGCGCTGAAGCCATTTAAATGCCCCTCCGTCGGGAAAGGACAGAAATCGGCCGCTCTCAGCCCTTTCCCTTCCACTGTTTTTTGCCTTAATTTGCCTTCTTTGGGGGCCAATTTGAGCCATGAAGTTTGGAAAACCTCACAGGGAGACCTAACAGATTTACCCTTGATGGTGATGTCCAAGGTTTCACTTGGGGGGGGCAGCACCCACATACCCCCACCTCCTCTTCCACCCCGCAGCTGAATTTCCCACCAAAATTCCTGGGACTTTTGGGGAAAGAAAGCTGGGAAAAATTCTCGTTGTTCCTAATTTTGACACCCCTTAGGCCTGGTGGGATCTGAACCCCGGTCCTGTAGAAGCGAAACTTCAACTCGAAGTTGTCTCTGGAGGCCGCGCAGGTATAGGCGGAGCGGGTCGTCCTCGCTCACCACCCCGCTGGGAGGGTCTACGCTCAACTGGGGAGGGGACGCATGCTCTGGGAAGAAAAGTCGGGGGGGAGCGAAACTGACTTAAAAACGGTAATTTTGGTCAAAACGGTCATCAGGGCATGGCTTGAGTTGGCCAAAAGTTGGCTTCTGCTCAACCAACTTGGCCATGAAAAGCAAACCAAGGTGTTTTGGGGTTTAGGGTGGTTTCACCAAACCGGTGGCTCTTTGCCGTGGCCAAAACCGGTGGGATTTAGCCAAAAAATGCAGCGCTACCTTTGACAAGGACATCGATGTGTTGGCTGAGGTAGGACGGGATCAACCAGCCTCCGGTTTCCTCCTCGTAGCCGCAGCTGAAGTTGCCGGTGTGGTTGTGGACACTGGCCGCCACCCGCAGTTGGGCCCCAGTCTTCCATAAGGTCAACTCAACCCCGTCGATGACTTTGACCTCGTCCTTGTAGAAATTAAACCTCCGCTCCCTGTCCCCTACCGGGGCTGCGCAGAGGAAGACGAGGGCTTGGCCTTCAATGGCAACGCCGCTGGAAGGCGTCAAGGTCAAGGTGGGTTGAGGCGGATGGTCTGAAAGGTGAAAGAGAAACGTCAGATGCGGGTTTTTGGGTAGGATTCAAGTATACCTTTGCCAACTTGGTGAACTTTGGCCGGGAGCTGAGGGGAATTTGGCTTTGCCATGGGGGGATTTAATGAGAAAAAGGCCCTTTCTGAGGCCAAAAGTGGGGAAATCGGTGGGAGGAGGCCAACGGGGTGAGATCTCACCTACCTTTGACATTGATGATGATGGATTTGCTCTCGCGGGACCGAATGAGTTGGCGGTGGCGGTTGATGGGGGTGTAGGTGCAGGCGTGCGAGCCGCCGTCCTTCAGCGTCGTCAGGTTGAAGGTGTAGACGTAACTCCTCTTTGTTGTCCGGACGTCCACGGCCCAACCGCTCGTTCCCGAAAATTGGAAACCTCGGATTTTTTCTTCGGACCAAGGAGCGACGCAACGGAGGGAGACGGTGTCGCCGAGGAGGTACTCGGTCTTCTCCGGTATCACCGTGATGTTGGGAGGAGCAGGAGGGACGTCTGGGGAGGAAGGGTCGAGGTGGGCAAAAGGGAAGAAAGATAGGGGTGGAACAAAGGGGAAAAAAGGGGCATTGTTGGCTATCTCGGAGTCTTCTGGGTGAGGTGGGAGCGGTGGAGTTGGGGTGGGGGGAGTTGGTTTGGAAGAGGAGGGGGAGATGTGGAGGTTAAAAGAGGGTTTTTAACCCAAAATGGGCACCCTTGGAGAGCAAGGGGTGGGGCCAAGAGGCAATGTTGGAACAGATCGAGGAGGAAGCACCAAATTTTCTTCGAAATGGGTGATTTGCTTGGGAGAAGACCTGAGGGGTGAATGAATTTAGGAGAAACCACCAAACTCTTTTTTAAATGGATATTTATGTGTACAGAGGAGATGAGAGGGGATTGGATGGAGGATCAACCACTGAATTCTCTTAAAAATGGGTATTTTGTTACTGCAGGAGTTGTGACATGGCCTGATTGAGGAGTAACCAACCCAATCTCCTCAAAATTGGTATTTTGATTGGTGGTAGAGATGAGACGGGACAAAACCGAGGAGAAACCACCTAATTTCTTTGAAAATTGTTATTTTTGTAGCTGGAGGATTGGAGGGGGCCCAAGTGGAGGAGAAACCGCCAGTTTCTCTTAAAATACAGATGTGTGTTTAACATCGAGTTCCTCAGGGGTTTGTGGCAAAAGATGGTGGTGATTGTGGGTCGGGGGATTCCAGGTGGTGACGTGGCCCAAAGGCGAGGTGGAAACTCGTTGTTTTCCCCCCAGATTTGTTACCTGTACGTGCTGCCAGCGGGAGGAGTATCTGGAGAGAGGCTTGTACAGGTTTAACCCCTGCTGGGATGGGAGAGCACGTTGCCGTTGCCCCTCCCCCACCCGCGGCCGGTCGGGCTGGCAGTGAGGCACAGACCCGGGCTATAGTAACAAGGAATTTAATACAACAGAGTGATAGAACAATCTGAACAACAACAGTAACAGTGATAACAACAAGAAACAGCAATAACAGTGAACAAGACAAAAGATATACAGAGAAATACCGCAAAATGGTCAAGGAGCAAGCCCGCCGCGTGTATGGCAAAACCCAAAACCAGAAGCGAAAGTAAAAAGGCTCCGCCCCTGGACATGACGTCAGCATGGTATGAATAACCCGGCTGGAGATCCCTTCCCCCTCGCTCTCTGCTGGGGAAAAACTTGACCCTATCCCAGCTGAACCAGGACATAATCCACCCCTTTATTCTATACCATCTGCGTCATGTCCAGCTGCCAGTTAGCAGTTAACAATAACAAAGTAATAATTTACACCGGCACAGCATAATTTACGGCATGTTCTCATCCAGAATCAAGTCCCCCTGGGGTACGCATCGGACCTCTCCATCGTCCTGCATCACCCACCAGGTGCACCCAGGTCCTTGGGCAAAAGCAATCCCGTGGATGGGTTTGCCTTTACCTTTGCCTGGCGCAGGACTAAACCAGACCATTTTTCCCAATATATTCCTCATGCGCACCACAGGGACTTTATCCCCATCTACAGCACGGGGAGGTTTCGACTGAGCCGGGCCAGCTCGACTGGCAGACCCTCTTGTGTTGACTAGCCAGGTGGCCTTTGCTAGATGCATGTCCCAGTCTCTGAAGGTCCCACCTCCCAGTGCTTTCAGTGAGGTTTTTAACAGTCCATTGCAGCGCTCGATCTTCCCAGAGGCTGGTGCGTGGTAGGGGATATGGCAGACCCACTCGATGCCGTGTTCTCCTGCCCAGGCACTTATGAGGTTGTTACAGAAGTGAGTCCTGTTGTCTGACTCAATTCTCTCTGGGGTGCCGTGTCGCCACAGGACTTGGGTCTCAAGGCCCAGGATGGTGTTTCGGGCGGTGGTGTGGGGCGCTGGGTAAGCTTCCAGCCATCCAGTGGTTACTTCCACCATTGTGAGCACGTGGTGCTTCCTGTGGCGGGTCTGTGGCAGTGTGATGTAGTCCATCTGCCAGGCCTCTCCATATCTATATTTCAGCCATCGCTCTCCATTTCTCTGGGGCTTCACCCGCTTGGCATGTTTGATTGCAGCACACGTCTCACACCCGTGGATGATCTCTGCAATGGTGTCAATAGTAAGGTCCACCCCTCGATCTCGAGCCCACCTGTATGTTGCATCCCTACCTTGGTGGCCCGAGGTCTCGTGGGCCCACCGGGCTATGAACAGTTCACCTTTGCGCTGCCAGTCCAAGTCCACCTGAGCCACTCTGATCTTAGCAGCTTGGTCTGCCTGCTGGTTGTGTCGATGTTCATCAGTGGCCCGACTCTTGGGTACGTGGGCATCCACATGGCGCACCTTCACCACGAGGTTTTCCACACGGGCTGCAATGTCCTGCCACACTTCAGCAGCCCAGACGGTTTTACCCTTACGTTGCCAGTTGTTCTGCTTCCATTGCTGCAGCCATTTCCACAGGGGATTCGCCACTGCCCACGAGTCGGTGTAGAGGTAGAGCCTTGGCCACTTTTCCCGCTCAGCAATATCCAAAGCAAGCTGGACGGCTTTCACCTCTGCGAACTGGCTCTATTCCCCCTGTCCCTCAGCAGCTTCAGTGACCCGTCGTGTGGGACTCCACACAGCAGCCTTCCACCGTCGATGTTTTCCCACAATGTGACAAGACCCATCAGTGAACGGGGCAGATCGCTTCTCCTCATCCGGCAGCTCGTTATATGGTGGGGCCTCCTTAGCACGTGTCACCTCCTGTTCTGGTGACATCCTGGAATCTTTGCTCTCTGACCAGTTCATGATCACCTCTAGTATCCCTGGGCGGCTGGGGTTCCCTATTCATGCCCGTTGTGTTACCAACGCAACCCATCTACTCCACATGGCATCGGTTGCATGATGCGTGGAGGAGGCCTTTCCTTTGAACATCCACCCCAGCACCGGCAGTCGGGGTGCCAGGAGGAGCTGTGTTTCAGTGCCGACCACTTCTGAGGCAGCCCGAACTCCTTCGTACGCTGCCAGTATCTCCTTCTCAGTGGGTGTGTAATTAGCTTCAGAGCCTTTGTGTCCCCGGCTCCAAAAGCCCAGAGGTCGGCCTCGGGTCTCCCCAGGTGCTCTCTGCCAGAGGCTCCTGTAGGGCCATTCTCCCCGGCTGCGGTGTAGAGCATGTTCTGAACCTCCTGCCCTTCCCGGACTGGCCCGAGGGCTACTGCTTGGGCAATCTCCCGTTTAATCTGTTCAAAGGATTGTTGTTGCTCAGGGCCCCATTCAAAATCGTTCTTCTTACGGGTTACGTGGTAGAGAGGGCTCACAATCAGGCTGTAGTTCGGGATGTGCATCCTCCAGAACCCCACAGCGCCCAGGAAAGACTGAGTCTCCTTCTTAGAGGTTGGTGGGGCCATGGCTGTTATCTTGTTTATCACCTCCACTGGGATGTGGCGACGCCCATCTTGCCATTTTATCCCTAGGAACTGAATTTCCCTTGCAGGCCCCTTGACTTTCTTTTGCTTAATGACAAAGCCGGCCATCAGGAGGATTTCAATTATCTTCTTCCCTTTCTCAAAGACCTCCTCGGCTGTGTCCCCCCATACCATGATGTCATCAATATACTGCAGGTGTTCTGGAGCCCCACCTTTCTCCAGTGCAGTATGTACCAGTCCATGGCAAATGGTGGAGCTGTGGTTCCACCCCTGGGGCAATCGATTCCAGGTGTACTGGATGCCTCTCCAAGTGAACGCAGACTGTGGCCTGCACTCTGGCGCTATCGGAATGGAGAAGAAAGCGTTAGCAATGTCAGTTGTGGCGTACCACTTGGCTGCCTTCGACTCCAGTTCATACTGGAGCTCCAGCATGTCCGGCACTGCAGCACTCATCGCTGGCGTAACTTCATTCAGGCCACGGTAGTCCAGAGTCAGCCTCCATTCGGCATTGGCCTTTCTCACCGGCCATATAGGGCTGTGGAAGGGTGAGTGAGTTTTGCTGATCACCTTCTGGCTTTCTAGTTGGCGGATCAGCTGACGGATGGGGACCAGGGAATCTCGGTCGGTGCGGTACTGCCGCCGGTGCACCGTCCTGGTAGCAATCGGCACTCGCTGCTCCTCACCCTTAAGCCGCCCCACCACTGAGGGATCCTCTGAGAGGCCGGGTAAGGTGGACAACTGTTCCACCTCCTCCAGGGCAGCCACACCAAAAGCCCACCGGTACCCTTTTGGGTCTCTGAAGTGCCCTCTCCTGAGGTAGTCTGTGCCCAGGATGCACGGGGCGTCTGGGCCAGTCACAGTGGGGTGCTTATGCCAGTCCCTCCCAGTCAGGCTCACTTCAGCTTCCAATAGGGTCAGCTGCTGGGATCCCCCTGTCACTCCGGAGATGCAGATGGATTCAACCCCACTGTAGCTCGATGGCATCAGGGTGCACTGAGCGCCAGTGCCCACAAAGCCTTATACTCTTGTGGGTCTGACGTGCCAGCCCATCGGATCCACACTGTCCAGTAAATCCCATTATCCCTTTCCTCCACCTGGCTGGAGGCAGGGCCCCTCCAATCCTGCTCAGCGTCACTCACTTCTTGCAAGAATGATTTACTGGTCCCCTCAAGAGGGTCAGACATAACGTTCACCATTCTGTTCTGCCTGGGGGATTTCTGACTGGACACTGGAGCTGCGCTCCTCTTGGAGGACTCCCCTTTGGTGATGGTCTTCCCTTTCAGCTGCTCTACTCGTGCAGCCAGGGCAGCAGTGGGCTGTCCATCCCACCTCCTCGTGTTTTCTCCATGGTCGCGGAGGAAAAACCACAGGGTGCCTCGTGGTGTGTACCTTCTGCTGCTTTTCTCTTGGGTGAGGAAACATTTACTTCTAATGGCTGAGACATCAGCCCGTGCAGGTGGAACGTAGGACATGTCCTCTTCCATTTTCTGGACCCTCTGAGACAGTTCCTCCACAGCTGAGACCAGGGAATGCTGAGATGAAGGGAGATTTCCCTCATATTGCCGCAGCTGGCCAACCACTCCATCCACTGTCAGAGTCTGGGTGTCTGTCCACCAGGACACTATTGCCAATGCTTTCGAGTGCGCTTCTGGTGCGCTCTTCAGGAACTGTCGCCACATCAGGTGTGTGCAAGGGGCCTGATCTGGGTCCATGGGTGACTGCTCATCATTCAGATCACCATAGATCACCTCAAACACAGCCAGCTCCCTGAGGTTCTGGATGCCTTTCTCAGTGCTGGTCCGTTTGCCTAGCTGACATAGGAGATCATCCTTGTAGGGTTGCCTCTCCCTTACACTGAGCAGGAGTCGCCTCCAAAGGCTGAGGTTTTGAGCCTGTTTCCCTATTTCCCTGTCAATGCCAGCGTCCTTGGCCAAAGATCCCAGCTGCCTGGCCTCTCTCCCCTCCATCTCCAAAGCACTGGCTCCATTGTCCCAGCATCAGAGCAGCCAGGTGCAAATCTGCTCGCCTCCCAGGCGGCCGAAATCTCTCCGCATATCTCGCAGCTCAGTCGGGGACAGAGATCGGACAGTCACGTCTGGCCCTTCCTCCTGTTCCCCTGATGGGCCTGGCTCATCCTCATCCCTCACTCTGCCAACAGACTTTCTGGTATATTTTGTTTTCTGTATCGGGGCAACTGATCCCGGCACTGGCTGGCTCTCTGGCCCAGTCTGTGTGCTGGTGGAGGTGACTGAGACTGGCTCTGCCTGTGCCCCCGCTTCAGATATTGTTTGTGTGGCCTTTTCCTCCCCTTGAGGGCAGCGGGTGGTATTAAAGAGGACACGGTAGGCATGGGCAAGTCCCCAACACATTGCAGCGATTTGTGTCTCCTGGGTTTTGCCCGCTTGGTAACACACCCTTTCTAAGCACTCCATCAGCTTCTCAGGGCTCTGCATTTGCTCAGGAGTGAAGTTCCAAAGCATTGGGGGTGCCACCGACTCAGGCCTTTGCCCATCTTCTCCCACACCCCTTGCCACTCACTGCTGTCTGACCTCGGGCAGGTTTCCGGGCACGGCTATTGTTAGAGAAGTGCCGCATGGCCAAAACCGAAATCAGGCAGGCATTCAGAAGGCATTGTGCCACAATCACTCTGGCCTGCAGGCTCCGAGGATAACTGAAACTCCCCAGAGCCGAGAGGATCTCTTCCCCTGGCTCACCCATAGAGGGGGTGAGACCCCTAACAAAAGCCCAGGCAGCAAACAGGTACCGGCCCGCCCCACACACAGCGATGCAAAGGCAGCAGAAGTGTTCGATAGCCCGTATAACAACATGAGACCCTGGATACATTTCCCACCGATAACAAACGCCACCACTGGGATCATACACTGGATAGAAGGATTAATCCAGCCCCACCATGCAAGCAAGTGGGCCAGCATTGCAAACATTTTCTTATCAAATAAACACGAATACAAACAGAAAGATGACACCCAACAGATTGCTCTAACACACTCTGGTCAGGGTCTGCCCCTTTTTGACTCTTATTTCAACCCAATTCGTGCACCACGTTGGGCGCCAAAAAGACTGTGCTGGTTTAAGCCCTGCCGGGCCCGGAGACCACGTTGCCATTGCCCCTCCCCAACCCTCGGGCTGAGTAGGGCTGGAAGTGAGGCACAAACCCCGGGGTTGAAATAAGGATTGACTACAAGTGTCAGAAATAACAATCTGAACAACAACAACCACAATAACAACAACAAACAGCAATAACAGTAAACAAGACAAAAGATATACAGAGAAATTCCGCAAAATGGTCAAGGAGCAAGCCCGCCGCCTGTATGGCAAAACCCAAAACCAGAAGTGAAAGTAAAAAGTCTCCGCCCCTAGACCTGACGTCAGCATGGTATGAATAACCCGGCTGGAGATCCCTTCCCCCTCGCTCTCTGCTGGGGAAAAACTTGACTCTATCCCAGCTGAACCAGGGCAAGAATGCTGTGGGAAACGGTGTCAAAGGCCTTGCTAAAGTCAAGGTAAACAGCACCCACAGCCTGTCCCTCATCCAATCAGCAGGTCGCCCTGTCGTAGAAGGAGATCAGGTCTGTCAGGCAGGACCTGCCTTTCATAACCCCGCTGACTGGGCCTGATCCCCTGCCTGTCCATTAGATGACTTGTAATGGCACCCGAGGTGACCTGCTCCATCACCTTCCCTGGCACCCAGGTCACACGGACAGGTCTGTAGTTCCCTGGATCCTCCTTCCTGCCTCTCCTGTAGATGGGTGTCCCATGTGCCACCCTCCAGTCCAATGGGCCCTCCCCAGTCAGCCATGACTCCAGGTAAAGCACGGACAGTGCCTTGGCGAGCAAATCTGCCAGCTCCCTCAGCACCCTTGGGTGTAACCCACCCGCTCCCACAGCCTTGTGTGCATCCAAGCGGTGCAGCAGGTCTCTGACCACCTCCTCTTCCCCTGCGCTGCCCTCAGCCTGCTTCCCCTGCCCATCTCCCGGCTCCTGGGGCTGGGGGTCCAGGGAACAGCCACTTCCACTGCTACACGCTGAGGCCAAGTAGGCCTTGAACACCTCAGCCTTTCCCTCAGCCTTAGTTACCAGGTTTCCCTCTGCATCCAGCAAAGGAGGGAGATTTTCCCTCATCCTCCTTTTGCTGTGAACGAATTTATAGAAACATTTTTGTTATCCTAAACGGCTGCGGCCAAGTTGAGCTCTAGCTGTGCTTTGCCTCTCCTCATGTTCTCCCTGCACAGCTTCACGACATCTTTATAGTCTTCCTGAGAGAAGAGTTGCCTCCTCTGGGTCATGGGCACAGTTGTTAAACTCTCCAGGTCCCAGAAGTGTCCCCTGTGCTGCACCACAACGCCCCGGTATCTCCCACTGACCTCCAGGTAGGGGTGACCCCTTCCCCACAGCTCTCTGAGCCTGATCCTCCAACGGGTGTTTTACCCATCTCGTTGCCGACCCAGCCCGGCTGTAACGGCCTGACTTGGGTACGAGAATATTGAGGGAGACCGTGTCCAATGTCTTGCTGAGTTGGAGGTACATGACACCCACTGTCTCCCCTCACGTCCCAACGCAGCCACTTCCCCATGAAGGCAATCCGGCTGGGGAGCCATGATGTCCCCTTGGGAGGTCCATGCCGACGGCGTTTGGACACGATCTGCTCTTTTGGGTGCCCGGGAATGTCACCCCAGAGGACTCATTGCAAGGGTCACTCCTCACCACAGTGACCTTGTGCAGCCAGTGGCTGCTGGGGGGCACTTCTGGCCTCCTTCAAAGGTGGGGGCAACATTGGCTTGTCCTCACCCACAAGAGATGTCTCCCAGAACTGGGACCTTTTCAGAGGGATATTCCACAGAAATATTGATCTTCTCCTGTAACTTCATTGCACCTCTCTGCTGTTACATGGTGTATCAAATCTCTTTAATCTTTCGTGTATTTTCACCTGTCCCAATAGAATGACCATTTCTGAAGCCAACTTTTCAGATGCAAACTCTCTAGTAAAAGGGCCTTTTCATTATTCTTTAGTTTTCTCCTCCCCTGACTTTTGTTCATTCAGATTCCTCTCAGCTCGCGAGCTGCTGCTTTGAACTTCAGGTGGTTAAAATCTTGCCTCTCTTTCCGCAGACTAATTGTCTCCTTGGCCAACTCCTCCAGTATGTTTATCTCTACATTTTTCTATCTGCACACCGAAAATATTTCTCATAAAATTACCCCTTGTAGAAAGGCAACCTCATTGGAGATTATACTTGACTTATAGGAGAGAAATGTATTTTATTTTGTATGAACCTTGATGATGTTTGACTTTTCCTTGCCTGCAAACAGCAGAAATCCTTCTGCGCCCGTGTGCAGGCGGTTCTCCAAGGACAGCAGGGGGGAGATTGTGCAAAGGAGCTGTAACCTCCCGCTGCAGAGATCAGAGGAGAAATCTGATGTAAGGAGAGATGATGCGAGTCCCAGGCGGCTGAGGAGAGAAATGCTGGGACTGGGGGTGAGGACAAAGGTTGTCCGGACTGTGTTGGACCCCAAGGGACTGTCCAGGAGATCTCCCGAGGAGATGCTCTGCATCGATGTCAGTCAGAGAGTGCTGCTATCGCCTCTTCTCTAAAGTGTAAATTAAATAATGTGCTCTTTAAAATACAGATTGATTTGTATTAGGGGCACTTTGAAATCTTCCTCCTTAACTACACCAGGAAATGACTCCAATTAGCTGCACAAGTCCTGAAGACTTGAAGAAATCTAAAGGAAGAGAACGAGCTCGTTAGGGCTTTGTGTATTTTAATGAGCCCCGTGGTGTATTTGGCCCCATGTCCATGATGCTCAGGCCCTGAGAGGAGACTGAGCAAAGGCCTCAACAAGTCCAAGTCAGCAGCAAAGCTCCCCGTGCCCTGAAGCCCTGATTGGCCCCACGGAGGGCCAGGACTGACAAAGCCTCTGCAGGGACTCGTTAGAGCAGAGAATTGGAGGCTGTGATTGCAGGCAGGCAAAGGCCCCGTGCAGGGCTGTCCTGCTCTGAAACCCTTGGGTTGGTGATGGAGCACAAAGGCCAAGCCCTGACCCTCAGGCCCTGGGAAGGAGATGCTGCCCCTCGTGTGTGGCTCAGGGCTCTTCCTGGGGGCAGGGGCTGTGAGGGGGAGCAATGCCGAGTGTAGGAAACTGCACAACCCCTCCTGGCCTCTCCAGGAAGGGGCGAGGAGGAAAACACAGTCCAGAGCCTCAACATCAGGTTTATCCCGGTAGCCCCCCATGGCAGGGCAACTGCCATGACCAAGGGGGCCAAGAGCTCTGTCTCGTGTGGCCTTTCAGCCCTGGCAGAGCCCTCAGACATCTCTGCTGCAGGTTTGCTTCTGCTGGGCCCTTCGGGCGCCTTTTTCCCTCCAGGCTGGTGACATCCATCTCCCTTTCCTCCCTCGCTCTCCTCCCGGCATTCCCACCCCTTCACTGATGTCTCTCCACACTCACTGCCTGTTCCTTGAAACACAGAGCCACAGGCTGACCCACACTCCCTCTGGGCGACCTCTTACACCACAATACCACCTCCTGATTGAGATTTCTTTTTCCTCAACTCCCATCTGAACCTCCCAAGCTGCACTTTGTTGAGGTTTCCTTCTCTTCCCACTACCAAGAAAAGCTCCGTTATCTCAGAAACTCTCCTCCCAGCAGGTGCAGGCGACTGCTGTAGTGCCCTGAGCCTCCACCTCACCAGGCTCAAGCAGCCCCGGTCCTTCAGCCTCTCCACAAAGGCCCCAAAGCCCACCCTGGCACATCTCCTTTGGAGCTTCTGCCTTTCCTCTCCATTCCTCCAGGACAGGGAGCCTCTCCCCCAGTCACACCAGTCTAGAGGTGGCCTCCCCAGCGCTGAGTCAAGGGCATGATAACGCCCTGGTTTGGTTTGCAGCCTAAGAGAAGGTTCTGGGGGTTCTCACTGACAAGCAGCTGAACAGGGGCCAGCAGTGTGCCCGGGGGGCCAAGAAAGCCAGCGGCATCCTGGCTTGTGTCAGCACTAGTGTGACCAGCAGGACCAGGGAGGTGACAGTCCCCCTGTGCTCTGCCCTGGGGAGGCCACACCTGGAGGGTTGTGTCCAGGTTTGGGCACCTCAATCCCAGAGAGATCTGGAGGGGCTGGAGCGAGGGCAGAGGAGGGCAACGAGGCTGGGGAAGGGCTGGAGAATCAATCCTGTGAGGAGGCAGGGAAGGAGCTGGGAGTGTTCAGTGTGAGGAGGAGGAGGCTGAGGGGAGCCCTCATCCCTCTCTGCAGCTCCTGACAGGACATTGCAGAGAGGCTGGGGCTGGGCTCTGCTCCCAGGGGATCAGGGACAGGACAAGAGGGAACGGCTGGAAACTGCCACAGGGGACGGTCAGGCTGGGCAGGAGGAGAAAATATTTTGCAGAAAGAGTGGTCAGAGAGTGGAATAATCTGCCCGCGGAGGGGGGGAGTCCCCATCCCTGGGGGGGTTTAAGGGAGGTTTAGATGAAATATAGGGGGGTGTGGGTTAGGGGAGAAATTTGCAGAGTCGGGCTGATGGTTGGACTCGATGATCCCAAGGGGCTTTTCCAACCTCAGTGATTCTGTGATTCTGTGAATAACAGAGGTTCCTCCGCATTCAGAACCCATGTCTTGTCCCCAGACTGCTGGGGCCAGCTGCTGGCCAATCAGGACCCTGTGGCTGTCATGGAGTCACAATCAGCATCACAATTTGTGGCGCCTTTGCCTGTCTCTCCCCATCCACTCCCTTGAGCCCTCATGGCTGCTGGACCCCACGTTCAACAGCCACACCCAGCCCTTCGCTGGCCTTTCCCTCTCCCTGCCCCACGCCTGGGCAGAGCCGGGGGGGACGTGTCGCCTTCAGGCTTTGCAGTGCTCATGCAGAATTACTGCCACAAAGTGGGTGCTGGGATCAGACTCGGCGCTGTGGAGCAGACCCCAGCAAGACAGAGCAGCGTCCAGCAGGAGATGTGCAGTGGTGGCCGCCACCTTGCTCTGGCCAGGGGGCTTCTGTCCGTGCACTGAAAGGATCTGCCGCTACCAAGATGCACTTGGTGTTTCCAGCTGTCACTGCAGAGCTGCCCCAAACCGATCTGCAGTTGTGGCGTGGCCTCCCCTCTGTGGGGGCTGGGCTGGGGCTTTGACTCCAGTGTCACCTGCACTGGTCACGGCACAAGGCAGACAGCTCCTACCCAGAGATCTACATCCTGCTGGGGGTTAGGCCAGCGCTCCCTGCCCTTCACTCTGCTCACAGTGTTTGCCTCAGCGCAGGGACCAGCTTGATGAGATTCCCAGGAATATTCTGAGGCACAATCCAATGCTTGTTGCCGTCTGCATCCACAGCATCAGAAATATTCCTTTCCCTTACATTGCAGGTTGACTGATGGGCCTGGTCACATGACTGCCTGGAATTTCCCTTCCTGGAAGGTGACATTTTCCCAGAGTGGGTCAAGGTGATGGGCTCTGTCACGGCCACTTGGAGACACTTCTCCTGGAGTTCTTCAGCCTGGGTTTACCCCAGATGACCCAGGAGTGCTCACGGATGCTCCTGTGCCTGCTAATAGCTGGGCCAAGGTTCTCAGGTTCCCAATGGCCTCTTCAGCTGTGGGTCATCCCCAGGAATCTGCTGGAACTGGTAACATGACCCGTGGTGCCCCCACAGGAACCGGGGCCTTCCCAGTAGAACCTATGGGTCTTGCCCAAGACTTACCCTGAGTTCCCAGGCTGCAGGCAGTGCATTGCATTTGTTGTCACTTGTGTTAGTGACTCAGCACTGCTGTGGCCCACACAGATGGGTGTGTTACAGGTTGTGTCTCCCCCACGTTGGGCGCCCAAATAGACTGTGATGGTTTGACTTTGGCTAAACGCCAGGTATCCACCAAGTCACTCTATCACTTCCCCCCCTTTTCTCCTTGTTTTCTCAACAGAGCAAAGAGGGGAAAGGAAATAATATAAACCAATAATTGTGGAAAAAAAGAAAAAAAAGCATTTTTAATCTAAGCAAAACAAAGCAAAGGTCTGTGCGTGGAAGCAAATCAAAAAGATTTATTCTCTACTTCCCATGGACAGGCGATGTGGGGCCTTCTCAGGATCAGGGCTCCCATACGCGTAGTGGTTGCCTCGGAGGACCAAGGGTGACCCCACCCCCTTCCTCCTTTCTCCCAGCTTTACACTGAGCAGACGTCACATGGTCTGGAATGTCCCTTTGGTCGTTTGGGTCAGCTGTCCTGGCTGTGTCCCCTCCCAAGATCTTGCCCACCCCGTCCCACTGGGGGAAATGTCGGAAGGAGCCTTGGTGCTGTGTAAGCCCTGCTCAGCAGCAGCCACCACACCAGGGTGCTGCCAACACCCTGCAGCTCCCAGCATAAACCACAGCACCGTGAGGGCTGCTGTAGGGGAAACCAATTCCAGCTCAGCCAGACCCAGTGCAGTCTCCCCATTTTGGAGAAGTAAGGGCGACCTGAATAGTGTTGAGTGAAGGTCTGACAAGGTGGGGCTCAGGACTTAGTGCACATAACCTGTGTGATGTGGCTGAGGGACGTGGAGTTTTGGCCCAGCGGTGTGGAGGCTCCAGGCACCATAGGAGTAGCCTGAGAGTGGCTGAGGGGTGACTTCAGAGATAATGGAGATTGTCTTTGTTGAAAGATACACCATGAGAAAGAACTAATGCATCAAGTGGAGCTGGGGAGGAACAGACTGGGCACAGAGCAATGTCCCTGGAAGGGCAGTGCTGTGGTGGAACAGGTCACCCCGAGGGAGACTGGAGCAGCCCCAGGCTTTGTGTGTCAAGGAGCAGGCAGGGAGGACGCAGAGATCTCAGGAAAGGAAGGGAGATGCTCAGGGGAGAGCAGGGTGTGGGAGCTGGGTGGACGTCTCCAGCCGGCAGAGAAAGAGGTGCAGGTGTGGGACACGGTGGGACAGCCTGTGGTGGAGACGACAGAGGGGTGAGCAAAGTCTGAGCATCCCCCAGCAGAGCTGAGCTCTCTCTGCCCTTGGCTCTGGCTGGTGTCTCTGCCACTGGTGGCCATGAGGAAGCCCCTTCCCCTTCCAGCACTGGGTCTCATGGCCTCCCCTTCCCCAGCCGAGAGCCTGGCAGGGGTTGGACCATAGTCCTGCCCTTGGCATTGCCCATCCCCACATCACCCTGCCCCGGGAAGAGCCCTGAGCAATGGCTGAGGGACAGGAACTGACTTCCCAGGTTCTGGGGGTGAGGCCATGGCCCTTTGACTTTACGTAACACACCCAGGTTTGCTCAGAATCTGTTCCACACTGACAGGGCCTTTGTTTACCGATATTCTCTGCCTCGAGTTTTCTTGTCTAATTAGACAATGGGGAGGCTTTGTCAGTAACGGTCCTCACTGGGAGCCATTAACACTCCAAGAAACTTTGCAGTTGGCCTCTGGCTTTGACTTCCTGACTGGCACCTTCATCATCCAATCACTGTCTGAGGTCCATGGACTCAGACCAACCCTACTCAAGGAGTCATTAAAATGCCTTGGGCTTGCATTCTGCTGTGATGCTGGGCCGGGCTGCTGGGCTGGAGGGAGCTGAGGGCAAGTGGTCAGCGCTGCAGAGAGCCAGCTCTGCCCAGGAGCAGCTCCTCTGCAAAGCGCAGCAGGGCTGAGGGCACTGCCTGCAGGCACCGAGGGCAGAGGAGCCGGGCACAGAGAGGGCAGAGGCAGACGGCACTGGCAGGGTGCTGAGAGCTCACTGCAGGAGAAATCTTCCCAGCCCGTGACACCGTCAGTCTGTGGGTGCGGGGCAGGGCAGCTGCAGGTGCGGAGGGATGTGGTGAGGCCGGCACAGCCCCAGGAATCTCCCTGGTGTCTGGAGAAGGAGGCCGTGCTCCCGAGCAGGGCTTCCCTGCTGCGCTGCCAGAGGGACAGGCCATGGCTCTGCCTTCTCCCGGGGACGGCTGCAGGGGGTGCAGGCGCGGGTGCAGCCGGGGGTGCCCAGGGCTGTCCTTCCGAGCAGGGTCCCTGCACCCCCGGGGCTGTGTGCTGGGGCAGGGACTCTGCCGCCGGCCAGGGTCAGCACTCAGCCTGCCCGGGGAGCTGCCCACGGCGCCGGGGGGAGCAGCTGTGGGGGGCAGGAGAGACCCCGGCAGGGCAGGGTCCTGCTGCTGTGGAGAGGGTGCTGCCTGGGGCAGGGCTGCTCCCAGCCCCACATCACCCCCAGGACAGTTCCACGGGTACATCATAATGGGAGTGTGAAAGGAGGGTTTAGTCAAAACTTAAGGAGTATCTTTTGTTCAGAGAAATCTACCCTAAATTCTCACTTGTTTTTCCAACACATAGAGGTCCCCATGTCCAGTAGAAACAAATGACTAACGGCAGCTCCATCACCGAGTTCCTCCTCCTGGCATTCGCAGACAGACGGGAGCTGCAGCTCCTGCACTTCTGGCTCTTCCTGGGCATCTCCCTGGCTGCCCTCCTGGGCAACGGCCTCATCATCACCGCCATCGCCTGTGACCACCGCCTGCACACCCCCATGTACTTCTTCCTCCTCAACCTCTCCCTCCTCGACCTGGGCTCCCTCTCCACCACTCTCCCCAAAGCCATGGCCAACTCCCTCTGGGACAACAGGCACATCTCCTACTTGGGGTGTGCTGCACAGACCTTTTTTTTCTTTTTCTTTGCTACAGCAGAGTTTTCTCTCCTCACCGTCATGTCCTACGACCGCTACGTTGCCATCTGCAAACCCCTGCACTACGGGACCCTCCTGGGCAGCAGAGCTTGTGTCCACATGGCAGCAGCTGCCTGGGGCACTGGGTTCCTCAATTCTCTCCTGCACACGGCCAACACATTTTCACTGCCACTGTGCCAGGGCAATGCTGTGGACGAGTTCTTCTGTGAAATCCCCCACATCCTCAAGCTCTCCTGCTCACACTCCTACCTCAGGGAAGTTGGGCTTATCATGGTCAGTGCCTGTTTGGCTTTTGGGTGTTTTGTGTTCATTGTGGTGTCCTATGTGCAGATCTTCAGGGCCGTGCTGAGGATCCCCTCTGAGCAGGGACGGCACAAAGCCTTTTCCACGTGCCTCCCTCACCTGGCCGTGGTCTCCGTGTTAATCAGCACGGCTCTATTTGCCTACCTGAAGCCGCCCTCCATCTCCTCCCCATCCCTGGACCTGGTGGTGTCATTTCTGTACTCGGTGGTGCCTCCAGCAGTGAACCCCCTCATCTACAGCATGAGGAACCAGGAGATCAAGGATTCCCTGAGGAATCTGATAACTAGATGTTATGCTGAAGCAATGAACTGCTTATCTTCTTCATATTAATTACAATATAATTCTGTACAGTTCCAATCTCTGAATTTTCTGGGTTATTTTGTTGGATTTTTCTTTTAATGTTTTTTTCTTCCCCTTTTGAATTCAGTCTGCTTTTCTCACCAACTGGCTGCATGAATGAGGATCCATGATCTCTGTGTGTTGCAACAAAATAAAGGGCCTCCAGCTACTTTTCTTGTTCTGAGATACTTTCTTTAAGTTTTTAAGGACATGCACGTAAATTTCCTGTGTGCAGCGGTGGAGGGGAAGAGAGTCCCAGCATGGCAGCCCTGCCAGGGAGCACTTGGTCCTCCAGAGATGTTCTCTCTTCCCTTCCACACTCTCTTTCTGATCCCTTCGGTTTGGTGTGAGGCCTGAGTGCTCGGGCAGCTTGGTCACACTCCTGCTGTGTGACAGCCCTGTGACCGCAGGCAGGGACAGGCACTGGGCACTTGTGTGACAGAGCCGGCCTCCCGAAGAGCGGTTCCCTCATGAAAGAGGATCTGCTCAGGGCAGTGCCTGAAGGCTGAGCTCTTCTCCCAAACCTGATCTCAAGAACACGCCCAAGGAAGTGGCCCGCAGAGGAAAACCCCAGCGAAGAGGTGAACAGTGTGATTTGCAGGGTGGGGGCTGGCAGCAGTGTCCTCGCACAGCCAGGCCTCCTGGGAGAGACCTGAAGGAGCAGGCTCTGCTCTGTGTCTGCGCTCACTGGACACACTGGGGCAGCTGCCTGTGCTGCTCTGGCTGGGAGAGAGTTCCTTTTCTTGCTGGGAGCTGCTATGGGGCTGGGGTTTGGTTTGTGCCATGAACAGTGCTGGTAACGCAGGGCTGATTCCGTTATTGCTGAGCAGGGCTTACACAGGGTCAGGGACATTCCTGCTCCTCACCCCACCCCACCAGCGAGCAGCTGGGGGTGCACAAGGAGCTGGGAGGGGACACGGCTGGGACAGCTGACCCCGACTGACCAACGGGGTATTTTGTACCTTAGGACATCATGCTCCGTTATATAAAGCTGGGGGAGAAGGACGAACATGGGGACATTCAGAGTTATGGAGTTCGTCTTCCCACGTCACTGTTATGTGTGATGGAGCCCTGATATTCTGGCAGAAGACCTGACTGGCAATGGGAAGTGATTGAATTCCATGTTTTCCTCTGCTTACACGTGTGGCTTTTGCTTTACCTATAAAATAGTCTGTATCTCAACTTGTGAGTTTTCTTAATTTTACCCTTGTGCTTCACTCCCTCATCGCACCCAGGGCAGTGAGTGAGTGGCTGTGTGGGGCTCAGATGCTGGCTGGGGTTAGACCATGACCCTGACCCATGGAAATCATCACGCTCTAGCCCCTCCCAAACACCATTTCCAGCTCTGGCCTCTCACTTCAGCTCAGAGAGGGTCTTTGTCCCTCCACAGAGGGACACCAAATGAGTAGGTCAGAAGTTCATGTTTGCATTTTATGGAGGAGATGTAAACATGCACATCATGTGTGTGAGGTGAGAGAGCACAACTGCCATCAGCTATTCCTGGGGGTGCTGTGAAGGTGTGTGGCACAAACAGGGTCATGAGGTCACTTCACATTGACAGTAACGTCCCCTGGACAACCCCCTGGCTGCAGCCCTGGGAGGTGTTTCCTTGAACCGAGGTCCCCGAGTCCATTCCTCATGCCGTGGGGCATCTCCCACGAGTGCAGAGCAGGGTGATCAGCACAGGGCTGAGGGGCCTCCCAGCCTCTGGCCGTGGCAGCAGGAGCCCAGAGAGACACGACGACTCCGGCAATGCACTGCCTCTGCGTGTGCAAGGGAAGGACTCGTGTCTCTGAACCCCCTGTGTGTAAGGTGAGGGCATGGGGCCAGCTGAGATGTGGGCACCTGACAGAGCCCGGACACTTGTGTGTGTGACCCAGGAACAACCCCCACTCTCCCAGTGAGACTCATCTCCGCTGCCTTGGACAGGCTCATGGCAAGTGCTCCTGTTGGCTCCGTCACCCTCGCCGGTGATTCTGGGCTGAGCCCTCAGAAGGGCCAGAGCAATCAGAGAGGTTCTGGGGTCCATGGAGAAGGCCGAGGGCAAACCCATCTTCAAGAAGGGCAGGAATGAGAACTGGGAGAATTATAGGGGAGAGTTATAGGCTTGTCAGCTTCCCTCCATCCCTGGGAAGGTCGTAGGCTACGTCCTCCTTCAGCCGTGTCCAGGTAGCTGAAGGCCAAGGAAGGGATTGCTGACCCACAACAGACCGGGCAAAGCAGGGCGTGTTGTGCACATGGGATTGTGCAAGGCCTGTGACATGGTCTCCCATCGTGTTCTCATAGCCAGGTTGGTGCTGCCTGGGCTGAAGAAGAATTGGCACTGGGCCCCAAACCCCACCTTGGCAGAGCTTCACTCAACACTCCCCAGGTCCCCCCCACTTCTCCAGAATGGGGACCCACTCCCTGGGACTCACCCATGTGTGTGGGGCCACACCAGTGTGAGTGGAGGGGGATGGTAACCCAGGGTGTCTGGGTGGCCCACGCTCCTCCCAATGCAGCCCCGTAGGCAGCTGCCCTTGTTCATCGTGTCCATCCTCTCCTGGCTCGTAGGGAATCCCTCACAGTGCCCAGGCCCTTCTCCTCAGAGCCGCTGCTCAGCCCGGCAGGTCCCAGCCTGCCCTCAGCTATGGGACTATCCACCCCCTGCTCCCTGCTGATCCAGGATTGGCCACTTTTCCTTGTAAAGCTTCAATTTACTTCCATTTTCCCAATCCCAGAGTTTCTCAAGGTCCCCACGGACTGAAGCTCCAATTGGTCGCCTTTTAATAGTTGTGGGCCTTTGGCTCATCTCGATTGGGGTGTCTTTCACAAGGGAAGAGCATGAGGAGTTGCAGGGCACTACAAATGCTCCCTCCTAGAGAAACTGTGGGGTCCTGGGGCTTTGCTACTGATAAGGCCATGGGGCTGGACCCGGAGGGGAAGTTACCCTTTATGGGAGAGAGCAGCAGGAAGGCATGGAGCTCTGCCGGGGGATGGAGGAGGAGTCAGCTGAGAGCTGAAGAACAGGCTTCATGAGAGCGGGCTCTGGCCTGCTGAGGAACCTGTTTGGAAGGATCCCGTGGGATGCTGCACTGAAGAGAAGAGTGGAGAGCTGTTGATGGTCACGGGTCTTGATGCAGAGAAATGATTGCTTGTTTTCAGGTTTATTTACTTACTTACTTATAGAAAAGTGTTTAGCAACTTATCTACTTACTTATAGCAAGTTGTAGTATTTTTTTTAGTATTGATAATAATCCTGCTTGCCCAGACTGTCCTGTGGAATTTTACCAAGGATGCTGTGTTCATCAACACAAAGCAGTTCTCTGTGAAAATCTCCCAAGGATTACAATGTTCAGCAAAATATTATACTTTTCTCCTTGAGTAACAGGTGGCTCTATCTAGTTGGAATTATGCTAATGAGTGAAGATAGCCATATACAAATGGTAGAAATTCTATTGGTTCTCTTAGTTAAGATAGAAAGTAAACTGTCTGAAAACCACTCTTGTTATTCAAGAAATTGGCCAAGAGAATCTGTCCATGCTCCGGGCAAAAACAGGGTGAGAAAGACTCCGAGCCTTCCTCCCAAAGCCCCCCGGAGACGCCCCCAGGAGACAATGGGCAGGTGCCAAGATGACATCAAGTGCTGACAGCAGCCTCTAGAGCTAACCCAGCCTCACTCCTGCACATGATGTTTGTGTGATGGAACCCAATGAATATGGAAATCCACACTCGATCAGGTTTTGGTAAAATGTGCGGGGGGTGCGCAAGCTTTGTGGAGAGATCCCCTTGCACCCTGGCACCGCAGTAAACATCCCTGCTGTGTGACTCTATTCGAGTTGTGGAGTCTTTTTTCCGCAACTCAGTCTCCTCTTTGAGCTCCAGTCCACCCAGAAATGCAGGAAGTCAAGCAGCCTGGGAGGAGACTGGTACAGGTGAGGGAGAAGGTCCTGGTAACAATGAAGCAGGAAGAGGCAGCAGAGAGAAGGTGGGAGCTGGCTGCCTGCCAGCCTCAGTGGTTCCGTGACTGTGCTGGAGAGAGACCTTTGTGGTGGTGGAGGGCAGGTCCTGGAGGGATGAGGGATCCCCGGGCAGCTCCTGGACAGGTGGAGAGTCTGAGATCAGCTCCTGCAGAGATCACTCCTGGACATGTGTCTGGAGAGGCCAAGGGTTCCCACTCCCACAGCCCCGCACACAAACAGCCCAAACCTCGTTTCTCCTGTCTCCACTGACAGGGCTTGTGCTTGGCCTACAGACCTCCCGAGGTCCCCTCCAGGATGGGTGACGGTGCATTTCCTTCCACCACAGCTCTTCCCTTGATGATGACCGGGAGAGCACCCACACTCCCCGTGACCATGGAGGGAGCAGATGTAACTGTAGAGATATCCTCTGTAGCTTTTGTGTCCCACTGAAGTCATTGAGTCGGGGTTACTTGGCAGGTCCTACGTGGGGCCTTTCGAACCTCCTGAAATGCAACAAGGCCAAGTGCAAGGTCCTGCATCTGGGTCAAGGCAAATCCCAGCATCAGCACAGGCTGGAGGATGAAGGTGCTGGGAGCAGTCCTGCAGAAAAGGACTTGGGGGTGCTGGTGCAGGAAAAGTTGACCCTGAGATGACAATGTGCACTCCGAGCCCAGGAAGCCAACCGTGTCCTGGACTGCATCAAATGAAGTGTGGCGGCAGCTCGAGGGAGGGGATGGTGCCGCTCTGCTGTGCTGAGAGCCCCCGGAGTGCTGCGTCCAGCTCGGGTTCTCAGCACGGCAGGGACATGGAACTCTTGGAGTGGCTCCAAAGGAGGGCCACAAAAATATTCAGAGGGATTCTTCAGCCTGGAGAAGAGAAGGCTCCAAGGAGACCTTGCTGCTGCCTTTCAGCGCTGAGAGGGGGCTTCAAAGTGAGATGGGGGGAGACTTTTGTGAAAGGACACAGTGTAATGGTTCTCGCCTAAAAGAGGGCAGATTCAGGGAGATAAAAGGAAGAACACTTTTACAGTGGCACTGGAGAAACCCTGGAACAGGCTGCCCAGAGCGGTGGTAGAGGCCCCGTCCCTGGGAACATTCAAGGTCGCTTTGGGTGGGGCTTTGAGCCACGTGATCTAGTTGAAGGTGTCCCTGCTCATTGCAGGGGCTTGGATTAGATGGCATTTAAAGGTCTTTTCCAGCCCAAACTCTTCTGTCACTCTACTCTAGGATCCCTTCACAGCCACCTCCACGTTCCTTTTCTGCCTGGTTCCATCACCTCTGATTTCCTTCTCCCCCCGCCCCCAGGGGTGGTCACCTCTTCTGGTGGTTCCCTCCAGAGTCTCTTCAGCGATGGCCTCGGTGGGGCACGGTAATACCCTCAGACACACGGGGGTTGCTGCTGACTTTTAGTGCTCCAGAGCCTTGTTGGTTCTTCTTTCAGGATCTGCAGTTCAGGAATTTGGCACTAGAGGGCTCAGGAACAGACAAAATGCCCTGACAAGCCAAGGCAGTGGGCAGCACTTCCCTTAACTCCTCTCTTCTTAGGTGCTTCATCTCAGAGGTTTCAGGAGCACAGTCAAGGTGAACAAGTTTCAGTTCTCAGGAACAGTAAGAAATCATTTATTCTTTTTCCATTTCCCTTCTGTTCTGGTTACAGATCATGTGATATCAATAAACTCCCGTTATTTCCCCAGTCTCCAAAACCTTTCAGAGATGATGGGGAGTGGCCTCTCTGTGACATCATCCTGCTCTCTCAGCACCCTGGGATGCAGCCCCTCTGCGCTTGTGGACTGGAAGGGTTGAGGTTCATCAAGTAGCCTCTGATCTAGTTTTCACCGCCCCCTGACTGTTCTGCTCCAGAGTCCTGCCTCGAGGCACAAAGGCCGGGCAGACCTTGCTGGGGAAGGCTGAGGAGAAGAGGACAGAGTGTCTCAGACCTTTCTCCACAGACCCTTACTACATGGAGCAGAGCTCCCACATGCTCTCTGCTACTTTGTTAACTCTTCCTGAAGCAGACAACACCTTTGTTCTCATGCCCTTGACCTCACTTTCCAGTTTCCACTGAGTTTTGCAGCAGACCATTGCCAAGCTGGGAAGATGCTCTTGCAGACCAGTTGCAGTGAGCTGGGCTTCCCTTCAGCGCTGCTGACCATGAGATCCCCACGGAAACTGCCCAGAACAGGCCAAAGGCTGCTCCTCTGCATTCTGGCGTCTGGTGTCTTCCAATCTGCTTCCTCCCTCCCCTCCTGAACTGGGGCCCTGCTGTTTCAGGGTCATGGCAGCCAGTCTTCACAGCCCTGGCCAGCTCGGCCTTTCAGTGACCCCTCCCCTCTCCGGAGTGGGAAGGAAAAAACACAACAAAGAGCTCAGACATCAAGATCGGGACAGGGAGGGATGATTCACCCATTATGGCCATGAGCAAAAGACAGACAGGTTAGGGGAAGAAAAAACCCATCCATTTAATTCCAACACTAACAACAAAAGTTAAACCCCAGAGTGGGACACTGAGAGGTTTTACCACATGTAAAAGCCCCTTCCCCCTCCCCTGCTTTCTCCCCAGGCTCAGCTTTGCTCCTGATTTCTCTCCCTCCTCCCTCGCAGCGGTGCAGGGGGGCAGGGGATGGGGTGTGTGATCAGTTCGTCACCTGCTGCACAGGTTCTGGGGATCTCACAGCCCTTGTCAGAGCACAGACAATGACAGTTTTGTGTTTGAAGACAGTGAGGACAGAGAGTCATCAGTAAGTGCTGGGACAGCCTGGGGTCAGAGTGAGGTGGGGCAGCAGGGGTGGGGTGAAAATCTGCAGAGAAACAGGCAGAGGCAGAGGAAAGTGTGGGACAGCCTGTGGTGGGGATGGGCCCTTGGCTGAGGCTGGCACCCCCCAACAGAACTGAAATCCTTGTCCTCTCGACTATGGCTGCTGTCGCTTCCCCTGAGGACCCTGAGAGGACACCAGTTCCTACAGGCACAGCACTTTGCTGCCTCCTCCCCACCCTCCACAGAGCCTGGGGGGATCCGACCGCTGTCCTGCCTCGGCATCACCCCCTGCCTCTCCCTGCCCCAGGAAGAGCCCTGAGCATCCCAGGAGGGAAAGGATCCCCGTTCCCAGGGGATGGGCTCAGGGCTGGACCCTCCTGGGGATGAAACCCATCAAGGCCTTTCAGGGCCCCTCAACATTGGATTGGCAGCCTGTGAGCAGAGCCTCTGCCTTCCTGCTTCCCCAGCCCCAGGGACAGGAACCTTGTCTCCTCATTCCCTGCCCGGCCTCTCCAGTGATGGCCCTCGCTGGGCATCACTGACACCCTCACAGCCTTGGAGCTTTGCTGCTGACTTGCCCTTCTCTAGAGGCCACTCCAATCCCTCTGCTGCACCTGCAGTTCAGGAACTTGGCACCAGAGGGCTCATGAACACGCAAATCCCCCTGACAAGCCAAGTCTCTGGCAGAACTTCATTCCTCCCTTCTGACGGGGGGAATGTGAGAGGTTTCAGCCGTGCAGGCAAAGGGAAAAGCTTTCAGTCCTACACGGCAATAAGAAACAATTTGTTCTCTTTCCACTACTCCCTATTTATCAGCTCACACATGAAGTGACATCAGCAAACTCCACTGGATATTGGTCCTGAGCATCTGCTGATAGAGGCTGAACATGGAGGGAAGCCAAGACCCTCCATGTCAGACACTCTGGGGGCAATCTTTGTCCCTGCCTCCAACCCCACATTTCTCTCATCAGCCCCCTGGCACTTCCAGCACCTCTGTTCAAAGCTGAGCTTTCTCCATGACAGTCTGAAGCTGCATCTTTCAGACCTTTCCCACCAACTCCCACCTGCTGTACTTGGTACTTGCACACAGCTGCACGCAGACACAGAAGGATGTTTAATTGCCAGAAAGCTAAATCAGCAGAAGGCATGGTTCAATCAAAAATAAAATACACTCCTCTGCTGCATATTAAGTCCTTTTTATCACTTCTGAAGGCCACTTTCCACAGTGGAGATGGGATTAGATAAAAGGAAAACACATTTTCTGTCGAGCAGAGACCCCAAGAACCCCCACAGCCCCCCCTGCCCCAGACTCTGTCCATAGTCACTCCCAGAGTCACAGCCTGAAGTCACGAGCTCCCTCGAACTTCCCATCTGCATCCCATCCCTTCCCATTGCCATCGGCAAACCCACCAGTTAAACAGGACTGGACTCAGGACTGGCCCCTGGGGGTCACCACTGGTGCCCTGCTCCCACGGGCACTTTGTGCTCTTGGCCACGGCCTTCTGGATCCGGCCATTCACCCTGTTTCCAGCCCCCCTCCCTCACGCCTATCGGGCTGTGACGGGATGCAGCGTGACAAGAATTGTTACTGCGGAGGTGAAACCCCTTCCCTGCTCTCCCCTCACCCACCAGCCGAGGCATCTTCTTGCTGTGGTGGGTTACCCGTGGCTGATCACCCAACTGCCACCCAGCTGCTCGCTCACGGCCTCTCCCACCCCAGCGGGATGGGGGAGAAAATAGGAAGAATGGGGGTGAGAAAGCTGCTGGGTGGGGACAAGGACAGGGAGATCAGTTCCCAGTTCCCATTGCAGGCAAGACTTGACTTGGGGGAAAGTGACTCCATTTACTGTCAGTTAAAACAGAGATTTAATTATGAACTGAGGCGATGGTGGGAAATGACCAACATTTAAACAACACTAGCTGGCTCCAGCTCGGCTTGGCCCTGCTGCTCACCACCCTCTGGGTCCTGCCCTCCGCCCCTTTTCCACCCAGCACCCAGCCTGCTCATCCTGCCCACACATCGACAGCTTCTCGGTGAGGTTCCTGTGGCAGAGAGTGTTGAAAGCCTTCCCGCAGTCCAGGCAGACAACATCCACTGCTCTGCCTCCAGCTGCCAGGCCAGACACTGCGTCGGAGAAGTTCATCACGTTGGATCACCTGTCATCGTGCTGACATCTCCTGATTATTCTCTTCTCCTCCAAATGCCTGGAAATGGTTTCCAGGATTAGCTGCTCCGTCACCTTCTGAGCGATCAAGGTGAGGCTGACCGGCCTTTTGTTCCCTGGTGCCTACTTGTGGCCCTTCTTGAGGACAGGAGTGACATTGGATTTCTTCCACTCTCCAGGCTCTTCTCCCAGTCACAATGCGTAATCAGAGATCATTGAGGGTGGCCTTGAAATGCCATCTGCCAGCTCCCTCAGCACTCATTGCTGCATCCCGTCACGGCCCAAGGACTTCTGCATCACCAGTCCATGGCCACTCTGCCTGCTTCACCATCAGGTCCCTGTTCCCTGACCTGATACTCTTCCATCAAGGGGCATCTTCCTTGCTCCAACTTTCCCCCTGTTCTCGGGGCCCTGGGATTCCTGAAGGCCCATCCTGCTGGTAAAGCCCGAGGCAAAGGAGCCATTCGGTACCTCAGCCTGTCCCGCGTGTGTGTAAGAAGGTCCCCAGTCCCACTGAGCCACGGGCCCACGTTTTCCATCGTTTTCCCTTTGTCACGCATTTATTTCAGGAAGCCCTTCAGTTGGCTTTGACATCCATGGTCAGATTCCATTCCCTTTGGGCTTTAGCTTTCCTCCCCTCATCCCTGCAGGCTTGGACAGTGGTTGGTTATTTCTCCCGGGTTATCCACCTTATTTCCCACTTCCTTATGCTTCCTTTAGCGTCTGAGCCAGGAGAGGGCGGGACAATGTGGGCCAGCTCCGGGGTAAACGGAGGGTCTCAGGCCAACTCCTGGAGAGATACGTATTGTCTGAAATTCTATATACATATACATATCGGCCACTAACCCGGCCCAGCACATCAGCTCTTTGTTGCCCTTACTATACTGCTCTTGGTTTGCTTCCTTTGAACCGTCCTCTGGTGCTTTAGGGGTGCTTGTCACAGTCATTGTTCTCTGGGCCAGAAACTGAACTAGCACCTCCTTTTATCTCCTGCAGCATGCTGAGAGTCCTCCTGTTGTTACTGTGTGAGACACACCTCAGGCAGGGTGAGCCATCGGCACCCAGACATTAACAGCGGACCAAGCGGCGCTTCTAGTCCAGGGGGACCTTGAGAAACTCAGGGGTTTGACCAATAAAAACCCTCTGGGTGTTTCCAAGGAGACGCGGCCAGTCCCGCACTGGGAGGAAGAATAACCCCGTGCATCAGGGCCCGCGAGGCCTTGCCCAGGTGAGCACGGACCCTGAGGGAAGGGCCTGGGCACTGGGAGGGACGGCACACGAGCCGGGGGGGCACGCTCCCCCGGAACAAGGCCAGCTGCCTGGGAGGCTGCATCAGGAAGGAGGTGGCACCCACAAACCCCGAGTTAGCTTCTCCTTCAACTCAGCACTGGTGTGGCTCCACACACACAGGTGTGTCCTGCTGTGCAGCTCCTGTTTGTAGGGGTTGGGAGGAGGTGGAGAGTGCTGAGGGGAGGTCTGCAAAGATGGGGTTCGGGGTCTCAACACATGGCCTGTGTGCAGAGGCGGAGGGACGTGGGCATCTTGGGGCCAGTGGCAGGGAGGTTCCGGGCAGTAAAGGATGAGCCTGAGAGTGCTTGAAGGGTGTTTAGAGGTGATGGAGCATTTCTGTGTGGTGGGAAACAGCATGAGAAAGACATAAGTGACCCAAGGGAAGCTGGAGAGGTTCAGAACGGGCATGAAGTTACAGAATTGTCGCCCCAAGGGCAGTGTTGTGCAGCACCCAGACACCGAGAGGGATTCTGGGCCAGCCCATAGCTTTGTGTTTCAAGGAAGAGCCAGGGAGGATGGAGAGATATTCAGTGCTGGTGCGGCCCCGCCCTGAGTCCTGTGTGCGGTGCTGGGCCCCCAACTGGAGAAGGATGGGAAGGTCCTGGAATGCGCCCAGAGGAGGGTGACAGAGCTGGTGACAGGGCTGGAGGGAATGTCACCTGGGGCCGAGCTGAGGTGTCGGGGTTTGTCTGGTCTTGAGAAGAGGAGGCTGAGGGGTGACCCCATTGCTCTCTGCAGCTTCCTGAGGAGGGGACATGGAGTGGGAGGTGCTGCTCTCTTCTCCCCGGGATCAGTGACAGGAGGTGTAGGAACGGCTCAAAGCTGTGGCAGGGGAGGTTTAGACTGGACATGGGGAAGGATTTGTTTTAGCGAGATGGAGGAGAAAACCTGGCAGAGGCTTCCTAGAGAGGGGGTCGGTGTCCCAGGCCGGTCAGTGTTTGAGGGGCATTTGGACAATGCCCTTAACAACAGCTTTAACTTGGTCAGCCCTCACCTGGTCAGGTGGGCGAGTCGATGAGCACTGTAGGTCCCTTCCAGCTGCAACAGTCTCCTCGATTCGTTCCTCTCCCGTATCAGGAAGGGCAGGGACACGCTGAGGTGAGCGCGAGGTGGGGAAGCAAGGACGATGCTGAGAGCCTGCAGGGAAAGAGCTGCGGGTGTGGGACACTGAGCACAGCCTGTGGGAAAGGCGGTTGGAGGCTCTGGCATGGCGGAGAGCCCCCAGCAGGGCCAAGGACCTTTCCCCTTTGCCTGTGGTTGCTGCCTCTGCAGCTGAGGCCCCCCCAGACACACCTCAGCCTCAAGGCACCGGGAGCTTCTCCTGACATCAGACTTCTCCAGCCCCGCTGCAGCTGGAGGTTACAGCTCCTCTGCACCAGCTCCCGCTGGCTTCCCTCAGAGCCCCGCATCTCCTGCCCTAAAGTCACAGGGAAGGGCTGTAGCTACATCCCAGTCTGGTCCTGAAATATTTGTGTCTTTCAAAATCATAACTAAAAACAAAAAATATGTTCACGAAATACCTCAAAGACTTGTACATCAAAACAAAGCAAAACTAAACTAAAAGAATATTAATGCAAAAAATTTGATAGTGAGCTTACAAATATATTAAAAAAAATATTTGCTTTACGTCTTTTCTCATCTTTATTTCATTATTTATTGATAATTTCTAAGCATTTCTATGATACTCAGGCCTGCAGCACAGAGACAGATATTTCCATGCCTTGCAGAGGTCCCAGCACACTAAAGCCCTCCCCACCCAGCAGCACCCTTGCCACTCCTCACCCCTTGCCCCAAGAGAGTCCCCACTGAGGCGGCAGCTCTCTCCCCTGCTACGGGGAAGCTGGGTGAGCACCTGCAGCGAAACCCCCTGGGTTGGGGTGGCCAGATTTGCACTTGTCTCAACACATCTGTGTGACGGTGTCTGCTCAAAGGGGTCTCTGCATCATCCAGGAACACTCCCTTTTTAGTCCCTTCGGGGTGAATGAAGAGGGAGTGCTTTTTAGGTGAAGAAAGGGAGGAGACTGTTCTCCCCAACATCAGACACCTCCGGGCCGATGTCCGTGTCAAATCAAGTTGTCTGGGCTTCCCTTCTTAGCCGATGGAGACAAAGGAGTTGTCTCCACTGAGGTGTCTGGAGATCCTTTTCCTGGTGGCCAGGGAATGCTCCAGAAGGGCTCCCATAGGTCCTGGGTCACCCTTCCAAGCACCCTGTGGGTACTTCAGCTCCCCCAGGGCATGTCAGAGAGCAACAGCTGATGGATGTGGGCAAAGGAACTACTGAGAATCACGGAATCATCGAGGTTGGGAAAGACACTGAAGATGGTCTAGACAACCATTAACCTCACGCTGACAGTTCCCCGCTGCACCATATACCTAAGAGTTATGTCAACGTGACTCTGCAACCCCTCCAGGGATGGGGACTCCCCCCCTGCCCTGGGCAGCCCATTCCAACGCCCAACAGCCCCTTCTGCAAATAAATCCTTACTAATATCGTGTCTAACCCTTCCCTGGCGCAACTTGAGGCCATTTCCTCTTGTCCTGTCGCTTACTACTAGGTTAAAGAGGCTCAAACCCAGGTCTCTGCACCCTCCTTTCAGGTAGCTGTAGAGGGCCAGGAGGTCTCCCCTCAGCCTCCTCTTCTCCAGACTGAACCCCCCCAGTTCCCCCAGCTGCTCCCCAGCAGACCTGTGCTCCAGACCCTGCCCCAGCTCCGTTACCCTTCTCTGGCCACGCTCGAGTCACTCAATGGCTTTTTGGATGGGGGGCTAAAAACTGAACCCAAGAATCAAGGGGCGGCCTCACCACTTAGTGAAACTCCCCGAGTTGGGCTCAGCCCATGGCTCCAGCCTGGCCAGGTCTCTCTGCAGCCTCCCCATGCTCGAGAGATCAACACCCCCACCCAACTGGGTGTCATCTGCAAACTGACTGAGGGGGCACTCGATCCCCTCGTCCAGAGCATCAATAAAGTTGTTAAACTGGATCGAGTGGATCTGGACTGGCAGCATAAAGGTGAATTTCTGGCTCGCTGGGCCCTTGACTCCTCAGGCCAGCAGGGCTGAGATGGAACATCGAGACGGGCTCGTGACTGAGGGGTGGACACCATGAATGTGCTACGATCAAGCAACCAATCGGTTAAAGCCCCTTTGGTACAGAGGATGATGGTTAAAATATAAATATGGGGAGGCCTGGCAGGTGGATTATATCCCACTCCCACAAACTCGGCACGACAAAGCCCCCGTAGTGCTCCCTGGGATTATGTTGGGGAAGACCGTCGGGGTTACTCCTCCATCGGGTAAAGTTAAACCCGTGCGTGGGCTTACTTTTGCCCAAGGCCCTGGGTGCACTTGGTGGGGGAGCCAGAAGGATGGAGAGGGCCGATGTGTGCCTCGATGGGAGCTGGTTTTAGGTGAGAACAGCCAAAGAACCGCAGTGTCAGACACCCCTGGTATTGCCCACAGTGCCTTGCAGCATCCCCGGGCCACAGCCAAAGCCTCCTGCTCGCACCGCGTGAGCCGACTCCGCCTCATTCCTCAGATTCCGGACAGATGGAACCCGAAGTTACGGACTAAATGACCTCAGCAAACATTGTGGAAGGACGGAGCAGAGACCGAGGGAACGATACCTGATTGGAATTTGGAACGTGCAGGCTTCCGGAAACCCACATCACCCCCAAAAATCCCGTGTCTCCTGTCTGTAGTCGCTGATAATTTATTAAACCACGACAACGTCCACCTTGACACTCCAGGCCACCATCATCCACTGTCAATCCCGACTCTCCATCAGACTTTGGCCCCGTGGGGCTCTTAAAGGGGCAGCGCATCCATGCTGGTGACCCCATGGCTAAACGCCAGGTACCCACCAAGTTGCTTTACCACTTGACTCCCCCGCCCCTTTCCCCCTTGTTTTTCTCAACAGGGCAAAAACGGGAAAGAAAATAAGATAAACCAACCCTTGGGGGTAAAACAAAAGGAGTTTGCAATGAAGCAAAGCAAAAGTCGACACGTGGAAGCAAAAAAACAAAAACAAAAACAAACGCCACAGAAAACAGATTTATTCTCTACTTGCCACGGAGAGGCGCTGTGGGGCCTTCTCAGGGAGCAGGGCTACCACACGCGGAGGGGTTGCCTCAGGGGAGGAAGGGTGACCCCACCCCCTTCCTCCTTTCTCCCAGCTTTATACTGAGCAGATGTCACATTGTATGGAATATCCCTTTGGTCAGTTGGGGTCAGCAACAAAGGCCAACGATGGCAAACACAGGCCAAGGATGGTCAACAAAAGCCAACAAAGACCAACGATGGCCAACAATGGCAAACAAAGGCCAAGGATGGCAAAAAAACCCCAACAATGTCCAATAAAGTCCAAAGATGGCCAATATCGACCAATGATGGGCAACAAAGTCCAGCAATGGCTAATGATTGCCAACAAAGGCCAGGAATGGCCAACAAAAACCACCAATTGCCAACAAAGTCCAACGATGGCCAAGGAAGGCCAAGAAAGGCCAGCAATGGCCAACAATGGCCAACAAAGGTCAACAAAGGCCAACAATGGCCAAAAAAGGCCAACACAGGCCAGCAAATTCCAAGGATGGCCAACAAAGGCCAACGATTGCCAACACAGGCGAAAAAAGACCAATCATGGCCAACAATGGCCAACAATGGCCAACAATGGCCAATAAAGTCCAGCGGTGTCCAATAACGTCCAATGATGGCCAACAAAGGCCAGCAATGGCTAATGATTGCCAACAAAGTCCAACAATTGCCAGGAATGGCCAACAAAGGCCAATGATAGCCAACCAAGTCCAATGATGGCCAACGAAGGCCAAGAAAGGCCAGCAACGGCCAACAATGGACAACAAAGGTCAATAAAGGCCAACAATTGCCAACAAAGGCCAAAAAGTCCAGTGATGGCCAACAATGACCAACAAAGGCCAACAAAAGAAAACAAAGGCCAACAAAGGCCAACAAACGCCAACAAAAGCCAGCAATGGCCAATGATTGCCAACAAAGGACAACAAAAGCCAACAAAGGCCAACAAAGTCCAAAAAAGCCTATCATGGCCTACAATGCTCAACAAAGACCAGCAATCACCAATGATGGCCAACAAAGGTCAACAAAAGCCAACAAAATCCAGCAATGTCCAACAAAGGCCAACAAAGTCCGCGCTGGATCACGTGGCCCATTACTGGATCATGTTTTCTTACCGTCCCCCGGCACGGCCAAGGCCTTGTACCCAGAGCTGCTCCCCAGGCAGGCAGCGCCCTTCTCCCGCCACAGCAGGGTGTCCGTCTGTCCCAGGTGCAAGACGTCACCTTTGTCCTTCTTCTGTCTCATGAGGTTCCTCACAGGAGGGTCCCGTTGCCTGGCAGGGTTCATCTGAACGGCGCCCCCAGGGCTCAGGAATTGTCGTCTCTAGTGTCAGTGACAAGCACGGCCACAGCTGCCCCCTCTGGGTCATGGGTGCACCCAGAAGGGTCCCCTGTGCTGCCACAACGCCCCAGTATGTCCCAGTGACCTCCAGGTATTCCCTCCACCACAGCTCTCTCAGCCTCCAACGGGTGTTTTACCCATCTCGTTGCCACCCCAGCCCGGCTGTAACGGCCTAATTTAGGTACGAGAATATTGAGGGAGACCGTGTCCAATGGTCTGGTTGACTTGGAGTCAGGTGACCCCCACCGTTCTCCTCCCACCTACCAAGGCGGCCACTTCCCCATGAAGGCAATCAGGTTGGGGAGCCATGATGTCCCCTTGGGGGGTCTGTTTGGGCACTGTCTGTTCTTCTGGGTGCCCGGGAATGTCACCCGAGAGGGCTCATTGGAAGGGCCACTCCTTATCTCGTGCACCCAGTGGGTGCTGGGGGGGCAATTCTGGCCTCTTTCAAATGTGGGTGCGACATTGGCTTGTCCTCACCCACCAGAGACCTCCCCCAACAACGTGATTTTTAAAAGGGAATATTAAAAAAAAAAAAAAAAAAAATAGCTCTTCCCCTGTAACTTCATTGTCACTTCTGGGCAACGCTGTGTCAGATTAAGTTTTCATTTCTTTTCACCTGTCGCAATAGAACGAACCATTCCTGAAGACACATTTTTCCAATGCGAACGCACTAGAAAAACAAAAAAAAAAAGGGCTTTCCCTACAATTTTTTGTATTCTTTCTCATCCTTTCGGTACGTTCGGATTCCTCTCAGCTCGCGAGCTGCTGCTTTGAACTTCAGGTGGTTAAAATCTTGCCTCTCTCTCAGCAGACTAATTGTCTCCTTGGCCAACTCCTCCAGTATGTTTATCTCTAAATTTTTCTATCTACCAACCGAAAATATTTCTCATAAAATTACCCCTTGTAGAAAGGCAACCTCATTGGAGATTATACTTAACTTATAGGAGAGAAATGTATTTTATTTTGTATGAACCTTGATGATGTTTGACTTTTCCTTGCCTGCAAACAGCAGAAATCCTTCTGCGCCCGTGTGCAGGCGGTTCTCCAAGGACAACAGGGGGGAGATTGTGCAAAGGAGCTGTAACCTCCCGCTGCAGAGATCAGAGGAGAAATCTGATGTAAGGAGAGATGATGCGAGTCCCAGGCGGCTGAGGAGAGAAATGCTGGGACTGGGGGTGAGGACAAAGGTTGTCCGGACTGTGTTGGACCCCAAGGGACTGTCCAGGAGATCTCCCGAGGAGATGCTCTGCATCGATGTCAGTCAGAGAGTGCTGCTATCGCCTCTTCTCTAAAGTGTAAATTAAATAATGTGCTCTTTAAAATACAGATTGATTTGTATTAGGGGCGCTTTGAAATCTTCCTCCTTAACTACACCAGGAAATGACTCCAATTAGCTGCACAAGTCCTGAAGACTTGAAGAAATCTAAAGGAAGAGAACGAGCTCGTTAGGGCTTTGTGCATTTTAATGAGCCCCGTGGTGTATTTGGCCCCATGTCCATGATGCTCAGGCCCTGAGAGGAGACTGAGCAAAGGACTCAACAAGTCCAAGTCAGCAGCAAAGCTCCCCGTGCCCTGAAGCCCTGATTGGCCCCACGGAGGGCCAGGACTGACAAAGCCTCTGCAGGGACTCGTTAGAGCAGAGAATTGGAGGCTGTGATTGCAGGCAGGCAAAGGCCCCGTGCAGGGCTGTCCTGCTGTGAAACCCTTGGGTTGGTGATGGAGCACAAAGGCCAAGCCCTGACCCTCAGGCCCTGGGAAGGAGATGCTGCCCCTCGTGTGTGGCTCAGGGCTCTTCCTGGGGGCAGGGGCTGTGAGGGGGAGCAATGCCGAGTGTAGGAAACTGCACAACCCCTCCTGGCCTCTCCAGGAAGGGGCGAGGAGGAAAACACAGTCCAGAGCCTCAACATCAGGTTTATCCCGGTAGGCCCCATGGCAGGGCAACTGCCATGACCAAGGGGGCCAAGAGCTCTGTCTCGTGTGGCCTTTCAGCCCTGGCAGAGCCCTCAGCCATCTCTGCTGCAGGTTTGCTTCTGCTGGGCCCTTCAGGCGCCTTTTTCCCTCCAGGCTGGTGACATCCATCTCCCTTTCCTCCCTCGCTCTCCTCCCGGCATTCCCACCCCTTCACTGATGTCTCTCCACACTCACTGCCTGTTCCTTGAAACACAGAGCCACAGGCTGACCCACACTCCCTCTGGGCGACCTCTTACACCACAATACCACCTCCTGATTGAGATTTCTTTTTCCTCAACTCCCATCTGAACCTCCCAGTCTGCACTTTGTTGAGGTTTCCTTCTCTTCCCACTACCAAGAAAAGCTCCGTTATCTCAGAAACTCTCCTCCCAGCAGGTGCAGGCGACTGCTGTAGTGCCCTGAGCCTCCACCTCACCAGGCTCAAGCAGCCCCGGTCCTTCAGCCTCTCCACAAAGGCCCCAAACCCACCCTGGCACATCTCCTTTGGAGCTTCTGCCTTTCCTCTCCATTCCTCCAGGACAGGGAGCCTCTCCCCTAGTCACACCAGTCTAGAGGTGGCCTCCCCAGCGCTGAGTCAAGGGCATGATAACGCCCTGGTTTGGTTTGCAGCCTAAGAGAAGGCTCTGGGGGTTCTCACTGACAAGCAGCTGAACAGGAGCCAGCAGTGTGCCCAGGGACCAAGAAAGCCAACGGCATCCTGGCTTGTGTCAGCACTGGTTTGACCAGCAGGAGCAGGGAGGTGACAGTCCCCCTGTGCTCTGCCCTGGGGAGGCCACACCTGGAGGGTTGTGTCCAGGTTTGGGCACCTCAAACTAAGAGAGAGATCTGGAGGGGCTGGAGCGAGGGCAGAGGAGGGCAACGAGGCTGGGGAAGGGCTGGAGAATCAATCCTGTGAGGAGCCAGGGAAGGAGCTGGGAGTGTTCAGTGTGAGGAGGAGGAGGCTGAGGGGAGCCCTCATCCCTCTCTGCAGCTCCTGACAGGACATTGCAGAGAGGCTGGGGCTGGGCTCTGCTCCCAGGGGATCAGGGACAGGACAAGAGGGAACGGCTGGAAACTGCCACAGGGGACGGTCAGGCTGGGCAGGAGGAGAAAATATTTCCCAGCAAGAGTGGTCCGAGAGTGGAACAGGCTGCCCAGGGAGGGGGTGGAGTCCCCATCCCAGGATAAGTTTAAGGGTGGTTTAGATGAGATATAGGGGGTGTGGGTTAGGGGAGAAATTTGTAGAGTCGGGCTGATGGTTGGACTCAGTGATCCCAAGGGGCTTTTCCAACCTCAGTGATTCTGTGATTCTGTGAATAACAGAGGTTCCTCTGCATTCAGAACCCATGTCTTGTCCCCAGATTGCTGGGGCCAGCTGCTGGCCAATCAGGACCCTGTGGCTGTCATGGAGTCACAATCAGCATCACAATTTGTGGCGCCTTTGCCCGTCTCTCCCCATGCACTCCCTTGACCCCTCATGGCTGCTGGACCCCACGTTCAACAGCCACACCCAGCCCTTCGCTGGCCTTTCCCTCTCCCTGCCCCACGCCTGGGCAGAGCCGGGGGGGACGTGTCGCCTTCAGGCTTTGCAGTGCTCATGCAGAATTACTGCCACAAAGTGGGTGCTGGGATCAGACTCGGCGCTGTGGAGCAGACCCCAGCAAGACAGAGCAGCGTCCAGCAGGAGATGTGCAGTGGTGGCCGCCACCTTGCTCTGGCCAGGGGGCTTCTGTCCGTGCACTGAAAGGATCTGCTGCTACCAAGATGCACTTGGTGTTTCCAGCTGTCACTGCAGAGCTGCCCCAAACCGATCTGCAGTTGTGGCCGTGGCCTCCCCTCTGTGGGGGCTGGGCTGGGGCTTTGACTCCAGTGTCACCTGCACTGGTCACGGCACAAGGCAGACAGCTCCTACCCAGAGATCTACATCCTGCTGGGGGTTCGGCCAGCGCTCCCTGCCCTTCACTCTGCTCACAGTGTTTGCCTCAGCGCAGGGACCAGCTTGATGAGATTCCCAGGAATATTCTGAGGCACAGTCCAATGCTTGTTGCCGTCTGCATCCACAGCATCAGAAATATTCCTTTCCCTTACATTGCAGGTTGACTGATGGGCCTGGTCACATGACTGCCTGGAATTTCCCTTCCTGGAAGGTGACATTTTCCCAGAGTGGGTCAAGGTGATGGGCTCTGTCACGGCCACTTGGAGACACTTCTCCTGGAGTTCTTCAGCCTGAGTTTACCCCAGATGACCCAGGAGTGCTCACGGATGCTCCTGTGCCTGCTAATAGCTGGGCCAAGGTTCTCAGGTTCCCAATGGCCTCTTCAGCTGTGGGTCATCCCCAGGAATCTGCTGGAACTGGTAACATGACCCGTGGTGCCCCCACAGGAACCGGGGCCTTCCCAGTAGAACCTATGGGTCTTGCCCAAGACTTACCCTGAGTTCCCAGGCTGCAGGCAGTGCATTGCATTTGTTGTCACTTGTGTTAGTGACTCAGCACTGCTGTGGCCCCACACAGATGGGTGTGTTACAGGTTGTGTCTCCCCAACGTTGGGCGCCCAAATAGACTGTGATGGTTTGACTTTGGCTAAATGCCAGGTATCCACCAAGTCACTCTATCACTTCCCCCTCTTTTCCCCTTGTTTTCTCAACAGAGCAAAGAGGGGAAAGGAAATATTATAAACCAATAATTGTGGATAAAAAGAAAAAAAAGCAGTTTTAATCTAAGCAAAACAAAGCAAAGGTCTGTGTGTGGAAGCAAATCAAAAAGATTTATTCTAAACTTCCCATGGACAGGCGATGTGGGGCCTTCTCAGGATCAGGGCTCCAATACGCGTAGTGGTTGCCTCGGAGGACCAAGGGTGACCCCACCCCCTTCCTCCTTTCTCCCAGCTTTACACTGAGCAGACGTCACATGGTCTGGAATGTCCCTTTGGTCGTTTGGGTCAGCTGTCCTGGCTGTGTCCCCTCCCAAGATCTTGCCCACCCCGTCCCACTGGGGGAAATGTCGGAAGGAGCCTTGGTGCTGTGTAAGCCCTGCTCAGCAGCAGCCACCACACCAGGGTGCTGCCAACACCCTGCAGCTCCCAGCATAAACCACAGCACCGTGAGGGCTGCTGTAGGGGAAACCAATTCCAGCTCAGCCAGACCCAGTGCAGTCTCCCCATTTTGGAGAAGTAAGGGCGACCTGAATAGTGTTGAGTGAAGGTCTGACAAGGTGGGGCTCAGGACATTGTACACATAACCTGTGTGAGGTGGCTGAGGGACGTGGATTTTTGGCCCAGCGGTGTGGAGGCTCCAGGCACCATAGGAGTAGCCTGAGAGTGGCTGAGGGGTGACTTCAGAGATAATGGAGATTGTCTTTGTTGAAAGATACACCATGAGAAAGAACTAATGCATCAAGTGGAGCTGGGGAGGAACAGACTGGGCACAGAGCAATGTCCCTGGAAGGGCAGTGCTGTGGTGGAACAGGTCACCCCGAGGGAGACTGGAGCAGCCCCAGGCTTTGTGTGTCAAGGAGCAGGCAGGGAGGATGCAGAGATCTCAGGAAAGGAAGGGAGATGCTCAGGGGAGAGCAGGGTGTGGTAGCTGGGTGGACGTCTCCAGCCGGCAGAGAAAGAGGTGCAGGTGTGGGACACGGTGGGACAGCCTGTGGTGGAGACGACAGAGGGGTGAGCAAAGTCTGAGCATCCCCCAGCAGAGCTGAGCTCTCTCTGCCCTTGGCTCTGGCTGGTGTCTCTGCCACTGGTGGCCATGAGGAAGCCCCTTCCCCTTCCAGCACTGGGTCTCATGGCCTCCCCTTCCCCAGCCGAGAGCCTGGCAGGGGTTGGACCATAGTCCTGCCCTTGGCATTGCCCATCCCCACATCACCCTGCCCCGGGAAGAGCCCTGAGCAATGGCTGAGGGACAGGAACTGACTTCCCAGGTTCTGGGGGTGAGGCCATGGCCCTTTGACTTTACGTAACACACCCAGGTTTGCTCAGAATCTGTTCCACACTGACAGGGCCTTTGTTTACCGATATTCTCTGCCTCGAGTTTTCTTGTCTAATTAGACAATGGGGAGGCTTTGTCAGTAACGGTCCTCACTGGGAGCCATTAACACTCCAAGAAACTTTGCAGTTGGCCTCTGGCTTTGACTTCCTGACTGGCACCTTCATCATCCAATCACTGTCTGAGGTCCACGGACTCAGACCAACCCTCCTCAAGGAGTCCTTAAAATGCCTTGGGCTTGCATTCTGCTGTGATGCTGGGCCGGGCTGCTGGGCTGGAGGGAGCTGAGGGCAAGTGGTCAGCGCTGCAGAGAGCCAGCTCTGCCCAGGAGCAGCTCCTCTGCAAAGCGCAGCAGGGCTGAGGGCACTGCCTGCAGGCACCGAGGGCAGAGGAGCCGGGCACAGAGAGGGCAGAGGCAGACGGCACTGGCAGGGTGCTGAGAGCTCACTGCAGGAGAAATCTTCCCAGCAGGTAACATGGTAAGTGAACTCTTGTTTTGCTGGGTGGGCAGGGGGAGGTGGCATTTTATTCCTCCTTTCTAGAGAAAGTGCTAAGGCAGCTGTTTCATTAGCACATCTTTAATTGTCTCCTGAGCCCCTGCAGAGGCAGAGCTGCCCCTGGGCAGGGCCCTGCTGCCAGGAGGGGTCTGCAGGGCAGAGCTGAGCACCCAGCGGGTGGGATGGGGGCTGTGAGCACTGACAGGGAGGAGACGTGGGGACAGAGAAGCAGCTCCTGGCTGGGACAGCTCCAGGCACCAGAGACATGGGCAGGGAGTCAGAGGGAGCTGCTGCTGGAAACACCTTGGGGGCAGGAATTCAGGCACCCCCTGCCATCCCCTGCAGTGCAGACACCCACTCCAGAGGAGCCCCCTGGTCTCCTCTCCCAGCCAGCAGAGCCCCACCCGCTGTCCCTGTGCTGCCTCCTCCCAGCAGCACTGGGGCATTTCCCCACATTTCCCCGTGGGCCTCTGCTCCCCGCGTTGGGATCACCGGACGTTCGGGGATGGGCGGGGGTTCAGCTGGGAGCAAGACCTGTGGGCACTGCCATGCAGATGTTTCCCTGGGAGTGAAATGTCCGAGTGCCCTCGCCATCTGCAGGCTCCGGGGGACACAAAGGAGCCAGTTCCCCCCTCAGGACACCCCATCTTTAGGGCACTGGACTCTTTCCCAGTGGGGTCCTGCTGGGCTGCAGCCTGTCCTCCAGAAGGGCACAGCTCTCCCCGGGCAGCTCTGTGTTCTCCAGCAGCCCCGTGAGGAACTGGATGGAGAGAAATGAGAAATCTGTCCCGACTGATTGATGCTTTTTCCTCTGTGAACAGGCCCTCGTGCCGTGAGGGAGCAAATGTCCAACGGCAGCTCCACCACCGAGTTCCTCCTCCTGGCATTCGCAGACAGACGGGAGCTGCAGCTCCTGCACTTCTGGCTCTTCCTGGGCATCTCCCTGGCTGCCCTCCTGGGCAACGGCCTCATCATCACCGCCATCGCCTGTGACCACCGCCTGCACACCCCCATGTACTTCTTCCTCCTCAACCTCTCCCTCCTCGACCTGGGCTCCCTCTCCACCACTCTCCCCAAAGCCATGGCCAACTCCCTCTGGCACAACAGGCACATCTCCTACTTGGGGTGTGCTGCACAGCTCTTTTTTTTTCTGTTCTTGCTCTCAGCAGAGTTTTCTCTCCTCACCATCATGTCCTACGACCGCTACGTTGCCATCTGCAAACCCCTGCACTACGGGACCCTCCTGGGCAGCAGAGCTTGTGTCCACATGGCAGCAGCTGCCTGGGGCACTGGGTTCCTCAATTCTCTCCTGCACACGGCCAACACATTTTCACTGCCTCTCTGCCAGGGCAACACCCTGGACCAGTTCTTCTGTGAAATCCCCCACATCCTCAAGCTCTCCTGCTCACACTCCTACCTCAGGGAAGTTGGGCTTATCATGGTCAGTGCCTGTTTAGTTTTTGGGTGTTTTGTGTTCATTGTGGTGTCCTATGTGCAGATCTTCAGGGCCGTGCTGAGGATCCCCTCTGAGCAGGGACGGCACAAAGCCTTTTCCACGTGCCTCCCTCACCTGGCCGTGGTCTCCCTCTTTGTCAGCACTGTTATCTTTGCCCACCTGAAGCCGCCCTCCCTCTCCTCCCCATCCCTGGACCTGGTGGTGTCATTTCTGTACTCGGTGGTGCCTCCAGCAGTGAACCCCCTCATCTACAGCTTGAGGAACCAGGAGCTTAAACAGACACTGAAGAAGCTGATTCAATCAGCTGTTTCTCAGCACCATTAACCTGCCCGTGTCTCTTCAGAAATGATTTCACATTCATTACGGCAACCTCCTGTGCTTTGGTCATCTTATCTGTGATAACCATGTTTGTCCATGTCTGCACCCCCTCCACTTCCCCAGAGGCATGACCCAGCCTGTCTGACCCAGAGCTCTGTTCCCGTGTGTCTGGCACGATGGTACAGCTGGGCTCCCATGTGGCACCTCTCTAATAAAACTAAAACTGAAATATTCCCAATATCTGGAGGTTGGGCTCTTCTTGCAAAGCTGAGGTCAGGCTGAAGAAATTGCCCCCACCAGGCCATATTGCTGTGCTTGGTTCTCCATGGGAGGGGGGCATGCAGCGATGAGTTATGGAATGGGCCTGGGTTGAGCCTTCCCCTATGGGTGCCCAGACGTCCTGGATATGGAGAATGATCCCAGGGATCTGCCTGGGGCTGTCTCCCCATTTCTTTCAGGCACCACAGCCCACTCGCTTGGCAGAGCAGCACCACCAGCTCAGGGACCTGTGGAGAGAACTAGGAGCGGGTAGGAGTGACAGGTCAGGTCAGCATGGAAACATTTTACTGGAGAAAGGCTCCCTGGGGGTAGAGACATCCCCCAAGAAGAGCAAACAGTCAAATTGGTTCTTATTGAGGGGAAGAAATATCTAAGAGAAACCTGATACTGAATACAACAGCTCAGGATACGTTTCTCTATTGCTGGGGAACTGGAGAAGCCTGAAGAGTCCCTGGGACAGGACCTTTTCCTGGGAAGGGGCTGGTACAGAGGGGCTTGCTGGGAGTGGACAATAAGGATGCCTTGGAGACAGGAGCAGGGACACAGGGAGACACTGGCCTCCATCTCCTCATGCCATGGCTGGCCTCAGCCCTGGGGCTGATGGGGAGGCTGAGACACCTCTCATTTCTTCCTTCACTGCAAACTTGGATGGACATCAGCAAATAACCATGAGCCTGAAGAAAGAAGAAAGCTACAGCACTGAGGCCCCGTTGCTGCAAGGGTAGGAGAAGGGTTTTTGAGACTCATGAGAGTGCTGGGAGAGAGAGAGAGCTGTGTGTGTGTAAAGACAGAACGAAGAGGGGAATTAGCAGGGAGTGGGAGTGCACCACATTGAGGTGAAATAGGTTGAGTTTTGATCTGGAGGCAGCAGAAGCAGGAGGCTGTGCAGTTCAGTGCTGGGACATGGGGATAAATAGAGGATCCAAGGGAGGCTGGGGGCTGGGACATCTTTAGGCTCCTGAGGAGCATTATCAGGCCTATGGAAGGAGCTGCACAGGTTCTGGGGATCTCACAGCCCTTGTCAGAGCACAGACAATGACAGTTTTGTGTTTGAAGACAGTGAGGACAGAGAGTCATCAGTAAGTGCTGGGACAGCCTGGGGTCAGAGTGAGGTGGGGCAGCAGGGGTGGGGTGAAAATCTGCAGAGAAACAGGCAGAGGCAGAGGAAAGTGTGGGACAGCCTGTGGTGGGGATGGGCCCTTGGCTGAGGCTGGCACCCCCCAACAGAACTGAAATCCTTGTCCTCTCGACTATGGCTGCTGTCGCTTCCCCTGAGGACCCTGAGAGGACACCAGTTCCTACAGGCACAGCACTTTGCTGCCTCCTCCCCACCCTCCACAGAGCCTGGGGGGATCCGACCGCTGTCCTGCCTCGGCATCACCCCCTGCCTCTCCCTGCCCCAGGAAGAGCCCTGAGCATCCCAGGAGGGAAAGGATCCCCGTTCCCAGGGGATGGGCTCAGGGCTGGACCCTCCTGGGGATGAAACCCATCAAGGCCTTTCAGGGCCCCTCAACATTGGATTGGCAGCCTGTGAGCAGAGCCTCTGCCTTCCTGCTTCCCCAGCCCCAGGGACAGGAACCTTGTCTCCTCATTCCCTGCCCGGCCTCTCCAGTGATGGCCCTCGCTGGGCATCACTGACACCCTCACAGCCTTGGAGCTTTGCTGCTGACTTGCCCTTCTCTAGAGGCCACTCCAACCCCTCTGCTGCACCTGCAGTTCAGGAACTGGGCACCAGAGGGCTCATGAACACGCAAATCCCCCTGACAAGCCAAGTCTCTGGCAGAACTTCATTCCTCCCTTCTGACGGGGTGAGTGTGAGAGGTTTCAGCCGTGCAGGCAAAGGGAAAAGCTTTCAGTCCTACATGGCAATAACAAACAATTTCTTCTCTTTCCACTGCTCCTTGTATTTCTGCTCACCCGTGAAGTGATATCAACAAACTCCACTGGATATTGGTCCTGAGCATCTGCTGATAGAGGCTGAACATGGAGGGAAGCCAAGACCCTCCATGTCAGACACTCTGGGGGCAATCTTTGTCCCTGCCTCCAACCCCACATTTCTCTCATCAGCCCCCTGGCACTTCCAGCACCTCTGTTCACACCTGAGCTTTCTCCATGACAGTCTGAAGATGCATCTTTCAGACCTTTCCCACCAACTCCCACCTGCTGTACTTGGTACTTGCACACAGCTGCACGCAGACACAGAAGGATGTTTAATTGCCAGAAAGCTAAATCAGCAGAAGGCATGGTTCAATCAAAAATAAAATACACTCCTCTGATGCATATTAAGTCCATTTTACCACTTCTGAAGGCCACTTTCCACAGTGGAGATGGGCTTAAGTCAAAGGAAGAGACATTTTTTGTCAATCCGAGACCCCAAGAACCCCCACAGCCCCCCCTGCCCCAGACTCTGTCCATAGTCACTCCCAGAGTCACAGCCTGAAGTCACGAGCTCCCTCGAGCTTCCCATCTGCATCCCATCCCTTCCCATTGCCATCGGCAAACCCACCAGTTAAACAGGACTGGACTCAGGACTGGCCCCTGGGGGTCACCACTGGTGCCCTGCTCCCACGGGCACTTTGTGCTCTTGGCCATGGCCTTCTGGAGTACACTTGAGTACAAGGGCAGTGAAGACAGGGTGCAGTGTCTTTGCGTTAGAACCAGGGGGAAGGCCAACAGGGCAGATGTGTTAGTAGGAGTCTGCTACAGGCCACCCAACCAGGACAGAGAGGTGGATGAGATATTTTATAGGCATTATAGCTTGCCCTTGTTGTTGTGCGTGACAGTAACTTCCCAGACATCTGCTGGAAATACAACACAGCTGAGCAGGACCCGTCCCGGAGATTCCTGGAATGTGCGGCAGACAATGTCCTGAGGCAGCTGGTGAGAGAACCGACCAGAGAAGGTGCCCTGCTGGATCTCCTCTTTGTGAGCAGAGGAGGACTGGTGGAGGATGTGGTGGTTGGAGGCCGACTAGGGCACAGCAATCACGGAATAATAGAGTTCTCTATTCTTAGAGAGGCCAGGAGAGGGCTGAGCAGGACTGACATCCTGGACTTCCAAAGGGCTGACTTTGTCTTGTTTAGGCACCTGCTTGACAGGATCCCCTGGGAGACGATCCTGAAGGGTACAGGGGCCCAGGATGTCTGGGGGCTCTGCAAGAAGAAAGTGTTAATGGCTCAGGAGCAGGCGGTCCGCGGGTGCTCTAAGAGAAGCCAGCAACAGAGAAGACCTCCCTGGCTGTACAGGGAGATTTGGCTGCAACTCAGGGAGAAAGGAGGGTTTACCACTTTTGGAAGAAGGGGCTAGCGACTCACAGTGATTCCAAAGAGGCTGTGAGGATGTGCAGGGTGGAAATCAGGAGGGCTAAAGCCCAGCTGGAAATTAATCTGGCCTAAGCAGTCAAGGACAACAAGAAATGTTTCTGTAAGGATGTCAGTAGCAAGAGAAAGTCCAGGGAGAGTCTCCATCCCCTGCCAGAGGCAGGAGGAGACATGGCAACAAGTGACGAGGAGAAGGCTGAGGTGCTTAAGGCCTTCTTTGCCTCAGGCTTTAGCAACAAGACCAGTTGTCCTGAGGGAATCCAGCCTCCGCAGGCAGAGGACAGAGACTGTTGGGACGACCCCCCCGCAATCCAGGAGGAGACAGTCAGTGACCTGCTGCATCCCACAGACACACACCAGTCTGTGGGACCAGACGGGATACGCCCCAGGGTCCTGAAGGAGCTGGCTGGGTGCTGGCCAAGCCGCTTTTTATCATTTGCCAGCAGTCCTGGCTGAGCAGGGAGGGACCGACAGATTGGAAATGGGCCAGTGTGACGCCCATCTACAAGAAGGGTCTGAAGGATGATCCGGGAAATTACAGGCCTGTCAGCTTGACTTCGGTGCCCGGGAAGCTGATGGAGCAGCTCATCCTGAGTGCCATCCTAGAGCACGTGAGGGACAGGCAGGGGATCAGGCCCAGTCAGCGGGGTTATGAAAGGCAGGTCCTGCGTCCTGACAGACCTGATCTCCTTCTATGACAGGGCGACCTGCTGATTGGATGAGGGAAAGGCTGTGGGTGCTGTTTACCTTGACTTCAGCAAGGCCTCTGACACCGTTTCCCACAGCATTCTCCTGGTGACACTGGCTGCTCGAGGCTGGGATGGGCACACGCTTCGCTGGGTAAAAAACTGTCTGGATGGCCGGGCCCAGAGAGTTGTGGTGAAGGGAGTTAAATCCGGTTGGCTGGTGGTCACGAGTGGTGTCCCCCAGGGCTGGGTGCTGGGGCCACTCCTGTTTAACATCTTTATTGATGCTCTGGACGAGGGGATCGAGGGCCCCCTCAGTCAGTTTGCAGATGACACCCAGTTGGGTGGGGGTGTTGATCTCTCGAGGGTGGGGAGGCTGCAGAGAGACCTGGCCAGGCTGGAGCCATGGGCTGAGCCCAGCTGGGGGAGTTTCACTGAGGGCAAATGCCGGGGGCTGCCCTTGGGCCACAACAACCCCCAGCAGGGCTACAGGCCTGGGGAGGAGTGGCTGGAGAGCTGCCAGTCAGGGAGAGACCTGGGGGGTGATTGACAGCCGGCTGAACAGGAGCCGGCAGAGTGCCCAGGGGGCCAAGAAGGCCAATGGCATCCTGGCTTGTGTCAGCACTGGCGTGGCCAGCAGGGACAGGGAAGGGATCTGAGCCCTGTGCTCGGCACTGGGGAGGCCGCCCCTCGCTGAGTCGGTTCAGTTCTGGGCCCCTCACCCCAAAAAGGCCATTGAATGACTCGAGCGTGGCCAGAGAAGGGCAACGGAGCTGGGGCAGGGTTGAAATGCTGGGGTTTCAACCCCAAGCCCCAAATTAAGGTTGACATAGGGGTGATTCCCACAGCCCTTCCCAAAGGGGGGGTAAGTTTGCCTTTAGGATTCCCTCCAGGGTGGGGCCGGCCTGGCAGACAGAGCCATGGGGTAAATGAGCCCCATGGGTCCTGCATTAATTAAACAAAGGTCAGGTGTCCCACTTAGGGATAAAAGCTGGGACCCCTTGCAGGCAGGGGCAGTGTCTTTCTCTGCGGGTGCAATGTGCTGAGTTCCCTGTTGGGGAAGGCCCTCTTTCCTCCCTGGGACTGGGCTCCAGTCAGGTCTGGCTTTTGTAAATGTGGGCTCTGTAGAGATTCAGCATGTGGTGAGATGGGGAGTCTAAACAACCTTAGATTGATGGTGCAAGACTGCGGAACTTTCACCAAGACAAAAGGAGGCGTAAGGGGCTGTGTGCAAAGACATACCAGGTGCTGATAACGTTGCTAGGCGACTATCTCCTAGACCAAAGAGAAGCCTCCTCTGGTGCTTAAAGTTGTGGGTATCAGCAGGAGATTACCCCAAACACCAGCACAAACTGGCCTGGCGGTTTGTCCAGGGCCCAGGGAAACAACTGAGGCTGCGCAGAGCGACAGGGTGAAAAGTTCATCAGTGAGGAAGAAGAGGTGCTTCATCTATATGACCCCTGCCCGGAACTTGAAGAGCTCATCGCGCAGGCGCAATGGGATGAGACCTGATTGCCATGAGGAGCGAGGGGAGGCGGGGGTAGACTCTGTATATGTACAGGCGTTCTATGAATATGCACTATTCTGTAACGTATCAGCCGGACGGGAGCTGCAAATGATGCGCGTGCTTGTGGTGGAGCGATCCCCCATGTGCCCGGCGCTGAATAAACATACCCACTTTATAATTCCACGGTTGTAGAGTCTTATCTCCGCAAGACAGGAGGAGGTGGAGTATGCTGAGGGGAGGTCTGCAAAGATGGGGTTCGGGGTCTCAACACATGGCCTGTGTGCAGAGGCGGAGGGACGTGGACATCTTGGGGCCAATGGCAGGGAGGTTCCGGGCAGTAAAGGATGAGCCTGAGAGTGCTTGAAGGGTGTTCAGAGGTGATGGAGCATTTCTGTGTGGTGGGAAACAGCATGAGAAAGACATAAGTGACCCAAGGGAAGCTGGAGAGGTTCAGAACGGGCATGAAGTTACAGAATTGTCACCCCAAGGGCAGTGTTGTGCAGCACCCAGACACCGAGAGGGATTCTGGGCCAGCCCATAGCTTTGTGTTTCAAGGAAGAGCCAGGGAGGATGGAGAGATATTCAGTGCTGGTGCGGCCTCGCCCTGAGTCCTGTGTGCGGTGCTGGGCCCCCAACTGGAGAAGGATGGGAAGGTCCTGGAATGCGCCCAGAGGAGGGTGACAGAGCTGGTGACAGGGCTGGAGGGAATGTCACCTGGGGCCGAGCTGAGGTGTCGGGGTTTGTCTGGTCTTGAGAAGAGGAGGCTGAGGGGTGACCCCATTGCTCTCTGCAGCTTCCTGAGGAGGGGACATGGAGTGGGAGGTGCTGCTCTCTTCTCCCCGGGATCAGTGACAGGAGGTGTAGGAACGGCTCAAAGCTGTGGCAGGGGAGGTTTAGACTGGACATGGGGAAGGATTTGTTTTAGCGAGATGGAGGAGAAAACCTGGCAGAGGCTTCCTAGAGAGGGGGTCGGTGTCCCAGGCCGGTCAGTGTTTGAGGGGCATTTGGACAATGCCCTTAACAACAGCTTTAACTTGGTCAGCCCTCACCTGGTCAGGTGGGCGAGTCGATGAGCACTGTAGGTCCCTTCCAGCTGCAACAGTCTCCTCGATTCGTTCCTCTCCCGTATCAGGAAGGGCAGGGACACGCTGAGGTGAGCGCGAGGTGGGGAAGCAAGGACGATGCTGAGAGCCTGCAGGGAAAGAGCTGCGGGTGTGGGACACTGAGCACAGCCTGTGGGAAAGGCGGTTGGAGGCTCTGGCATGGCGGAGAGCCCCCAGCAGGGCCAAGGACCTTTCCCCTTTGCCTGTGGTTGCTGCCTCTGCAGCTGAGGCCCCCCCGGACACACCTCAGCCTCAAGGCACCGGGAGCTTCTCCTGACATCAGACTTCTCCAGCCCCGCTGCAGCTGGAGGTTACAGCTCCTCTGCACCAGCTCCCGCTGGCTTCCCTCAGAGCCCCGCATCTCCTGCCCTAAAGTCACAGGGAAGGGCTGTAGCTACATCCCAGTCTGGTCCTGAAATATTTGTGTCTTTCAAAATCATAACTAAAAACAAAAAATATGTTCACGAAATACCTCAAAGACTTGTACATCAAAACAAAGCAAAACTAAACTAAAAGAATATTAATGCAGAAAATTTGATAGTGAGCTTACAAATATATTAAAAAAAATATTTGCTTTACGTCTTTTCTCATCTTTATTTCATTATTTATTGATAATTTCTAAGCATTTCTATGATACTCAGGCCTGCAGCACAGAGACAGATATTTCCATGCCTTGCAGAGGTCCCAGCACACTAAAGCCCTCCCCACCCAGCAGCACCCTTGCCACTCCTCACCCCTTGCCCCAAGAGAGTCCCCACTGAGGCGGCAGCTCTCTCCCCTGCTACGGGGAAGCTGGGTGAGCACCTGCAGCGAAACCCCCTGGGTTGGGGTGGCCAGATTTGCACTTGTCTCAACACATCTGTGTGACGGTGTCTGCTCAAAGGGGTCTCTGCATCATCCAGGAACACTCCCTTTTTAGTCCCTTCGGGGTGAATGAAGAGGGAGTGCTTTTTAGGTGAAGAAAGGGAGGAGACTGTTCTCCCCAACATCAGACACCTCCGGGCCGATGTCCGTGTCAAATCAAGTTGTCCGGGCTTCCCTTCTTAGCCGATGGAGACAAAGGAGTTGTCTCCACTGAGGTGTCTGGAGATCCTTTTCCTGGTGGCCAGGGAATGCTCCAGAAGGGCTCCCATAGGTCCTGGGTCACCCTTCCAAGCACCCTGTGGGTACTTCAGCTCCCCCAGGGCATGTCAGAGAGCAACAGCTGATGGATGTGGGCAAAGGAACTACTGAGAATCACGGAATCATCGAGTTTGGGAAAGACATTGAAGATGGTCTAGACAACCATTAACCTCACGCTGACAGTTCCCCGCTGCACCATATACCTAAGAGTTATGTCAACGTGACTCTGCAACCCCTCCAGGGATGGGGACTCCCCCCTGCCCTGGGCAGCCCATTCCAACGCCCAACAGCCCCTTCAGCAAAGAAATCCTTACTAATATCGTGTCTAACCCTTCCCTGGCGCAACTTGAGGCCATTTCCTCTTATCCTGTCGCTTACTACCAGGTTAAAGAGGCTCAAACCCAGGTCTCTGCACCCTCCTTTCAGGTAGCTGTAGAGGGCCAGGAGGTCTCCCCTCAGCCTCCTCTTCTCCAGACTGAACCCCCCCAGTTCCCCCAGCCGCTCCCCAGCAGACCTGTGCTCCAGACCCTACCCCAGCTCCGTTGCCCTTCTCTGGCCACGCTCGAGTCAGTCAATGGCCTTTTTGGGGTGAGGGGCTAAAAACTGAACCCAAGAATCAAGGGGCGGCCTCACCACTCAGTGAAACTCCCCTAGTTGGGCTCAGCCCATGGCTCCAGCCTGGCCAGGTCTCTCTGCAGAGCCTCTCCACCCTCAAGAGATCAACACCCCCACCCAACTGGGTGTCATCTGCAAACTGACTGAGGGGGCACTCGATCCCCTCGTCCAGAGCGTCAATAAAGTTGTTAAACTCGATCGAGTGGATCTGGACTGGCAGCATAAAGGTGAATTTCTGGCTCGCTGGGCCCTTGACTCCTCAGGCCAGCAGGGCTGAGATGGACCATTGAGACGGGCTCGTGACTGAGGGGTGGACACCGTGAATGTGCTACGATCAAGCAACCAATCGGTTAAAGCCCCTTTGGTACAGAGGATGATGGTTAAAATAAAAATATGGGGAGGCCTGGCAGGTGGATTATATCCCACTCCCACAAACTCGGCACGACAAAGCCCCCGTAGTGCTCCCTGGGATTATGTTGGGGAAGACCGTCGGGGTTACTCCTCCATGGGGTAAAGTTAAACCCGTGCGTGGGCTTACTTTTGCCCAAGGCCCTGGGTGCACTTGGTGGGGGAGCCAGAAGGATGGAGAGGGCCGATGTGTGCCTCGATGGGAGCTGGTTTTAGGTGAGAACAGCCAAAGAACCGCAGTGTCACATACCCCTGGTATTGCCCACAGTGCCTTGCAGCATCCCCGGGCCACAGCCAAAGCCTCCTGCTCGCACCGAGTGAGCCGACTCCGCCTCATTCCTCAGATTCCGGACAGATGGAACCCGAAGTTACGGACTAAATGACCTCAGCAAACATTGTGGAAGGACGGAGCAGAGACCGAGGGAACGATACCTGATTGGAATTTGGAACGTGCAGGCTTCCGGAAACCCACATCACCCCCAAAAATCCCGTGTCTCCTGTCTGTAGTCGCGGATAATTTATTAAACCACGACAACGTCCACCTTGACACTCCAGGCCACCATCATCCACTGTCAATCCCGACTCTCCATCAGACTTTGGCCCCGTGGGGCTCTTAAAGGGGCAGCGCATCCCTACTGGTGACCCCATGCCTAAACGCCAGGGAGCCACCAAGTTGCTTTACCACTTGACTCCCCAACCCTTTCCCCCTTGTTTTTCTCAACAGGGCAAAAACGGGAAAGAAAATAAGATAAACCAACCCTTGGGGGTAAAACAAAAGGAGTTTGCGACGAAGCAAAGCAAAAGTCGACACGTGGAAGAAAAAAAAAAAAACAAAAAACCGCCACAGAAAAGAGATTAATTCTCTACTTGCCACGGAGAGGCACTGTCGTGCCTTCTCAGGGAGCAGGGCTACCACACGTGGAGGGGTTGCCTCGGAGGACCAAGGGTGACCCCACCCCCTTCCTCCTTTCTCCCAGCTTTATACTGAGCAGACGTCACATTGTATGGAATATCCCTTTGGTCAGTTGGGGTCAGCAACAAAGGCCAATGATGGCCAACAAAGGCAAACAAAGGCAAAGGATGGCAAAAAAAACCCCAACAATGTCCAATAAAGTCCAAAGATGTCCAATAACGACCAATGATGGGCAACAAAGTCCAGCAATGGCTAATGATTGCCAACATAGGCCAACAAAGGCCAGGAATGGCCAACAAAAACCACCGATTGCCAACAAAGTCCAACGATGGCCAACAAAGGCCAAAAAGGCCAGCAATGGCCAACAGTGGCCAATAAAGATCAAGAAAGGCCAACAATGGCCAAAAAAGGCCAACAAAGGCCAGCAATGTCCAAGGATGGCCAACAAAGGCCAAAAATTGCCAACACAGGCCAAAAAAGACCAATCATGGCCAACAATGTCCAACAATGGCCAACAATGGCCAATAAAGTCCAGCGGTGGCCAATAACGTCCAATGATGGCCAACAAAAGTCAGAAATGGCTAATGATTGCCAACAAAGTCCAACAAATGCCAGGAATGGCCAACAAATGCCAGGAATGGCAAACAAAGGCCAACGATTGCCAACAAAGTCCAATGATGTCCAACGAAGGCCAAGAAAGGCCAGCAATGGCCAACAATGGCCAAAAAAGTCAACAAAAGCCAAAAAAGACCAATGATGGCCAACAATGACCAACAATGACCAACAAAAGAAAACAAAGGCCAACAAAGGGCAACAAACGCCAACAAAAGCCAGCAATGGCCAATGATTGCCAACAAAGGACAACAAAAGCCAACAAAGGTCAACAAAGGCCAGAAAAACCCAATCATGGCCTACAATGCTCAACAAAGGCCAGCAATGGCCAATAATGGCCAACAAAGATCAACAAAAGCCAACAAAGTCCAGCAATGGCCAACAAAGGCCAACAAAGTCCGCGCTGGATCACGTGGCCCATTACTGGATCATGTTTCCTTACCGTCCCCCGGCACGGCCAAGGCCTTGTCCCCAGAGCTGCTCCCCAGCCAGGCAGCGCCCTTCTCCCGCCACAGCAGGGTGTCCGTCTGTCCCAGGTGCAAGACGTCACCTTTGTCCTTCTTCTGTCTCATGAGGTTCCTCACAGGACGGTCCCGTTGCCTGGCAGGGTTCATCTGAACGGCGCCCCCAGGGCTCAGGAACTGTCGTCTCTAGTGTCAGTGACAAGCACGGCCACAGCTGCCCCCTCTGGGTCATGGGTGCACCCAGAAGGGTCCCCTGTGCTGCCACAACGCCCCAGTATGTCCCAGTGACCTCCAGGTATTCCCTCCACCACAGCTCTCTCAGCCTACAACGGGTGTTTTACCCATCTCGTTGCCACCCCAGCCCGGCTGTAACGGCCTAATTTAGGTACAAGAATATTGAGGGAGAACGTGTCCAATGGTCTTGTTGACTTGGAGTCAGGTGACCCCCACCGTTCTCCTCCCACCTACCAAGGCGGCCACTTCCCCATGAAGGCAATCAGGTTGGGGAGCCATGATGTCCCCTTGGGGGGTCTGTTTGGGCACTGTCTGTTCTTCTGGGTGCCCGGGAATGTCACCCGAGAGGGCTCATTGGAAGGGCCACTCCTCACCTCGTGCACCCAGTGGGTGCTGGGGGGCAATTCTGGCCTCTTTCAAATGTGGGTGCGACATTGGCTTGTCCTCACCCACCAGAGACCTTCCCCAACCCCGTGATCTTTAAAAGGGAATAGTAAAAAAAAATAAAATAAATTGCTCTTCCCCTCTAATTTTATTGCCAATTCTGGGCAACGCTGTATGAAATTAAATTTTCATTTCTTTTCACCTGTCGCAATAGAACGAACCATTCCTGAAGTCACATTTTCCAATGTGAACGAACTAGGAAAAAAAAAAAAAAAAAAAAAAAAAAAGGGCTTTCCCCACAATTCTTTTGTATTCTTTCTAATCCTTTCGGTATGTTCGGATTCCTCTCAGCTCACGAGCTTCTGCTTTGAACTTCAGGTGGTTAAAATCTTACCTCATTTTTAGCAGACTAATAGTCTCCTTGGCCAACTACTCCAGTATGTTTATCTCTGCATTTTTCTATCTTCCAACCTAAAATACTTCTCATAGCATTACCCCTTGTCGAAAGGCAACCTCATGGGTGACAGCTTCTCCTTGACTTATGGGAGAGAATGAAACTTGATGATGTTTGACTTTTCCTTGCTTGCAAACAGCAGAAATCCTTCTGCGCCCGTGTGCAGGCGGTTCTCCAAGGACAGCAGGGGGGAGATTGTGCAAAGGAGCTGTAACCTCCCGCTGCAGAGATCAGAGGAGAAATCTGATGTAAGGAGAGATGATGCGAGTCCCAGGCGGCTGAGGAGAGAAATGCTGGGACTGGGGGTGAGGACAAAGGTTGTCCGGACTGTGTTGGACCCCAAGGGACTGTCCAGGAGATCTCCCGAGGAGATGCTCTGCATCGATGTCAGTCAGAGAGTGCTGCTATCGCCTCTTCTCTAAAGTGTAAATTAAATAATGTGCTCTTTAAAATACAGATGGATTTGTATTAGGGGCACTTTGAAATCTTCCTCCTTAACTACACCAGGAAATGACTCCAATTAGCTGCACAAGTCCTGAAGAATGAAGAAATCTAAAGGAAGAGAATGAGCTCGTTAGGGCTTTGTGCATTTTAATGAGCCCCGTGGTGTATTTGGCCCCATGTCCATGATGCTCAGGCCCTGAGAGGAGACTGAGCAAAGGACTCAACAAGTCCAAGTCAGCAGCAAAGCTCCCCGTGCCCTGAAGCCCTGATTGGCCCCACGGAGGGCCAGGACTGACAAAGCCTCTGCAGGGACTCGTTAGAGCAGAGAATTGGAGGCTGTGATTGCAGGCAGGCAAAGGCCCCGTGCAGGGCTGTCCTGCTGTGAAACCCTTGGGTTGGTGATGGAGCACAAAGGCCAAGCCCTGACCCTCAGGCCCTGGGAAGGAGATGCTGCCCCTCGTGTGTGGCTCAGGGCTCTTCCTGGGGGCAGGGGCTGTGAGGGGGAGCAATGCCGAGTGTAGGAAACTGCACAACCCCTCCTGGCCTCTCCAGGAAGGGGCGAGGAGGAAAACACAGTCCAGAGCCTCAACATCAGGTTTATCCCGGTAGCCCCCCATGGCAGGGCAACTGCCATGACCAAGGGGGCCAAGAGCTCTGTCTCGTGTGGCCTTTCAGCCCTGGCAGAGCCCTCAGCCATCTCTGCTGCAGGTTTGCTTCTGCTGGGCCCTTCAGGCGCCTTTTTCCCTCCAGGCTGGTGACATCCATCTCCCTTTCCTCCCTCGCTCTCCTCCCGGCATTCCCACCCCTTCACTGATGTCTCTCCACACTCACTGCCTGTTCCTTGAAACACAGAGCCACAGGCTGACCCACACTCCCTCTGGGCGACCTCTTACACCACAATACCACCTCCTGATTGAGATTTCTTTTCCCTCAACTCCCATCTGAACCTCCCAGTCTGCACTTTGTTGAGGTTTCCTTCTCTTCCCACTACCAAGAAAAGCTCCGTTATCTCAGAAACTCTCCTCCCAGCAGGTGCAGGCGACTGCTGTAGTGCCCTGAGCCTCCACCTCACCAGGCTCAAGCAGCCCCGGTCCTTCAGCCTCTCCACAAAGGCCCCAAAGCCCACCCTGGCACATCTCCTTTGGAGCTTCTGCCTTACCTCTCCATCCCTCCAGGACAGGGAGCCTCTCCCCCAGTCACACCAGTCTAGAGGTGGCCTCCCCAGCGCTGAGTCAAGGGGATGATAACGCCCTGGTTTGGTTTGCAGCCTAAGAGAAGGCTCTGGGGGTTCTCACTGACAAGCAGCTGAACAGGAGCCAGCAGTGTGCCCGGGGGGCCAAGAAAGCCAACGGCATCCTGGCTTGTGTCAGCACTAGTGTGACCAGCAGGACCAGGGAGGTGACAGTCCCCCTGTGCTCTGCACTGGGGAGGCCACACCTGGAGGGTTGTGTCCAGGTTTGGGCACCTCAATCCCAGAGAGATCTGGAGGGGCTGGAGCGAGGGCAGAGGAGGGCAACGAGGCTGGGGAAGGGCTGGAGAATCAATCCTGTGAGGAGCCAGGGAAGGAGCTGGGAGTGTTGAGTGTGAGGAGGAGGAGGCTGAGGGGAGCCCTCATCCCTCTCTGCAGCTCCTGACAGGACAGTGCAGAGAGGCTGGGGCTGGGCTCTGCTCCCAGGGGATCAGGGACAGGACAAGAGGGAACGGCTGGAAACTACCACAGGGGAGGGTCAGGCTGGGCGAACTTTTCCCAGAAAGAGTGGTCAGAGGGTGGAATAGTGTGCCCGGGGAGGGGGGGAAGTCCCCATCCCTGGCTGTGTTTAAGGGTGGTTTAGATGAGACGTTGAGAGATACGGTGTAGGGGAGAACTTGTAGAGTCGGGCTGATGGTTGGACTCGATGATCCCAAGGGGCTTTTCCAACCTCAGTGATTCTGTGATTCTGTGAATAACAGAGGTTCCTCCGCATTCAGAACCCATGTCTTGTCCCCAGACTGCTGGGGCCAGCTGCTGGCCAATCAGGACCCTGTGGCTGTCATGGAGTCACAATCAGCATCACAATTTGTGGCGCCTTTGCCCGTCTCTCCCCATCCACTCCCTTGAGCCCTCATGGCTGCTGGACCCCACGTTCAACAGCCACACCCAGCCCTTCGCTGGCCTTTCCCTCTCCCTGCCCCACGCCTGGGCAGAGCCGGGGGGGACGTGTCGCCTTCAGGCTTTGCAGTGCTCATGCAGAATTACTGCCACAAAGTGGGTGCTGGGATCAGACTCGGCGCTGTGGAGCAGACCCCAGCAAGACAGAGCAGCGTCCAGCAGGAGATGTGCAGTGGTGGCCGCCACCTTGCTCTGGCCAGGGGGCTTCTGTCCGTGCACTGAAAGGATCTGCTGCTACCAAGATGCACTTGGTGTTTCCAGCTGTCACTGCAGAGCTGCCCCAAACCGATCTGCAGTTGTGGCCGTGGCCTCCCCTCTGTGGGGGCTGGGCTGGGGCTTTGACTCCAGTGTCACCTGCACTGGTCACGGCACAAGGCAGACAGCTCCTACCCAGAGATCTACATCCTGCTGGGGGTTCGGCCAGCGCTCCCTGCCCTTCACTCTGCTCACAGTGTTTGCCTCAGCGCAGGGACCAGCTTGATGAGATTCCCAGGAATATTCTGAGGCACAGTCCAATGCTTGTTGCCGTCTGCATCCACAGCATCAGAAATATTCCTTTCCCTTACATTGCAGATTGACTGATGGGCCTGGTCACATGACTGCCTGGAATTTCCCTTCCTGGAAGGTGACATTTTCCCAGAGTGGGTCAAGGTGATGGGCTCTGTCACGGCCACTTGGAGACACTTCTCCTGGAGTTCTTCAGCCTGAGTTTACCCCAGATGACCCAGGAGTGCTCACGGATGCTCCTGTGCCTGCTAATAGCTGGGCCAAGGTTCTCAGGTTCCCAATGGCCTCTTCAGCTGTGGGTCATCCCCAGGAATCTGCTGGAACTGGTAACATGACCCGTGGTGCCCCCACAGGAACCGGGGCCTTCCCAGTAGAACCTATGGGTCTTGCCCAAGACTTACCCTGAGTTCCCAGGCTGCAGGCAGTGCATTGCATTTGTTGTCACTTGTGTTAGTGACTCAGCACTGCTGTGGCCCACACAGATGGGTGTGTTACAGGTTGTGTCTCCCCAACGTTGGGCGCCCAAATAGACTGTGATGGTTTGACTCTGGCTAAACGCCAGGTATCCACCAAGTCACTCTATCACTTCCCCCCCTTTTCCCCTTGTTTTCTCAACAGAGCAAAGAGGGGAAAGGAAATAATATAAACCAATAATTGTGGAAAAAAAAGAAAAAAAGCAGTTTTAATCTAAGCAAAAAAAAGCAAAGTTCTGTGCGTGGAAGCAAATCAAACAGATTTATTCTCTACTTCCCATGGACAGGCGATGTGGGGCCTTCTCAGGATCAGGGCTCCCATACGCGTAGTGGTTACCTCGGAGGACCAAGGGTGACCCCACCCCCTTCCTCCTTTCTCCCAGCTTTACACTGAGCAGACGTCACATGATCTGGAATGTCCCTTTGGTCGTTCGGGTCAGCTGTCCTGGCTGTGTCCCCTCCCAAGATGTTGCCCACCCCGTCCCACTGGGGGAAATGTCGGAAGGAGCCTTGGTGCTGTGTAAGCCCTGCTCAGCAGCAGCCACCACACCAGGGTGCTGCCAACACCCTGCAGCTCCCAGCATAAACCACAGCACCGTGAGGGCTGCTGTAGGGGAAACCAATTCCAGCTCAGCCAGACCCAGTGCAGTCTCCCCGTTTTGGAGAAGTAAGGGCGACCTGAATAGTGTTGAGTGAAGGTCTGACAAGGTGGGGCTCAGGGCTTAGTGCACATAACCTGTGTGAGGTGGGGGAGAGACGTGGAGTTTTTTGCCCAGTGGTGTGGAGGCTCCAGGAACCATAGGAGTAGCCTGAGAGTGGCTGAGGGGTGACTTCAGAGATAATGGAGATTGTCTTTGTTGAAAGATACACCATGAGAAAGAACTAATGTCACCAAGTGCAGCTGAGGAGGCCCAGGCTGGGCACAGAGCAATGTCCCTGGAAGGGCAGTGCTGTGGTGGAACAGGTCACCCCGAGGGAGACTGGAGCAGCCCCAGGCTTTGTGTGTCAAGGAGCAGGCAGGGAGGACGCAGAGATCTCAGGAAAGGAAGGGAGATGCTCAGGGGAGAGCAGGGTGTGGGAGCTGGGTGGACGTCTCCAGCCGGCAGAGAAAGAGGTGCAGGTGTGGGACACGGTGGGACAGCCTGTGGTGGAGACGACAGAGGGGTGAGCAAAGTCTGAGCATCCCCCAGCAGAGCTGAGCTCTCTCTGCCCTTGGCTCTGGCTGGTGTCTCTGCCACTGGTGGCCATGAGGAAGCCCCTTCCCCTTCCAGCACTGGGTCTCATGGCCTCCCCTTGCCCAGCCGAGAGCCTGGCAGGGGTTGGACCATAGTCCTGCCCTTGGCATTGCCCATCCCCACATCACCCTGCCCCGGGAAGAGCCCTGAGGAACAGCATCTGACTTCCCAGGGGCTGGGGGTGAGGCGTGGCCCTTTGCTCCATGTAACACACCCAGGTTTGCTCAGAATCTGTTCCACACTGACAGGGCCTTTGTTTCCCTGTCATCTCTGCCGGGAGTTTTCTGCTGTAACCAGCCCCGCAGGAGGTTTGTCAGGAATGGTCCTCACTGGGAGCCATTAACACTCCAAGAAACTTTGCAGTTGGCCTCTGGCTTTGACTTCCTGACTGGCACCTTCATCATCCAATCACTGTCTGAGGTCCATGGACTCAGACCAACCCTCCTCAAGGAGTCATTAAAATGCCTTGGGCTTGCATTCTGCTGTGATGCTGGGCCGGGCTGCTGGGCTGGAGGGAGCTGAGGGCAAGTGGTCAGCGCTGCAGAGAGCCAGCTCTGCCCAGGAGCAGCTCCTCTGCAAAGCGCAGCAGGGCTGAGGGCACTGCCTGCAGGCACCGAGGGCAGAGGAGCCGGGCACAGAGAGGGCAGAGGCAGACGGCACTGGCAGGGTGCTGAGAGCTCACTGCAGGAGAAATCTTCCCAGCCCGTGACACCGTCAGTCTGTGGGTGTGGGGCGGGGCAGGGCAGCTGCAGGTGGCGGAGGGATGTGGTGAGGCCGGCACAGCCCCAGGAATCTCCCTGGTGTCTGGAGGAGGAGGCCGTGCTCCCGAGCAGGGCTTCCCTGCTGCGCTGCCAGAGGGACAGGCCATGGCTCTGCCTTCTCCCGGGGACGGCTGCAGGGGGTGCAGCCGCGGGTGCGGCCGGGGGTGCCCAGGGCTGTCCTTCCGAGCAGGGTCCCTGCACCCCCGGGGCTGTGTGCTGGGGCAGGGACTCTGCCGCCGGCCAGGGTCAGCACTCAGCCTGCCCGGGGAGCTGCCCACGGCGCCGGGGGGAGCAGCTGTGGGGGGCAGGAGAGACCCCGGCAGGGTAGGGCCCTGCTGCTGTGGAGAGGGTGCTGCCTGGGGCAGGGCTGCTCCCAGCCCCACATCACCCCCAGGACAGTTCCAAGGGTACATGATAAGGGGAGTGTTAAAGGAGGGATTAGTCAAAACTTACGGAGTATCTTTTGTTCACAGAAATCTACCCTAAATTCTCACTTGTTTTTCCAACACATAGAGGTCCCCATGTCCAGTAGAAACAAATGACTAACGGCAGCTCCATCACCGAGTTCCTCCTCCTGGCATTCGCAGACAGACGGGAGCTGCAGCTCCTGCACTTCTGGCTCTTCCTGGGCATCTCCCTGGCTGCCCTCCTGGGCAACGGCCTCATCATCACCGCCATCGCCTGTGACCACCGCCTGCACACCCCCATGTACTTCTTCCTCCTCAACCTCTCCCTCCTCGACCTGGGCTCCCTCTCCACCACTCTCCCCAAAGCCATGGCCAACTCCCTCTGGCACAACAGGCACATCTCCTACTTGGGGTGTGCTTGCCAAGTACTTTTCTTTCTCTTTTTTATCTCAGTAGAGTTTTCTCTCCTCACCGTCATGTCCTACGACCGCTACGTTGCCATCTGCAAACCCCTGCACTACGGGACCCTCCTGGGCAGCAGAGCTTGTGTCCACATGGCAGCAGCTGCCTGGGGCACTGGGTTCCTCAATTCTCTCCTGCACACGGCCAACACATTTTCACTGCCTCTCTGCCAGGGCAACACCCTGGACCAGTTCTTCTGTGAAATCCCCCAGATCCTCAAGCTCTCCTGCTCACACTCCTACCTCAGGGAAGTTGGGCTTATCATGGTCAGTGCCTGTTTGGCTTTTGGGTGTTTTGTGTTCATTGTGGTGTCCTATGTGCAGATCTTCAGGGCCGTGCTGAGGATCCCCTCTGAGCAGGGACGGCACAAAGCCTTTTCCACGTGCCTCCCTCACCTGGCCGTGGTCTCCCTCTTTGTCAGTACTGGCCTGTTTGCCGACCTGAAGCCGCCCTCCCTCTCCTCCCCATCCCTGGACCTGGTGGTGTCATTTCTGTACTCGGTGGTGCCTCCAGCAGTGAACCCCCTCATCTACAGCATGAGGAACCAGGAGATAAAGGATGCCCTGAGGAAACTGATAACTAGATGTTATTTTGAAGGAAGAAACTGCTCATCTGCTGCTGCACAGGTTTAACTTTGTACAGGCCCAGGATATCATGTACATTTTCTGTAGTTGATGGTTGTATTATACTTAGAAAGAGGTTTCCACTCCCCTTCTAATTCACTGTCTGCTTTTCTTTTCTGATCGAGTGGCTGGATTAATGAGGAGCCATGATCTGTGTGTGTTTTAAAAAAACAAAGGGCATGCATTGACTTTTTTTTCTTCTGAGATTTTTCCTGTAAGATTTTAAGGACCTGCACGAAAAATTCTTGTGTGCAGAGGTGGAGGGGAAGAGAGTCCCAGCATGGCAGCCCTGCCAGGGAGCACTTGGTCCTCCAGAGATGTTCTCTCTTCCCTTCCACACTCTCTTTCTGATCCCTTCGGTTTGGTGTGAGGCCTGAGTGCCCTGGCAGCTTGGTCACACTCCTGCTGTGTGACAGCCCTGTGACCGCAGGCAGGGACAGGCACTGGGCACTTGTGTGACAGAGCCGGCCTCCCGAAGAGCGGTTCCCTCATGAAAGAGGATCTGCTCAGGGCAGTGCCTGAAGGCTGAGCTCTTCTCCCAAACCTGATCTCAAGAACACGCCCAAGGAAGTGGCCCGCAGAGGAAAACCCCAGCGAAGAGGTGAACAGTGTGATTTGCAGGGTGGGGGCTGGCAGCAGTGTCCTCGCACAGCCAGGCCTCCTGGGAGAGACCTGAAGGAGCAGGCTCTGCTCTGTGTCTGCGCTCACTGGACACACTGGGGCAGCTGCCTGTGCTGCTCTGGCTGGGAGAGAGTTCCTTTTCTTGCTGGGAGCTGCTATGGGGCTGGGGTTTGGTTTGTGCCATGAACAGTGCTGGTAACGCAGGGCTGATTTCGTTATTGCTGAGCAGGGCTTACACAGGGTCAGGGACATTCCTGCTCCTCACCCCACCCCACCAGCGAGCAGCTGGGGGTGCACAAGGAGCTGGGAGGGGACACGGCTGGGACAGCTGACCCCGACTGACCAACGGGGTATTTTGTACCTTACGACATCATGCTCAGTTATATAAAGCTGGGGGAGAAGGACAATGTAAGGAACTTTTTGGACATTTAGTATGTCTCAACATCGCTGTCTCCACGACGACCACCTCCTGACTCAACGTAAAGGAGCAAACACACAGTCCCCGAGGAAAACCACATCCGCCCTAGACGAGAACATTAGCAGTCATCTATCGAGCTGCGCCTACGTGCGCGAGCGCGTGAGCCGGGTGGAGGGGAAACCGCGGCGAGACAGATTGGCCCCTCGCCAGCACGACCACCATGGACACACAGGCATGCGTGCACAGAGGGCCACGGGGTGGCACCTACAACAACGAGCCCCGTGGAAATGGGCGGACAAACTGTGGGGATGGGGACTATAAAAAAGACAGACTGTGTACTCCTTTGCAAGAGGGAAACCAGCTAGAAGATGGGAACCAACAAGAAGAGGGGAACCAACTCGGAGCCAGGAACGTGGAGCATCATCGGACCGACAGAACATCGCCGGATCCCCAGTCGTGGTGGTGGTAATTAGTTGCGCCTCTACCGTGTTCTTGCTTAGGGGTTCCAACCTTTTCCATTCTTTTCCTCTCTCTCCTATCGCTCTTATTAGTTGTTATAGAAATAAAGTTCATAAGGATATGCAGCATTTTAAGAACCCTCCCCCGATATCGGATCGGGACAGCCTACGACCTTCCCAGTGATGGAGGGAAGCTGACAAGCCTATAACTCTCCCCCTATAATTCTCCCAGTTCTCATTCCTGCCCTTCTTGAAGATGGGTTTGCCCTCGGCCTTCTCCATGGACCCCAGAACCTCTCTGATTGCTCTGGCCCTTCTGAGGGCTCAGCCCAGAATCACCGGCGAGGGTGACGGAGCCAACAGGAGCACTTGCCATGAGCCTGTCCAAGGCAGCGGAGATGAGTCTCACTGGGAGAGTGGGGGTTGTTCCTGGGTCACACACACAAGTGTCCGGGCTCTGTCAGGTGCCCACATCTCAGCTGGCCCCATGCCCTCACCTTACACACAGGGGGTTCAGAGACACGAGTCCTTCCCTTGCACACGCAGAGGCAGTGCATTGCCGGAGTCGTCGTGTCTCTCTGGGCTCCTGCTGCCACGGCCAGAGGCTGGGAGGCCCCTCAGCCCTGTGCTGATCACCCTGCTCTGCACTCGTGGGAGATGCCCCACGGCATGAGGAATGGACTCGGGGACCTCGGTTCAAGGAAACACCTCCCAGGGCTGCAGCCAGGGGGTTGCCCAGGGGACGTTACTGTCAATGTGAAGTCACCTCATGACCCTGTTTGTGCCACACACCTTCACAACACCCCCAGGAATGGCATTTGTGCTCTCTCACCTCACACACATGATGTGCATGTTTACATCTCCTCCATAAAATGCAAACATGAACTTCTGACCTACTCATTTGGTGTCCCTCTGTGGAGGGACAAAGACCCTCTCCGAGCTGAAGTGAGAGGCCAGTGCTGCAACTGGTGGTTCTGAGGGGCTACAGCATCATGTTTGCCCTGGGTCAATGTCATGGTTTGAACCCATCCAGCATCTGGGCCCAACACACTCACTCCGCTGGGTGCAATGGGGGAGTGAATCAGAAGTGTAAAAGGGAGAAAACTTGTAGGTTGAGATAAAGGCAGTTTAATAGGTACAGAAAAAACCACACAGGTAAGTAAAGGAAAAGGTGGAATTCATTCACTTCTTCCCATTTCTAGGCAGAGCTTCAGCCATCTCCAGGACATCAGGGCTCCATCTCACATAACAGTGACGTGGGAAGACGAACTCCATAACTCTGAATGTCCCCATGTTCGTCCTTCTCCCCCAGCTTTATATAACGGAGCATGATGTCCTAAGGTACAAAATACCCCGTTGGTCAGTCGGGGTCAGCTGTCCCAGCCGTGTCCCCTCCCAGCTCCTTGTGCACCCCCAGCTGCTCGCTGGTGGGGTGGGGTGAGGAGCAGGAATGTCCCTGACCCTGTGTAAGCCCTGCTCAGCAATAACGAAATCAGCCCTGCGTTATCCTCTTTCAAATTATAATACCAACACCAACAACAGAATATAGACATGACACATTGGGCCTGTACAGAGTTCTATTAATACTACTGCGCTGTAGAACATGAGTCGTATATTGCTTAAAAATATCTAGTTATCATGCTATCCAGGGCATGTTTGAGATCCCTGTTCCACAAGCTATAGATGACAGGATTCACTAATGGAGGAATTACAGAGTACAGAAATGACACCACCAGGTCCAGGGTTGGGGCTGAGAAGGAGGAGGGCTTCACGTGGGCAAACAGACCAGTGCTGACAAATAGGGAGACCACGGCCAGGTGAGGGAGGCACGTGGAAAAGGCTTTGTGCCGTCCCTGCTCAGAGGGGATCCTCAGCACGGCCCTGAAGATCTGCACATAGGACACCACAATGAACACAAAACACCCAAAAGCCAAACAGGCACTGACCATGATAAGCCCAACTTCCCTGAGGTAGGAGTGTGAGCAGGAGAGCTTGAGGATCTGGGGGATTTCACAGAAGAACTGGTCCAGGGTGTTGCCCTGGCAGAGTGGTAGTGAAAATGTGTTGGCCGTGTGCAGGAGAGAATTGAGGAACCCAGTGCCCCAGGCAGCTGCTGCCATGTGGACACAAGCTCTGCTGCCAGGAGGGTCCCGTAGTGCAGGGGTTTGCAGATGGCAACGTAGCGGTCGTAGGACATGATGGTGAGGAGAGAAAACTCTGCTGAGATGAAGAAGAAAAAGAAGAAGAGCTGTGCAGCACACCCCAAGTAGGAGATGTGCCTGTTGTGCCAGAGGGAGTTGGCCATGTCTTTGGGGAGAGTGGTGGAGAGGGAGCCCAGGTCGAGGAGGGAGAGGTTGAGGAGGAAGAAGTACATGGGGGTGTGCAGGCGGTGGTCACAGGCGATGGTGGTGATGATGAGGCCGTTGCCCAGGAGGGCAGCCAGGGAGATGCCCAGGAAGAGCCAGAAGTGCAGGAGCTGCAGCTCCCGTCTGTCTGCGAATGCCAGGAGGAGGAACTCGGTGATGGAGCTGCCGTCGGACATTTGCTCCCTCACGGCACGAGGGCCTGTTCACAGAGGAAAAAGCATCAATCAGTCGGGACAGATTTCTCATTTCTCTCCATCCAGTTCCTCACGGGGCTGCTGGAGAACACAGAGCTGCCCGGGGAGAGCTGTGCCCTTCTGGAGGACAGGCTGCAGCCCAGCAGGACCCCACTGGGAAAGAGTCCAGTGCCCTAAAGATGGGGTGTCCTGAGGGGGGAACTGGCTCCTTTGTGTCCCCCGGAGCCTGCAGATGGCGAGGGCACTCGGACATTTCACTCCCAGGGAAACATCTGCATGGCAGTGCCCACAGGTGCTGCTCCCAGCTGAACCCCCGCCCATCCCCGAACGTCCGGTGATCCCAACGCGGGGAGCAGAGGCCCACGGGGAAATGTGGGGAAATGCCCCAGTGCTGCTGGGAGGAGGCAGCACAGGGACAGCGGGTGGGGCTCTGCTGGCTGGGAGAGGAGACCAGGGGGCTCCTCTGGAGTGGGTGTCTGCACTGCAGGGGATGGCAGGGGGTGCCTGAATTCCTGCCCCCAAGGTGTTTCCAGCAGCAGCTCCCTCTGACTCCCTGCCCATGTCTCTGGTGCCTGGAGCTGTCCCAGCCAGGAGCTGCTTCTCTGTCCCCACGTCTCCTCCCTGTCAGTGCTCACAGCCCCCATCCCACCCGCTGGGTGCTCAGCTCTGCCCTGCAGACCCCTCCTGGCAGCAGGGCCCTGCCCAGGGGCAGCTCTGCCTCTGCAGGGGCTCAGGAGACAATTAAAGATGTGCTAATGAAACAGCTGCCTTAGCACTTTCTCTAGAAAGGAGGAATAAAATGCCACCTCCCCCTGCCCACCCAGCAAAACAAGAGTTCACTTACCATGTTACCTGCTGGGAAGATTTCTCCTGCAGTGAGCTCTCAGCACCCTGCCAGTGCCGTCTGCCTCTGCCCTCTCTGTGCCCGGCTCCTCTGCCCTCGGTGCCTGCAGGCAGTGCCCTCAGCCCTGCTGCGCTTTGCAGAGGAGCTGCTCCTGGGCAGAGCTGGCTCTCTGCAGCGCTGACCACTTGCCCTCAGCTCCCTCCAGCCCAGCAGCCCGGCCCAGCATCACAGCAGAATGCAAGCCCAAGGCATTTTAATGACTCCTTGAGGAGGGTTGGTCTGAGTCCATGGACCTCAGACAGTGATTGGATGATGAAGGTGCCAGTCAGGAAGTCAAAGCCAGAGGCCAACTGCAAAGTTTCTTGGAGTGTTAATGGCTCCCAGTGAGGACCATTCCTGACAAACCTCCTGCGGGGCTGGTTACAGCAGAAAACTCCCGGCAGAGATGACAGGGAAACAAAGGCCCTGTCAGTGTGGAACAGATTCTGAGCAAACCTGGGTGTGTTACATGGAGCAAAGGGCCACGCCCTGACCCCCAGCCCCTGGGAAGTCAGATGCTGTTCCTCAGGGCTCTTCCTGGGGCAGGGTGATGTGGGGATGGGCAATGCCAAGGGCAGGACTATGGTCCAACCCCTGCCAGGCTCTCGGCTGGGGAAGGGGAGGCCATGAGACCCAGTGCTGGAAGGGGAAGGGGCTTCCTCATGGCCACCAGTGGCAGAGACACCAGCCAGAGCCAAGGGCAGAGAGAGCTCAGCTCTGCTGGGGGATGCTCAGACTTTGCTCACCCCTCTGTCGTCTCCACCACAGGCTGTCCCACCGTGTCCCACACCTGCACCTCTTTCTCTGCCGGCTGGAGACGTCCACCCAGCTCCCACACCCTGCTCTCCCCTGAGCATCTCCCTTCCTTTCCTGAGATCTCTGCGTCCTCCCTGCCTGCTCCTTGACACACAAAGCCTGGGGCTGCTCCAGTCTCCCTCGGGGTGACCTGTTCCACCACAGCACTGCCCTTCCAGGGACATTGCTCTGTGCCCAGCCTGGGCCTCCCCTGCTGTACTTTTTGGCATTAGTGTTTCTCACGCTCTTTCTTACTTCAATGAAATTCTCCTTCATCTCTGTAATCCCCCGTCAGCCACTCTCAGGCTACTCCTATGGTGCCTGGAGCCTTCACACCACTGGGCCAAAAACTCCACGTCCCTCAGCCACCTCACACAGGTTATGTGCACTAAGCCCTGAGCCCCACCTTGTCAGACCTTCACTCAACACTATTCAGGTCGCCCTTACTTCTCCAAAACGGGGAGACTGCACTGGGTCTGGCTGAGCTGGAATTGGTTTCCCCTACAGCAGCCCTCACGGTGCTGTGGTTTATGCTGGGAGCTGCAGGGTGTTGGCAGCACCCTGGTGTGGTGGCTGCTGCTGAGCAGGGCTTACACAGCACCAAGGCTCCTTCCGACATTTCCCCCAGTGGGACGGGGTGGGCAACATCTTGGGAGGGGACACAGCCAGGACAGCTGACCCGAACGACCAAAGGGACATTCCAGACCATGTGACGTCTGCTCAGTGTAAAGCTGGGAGAAAGGAGGAAGGGGGTGGGGTCACCCTTGGTCCTCCGAGGCAACCACTACGCATATGGGAGCCCTGATCCTGAGAAGGCCCCACATCGCCTGTCCATGGGAAGTAGAGAATAAATCTGTTTGATTTGCTTCCACGCACAGAACTTTGCTTTTTTTTGCTTAGATTAAAACTGCTTTTTTTCTTATTTTTTCCACAATTATTGGTTTATATTATTTCCTTTCCCCTCTTTGCTCTGTTGAGAAAACAAGGGGAAAAGGGGGGGAAGTGATAGAGTGACTTGGTGGATACCTGGCGTTTAGCCAGAGTCAAACCATCACAGTCTATTTGGGCGCCCAACGTGGGGGAGACACAACCTGTAACACACCCATCTGTGTGGGCCACAGCAGTGCTGAGTCACTAACACAAGTGACAACAAATGCACTGCACTGCCTGCAGCCTGGGAACTTAGGGTAAGTCTTGGGCAAGACCCATAGGTTCTACTGGGAAGGCCCCGGTTCCTGTGGGGGCACCACGGGTCATGTTACCAGTTCCAGCAGATTCCTGGGGATGACCCACAGCTGAAGAGGCCATTGGGAACCTGAGAACCTTGGCCCAGCTATTAGCAGGCACAGGAGCATCCGTGAGCACTCCTGGGTCATCTGGGGTAAACTCAGGCTGAAGAACTCCAGGAGAAGTGTCTCCAAGTGGCCGTGACAGAGCCCATCACCTTGACCCACTCTGGGAAAATGTCACCTTCCAGGAAGGGAAATTCCAGGCAGTCATGTGACCAGGCCTATCAGTCAATCTGCAATGTAAGGGAAAGGAATATTTCTGATGCTGTGGATGCAGACGGCAACAAGCATTGGATTGTGCCTCAGAATATTCCTGGGAATCTCATCAAGCTGGTCCCTGCGCTGAGGCAAACACTGTGAGCAGAGTGAAGGGCAGGGAGCGCTGGCCTAACCCCCACCAGGATGTAGATCTCTGGGTAGGAGCTGTCTGCCTTGTGCCGTGACCAGTGCAGGTGACACTGGAGTCAAAGCCCCAGCCCAGCCCCCACAGAGGGGAGACCACGGCCACAACTGCAGATCGGTTTGGGGCAGCTCTGCAGTGACAGCTGGAAACACCAAGTGCATCTTGGTAGCAGCAGATCCTTTCAGTGCACGGACAGAAGCCCCCTGGCCAGAGCAAGGTGGCGGCCACCACTGCACATCTCCTGCTGGACGCTGCTCTGTCTTGCTGGGCTCTGCTCCACAGCGCCGAGTCTGATCCCAGCACCGACTTTGTGGCAGTAATTCTGCATGAGCACTGCAAAGCCTGAAGGCGACACGTCCCCCCCGGCTCTGCCCAGGCGTGGGGCAGGGAGAGGGAAAGGCCAGCGAAGGGCTGGGTGTGGCTGTTGAACGTGGGGTCCAGCAGCCATGAGGGGTCAAGGGAGTGCATGGGGAGAGACGGGCAAAGGCGCCACAAATTGTGATGCTGATTGTGACTCCATGACAGCCACAGGGTCCTGATTGGCCAGCAGCTGGCCCCAGCAATCTGGGGACAAGACATGGGTTCTGAATGCGGAGGAACCTCTGTTATTCACAGAATCACAGAATCACTGAGGTTGGAAAAGCCCCTTGGGATCATCGAGTCCAACCATCAGCCCGACTCTACAAGTTCTCCTCTACACCGTATCCCTCAAGGTCTCATCTAAAACACCCTTAAACACATCCAGGGATGGGGACTCCACCCCCTCCCCGGGCAGACTATTCCACCCTCTGACCACTCTTTCTGCAAAATATTTTCTCCTCCTGCCCAGCCTGACCCTCCCCTGGGGCAGTTTCCCGCCGTTCCCTCTTGTCCTGTCCCTGATCCCCTGGGAGCAGAGCCCAGCCCCAGCCTCTCTGCAATGTCCTGTCAGGAGCTGCAGAGAGGGATGAGGGCTCCCCTCAGCCTCCTCCTCCTCACACTCAACACTCCCAGCTCCTTCCCTGGCTCCTCACAGGATTGATTCTCCAGCCCTTCCCCAGCCTCGTTGCCCTCCTCTGCCCTCGCTCCAGCCCCTCCAGATCTCTCTGGGATTGAGGTGCCCAAACCTGGACACAACCCTCCAGGTGTGGCCTCCCCAGGGCAGAGCACAGGGGGACTGTCACCTCCCTGCTCCTGCTGGTCACACTAGTGCTGACACAAGCCAGGATGCCGTTGGCTTTCTTGGCCCCCCGGGCACACTGCTGGCTCCTGTTCAGCTGCTTGTCAGTGAGAACCCCCAGAGCCTTCTCTTAGGCTGCAAACCAAACCAGGGCGTTATCATGCCCTTGACTCAGCGCTGGGGAGGCCACCTCTAGACTGGTGTGACTGGGGGAGAGGCTCCCTGTCCTGGAGGAATGGAGAGGAAAGGCAGAAGCTCCAAAGGAGATGTGCCAGGGTGGGCTTTGGGGCCTTTGTGGAGAGGCTGAAGGACCGGGGCTGCTTGAGCCTGGTGAGGTGGAGGCTCAGGGCACTACAGCAGTCGCCTGCACCTGCTGGGAGGAGAGTTTCTGAGATAACGGAGCTTTTCTTGGTAGTGGGAAGAGAAGGAAACCTCAACAAAGTGCAGACTGGGAGGTTCAGATGGGAGTTGAGGGAAAAGAAATCTCAATCAGGAGGTGGTATTGTGGTGTAAGAGGTCGCCCAGAGGGAGTGTGGGTCAGCCTGTGGCTCTGTGTTTCAAGGAACAGGCAGTGAGTGTGGAGAGACATCAGTGAAGGGGTGGGAATGCCGGGAGGAGAGCGAGGGAGGAAAGGGAGATGGATGTCACCAGCCTGGAGGGAAAAAGGCGCCTGAAGGGCCCAGCAGAAGCAAACCTGCAGCAGAGATGGCTGAGGGCTCTGCCGGGGCTGAAAGGCCACACGAGACAGAGCTCTTGGCCCCCTTGGTCATGGCAGTTGCCCTGCCATGGGGCCTACTGCGATAAACCTGATGTTGAGGCTCTGGACTGTGTTTTCCTCCTCGCCCCTTCCTGGAGAGGCCAGGAGGGGTTGTGCAGTTTCCTACACTCGGCATTGCTCCCCCTCACAGCCCCTGCCCCCAGGAAGAGCCCTGAGCCACACACGAGGGGCAGCATCTCCTTCCCAGGGCCTGAGGGTCAGGGCTTGGCCTTTGTGCTCCATCACCAACCCAAGGGTTTCACAGCAGGACAGCCCTGCACGGGGCCTTTGCCTGCCTGCAATCACAGCCTCCAATTCTCTGCTCTAACGAGTCCCTGCAGAGGCTTTGTCAGTCCTGGCCCTCCGTGGGGCCAATCAGGGCTTCAGGGCACGGGAGCTTTGCTGCTGACTTGGACTTGTTGAGTCCTTTGCTCAGTCTCCTCTCAGGGCCTGAGCATCATGGACATGGGGCCAAATACACCACGGGGCTCATTAAAATGCACAAAGCCCTAACGAGCTCGTTCTCTTCCTTTAGATTTCTTCAAGTCTTCAGGACTTGTGCAGCTAATTGGAGTCATTTCCTGGTGTAGTTAAGGAGGAAGATTTCAAAGTGCCCCTAATACAAATCAATCTGTATTTTAAAGAGCACATTATTTAATTTACACTTTAGAGAAGAGGCGATAGCAGCACTCTCTGACTGACATCGATGCAGAGCATCTCCTCGGGAGATCTCCTGGACAGTCCCTTGGGGTCCAACACAGTCCGGACAACCTTTGTCCTCACCCCCAGTCCCAGCATTTCTCTCCTCAGCCGCCTGGGACTCGCATCATCTCTCCTTACATCAGATTTCTCCTCTGATCTCTGCAGCGGGAGGTTACAGCTCCTTTGCACAATCTCCCCCCTGTTGTCCTTGGAGAACCGCCTGCACACGGGCGCAGAAGGATTTCTGCTGTTTGCAGGCAAGGAAAAGTCAAACATCATCAAGTTTCATTCTCTCCCATAAGTCAAGGACAAGCTGTCACCCATGAGGTTGCCTTTCGACAAGGGGTAATGCTATGAGAAGTATTTTAGGTTGGAAGATAGAAAAATGCAGAGATAAACATACTGGAGTAGTTGGCCAAGGAGACTATTAGTCTGCTAAAAATGAGGTAAGATTTTAACCACCTGAAGTTCAAAGCAGCAGCTCGTGAGCTGAGAGGAATCCGAACATACCGAAAGGATTAGAAAGAATACAAAAGAATTGTGGGGAAAGCCCTTTTTTTTTTTTTTTTTTTTTTTTTTCCTAGTTCGTTCACATTGGAAAATGTGACTTCAGGAATGGTTCGTTCTATTGCGACAGGTGAAAAGAAATGAAAATTTAATTTCATACAGCGTTGCCCAGAATTGGCAATAAAATTAGAGGGGAAGAGCAATTTATTTTATTTTTTTTTACTATTCCCTTTTAAAGATCACGGGGTTGGGGGAGGTCTCTGGTGGGTGAGGACAAGCCAACGTCGCACCCACATTTGAAAGAGCCCAGAATTTCCCCCCCAGCACCCACTGGGTGCACGAGGTGAGGAGTGGCCCTTCCAATGAGCCCTCTCGGGTGACATTCCCAGGCACCCAGAAGAACAGACAGTGCCCAAACAGACCCCCCAAGGGGACATCATGGCTCCCCAACCTGATTGCCTTCATGGGGAAGTGGCCGCCTTGGTAGGTGGGAGGAGAACGGTGGGGGTCACCTGACTCCAAGTCAACAAGACCATTGGACACGTTCTCCCTCAATATTCTTGTACCTAAATTAGGCCGTTACAGCCGGGCTGGGGTGGCAACGAGATGGGTAAAACACCCGTTGTAGGCTGAGAGAGCTGTGGTGGAGGGAATACCTGGAGGTCACTGGGACATACTGGGGCGTTGTGGCAGCACAGGGGACCCTTCTGGGTGCACCCATGACCCAGAGGGGGCAGCTGTGGCCGTGCTTGTCACTGACACTAGAGACGACAATTCCTGAGCCCTGGGGGCGCCGTTCAGATGAACCCTGCCAGGCAACGGGACCGTCCTGTGAGGAACCTCATGAGACAGAAGAAGGACAAAGGTGACGTCTTGCACCTGGGACAGACGGACAGCCTGCTGTGGCGGGAGAAGGGCGCTGCCTGGCTGGGGAGCAGCTCTGGGGACAAGGCCTTGGCCGTGCCGGGGGACGGTAAGGAAACATGATCCAGTAATGGGCCACGTGATCCAGCGCGGACTTTGTTGGCCTTTGTTGGCCATTGCTGGAGTTTGTTGGCTTTTGTTGATCTTTGTTGGCCATTATTGGCCATTGCTGGCCTTTGTTGAGCATTGTAGGCCATGATTGGGTTTTTCTGGCCTTTGTTGACCTTTGTTGGCTTTTGTTGTCCTTTGTTGGCAATCATTGGCCATTGCTGGCTTTTGTTGGTGTTTGTTGCCCTTTGTTGGCCTTTGTTTTCTTTTGTTGGTCATTGTTGGTCATTGTTGGCCATCATTGGTCTTTTTTGGCCTTTGTTGACCTTTTTTGGCCATTGTTGGCCATTGCTGGCCTTTCTTGGCCTTCGTTGGACATCATTGGACTTTGTTGGCAATCGTTGGCCTTTGTTTGCCATTCCTGGCATTTGTTGGACTTTGTTGGCAATCATTAGCCATTTCTGACTTTTGTTGGCCATCATTGGACGTTATTGGCCACCGCTGGACTTTATTGGCCATTGTTGGCCATTGTTGGACATTGTTGGCCATGATTGGTCTTTTTTGGCCTGTGTTGGCAATTTTTGGCCTTTGTTGGCCATCCTTGGACATTGCTGGCCTTTGTTGGCCTTTTTTGGCCATTGTTGGCCTTTCTTGATCTTTATTGGCCACTGTTGGCCATTGCTGGCCTTTTTGGCCTTTGTTGGCCATCGTTGGACTTTGTTGGCAATCGGTGGTTTTTGTTGGCCATTCCTGGCCTTTGTTGGCCTATGTTGGCAATCATTAGCCATTGCTGGACTTTGTTGCCCATCATTGGTCGTTATTGGCCATCTTTGGACTTTATTGGACATTGTTGGGGTTTTTTTTGCCATCCTTTGCCTTTGTTTGCCTTTGTTGGCCATCATTGGCCTTTGTTGCTGACCCCAACTGACCAAAGGGATATTCCATACAATGTGACGTCTGCTCAGTATAAAGCTGGGAGAAAGGAGGAAGGGGGCGGGGTCACCCTTGGTCCTCCGAGGCAACCCCTCCACGTGTGGTAGCCCTGCTCCCTGAGAAGGCACGACAGTGCCTCTCCGTGGCAAGTAGAGAATTAATCTCTTTTCTGTGGCGGTTTTTTGTTTTTTTTTTTTTTTTCTTCCACGTGTCGACTTTTGCTTTGCTTCGTTGCAAACTCCTTTTGTTTTACCCCCAAGGGTTGGTTTATCTTATTTTCTTTCCCGTTTTTGCCCTGTTGAGAAAAACAAGGGGGAAAGGGTTGGGGAGTCAAGTGGTAAAGCAACTTGGTGGCTCCCTGGCGTTTAGGCATGGGGTCACCAGTAGGGATGCGCTGCCCCTTTAAGAGCCCCACGGGGCCAAAGTCTGATGGAGAGTCGGGATTGACAGTGGATGATGGTGGCCTGGAGTGTCAAGGTGGACGTTGTCGTGGTTTAATAAATTAGCAGCGACTACAGACAGGAGACACGGGATTTTTGGGGGTGATGTGGGTTTCCGGAAGCCTGCACGTTCCAAATTCCAATCAGGTATCGTTCCCTCGGTCTCTGCTCCGTCCTTCCACAATGTTTGCTGAGGTCATTTAGTCCGTAACTTCGGGTTCCATCTGTCCGGAATCTGAGGAACGAGGCGGAGTCGGCTCACGCGGTGCGAGCAGGAGGCTTTGGCTGTGGCCCGGGGATGCTGCAAGGCACTGTGGGCAATACCAGGGGTATGTGACACTGCGGTTCTTTGGCTGTTCTCACCTAAAACCAGCTCCCATCGAGGCACACATCGGCCCTCTCCATCCTTCTGGCTCCCCCACCAAGTGCACCCAGGGCCTTGGGCAAAAGTAAGCCCACGCACGGGTTTAACTTTACCCGATGGAGGAGTAACCCCGACGGTCTTCCCCAACATAATCCCAGGGAGCACTACGGGGGCTTTGTCGTGCCGAGTTTGTGGGAGTGGGATATAATCCACCTGCCAGGCCTCCCCATATTTATATTTTAACCATCATCCTCTGTACCAAAGGGGCTTTAACCGATTGGTTGCTTGATCGTAGCACATTCACGGTGTCCACCCCTCAGTCACGAGCCCGTCTCAATGGTCCATCTCAGCCCTGCTGGCCTGAGGAGTCAAGGGCCCAGCGAGCCAGAAATTCACCTTTATGCTGCCAGTCCAGATCCACTCGATCCAGTTTAACAACTTTATTGATGCTCTGGACGAGGGGATCGAGTGCCCCCTCAGTCAGTTTGCAGATGACACCCAGTTGGGTAGGGGTGTTGATCTCTTGAGGGTGGAGAGGCTCTGCAGAGAGACCTGGCCAGGCTGGAGCCATGGGCTGAGCCCAACTAGGGGAGTTTCACTGAGTGGTGAGGCCTCCCCTTGATTCTTGGGTTCAGTTTTTAGCCCCTCACCCCAAAAAGGCCATTGACTGACTCGAGCGTGGCCAGAGAAGGGCAACGGAGCTGGGGCAGGGTCTGGAGCACAGGTCTGCTGGGGAGCGGCTGGGGGAACTGGGGGGGTTCAGTCTGGAGAAGAGGAGGCTGAGGGGAGACCTCCTGGCCCTCTACAGCTACCTGAAAGGAGGGTGCAGAGACCTGGGTTTGAGCCTCTTTAACCTGGTAGTAAGCGACAGGACAAGAGGAAATGGCCTCAAGTTGCGCCAGGGAAGGGTTAGACACGATATTAGTAAGGATTTCTTTGCAGAAGGGGCTGTTGGGCGTTGGAATGGGCTGCCCAGGGCAGGGGGGGAGTCCCCATCCCTGGAGGGGTTGCAGAGTCACGTTGACATAACTCTTAGGTATACGGTGCAGCGGGGAACTGTCAGCGTGAGGTTAATGGTCTTCTAGACCATCTTCAATGTCTTTCCCAACCTCGATGATTCCGTGATTCTCAGTAGTTCCTTTGCCCACATCCATCAGCTGTTGCTCTCTGACATGCCCTGGGGGAGCTGAAGTACCCACAGGGTGCTTGGAAGGGTGACCCAGGACCTATGGGAGCCCTTCTGGAGCATTCCCTGGCCACCAGGAAAAGGATCTCCAGACACCTCAGTGGAGACAACTCCTTTGTCTCCATCGGCTAAGAAGGGAAGCCCGGACAACTTGATTTGACACGGACATCGGCCCGGAGGTGTCTGATGTTGGGGAGAACAGTCTCCTCCCTTTCTTCACCTAAAAAGCACTCCCTCTTCATTCACCCCGAAGGGACTAAAAAGGGAGTGTTCCTGGATGATGCAGAGACCCCTTTGAGCAGACACCGTCACACAGATGTGTTGAGACAAGTGCAAATCTGGCCACCCCAACCCAGGGGGTTTCGCTGCAGGTGCTCACCCGGCTTCCCCGTAGCAGGGGAGAGAGCTGCCGCCTCAGTGGGGACTCTCTTGGGGCAAGGGGTGAGGGGTGGCAAGGGTGCTGCTGGGTGGGGAGGGCTTTAGTGTGCTGGGACCTCTGCAAGGCATGGAAATATCTGTCTCTGTGCTGCAGGCCTGAGTATCATAGAAATGCTTAGAAATTATCAATACATAATGAAATAAAGATGAGAAAAGACGTAAAGCAAATATTTTTTTTAATATATTTGTAAGCTCACTATCAAATTTTCTGCATTAATATTCTTTTAGTTTAGCTTTGCTTTGTTTTGATGTACAAGTCTTTGAGGTATTTCGTGAACATATTTTTTGTTTTTAGTTATGATTTTGAAAGACACAAATATTTCAGGACCAGACTGGGATGTAGCTACAGCCCTTCCCTGTGACTTTAGGGCAGGAGATGCGGGGCTCTGAGGGAAGCCAGCGGGAGCTGGTGCAGAGGAGCTGTAACCTCCAGCTGCAGCGGGGCTGGAGAAGTCTGATGTCAGGAGAAGCTCCCGGTGCCTTGAGGCTGAGGTGTGTCCGGGGGGGCCTCAGCTGCAGAGGCAGCAACCACAGGCAAAGGGGAAAAGTCCTTGGCCCTGCTGGGGGCTCTCCGCCATGCCAGAGCCTCCAACCGCCTTTCCCACAGGCTGTGCTCAGTGTCCCACACCCGCAGCTCCTTCCCTGCAGGCTCTCAGCATCGTCCTTGCTTCCCCACCTCGCGCTCACCTCAGCGTGTCCCTGCCCTTCCTGATACGGGAGAGGAACGAATCGAGGAGACTGTTGCAGCTGGAAGGGACCTACAGTGCTCATCGACTCGCCCACCTGACCAGGTGAGGGCTGACCAAGTTAAAGCTGTTGTTAAGGGCATTGTCCAAATGCCCCTCAAACACTGACCGGCCTGGGACACCGACCCCCTCTCTAGGAAGCCTCTGCCAGGTTTTCTCCTCCATCTCGGTAAAACAAATCCTTCCCCATGTCCAGTCTAAACCTCCCCTGCCACAGCTTTGAGCCGTTCCTACACCTCCTGTCACTGATCCCGGGGAGAAGAGAGCAGCACCTCCCACTCCATGTCCCCTCCTCAGGAAGCTGCAGAGAGCAATGGGGTCACCCCTCGCCTCCTCTTCTCAAGACCAGACAAACCCCGACACCTCAGCTCGGCCCCAGGTGACATTCCCTCCAGCCCTGTCACCAGCTCTGTCACCCTCCTCTGGGTGCATTCCAGGACCTTCCCATCCTTCTCCAGTTGGGGGCCCAGCACCGCACACAGGACTCAGGGCGAGGCCGCACCAGCACTGAATATCTCTCCATCCTCCCTGGCTCTTCCTTGAAACACAAAGCTATGGGCTGGCCCAGAATCCCTCTCGGTGTCTGGGTGCTGCACAACACTGCCCTTGGGGTGACAATTCTGTAACTTCATGCCCCTTCTGAACCTCTCCAGCTTCCCTTGGGTCACTTATGTCTTTCTCATGCTGTTTCCCACCACACAGAAATGCTCCATCGCCTCTGAACACCCTTCAAGCACTCTCAGGCTCATCCTTTACTGCCCGGAACCTCCCTGCCATTGGCCCCAAGATGTCCACGTCCCTCCGCCTCTGCACACAGGCCATGTGTTGAGACCCCGAACCCCATCTTTGCAGACCTCCCCTCAGCACACTCCACCTCCTCCTGTCTTGCAGAGATAAGACTCTACAACCGTGGAATTATAAAGTGGGTATGTTTATTCAGCGCCGGGCGCATGGGGGATCGCTCCACCACAAGCATGCGCATCGTTTGCAGCTCCCGTCCGGCTGATACGTTACAGAATAGTGCATATTCATAGAACGCCTGTACATATACAGAGTCTACCCCCGCCTCCCCTCGCTCCTCATGGCAATCAGGTCTCCTCCCCTTGCGCCTGCGCGATGAGCTCTTCAAGTTCCGGGCAGGGGTCATATAGATGAAGCACCTCTTCTTCCTCACTGATGAACTTTTCACCCTGTCGCTCTGCGCAGCCTCAGTTGTTTCCCTGGGCCCTGGACAAACCGCCAGGCCAGTTTGTGCTGGTGTTTGGGGTAATCTCCTGCTGATACCCACAACTTTAAGCACCAGAGGAGGCTTCTCTTTGGTCTAGGAGATAGTCGCCTAGCAACGTTATCAGCACCTGGTATGTCTTTGCACACAGCCCCTTACGCCTCCTTTTGTCTTGGTGAAAGTTCCCCAGTCTTGCACCATCAATCTAAGGTTGTTTAGACTCTCCATCTCACCACATGCTGAATCTCTACAGAGCCCACATTTACAAAAGCCAGACCTGACTGGAGCCCAGTCCCAGGGAGGAAAGAGGGCCTTCCCCAACAGGGAACTCGGCACATTGCACCCGCAGAGAAAGACACTGCCCCTGCCTGCAAAGGGTCCCAGCTTTTATCCCTAAGGGGGACACCTGACCTTTGTTTAATTAATGCAGGACCCATGGGGCTCATTTACCCCATGGCTCTGTCTGCCAGGCCGGCCCCACCCTGGAGGGAAGCCTAAAGGCAAACTTACCCCCCCTTTGGGAAGGGCTGTGGGAATCACCCCTATGTCAACCTTAATTTGGGGCTTGGGGTTGAAACCCCAGCATTTCAACCCTGCCCCAGCTCCGTTGCCCTTCTCTGGCCACGCTCGAGTCATTCAATGGCCTTTTTGGGGTGAGGGGCCCAGAACTGAACCCACTCAGCGAGGGGCGGCCTCCCCAGTGCCGAGCACAGGGCTCAGATCCCTTCCCTGTCCCTGCTGGCCACGCCAGTGCTGACACAAGCCAGGATGCCATTGGCCTTCTTGGCCCCCTGGGCACTCTGCCGGCTCCTGTTCAGCCGGCTGTCAATCACCCCCCAGGTCTCTCTCTGACTGGCAGCTCTCCAGCCACTCCTCCCCAGGCCTGTAGCCCTGCTGGGGGTTGTTGTGGCCCAAGGGCATCCCCCGGCATTTGCCCTCAGTGAAACTCCCCCAGTTGGGCTCAGCCCATGGCTCCAGCCTGGCCAGGTCTCTCTGCAGCCTCCCCACCCTCGAGAGATCAACACCCCACCCAACTGGGTGTCATCTGCAAACTGACTGAGGGGGCCCTCGATCCCCTCGTCCAGAGCATCAATAAAGATGTTAAACAGGAGTGGCCCCAGCACCCAGCCCTGGGGGACACCACTCGTGACCATCAGCCAACCGGATTTAACTCCCTTCACCACAACTCTCTGGGCCCAGCCATCCAGACAGTTTTTTACCCAGCGAAGCGTGTGCCCATCCCAGCCTCGAGCAGCCAGTGTCACTAGGAGAATGCTGTGGGAAACGGTGTCAGAGGCCTTGCTGAAGTCAAGGTAAACAGCACCCACAGCCTTTCCCTCATCCAATCAGCAGGTCGCCCTGTCGTAGAAGGAGATCAGGTCTGTCAGGCAGGACCTGCCTTTCATAACCCCGCTGACTGGGCCTGATCCCCTGCCTGTCCCTCACGTGCTCTAGGATGGCACTCAGGATGAGCTGCTCCATCAGCTTCCCGGGCACCGAAGTCAAGCTGACAGGCCTGTAATTTCCCGGATCATCCTTCAGACCCTTCTTGTAGATGGGCGTCACATTGGCCCATTTCCAATCTGTCGGTCCCTCCCTGCTCAGCCAGGACTGCTGGGAAATGACAAAAAGCGGCTTGGCCAGCACCCAGCCAGCTCCTTCAGCACCCTGGGCCGTATCCCGTCTGGTCCCACAGACTGGTGTGTGTCTGTGGGATGCAGCAGGTCACTGACTGTCTCCTCCTGGGTTACGGGGGGGTCGTCCCAACAGTCTCTGTCCTCTGCCTGCGGAGGCTGGATTCCCTCAGGACAACTGGTCTTGTTGCTAAAGCCTGAGGCAAAGAAGGCATTAAGCACCTCAGCCTTCTCCTCGTCACTTGTTGCCATGTCTCCTCCTGCCTCTGGCAGGGGATGGAGACTCTCCCTGGACTTTCTCTTGCTACTGACATCCTTACAGAAACATTTCTTGTTGTCCTTGACTGCTGAGGCCAGATTAATTTCCAGCTGGGCTTTAGCCCTCCTGATTTCCACCCTGCACAGCCTCACAGCCGCTTTGGAATCACTGTGAGTCTCTAGCCCCTTCTTCCAAAAGTGGTAAACCCTCCTTTCTCCCTGAGTTGCAGCCAAATCTCCCTGTACAGCCAGGGAGGACGTCTCTGTTGCTGGCTTCTCTTAGAGCACCCGCGGACTGCCTGCTCCTGAGCCATTAACACTTTCTTCTTGCAGAGCCCCCAGACATCCTGGGCCCCTGTACCCTTCAGGATCGTCTCCCAGGGGATCCTGTCAAGCAGGTGCCTAAACAAGACAAAGTCAGCCCTTGGGAAGTCCAGGATGTCAGTCCTGCTCAGCCCTCTCCTGGCCTCTCTAAGAATAGAGAACTCTATTATTCCATGATTGCTGTGCCCTAGTCGGCCTCCAACCACCACATCCTCCACCAGTCCTCCTCTGCTCACAAAGAGGAGATCCAGCAGGGCACCTTCTCTGGTCGGTTCTCTCACCAGCTGCGTCAGGACATTGTCTGCCGCACAGTCCAGGAATCTCCGGGACTGGTCCTGCTAAGCTGTGTTGTATTTCCAGCGGATTGTCTGGGAAGTTACTGTCACGCACAACAACAAGGGCAAGCTATAATGCCTATAAAATATCTCATCCACCTCTCTGTCCTGGTTGGGTGGCCTGTAGCAGACTCCTACTAACACATCTGCCCTGTTGGCCTTCCCCCTGGTTCTAACGCAAAAACACTGCACCCTGTCTTCACTGCCCTTGTACTCAAGTGTACTCCAGAAGGCCGTGGCCAAGAGCACAAAGTGCCCGTGGGAGCAGGGCACCAGTGGTGACCCCCAGGGGCCAGTCCTGAGTCCAGTCCTGTTTAACTGGTGGGTTTGCCGATGGCAATGGGAAGGGATGGGATGCAGATGGGAAGCTCGAGGGAGCTCGTGACTTCAGGCTGTGACTCTGGGAGTGACTATGGACAGAGTCTGGGGCAGGGGGGGCTGTGGGGGTTCTTGGGGTCTCTGCTTGACAAAAAAATATGTTTTCTTTTGGTCTAAGGTCATCTCCACTGTGGAAAGTGGAAATCAGATGAGGTAATATTAGATTAATATACAGCAGAGGGGTGTATTTTATTTTCGATTGAACCATGCCTTCTGCTGATTTAGCTTTCTGGCAATTAAACATCCTTCTGTGTCTGCGTGCAGCTGTGTGCAAGTACCAAGTACAGCAGGTGGGAGTTGGTGGGAAAGGTCTGAAAGATGCAGCTTCAGACTGTCATGGAGAAAGCTCAGCTTTGAACAGAGGTGCTGGAATTCCCAGGGGGCTGATGAGAGAAATGTGGGGTTGGAGGCAGGGACAAAGATTGCCCCCAGAGTGTCTGACATGGAGGGTCTTGGCTTCCCTCCATGTTCAGCCTCTATCAGCAGATGCTCAGAACCAATATCCAGTGGAGTTTGCTGATGTCTCTTCGTGTGTGAGCAGAAATACAAGGAGTAGTGCAAAGATAAGAAATTGTTTGTTATTGCCATGTAGGACTGAAAGCTTTTCCCTTTGCCTGCACGGCTGAAACCTCTCACATTCCCCCCGTCAGAAGGGAGGAATGAAGTTCTGCCAGAGACTTGGCTTGTCAGGGGGATTTGCGTGTTCATGCGCCCTCTGGTGCCCAGTTCCTGAACTGCAGGTGCAGCAGAGGGGTTGGAGTGGCCTCTAGAGAAGGGCAAGTCAGCAGCAAAGCTCCAAGGCTGTGAGGGTGTCAGTGATGCCCAGCGAGGGCCATCACTGGAGAGGCCGGGCAGGGAATGAGGAGACAAGGTTCCTGTCCCTGGGGCTGGGGAAGCAGGAAGGCAGAGGCTCTGCTCACAGGCTGCCAATCCAATGTTGAGGGGCCCTGAAAGGCCTTGATGGGTTTCATCCCCAGGAGGGTCCAGCCCTGAGCCCATCCCCTGGGAACGGGGATCCTTTCCCTGCTGGGATGCTCAGGGCTCTTCCTGGGGCAGGGAGAGGCAGGGGGTGATGCCGAGGCAGGACAGCGGTCGGATCCCCCCAGGCTCTGTGGAGGGTGGGCAGGAGGCAGCAAAGTGCTGTGCCTGTAGGAACTGGTGTCCTCTCAGGGTCCTCAGGGGAAGCGACAGCAGCCATAGTCGAGAGGACAAGGATTTCAGTTCTGTTGGGGGGTGCCAGCCTCAGCCAAGGGCCCATCCCCACCACAGGCTGTCCCACACTTTCCTCTGCCTCTGCCTGTTTCTCTGCAGATTTTCACCCCCACCCCTGCTGCCCCACCTCACTCTGACCCCAGGCTGTCCCAGCACTTACTGATGACTCTCTGTCCTCACTGTCTTCAAACACAAAACTGTCATTGTCTGTGCTCTGACAAGGGCTGTGAGATCCCCAGAACCTGTGCAGCTCCTTCCATAGGCCTGATAATGCTCCTCAGGAGCCTAAAGATGTCCCAGCCCCCAGCCTCCCTTGGATCCTCTATTTATCCCCATGTCCCAGCACTGAACTGCACAGCCTCCTGCTTCTCCTTCTTCCAGATCAGTTCTCAACCTATTTCACTTCAGCAGCAAACACTCCAACCCCTCGTGTTCTTCCTTCCTGTTACACACGCACTGTCACACCCCGACCTCTCTCTCTGCACTCCCATGTGTCCCACAAAACCTTCTGCTTCCCCTGCACCCATGGAACCTCAGCACAAAAGGTTTGTGCATCCTCCAGGCTCATGGATGTTTCCTGAGTTCTGTTCAGGTGTGGGAGTGAAGGAAGAAATGAGAGGTGTCTCAGCCTCCCCATCAGCCCCAGGGCTGAGGCCAGCCATGGCATGAGGAGATGGAGGCCAGTGTCTCCCTGAGTCCCTGCTCCTGTCTCCAAGGCATCCTTATTGTCCACTCGCAGCAATCCTCTATGTGCCAGGCCCTCCCAGGAAAAGCCTCCTGTCCCAGAGACTCCTAAGGATTCTCCTGCCCCAGCAATAGAGACACCTGTCCTTTGCTGGTGTATTCAGTACTAGGTTACTCTTACACATTTCTTCCCCCCTTGAACAATGGTTTTGATCCTTTTGTCTGTTTGGGTGATGTCCCTGCCCACGGAGAATATTCCATCAGAGAAATGTTTCCATACTGACCTGACCTGTCACTCCTACACCCTGTCCCCATGCTCTCACAGGGCTGGTGGTGCTGCTCTGCAGAGCGAGTGGGCTGTGGGCCTGAAATCCATGGGGTGACAGTCCCAGGCACATCCCTGGGATCATCCTCCATCTCTGGGGTGACTGGGTACCCACAGGTGAAGACGATTCCTTTAACATATCGTCCCATGCCCTTCTCCCATGGAGAACCAAGCACAGCAGCACGGCTTTGTGGGGGCAATTTCTTCAGCCTGACCTCAGCTTTGGAAGAAGAGCCCAACCTGCAGACATTGAGGAAATCCCCTTTTATTACAGAGGTGCCACATGGGAGCCCAGCTGTACCATCGTGCCAGACACACGGGAACAGAGCTCTGGGTCAGACAGGCTGGGTCATGCCTCTGGGGAAGTGGAGTGGGTGCAGACATGGACAAAAATGGTTATCAGATTAAGATGCCCAAAGTGCAGGAGGTTCCCTGAATGAATGTGAAATCACTTCTGAAGAGACACGGGCAGGTTAATGGTGCTGAGAAACAGCTGATTGAATCATCTTCTTCAGTGTCTGTTTAAGCTCCTGGTTCCTCATGCTGTAGATGAGAGGGTTCACTGCTGGAGGCACCACCGAGTACAGAAATGACACCACCAGGTCCAGGGATGGGAAGGAGACGGAGGGGGGCTTCAGGTAGGCAAGCATGGCCGTGCTGATAAAGAGGGAGACCACGGCCAGGTGAGGGAGGCACGTGGAAAAGGCTTTGTGCCGTCCCTGCTCAGAGGGGATCCTCAGCACGGCCCTGAAGATCTGCACATAGGACACCACAATGAACACAAAACACCCAAAAGCCAAACAGGCACTGACCATGATAAGCCCAACTTCCCTGAGGTAGGAGTGTGAGCAGGAGAGCTTGAGGATCTGGGGGATTTCACAGAAGAACTGGTCCAGGGTGTTGCCCTGGCAGAGAGGCAGTGAAAATGTGTTGGCCGTGTGCAGGAGAGAATTGAGGAACCCAGTGCCCCAGGCAGCTGCTGCCATGTGGACACAAGCTCTGCTGCCCAGGAGGGTCCCGTAGTGCAGGGGTTTGCAGATGGCAACGTAGCGGTCGTAGGACATGATGGTGAGAAGGAAATACTCTCCAGAGTTAAAAGGAGAAAGAAAAGTACTTGGCAAGCACATCCCACGTAGGAGATGTGCCTGTTGTGCCAGAGGGAGTTGGCCATGGCTTTGGGGAGAGTGGTGGAGAGGGAGCCCAGGTCGAGGAGGGAGAGGTTGAGGAGGAAGAAGTACATGGGGGTGTGCAGGCGGTGGTCACAGGCGATGGCGGTGATGATGAGGCCGTTGCCCAGGAGGGCAGCCAGGGAGATGCCCAGGAAGAGCCAGAAGTGCAGGAGCTGCAGCTCCCGTCTGTCTGCGAATGCCAGGAGGAGGAACTCGGTGGTGGAGCTGCCGTTGGACATTTGCTCCCTCACGGCACGAGGGCCTGTTCACAGAGGAAAAAGCATCAATCAGTCGGGACAGATTTCTCATTTCTCTCCATCCAGTTCCTCACGGGGCTGCTGGAGAACACAGAGCTGCCCGGGGAGAGCTGTGCCCTTCTGGAGGACAGGCTGCAGCCCAGCAGGACCCCACTGGGAAAGAGTCCAGTGCCCTAAAGATGGGGTGTCCTGAGGGGGGAACTGGCTCCTTTGTGTCCCCCGGAGCCTGCAGATGGCGAGGGCACTCGGACATTTCACTCCCAGGGAAACATCTGCATGGCAGTGCCCACAGGTCTTGCTCCCAGCTGAACCCCCGCCCATCCCCGAACGTCCGGTGATCCCAACGCGGGGAGCAGAGGCCCACGGGGAAATGTGGGGAAATGCCCCAGTGCTGCTGGGAGGAGGCAGCACAGGGACAGCGGGTGGGGCTCTGCTGGCTGGGAGAGGAGACCAGGGGGCTCCTCTGGAGTGGGTGTCTGCACTGCAGGGGATGGCAGGGGGTGCCTGAATTCCTGCCCCCAAGGTGTTTCCAGCAGCAGCTCCCTCTGACTCCCTGCCCATGTCTCTGGTGCCTGGAGCTGTCCCAGCCAGGAGCTGCTTCTCTGTCCCCACGTCTCCTCCCTGTCAGTGCTCACAGCCCCCATCCCACCCGCTGGGTGCTCAGCTCTGCCCTGCAGACCCCTCCTGGCAGCAGGGCCCTGCCCAGGGGCAGCTCTGCCTCTGCAGGGGCTCAGGAGACAATTAAAGATGTGCTAATGAAACAGCTGCCTTAGCACTTTCTCTAGAAAGGAGGAATAAAATGCCACCTCCCCCTGCCCACCCAGCAAAACAAGAGTTCACTTACCATGTTACCTGCTGGGAAGATTTCTCCTGCAGTGAGCTCTCAGCACCCTGCCAGTGCCGTCTGCCTCTGCCCTCTCTGTGCCCGGCTCCTCTGCCCTCGGTGCCTGCAGGCAGTGCCCTCAGCCCTGCTGCGCTTTGCAGAGGAGCTGCTCCTGGGCAGAGCTGGCTCTCTGCAGCGCTGACCACTTGCCCTCAGCTCCCTCCAGCCCAGCAGCCCGGCCCAGCCTCACAGCAGAATGCAAGCCCAAGGCATTTTAATGACTCCTTGAGGAGGGTTGGTCTGAGTCCACGGACCTCAGACAGTGATTGGATGATGAAGGTGCCAGTCAGGAAGTCAAAGCCAGAGGCCAACTGCAAAGTTTCTTGGAGTGTTAATGGCTCCCAGTGAGGACCGTTCCTGACAAACCTCCTGCGGGGCTGGTTACAGCAGAAAACTCCCGGCAGAGATGACAGGGAAACAAAGGCCCTGTCAGTGTGGAACAGATTCTGAGCAAACCTGGGTGTGTTACATGGAGCAAAGGGCCACGCCCTGACCCCCAGCCCCTGGGAAGTCAGATGCTGTTCCTCAGGGCTCTTCCTGGGGCAGGGTGATGTGGGGATGGGCAATGCCAAGGGCAGGACTATGGTCCAACCCCTGCCAGGCTCTCGGCTGGGGAAGGGGAGGCCATGAGACCCAGTGCTGGAAGGGGAAGGGGCTTCCTCATGGCCACCAGTGGCAGAGACACCAGCCAGAGCCAAGGGCAGAGAGAGCTCAGCTCTGCTGGAGGATGCTCAGACTTTGCTCACCCCTCTGTCGTCTCCACCACAGGCTGTCCCACCGTGTCCCACACCTGCACCTCTTTCTCTGCCGGCTGGAGACGTCCACCCAGCTACCACACCCTGCTCTCCCCTGAGCATCTCCCTTCCTTTCCTGAGATCTCTGCGTCCTCCCTGCCTGCTCCTTGACACACAAAGCCTGGGGCTGCTCCAGTCTCCCTCGGGGTGACCTGTTCCACCACAGCACTGCCCTTCCAGGGACATTGCTCTGTGCCCAGTCTGAGCCTCCCCTGCTGTAATTTTTGGCAGTAGTGTTCCTCATGCTGTGGATGGTAACCCAGGGTGTCTGGGTGGCCCACGCTCCTCCCAATGCAGCCCCGTAGGCAGCTGCCCTTGTTCATCGTGTCCATCCTCTCCTGGCTCGTAGGGAATCCCTCACAGTGCCCAGGCCCTTCTCCTCAGAGCCGCTGCTCAGCCCGGCAGGTCCCAGCCTGCCCTCAGCTATGGGGCATTCACCCCCCATCCAACACTGAAGTACATCTGGTTACTTCTCCCTGTCAAACTTCAAGTGGCTTCTGTTTTCCCAATCCCAGAGTTTCTCAAGGTCCCCACGGACTGAAGCCCCATTTGGTCAGCTTTCCATGTTTGCGTGCAGCTGGCTTGACTGGGGTGTCTCTCCCAACAGAGAAACATGAGTTTTATGACACTGTCAGTCCCTTCTCCTGCAGAAACCGTGAGTCCTCAGGGTCTGGTACTGATGAGGCTGTGGGGATGGACCCAGGAGGGAAATTGTCCTTCCTGGGCGAGAGCAGCAGGAATGTGTGGAGCTCTGCCTGGGCATGGAGGATGAGTCAGCTGAGAGCTGAAGGCTCCTGGGCAACACTGTGGTGGGTGGATGTCTGGTACAGACCCCCCGGTGAGGAAGAGGCAGTAGATGAAGCCTTCATTCTACTGGAAGAAGCCCTGGTCCTCATGTCAGTCCTGACCTATCCCAATATTTGCTGAAGGGACAACACAGCAAAGTGAAAGTGATCCAGGAGGTTTTTGGAATTACTTGACAACATCATCCCAACAAGGGTGACGGAGGAGCCAGTGAGGGGAGGTGTCCTGCAGGAAATCAGACTTAGAAACAAGGGAGAGCTGGTCGGGGATGGAACAGTCAAGGGAGACAAAGGAGAGTTGAGGCTCCTGAGAGAAGGGAAGAAGGCAAAGAGCAGGACGTCAGGAGAGCAGGCTCTGGCCTGTTGAAATATCTCGTGGGCTGTGACCCTGCAGAGAAGAGGGGAGAGCTGTTTGATGGTCAAGAGTCCCGTCTTCAGGCGGCACAAAAGTCCATCCCTACAGGCAGGAAGTGAAGCAACATGGCAGGAGGCTGGTGTGGATGAGGAAGAAAGTCCTGACAAAAATGCAGCAGGAAGAGGCAGCAGAGAGAAGGTGGGAGCTGGCTGCCTGCCAGCCTCAGTGGTTCCGTGACTGTGCTGGAGAGAGACCTTTGTGGTGGTGGAGGGCAGGTCCTGGAGGGATGAGGGATCCCCGGGCAGCTCCTGGACAGGTGGAGAGTCTGAGATCAGCTCCTGCAGAGATCACTCCTGGACACGTGTCTGGAGAGGCCAAGGGTTCCCACTCCCACAGCCCCGCACACAAACAGCCCAAACCTCGTTTCTCCTGTCTCCACTGACAGGGCTTGTGCTTGGCCTACAGACCTCCCGAGGTCCCCTCCAGGATGGGTGACGGTGCCTTTCCTTCCACCACAGCTCTTCCCTTGATGATGACCGGGAGAGCACCCACACTCCCCGTGACCATGGAAGGAGCAGACATAAATTTGGAGTGATCAGATGTGGCTTTTTGTGCCCTTGCAGTCACTGACACAGGGCTGCTCAGCAGGGAACCTCTGTTGCAGGCTGCAGCCTGTCTAACACTGGCTTTTCTTGTTCCTCCTTCCTCGCAAAATGGAGCTTCACTCCAGGAGGCCTTTGACGTAATCCAGGACTCAATTAACAGAAACTTCTCAAGATATTCAGGAAGTGACCAGTCCTGTATTGGGGGGAAGAACAACCTCTATGGATCCCTGGGTGTAAGAAATCAGGCAAGGAAGGCAAGAGAGCGGCATGGCTGAGTGGAGACCTGCTGGTCAGAGTGAAGGGCAGGAAGGAAATGCACAGGCAGAGGCAGCAGGGACAGGGACCCTGGGATGAGCAGAGGGACACTGCTGGGTTGTGTAGGGATGGGGTCAGGAAGGTCAGGACACAGCCGGAGCTGAGCTTGGCAAAGGATGCAAAGAACCCGAAGAGGGGCTTCTGCAGGGACATCAGCCTGAAGAGGAAGATCACAGAAACTGCATCCCCCTTGGGAGCAAAACGGGCAAAGTAGTAACTAGTCTTCACTGCAACCTCTCTTCCCACAGCTCTCGAGTGGATGGACCACAAGGCGGGCACTGGGGGAGCAAAGTCCCTCCCCCTGGAAGAGAAGATGAGGTTCAGGCCCCCCTGGGGAACTGAACGCCCATCAGGCCGTGGGACAGGACGGGCTCCATCCCAGAGTCCTGAGGGAATTGCCTGATGCAGGGGCCAAGCTGCTCTCCGTGATATTTGACAAGTCCTGGCACTCAGGGGAAATCCCCGGTGCCTGGAAAAAGGGAACCATCGCCCCCATTTTGAAGAAGGGCGGAAAGGAGGATCCTGGGAGGCAGCAGCCTGTCAGCCTCCCCTCTGTGCCTGGAAACCTCATGGAACAGACCCAGCAGCAGCGGAGCAGCGGCTCTGCCAATCCGATTCCAGTTTTGCCCTGGGCTGTGCAGAGTTGGCTCTCCTTGCTGTCACACCCTCTGACCGCTCTGTTGCTCTCTGCCAGCCTTTGTGTTACGCCGCCATCATGGAGCCTCGGCTCTGCATCCACCCGGCTGCTGCTGCTGCTCACGGGCATCACACTGCCGAGTGCCCGTCTGCTCCTCCTCTACCAGCTGACTTGCTGTGGCTCCAACAAGATCCACCATTGCTTTTGGGACAACTGCCCCTTGTTCCAGCTGCCCCCGTTGCAAAATAGACTCGGGTTCAAGACCAGTTGGCCTACTGGCTTCCTTACAGGCTCCTGAGGAATGAACGTCTTGTCCCAGCTCCTTCCAGGGCTGCCCTGGGAGAGCCACCAGCCCCCTTGGCCAGGGGGAGCCCGTCCAGATGAGGCACTGAGAGCAGCTCTGGGGCCGCATCTGCGCTGAGGGGGTGTTGCCTCGGGGTGTAGGACACGTGATGGGGGCAGGGGAAGAGCATGTTTGCATTGCGACGGGCTTATTATGGGATGTTTAGGGGAGGACCCCGCCAAGGGCAGTCTGTCCTGTCTGCTCATTAAACCGAATTTCTAACTCTTTCCTGTGCGAGGGAATCTCTCTTCTGTGTGAAGGTGTGAGCGTGGGGGTGTGAGTGCAGCAGCAGGAGCAGGCGCAGGGGGTCAGACAGCCCGTATGTCATTAGTGTCAGCCCCTGAGAGATGGGAGTGAGTGATCCTGAGAGTCTGTGTGTGACTGGGGGGGTCTGTACCAGCATCTGGAACGGGGCTGCGGCCTCGGGGGCTTGTATGTGCCGGTGCCTGCCAGTGGGGAGGGTGGTCTGGAGGGGCAGCTACTGAGGAGAGTGAGTGTCCGAGCCCAGCTGCTGGAGGGATCCACCCTGCCCAGGAACAGAGAATAGAATAGAATAGAATAGAATAGAATAGAATAGAATAGAATAGAATAGAATGGAATGGAATAGAATAGAATGGAATAGAATAGAATAGAATAGAATAGAATAGAATAGAATAGAATAGAATAGAATAGAATAGCTCCGTGGGAAGGGACCTGCACTGACCATCTGCTCCAAACACCCGACCACTTCAGGTCTGACGGAAAGAGAAATCCTGTTGTTAAGGGCAGTGTCCAAATGCCCCTGAAACACTGACAGGCTTGGGGGGTCGAGCACCTCTCGAGGAAGCCTGTTCCAGTGTGCCACTGCCCTCTCGGGAAAGAAATGTTTCCTAGTGCCAAGCCTGTACCTGCCCTGGTGCAGCTTGGAACCATTCCCACACGGACTGTCCCTGGGTGCCATGACCAGAGCTCAGCACCTCCATCTCCACAGCCCCTCCTCAGGAAGCTGCAGAGAGCCCTGAGCTCACCCCGCAACATCCTTTTCTCCAAACGAGACCAACACCCAGTCCTCAGCTGCTCCCCATGGGACATTCCTTCCAGCCCTGGCAGCGGTTTTGTTGCCCCCTCTGGATCCCTTCAAGGACTTGAAGACCCTGCGGAAACTGTGGGGCCCACAACTGCACTTTTCTCCTCCCGTCACTCCTGGTTCATTCAGACACCTCTCACCTGTGCTGCTACTTTGAGCTGCAGGGACTCAAACCTTGCCTGTCTTCCTATCGTCTAATTGTCTCTGTAGCCAAATCCTCCATCATGTTTGTATCGACCTTTTTGTGTCTGTGGAGCTAAAACATTTCTCCTGAGATTATCCCTTGTCGACAGGCGACCTCATTAGAGATATCGTGTGCTTAGTAGCTGGTTGAGGAGTGTGCTGTATTGTTTGTGAATCTTGACCATGCGTCACTGTGTTTTGCTCCCAAACAGGAAAACATCTTCTGTGCCCGTGTGCCGGCAGTTCTCTCAGGAGAGCAGGTGGGAGATGGGGAATGGAGCTGTAACCTCCCGCTGCAGCCTGCAGTGGAGAAGTCGGATGTAAGGAAAAGGGCTGTAGATCCCAGGTGGGCAATGACAGCAATGGTGAGGCTGGGAGGTGAGGAGCAAGGTTGTCCATACAGTGCCAGAGCTCAAGGGGCTGCTTCTGCTCCCTGTGCAGAGCTCCTGAGGAGACCCCGGGATCAATATCAACTGCAGAAGGCTTCCATCACCCTTCTCTAATCTGAACAGTAAATAAAAATTGCCTGTATAAGAAAAAAAAAAAATTATTAGATCCTCTTTGAAATCTTCCTCCTTAACTACACCAGGAAATGACTCCAATTAGCTGCACAAGTCCCGAAGACTTGAAGAAATCTAAAGGAAGATAATGAGCTCGTTAGGGCTTTATGTATTTTAATGAGCCCCGTGGTGTATTTGGCCCCATGTCCATGATGCTCAGGCCCTGAGAGGAGACTGAGCAAAGGACTCAACAAGTCCAAGTCAGCAGCAAAGCTCCCCGTGCCCTGAAGCCCTGATTGGCCCCACGGAGGGCCAGGACTGACAAAGCCTCTGCAGGGACTCGTTAGAGCAGAGAATTGGAGGCTGTGATTGCAGGCAGGCAAAGGCCCCGTGCAGGGCTGTCCTGCTGTGAAACCCTTGGGTTGGTGATGGAGCACAAAGGCCAAGCCCTGACCCTCAGGCCCTGGGAAGGAGATGCTGCCCCTCGTGTGTGGCTCAGGGCTCTTCCTGGGGGCAGGGGCTGTGAGGGGGAGCAATGCCAAGTGTAGGAAACTGCACAACCCCTCCTGGCCTCTCCAGGAAGGGGTGAGGAGGAAAACACAGTCCAGAGCCTCAACATCAGGTTTATCCCGGTAGCCCCCCATGGCAGGGCAACTGCCATGACCAAGGGGGCCAAGAGCTCTGTCTCGTGTGGCCTTTCAGCCCTGGCAGAGCCCTCAGCCATCTCTGCTGCAGGTTTGCTTCTGCTGGGCCCTTCAGGCGCCTTTTTCCCTCCAGGCTGGTGACATCCATCTCCCTTTCCTCCCTCGCTCTCCTCCCGGCATTCCCACCCCTTCACTGATGTCTCTCCACACTCACTGCCTGTTCCTTGAAACACAGAGCCACAGGCTGACCCACACTCCCTCTGGGTCACCTCTTACACCACAATACCACCTCCTGATTGAGATTTCTTTTCCCTCAACTCCCATCTGAACCTCCCAGTCTGCACTTTGTTGAGGTTTCCTTCTCTTCCCACTACCAAGAAAAGCTCCGTTATCTCAGAAACTCTCCTCCCAGCAGGTGCAGGCGACTGCTGTAGTGCCCGGAGCCTCCACCTCACCAGGCTCAAGCAGCCCCGGTCCTTCAGCCTCTCCACAAAGGCCCCAAAGCCCACCCTGGCACATCTCCTTTGGAGCTTCTGCCTTTCCTCTCCATTCCTCCAGGACAGGGAGCCTCTCCCCCAGTCACACCAGTCTAGAGGTGGCCTCCCCAGCGCTGAGTCAAGGGGATGATAACGCCCTGGTTTGGTTTGCAGCCTAAGAGAAGGGTCTGGGGGTTCTCACTGACAAGCAGCTGAACAGGAGCCAGCAGTGTGCCCGGGGGGCCAAGAAAGCCAACGGCATCCTGGCTTGTGTCAGCACTAGTGTGACCAGCAGGACCAGGGAGGTGACAGTCCCCCTGTGCTCTGCCCTGGGGAGGCCACACCTGGAGGGTTGTGTCCAGGTTTGGGCACCTCAATCCCAGAGAGATCTGGAGGGGCTGGAGCGAGGGCAGAGGAGGGCAACGAGGCTGGGGAAGGGCTGGAGAATAAATCCTGTGAGGAGCCAGGGAAGGAGCTGGGAGTGTTCAGTGTGAGGAGGAGGAGGCTGAGGGGAGCCCTCATCCCTCTCTGCAGCTCCTGACAGGACAGTGCAGAGTGCGGGGGCTGGGCTGTGCTCCCAGGGGATCAGGGACAGGACAAGAGGGAACGGCTGGAAACTGCCACAGGGGACGGTCAGGCTGGGCAGGAGGAGAAAATTTTTCCCAGAAAGAGTGGTCAGAGGGTGGAACAGGCTGCCCAGGGAGGGGGGGGGAGTCCCCATCCCTGGCTGTGTTTAAGGGTGGTTTAGATGAGACGTTGAGGGATACGGTGTAGGGGAGAACTTGTAGAGTCGGGCTGATGGTTGGACTCGATGATCCCAAGGGGCTTTTCCAACCTCAGTGATTCTGTGATTCTGTGAATAACAGAGGTTCCTCCGCATTCAGAACGCAGGTGAGCCTCTTCCACCTGCCTCAGCCCCTCCCCTCCCAGAGGATGTAATTTCTGTTGGGTGGGTTCCCTGATGCGCTGGATGACCTCACCACGCTGCTGGCCAGCAGGGCTCCTGAGGGCCAGGCAGGCTGCTGCAGCAGAAGCGACCTCCTAACCATCCCCATTGCAGCCAGCTCCCCTTGGCCTGCCTCTGCCCTTCCTCTCTGTCCCTGTCCCGTCTCTGCTGCGATGGGCGGTTTGTGATGAACTCCTTGTCCCCAGATTGCTGGGGCCAGCTGCTGGCCAATCAGGACCCTGTGGCTGTCATGGAGTCACAATCAGCATCACAATTTGTGGCACCTTTGCCCGTCTCTCCCCATCCACTCCCTTGACCCCTCATGGCTGCTGGACCCCACGTTCAACAGCCACACCCAGCCCTTCGCTGGCCTTTCCCTCTCCCTGCCCCACGCCTGGGCAGAGCCGGGGGGGACGTGTCGCCTTCAGGCTTTGCAGTGCTCATGCAGAATTACTGCCACAAAGTCGGTGCTGGGATCAGACTCGGCGCTGTGGAGCAGACCCCAGCAAGACAGAGCAGCGTCCAGCAGGAGATGTGCAGTGGTGGCCGCCACCTTGCTCTGGCCAGGGGGCTTCTGTCCGTGCACTGAAAGGATCTGCTGCTACCAAGATGCACTTGGTGTTTCCAGCTGTCACTGCAGAGCTGCCCCAAACCGATCTGCAGTTGTGGCCGTGGCCTCCCCTCTGTGGGGGCTGGGCTGGGGCTTTGACTCCAGTGTCACCTGCACTGGTCACGGCACAAGGCAGACAGCTCCTACCCAGAGATCTACATCCTGCTGGGGGTTCGGCCAGCGCTCCCTGCCCTTCACTCTGCTCACAGTGTTTGCCTCAGCGCAGGGACCAGCTTGATGAGATTCCCAGGAATATTCTGAGGCACAATCCAATGCTTGTTGCCGTCTGCATCCACAGCATCAGAAATATTCCTTTCCCTTACATTGCAGGTTGACTGATGGGCCTGGTCACATGACTGCCTGGAATTTCCCTTCCTGGAAGGTGACATTTTCCCAGAGTGGGTCAAGGTGATGGGCTCTGTCACGGCCACTTGGAGACACTTCTCCTGGAGTTCTTCAGCCTGAGTTTACCCCAGATGACCCAGGAGTGCTCACGGATGCTCCTGTGCCTGCTAATAGCTGGGCCAAGGTTCTCAGGTTCCCAATGGCCTCTTCAGCTGTGGGTCATCCCCAGGAATCTGCTGGAACTGGTAACATGACCCGTGGTGCCCCCACAGGAACCGGGGCCTTCCCAGTAGAACCTATGGGTCTTGCCCAAGACTTACCCTGAGTTCCCAGGCTGCAGGCAGTGCATTGCATTTGTTGTCACTTGTGTTAGTGACTCAGCACTGCTGTGGCCCACACAGATGGGTGTGTTACAGGTTGTGTCTCCCCAACATTGGGCGCCCAAATAGACTGTGATGGTTTGACTTTGGCTAAACGCCAGGTATCCACCAAGTCACTCTATCACTTCCCCCCCTTACACCCTTGTTTTCTCAACAGGGCAAAGAGGGGAAAGGAAATAATATAAACCAATAATTGTGGAAAAAAAGAAAAAAAAGCAGTTTTAATCTAAGCAAAACAAAGCAAAGTTCTGTGCATGGAAGCAAATCAAACAGATTTACTCTCTACTTCCCATGGACAGGCGATGTGGGGCCTTCTCAGGATCAGGGCTCCCATACGCGTAGTGGTTGCCTCGGAGGACCAAGGGTGACCCCACCCCCTTCCTCCTTTCTCCCAGCTTTACACTGAGCAGACGTCACATGGTCTGGAATGTCCCTTTGGTCGTTTGGGTCAGCTGTCCTGGCTGTGTCCCCTCCCAAGGTCTTGCCCACCCCGTCCCACTGGGGGAAATGTCGGAAGGAGCCTTGGTGCTGTGTAAGCCCTGCTCAGCAGCAGCGACCACACCAGGGTGCTGCCAACACCCTGCAGCTCCCAGCACAAACCACAGCACCGTGAGGGCTGCTGTAGGGGAAACCAATTCCAGCTCAGCCAGACCCAGTACAGTCTCCCCATTTTGGAGAAGTAAGGGCGACCTGAATAGTGTTGAGTGAAGGTCTGACAAGGTGGAGCTCAGGACATTGTACACATAACCTGTGTGAGGTGGCTGAGGGACATGGATTTTTGGCCCAGCGGTGTGGAGGCTCCAGGCACCATAGGAGTAGCCTGAGAGTGAAAGAGGGGTGACTTCAGAGATAATGGAGATTGTCTTTGTTGAAAGATACACCATGAGAAAGAACTAATGCATCAAGTGGAGCTGGGGAGGAACAGACTGGGCACAGAGCAATGTCCCTGGAAGGGCAGTGCTGTGGTGGAACAGGTCACCCCGAGGGAGACTGGAGCAGCCCCAGGCTTTGTGTGTCAAGGAGCAGGCAGGGAGGACGCAGAGATCTCAGGAAAGGAAGGGAGATGCTCAGGGGAGAGCAGGGTGTGGGAGCTGGGTGGACGTCTCCAGCCGGCAGAGAAAGAGGTGCAGGTGTGGGACACGGTGGGACAGCCTGTGGTGGAGACGACAGAGGGGTGAGCAAAGTCTGAGCATCCCCCAGCAGAGCTGAGCTCTCTCTGCCCTTGGCTCTGGCTGGTGTCTCTGCCACTGGTGGCCATGAGGAAGCCCCTTCCCCTTCCAGCACTGGGTCTCATGGCCTCCCCTTCCCCAGCCGAGAGCCTGGCAGGGGTTGGACCATAGTCCTGCCCTTGGCATTGCCCATCCCCACATCACCCTGCCCCAGGAAGAGCCCTGAGGAACAGCATCTGACTTCCCAGGGGCTGGGGGTCAGGGCGTGGCCCTTTGCTCCATGTAACACACCCAGGTTTGCTCAGAATCTGTTCCACACTGACAGGGCCTTTGTTTACCGATATTCTCTGCCTCGAGTTTTCTTGTCTAATTAGACAATGGGGAGGCTTTGTCAGGAATGGTCCTCACTGGGAGCCATTAACACTCCAAGAAACTTTGCAGTTGGCCTCTGGCTTTGACTTCCTGACTGGCACCTTCATCATCCAATCACTGTCTGAGGTCCATGGACTCAGACCAACCCTCCTCAAGGAGTCATTAAAATGCCTTGGGCTTGCATTCTGCTGTGATGCTGGGCCGGGCTGCTGGGCTGGAGGGAGCTGAGGGCAAGTGGTCAGCGCTGCAGAGAGCCAGCTCTGCCCAGGAGCAGCTCCTCTGCAAAGCGCAGCAGGGCTGAGGGCACTGCCTGCAGGCACCGAGGGCAGAGGAGCCGGGCACAGAGAGGGCAGAGGCAGACGGCACTGGCAGGGTGCTGAGAGCTCACTGCAGGAGAAATCTTCCCAGCCCGTGACACCGTCAGTCTGTGGGTGCGGGGCAGGGCAGCTGCAGGTGCGGAGGGATGTGGTGAGGCCGGCACAGCCCCAGGAATCTCCCTGGTGTCTGGAGGAGGAGGCCGTGCTCCCGAGCAGGGCTTCCCTGCTGCGCTGCCAGAGGGACAGGCCATGGCTCTGCCTTCTCCCGGGGACGGCTGCAGGGGGTGCAGGCGCGGGTGCAGCCGGGGGTGCCCAGGGCTGTCCTTCTGAGCAGGGTCCCTGCACCCCCGGGGCTGTGTGCTGGGGCAGGGACTCTGCCGCCGGCCAGGGTCAGCACTCAGCCTGCCCGGGGAGCTGCCCACGGCGCCGGGGGGAGCAGCTGTGGGGGGCAGGAGAGACCCCGGCAGGGCAGGGTCCTGCTGCTGTGGAGAGGGTGCTGCCTGGGGCAGGGCTGCTCCCAGCCCCACATCACCCCCAGGACAGTTCCACGGGTACATCATAATGGGAGTGTTAAAGGAGGGATTAGTCAAAACTTAAGGAGTATCTTTTGTTCAGAGAAATCTACCCTAAATTCTCACTTGTTTTTCCAACACATAGAGGTCCCCATGTCCAGTAGAAACAAATGTCCAACGGCAGCTCCACCACGAGTTCCTCCTCCTGGCATTCGCAGACAGACGGGAGCTGCAGCTCCTGCACTTCTGGCTCTTCCTGGGCATCTCCCTGGCTGCCCTCCTGGGCAACGGCCTCATCATCACCGCCATCGCCTGTGACCACCGCCTGCACACCCCCATGTACTTCTTCCTCCTCAACCTCTCCCTCCTCGACCTGGGCTCCATCTCCACCACTCTCCCCAAAGCCATGGCCAACTCCCTCTGGGACAACAGGCACATCTCCTACTGGGGGTGTGCTGCACAGACCTTTTTTTTCTTTTTCTTTGCTACAGCAGAGTTTTCTCTCCTCACAGTCATGTCCTACGACCGCTACGTTGCCATCTGCAAACCCCTGCACTACGGGACCCTCCTGGGCAGCAGAGCTTGTGTCCACATGGCAGCAGCTGCCTGGGGCACTGGGTTCCTCAATTCTCTCCTGCACACGGCCAACACATTTTCACTGCCACTGTGCCAGGGCAATGCTGTGGACGAGTTCTTCTGTGAAATCCCCCACATCCTCAAGCTCTCCTGCTCACACTCCTACCTCAGGGAAGTTGGGCTTATCATGGTCAGTGCCTGTTTGGCTTTTGGGTGTTTTGTGTTCATTGTGGTGTCCTATGTGCAGATCTTCAGGGCCGTGCTGAGGATCCCCTCTGAGCAGGGACGGCACAAAGCCTTTTCCACGTGCCTCCCTCACCTGGCCGTGGTCTCCGTGTTAATCAGCACGGCTCTATTTGCCTACCTGAAGCCGCCCTCCATCTCCTCCCCATCCCTGGACCTGGTGGTGTCATTTCTGTACTCGGTGGTGCCTCCAGCAGTGAACCCCCTCATCTACAGCATGAGGAACCAGGAGATCAAGGATTCCCTGAGGAATCTGATAACTAGATGTTATGCTGAAGCAATGAACTGCTTATCTTCTTCATATTAATTACAATATAATTCTGTACAGTTCCAATCTCTGAATTTTCTGAGTTATTTTGTTGGATTTTTCTTTTAATGTTTTTTTCTTCCCCTTTTGAATTCAGTCTGCTTTTCTCACCAACTGGCTGCATGAATGAGGATCCATGATCTCTGTGTGTTGCAACAAAATAAAGGGCCTCCAGCGACTTTTCTTGTTCTGAGATACTTTAAGTTTTTAAGGACATGCACGTAAAATTCCTGTGTGCAGCGGTGGAGGGGAAGAGAGTCCCAGCATGGCAGCCCTGCCAGGGAGCACTTGGTCCTCCAGAGATGTTCTCTCTTCCCTTCCACACTCTCTTTCTGATCCCTTCCGTTTGGTGTGAGGCCTGAGTGCCCTGGCAGCTTGGTCACACCCCTGCTGTGTGACAGCCCTGTGACCGCAGGCAGGGACAGGCACTGGGCACTTGTGTGACAGAGCCGGCCTCCCGAAGAGCGGTTCCCTCATGAAAGAGGATCTGCTCAGGGCAGTGCCTGAAGGCTGAGCTCTTCTCCCAAACCTGATCTCAAGAACACGCCCAAGGAAGTGGCCCGCAGAGGAAAACCCCAGCCAAGAGGTGAACAGTGTGATTTGCAGGGTGGGGGCTGGCAGCAGTGTCCTCGCACAGCCAGGCCTCCTGGGAGAGACCTGAAGGAGCAGGCTCTGCTCTGTGTCTGCGCTCACTGGACACACTGGGGCAGCTGCCTGTGCTGCTCTGGCTGGGAGAGAGTTCCTTTTCTTGCTGGGAGCTGCTATGGGGCTGGGGTTTGGTTTGTGCCATGAACAGTGCTGGTAACGCAGGGCTGATTTCGTTATTGCTGAGCAGGGCTTACACAGGGTCAGGGACATTCCTGCTCCTCACCCCACCCCACCAGCGAGCAGCTGGGGGTGCACAAGGAGCTGGGAGGGGACACGGCTGGGACAGCTGACCCCGACTGACCAACGAGGTATTTTGTACCTTATGACATCATGCTCCGTTATATAAAGCTGGGGGAGAAGGACGAACATGGGGACATTCAAAGCTATGACGTTTGTCTTCCCAATTTACCATTAATTGTGATGGAGCCCTGATATCCTGGAGATGGCGGAAGACCTGCCTGGCAATGGGAAGTGATTAAATTCCATGTTTTCCTCTGCTTACACGTGTGGCTTTTGCTTTACCTACAAAATAGTCTGTATCTCAACTTGTGAGTTTTCTTAATTTTACCCTTGTGATTCACTCCCTCATCGCACCCAGGGCAGTGAGTGAGTGGCTGTGTGGGGCTCAGATGCTGGCTGGGGTTAAACCATGACCCTGACCCAAGGAAATCATCACGCTCCAGCCCCTCCCAAACACCATTTCCATCACTGGCCTCTCACCCTAGATCATAGAGGGTCTTTGTCCCTCCACAGAGGGACACCAAATGAGTAGGTCAGAAGTTCATGTTTGCATTTTATGGAGGAGATGTAAACATGCACATCATGTGTGTGAGGTGAGAGAGCACAACTGCCATCAGCTATTCCTGGGGGTGCTGTGAAGGTGTGTGGCACAAACAGGGTCATGAGGTCACTTCACTTCGACAGTAACGTCCCCTGGGCAACCCCCTGGCTGCAGCCCTGGGAGGTGTTTCCTTGAACCGAGGTCCCCGAGTCCATTCCTCATGCCGTGGGGCATCTCCCACGAGTGCAGAGCAGGGTGATCAGCACAGGGCTGAGGGGCCTCCCAGCCTCTGGCCGTGGCAGCAGGAGCCCAGAGAGACACGACGACTCCGGCAATGCACTGCCTCTGCGTGTGCAAGGGAAGGACTCGTGTCTCTGAACCCCCTGTGTGTAAGGTGAGGGCATGGGGCCAGCTGAGATGTGGGCACCTGACAGAGCCCGGACACTTGTGTGTGTGACCCAGGAACAACCCCCACTCTCCCAGTGAGACTCATCTCCGCTGCCTTGGACAGGCTCATGGCAAGTGCTCCTGTTGGCTCCGTCACCCTCGCCGGTGATTCTGGGCTGAGCCCTCAGAAGGGCCAGAGCAATCAGAGAGGTTCTGGGGTCCATGGAGAAGGCCGAGGGCAAACCCATCTTCAAGAAGGGCAGGAATGAGAACTGGGAGAATTATAGGGGGAGAGTTATAGGCTTGTCAGCTTCCATCTATCCCTGGGAAGGTCGTAGGCTACGTCCTCCTTCAGCCGTGTCCAGGTAGCTGAAGGCCAAGGAAGGGATTGCTGACCCACAACAGACCGGGGAAAGCAGGGCGTGTTGTGCACATGGGATTGTGCAAGGCCTGTGACATGGTCTCCCATCGTGTTCTCATAGCCAGGTGGGTGCTGCCTGGGCTGAAGAAGTGGACGTTAGGGTGGGTGGGATGTTGGCTGGGTGATCAACCTTAAATGCCATCAGGGGTACAAAGTCCTGCGTGCAGCCGGTCACTAGTGGCATCCCTCAGTGACCAGCTCCTGGGCCAACACAGTGAACATCTTTCCTGTCCCCCTCTACGATGGGACAGAGCGCACATCAGCTCCTTTGTGGGTGATGCGAAGCTGGAGAGAGGCCTTGAACAACCTCACCTGGTTCAACTTGCCTTCAGCTTGAGAGTTGGACAAGAGGTTTTTCAGGGCTCTCTTCACCCCTGAGTTACTCTTTGATTCTATGGATCTTTCCCTTGACAAGGTTTCTGATGACAGAATAGCCTGAGGGAGAAGAGAAAATATCCATCAACAAAGAGTAACTATGAAATGTGTCAACATAACCACAGCAGTTCCTGTGAAGAATGCTTCTCCACTCAGACCAGTAATAAGAAATATGTGATAGACGTTAATAAAGAAGCAGAGTTTGCTCTGGTCAGGTCCTGGGCCATGAGGAGGGGGTGGATGCGCACGGTATTATGAGTCAGTTGTGTCTCAGACAGTCTCAGTCCAGCAGGAAGCGTGTGGCTGTGAAGGGACCGTGAGGTCAGTTCTGTCTCTGGGGTGAGAGGCCAGCAGCAGGTACCCGGCTGGGAAAGTGCCTCTGCCAAAGCCCCCGCAGGCCTCACCCAGGAGAAGGGCTGGGCCGTGGGCTGTCGTGTCCATTCCACCTGAGCACACGTGGGACAGCAGCAGGCACAGGGCTTGGGCACGTCCCTCCCAGAAGCTGGAAGGCCACAGCGGCCACGTGGTTGAGAAGGTCCTGGTGGGGTTCCTGCTCTCTGGTCAGGGGAAAGGCCACAGGAAGCCTTTGGGTTGGGTTCCCTGCTGGGAGGGCGGTTTCGGAGGCCGTAGAGCTTTCCCTGGAGTGGGCAACATCAGTGAAGGTCGGGAAATGGTGGGGTGGGAGCAAGGCGGGGCAGGGAGATGGGTGCTGCAGCCTGCGGGGAGAGAGGGGCAGGGGTGGGACAGGGCAGAACAGCCCGCGGTGGGATGGCAAAGGGCGCTGGCAAGGCTGGGAGGGGCCCACAGAGCCCAGGTCTTTGTCCCCTCGTGTCACGGGTGAGTGGTGTAGATCACTGAGAGTATCACGGGGAAAGGTGTCTGAAAAAGTGATTTTAATGTGACTTTGTGAGAGTGTGACTTGATGAAATTTGATGGCAGCTTTCACTCGAGTACTGTCACGTCCCGCTCAGACGAGGGGACAAGTGACTCAGATTCACAAAGCCCAACAGAGCAGTCAAGTCTTAAAGCCCAAACATTAATTAACTCCCCACAATGTGCTAATTGAACACACGATAATTGGCTAAGGATATCGCAAGTTGAGGCGAGCAATACAATCTGCCTGGCATTGCTTAATGGAAAAGGGAAAGAGGGAGACAGAGGGACTGGGGGAATACAGATCACCGGTCTGGGTCCCTGCGCTGATCCCGCCGGCGAGGGTTCCAGGAGGCGGCATCAGTCTCCTTCACTTCACTGCTCTCTCCAGGGCCCCCCACTTTCAGCCGCCCCACCTCCATTTATACCAACATTCCTTGTGTCCGTCCCCTAGGTCGAGCCACACACCTACGTACCCCATGTACAGGGAGGGGTCAGGTGTTCCATGGGATGATGTAATTAGCATGGTCATGTCAGCCCTCATTAGCATATTGAGGGTGTTAACTTTAATATGCATTTCGTGGATAATGAAGCAAAGGTCACTCCCCGGACACATGGCCCTTGCCATGTGCCCAGGTGCCCCAGAGCAGGGCCGTCCTGTCTCCACAGGGCTCCCTCCCCCAGCTGCACCTGGTGTGATTGGGGCAGCCTCATCACCCTCGACCTCCACAACATCCACCCGGGGACTCGCTTTTGTCTTAGGAGTGTTTGAGGCATTTCTTCCATCAGCCCCAACTTTTGCTTTCTCGGGCTGTTTGTTAGTTTCTCGCAGGCCTGGTTTCTCACCCCTCACAGAACCCAATCCCAAACGCCCCTGCACTGCTCAGGATGGGGGAGAGGGGCCTGGAGTGAGGGAGTGAAGCTGAGCCTGGGGAGGGAGGAGGAAAGGCATTGTTTTAATGTTTGTTTGTGGGGTTTTTATTATTATTATTAGGAGCTGAGTTCATAATTAAACATCTGTTTTAATTGACAATAATTTCAATTGTTTTCCTCTAAGTCCTGCCTTGCCCACATTGGGAACGGGGAAGAGATCTCCCTGTCCTTGTCCCCACCCAGCAGCTTTCTCACCCCCATTCTTCCTATTTTCTCCCCCATCCCGCTGGGGTGGGAGAGGCCGTGAGCGAGCAGCTGGGTGGCAGTTGGGTGATCAGCCACGGGTAACCCACCACAGCAAGAAGATGCCTCGGCTGGTGGGTGAGGGGAGAGCAGGGAAGGGGTTTCACCTCCGCAGTAACAATTCTTGTCACGCTGCATCCCGTCACAGCCCGATAGGCGTGAGGGAGGGGGGCTGGAAACAGGGTGAATGGCCGGATCCAGAAGGCCGTGGCCAAGAGCACAAAGTGCCCGTGGGAGCAGGGCACCAGTGGTGACCCCCAGGGGCCAGTCCTGAGTCCAGTCCTGTTTAACTGGTGGGTTTGCCGATGGCAATGGGAAGGGATGGGATGCAGATGGGAAGCTTGAGGGAGCTCGTGACTTCAGGCTGTGACTCTGGGAGTGACTATGGACAGAGTCTGGGGCAGGGGGGGCTGTGGGGGTTCTTGGGGTCTCTGCTCGACAAAAAAATATGTTTTCTTTTGGTCTAAGACCATCTCCACTTTGGAAAGTGGCCTTCAGAAGTGGTAAAATGGACTTAATATGCAGCAGAGGAGTGTATTTTATTTTTGATTGAACCATGCCTTCTGCTGATTTAGCTTTCTGGCAATTAAACATCCTTCTGTGTCTGCGTGCAGCTGTGTGCAAGTACCAAGTACAGCAGGTGGGAGTTGGTGGGAAAGGTCTGAAAGATGCAGCTTCAGACTGTCATGGAGAAAGCTCAGCTTTGAACAGAGGTGCTGGATGTGCCAGGGGGCTGATGAGAGAAATGTGGGGTTGGAGGCAGGGACAAAGATTGCCCCCAGAGTGTCTGACATGGAGGGTCTTGGCTTCCCTCCATGTTCAGCCTCTATCAGCAGATGCTCAGGACCAATATCCAGTGGAGTTTGCTGATGTCACTTCATGGGTGAGCAGAAATACAAGGAGCAGTGGAAAGAGAACAAATTGTTTCTGATTGCCATGTAGGACTGAAAGCTTTTCCCTTTGCCTGCACGGCTGAAACCTCTCACACTCACCCCGTCAGAAGGGAGGAATGAAGTTCTGCCAGAGACTTGGCTTGTCAGGGGGATTTGCGTGTTCATGAGCCCTCTGGTGCCAAGTTCCTGAACTGCAGGTGCAGCAGAGGGGTTGGAGTGGCCTCTAGAGAAGGGCAAGTCAGCAGCAAAGCTCCAAGGCTGTGAGGGTGTCAGTGATGCCCAGCGAGGGCCATCACTGGAGAGGCCGGGCAGGGAATGAGGAGACAAGGTTCCTGTCCCTGGGGCTGGGGAAGCAGGAAGGCAGAGGCTCTGCTCACAGGCTGCCAATCCAATGTTGAGGGGCCCTGAAAGGCCTTGATGGGTTTCATCCCCAGGAGGGTCCAGCCCTGAGCCCATCCCCTGGGAACGGGGATCCTTTCCCTCCTGGGATGCTCAGGGCTCTTCCTGGGGCAGGGAGAGGCAGGGGGTGATGCCGAGGCAGGACAGCGGTCGGATCCCCCCAGGCTCTGTGGAGGGTGGGCAGGAGGCAGCAAAGTGCTGTGCCTGTAGGAACTGGTGTCCTCTCAGGGTCCTCAGGGGAAGCGACAGCAGCCATAGTCGAGAGGACAAGGATTTCAGTTCTGTTGGGGGGTGCCAGCCTCAGCCAAGGGCCCATCCCCACCACAGGCTGTCCCACACTTTCCTCTGCCTCGGCCTGTTTCTCTGCAGATTTTCACCCCACCCCTGCTGCCCCACCTCACTCTGACCCCAGGCTGTCCCAGCACTTACTGATGACTCTCTGTCCTCACTGTCTTCAAACACAAAACTGTCATTGTCTGTGCTCTGACAAGGGCTGTGAAATCCCCAGAACCTGTGCAGCTCCTTCCATAGGCCTGATAATGCTCCTCAGGAGCCTAAAGATGTCCCAGCCCCCAGCCTCCCTTGGATCCTCTATTTATCCCCATGTCCCAGCACTGAACTGCACAGCCCCCTGCTTCTGCTGTCTCCAGATCAAAACTCAACCTATTTCACTTCAGCAGCAAACACTCCAACCCTCCATGTCCTTCCTGCCTGTTACACACACACTGTCACACCCCCACCTCTCTCTCCCTGCACTCTCACGTGTCCCACAAACCCTTCTGCTTCCCCTGCAGCCATGGGACCTCTGAGCTGGATTTTTCTGCATCCTCCAGGCTCATGGATGTTTCCTGAGTTCTGTTCAGGTGTGGGAGTGAAGGAAGAAATGAGAGGTGTCTCAGCCTCCCCATCAGCCCCAGGGCTGAGGCCAGCCATGGCATGAGGAGATGGATACCAGTGTCTCCCTGTGTCCCTGCTCCTGTCTCCAAGGCATCCTTATTGTCCACTCCCAGCAAGCCCCTCTGTGCCAGCCCCTCCCAGAAAAAGGCTCCTCAGGCTTCTCCAGCTTCCCCTGCCGTAGAGAAACATCCCCGAGCTGCTGCATTAGAAATAAGTTTATGGTGGTGATTTATTTCCCCTGGCTGCACAGTGCTGATCCTCTGCTTTTCTTGGGGAATGTTCCAGCCCCTAGAAATCTTTTCAGCAGTGAGATATTTCCATGCTGACCTGACCTGTCACTCCTACACCCTGTCCCCTTGCTCTCACAGGACTCGTGGTGCTGCTCTGGATAGAGAGTCAGCTGTGGTGCCTGAAAGCCATGGGGTGACAGTCCCAGGCACATCCCTGGGATCATTCTCCATCTTCGGGGGAACTCAGCACCCACGGGGGAAGGCTCAGCCCAGGACCTTTCCCTAACACATCGCCCCATGCCCTCCTTCCATGGACAACCCAAGCCCCTTGTGGGGACAATTTCTTCAGCCTGCCCTCAGCTTTGGAAGAAGAGCCCAACGTGCAGACATTGAGGAAATCCCCTTTTATTACAGAGGTGCCACATGGGAGCCCAGCTGTACCATCGTGCCAGACACACGGGAACAGAGCTCTGGGTCAGACAGGCTGGGTCATGCCTCTGGGGAAGTGGAGTGGGTGCAGACATGGACAAACATGGTTATCACAGATAAAATGCCCGAATGCAGGAGGTTCCCTGAATGAATGTGAAATCACTTCTGAAGAGACACGGGCAGGTTAATGGTGCTGAGAAACAGCTGATTGAATCAGCTTCTTCAGTGTCTGTTTAAGCTCCTGGTTCCTCATGCTGTAGATGAGGGGGTTCACTGCTGGAGGCACCACCGAGTACAGAAATGACACCACCAGGTCCAGGGATGGGGAGGAGATGGAGGGGGGCTTCAGGTTGGCAAATGTGCCAGTGCTGATAAAGAGGGAGACCACGGCCAGGTGAGGGAGGCACGTGGAAAAGGCTTTGTGCCGTCCCTGCTCAGAGGGGATCCTCAGCACGGCCCTGAAGATCTGCACATAGGACACCACAATGAACACAAAACACCCAAAAGCCAAAGAGATACTAATTAAAAGAAGCCCAACTTCCCTGAGGTAGGAGTGTGAGCAGGAGAGCTTGAGGATCTGGGGGATTTCACAGAAGAACTGGTCCAGAACATTGCCTTTACAGAATGTAAGTGAAAATGTGTTGGCCGTGTGCAGGAGAGAATTGAGGAACCCAGTGCCCCAGGCAGCTGCTGCCATGTGGACACAAGCTCTGCTGCCCAGGAGGGTCCCGTAGTGCAGGGGTTTGCAGATGGCAACGTAGCGGTCGTAGGACATGATGGTGAGTACATAAAATTCTGCTGAGATGAAGAAGAGAAAGAAAAACACCTGTGCAGCACATCCTAAGTAGGAGATGTGCCTGTTGTCCCAGAGGGAGTTGGCCATGGCTTTGGGGAGAGTGGTGGAGAGGGAGCCCAGGTCGAGGAGGGAGAGGTTGAGGAGGAAGAAGTACATGGGGGTGTGCAGGCGGTGGTCACAGGCGATGGCGGTGATGATGAGGCCGTTGCCCAGGAGGGCAGCCAGGGAGATGCCCAGGAAGAGCCAGAAGTGCAGGAGCTGCAGCTCCCGTCTGTCTGCGAATGCCAGGAGGAGGAACTCGGTGATGGAGCTGCCGTTGGACATTTGCTCCCTCACGGCACGAGGGCCTGTTCACAGAGGAAAAAGCATCAATCAGTCGGGACAGATTTCTCATTTCTCTCCATCCAGTTCCTCACGGGGCTGCTGGAGAACACAGAGCTGCCCGGGGAGAGCTGTGCCCTTCTGGAGGACAGGCTGCAGCCCAGCAGGACCCCACTGGGAAAGAGTCCAGTGCCCTAAAGATGGGGTGTCCCGAGGGGGGAACTGGCTCCTTTGTGTCCCCCGGAGCCTGCAGATGGCGAGGGCACTCGGACATTTCACTCCCAGGGAAACATCTGCATGGCAGTGCCCACAGGTCTTGCTCCCAGCTGAACCCCCGCCCATCCCCGAACGTCCGGTGATCCCAACGCGGGGAGCAGAGGCCCACGGGGAAAGGTGGGGAAATGCCCCAGTGCTGCTGGGAGGAGGCAGCACAGGGACAGCGGGTGGGGCTCTGCTGGCTGGGAGAGGAGAGCAGGGGGCTCCTCTGGAGTGGGTGTCTGCACTGCAGGGGATGGCAGGGGGTGCCTGAATTCCTGCCCCCAAGGTGTTTCCAGCAGCAGCTCCCTCTGACTCCCTGCCCATGTCTCTGGTGCCTGGAGCTGTCCCAGCCAGGAGCTGCTTCTCTGTCCCCACGTCTCCTCCCTGTCAGTGCTCACAGCCCCCATCCCACCCGCTGGGTGCTCAGCTCTGCCCTGCAGACCCCTCCTGGCAGCAGGGCCCTGCCCAGGGGCAGCTCTGCCTCTGCAGGGGCTCAGGAGACAATTAAAGATGTGCTAATGAAACAGCTGCCTTAGCACTTTCTCTAGAAAGGAGGAATAAAATGCCACCTCCCCCTGCCCACCCAGCAAAACAAGAGTTCACTTACCATGTTACCTGCTGGGAAGATTTCTCCTGCAGTGAGCTCTCAGCACCCTGCCAGTGCCGTCTGCCTCTGCCCTCTCTGTGCCCGGCTCCTCTGCCCTCGGTGCCTGCAGGCAGTGCCCTCAGCCCTGCTGCGCTTTGCAGAGGAGCTGCTCCTGGGCAGAGCTGGCTCTCTGCAGCGCTGACCACTTGCCCTCAGCTCCCTCCAGCCCAGCAGCCCGGCCCAGCATCACAGCAGAATGCAAGCCCAAGGCATTTTAATGACTCCTTGAGGAGGGTTGGTCTGAGTCCACGGACCTCAGACAGTGATTGGATGATGAAGGTGCCAGTCAGGAAGTCAAAGCCAGAGGCCAACTGCAAAGTTTCTTGGAGTGTTAATGGCTCCCAGTGAGGACCATTCCTGACAAACCTCCTGCGGGGCTGGTTACAGCAGAAAACTCCCGGCAGAGATGACAGGGAAACAAAGGCCCTGTCAGTGTGGAACAGATTCTGAGCAAACCTGGGTGTGTTACAGGGAGCAAAGGGCCACGCCCTGACCCCCAGCCCCTGGGAAGTCAGATGCTGTTCCTCAGGGCTCTTCCTGGGGCAGGGTGATGTGGGGATGGGCAATGCCAAGGGCAGGACTATGGTCCAACCCCTGCCAGGCTCTCGGCTGGGGAAGGGGAGGCCACGAGACCCAGTGCTGGAAGGGGAAGGGGCTTCCTCATGGCCACCAGTGGCAGAGACACCAGCCAGAGCCAAGGGCAGAGAGAGCTCAGCTCTGCTGGGGGATGCTCAGACTTTGCTCACCCCTCTGTCGTCTCCACCACAGGCTGTCCCACCGTGTCCCACACCTGCACCTCTTTCTCTGCCGGCTGGAGACGTCCACCCAGCTCCCACACCCTGCTCTCCCCTGAGCATCTCCCTTCCTTTCCTGAGATCTCTGCGTCCTCCCTGCCTGCTCCTTGACACACAAAGCCTGGGGCTGCTCCAGTCTCCCTCGGGGTGACCTGTTCCACCACAGCACTGCCCTTCCAGGGACATTGCTCTGTGCCCAGCCTGGGCGTCCCCTGCTGTACTTTTTGGCATTAGTGTTTCTCACGCTCTTTCTTACTTCAATGAAATTCTCCATCATCTCTGTAATCCCCCGTCAGCCACTCTCAGGCTACTCCTATGGTGCCTGGAGCCTCCACACGGCTGGGCCAAAGAACTCCAGGTCCCTCAGGCACCCCACACAGTCCATGGGCACTGGGTCCCAAACCCCACCTTGGCAGAGCTTCACTCAACTCTCTCCAGGTCCCCCCCACTTCTCCAGAATGGGGACCCACTCCCTGGGACTCACCCATGTGTGTGGGGCCACACCAGTGTGAGTGGAGAGGGATGGTAACCCAGGGTGTCTGGGTGGCCCACGCTCCTCCCAATGCAGCCCCGTAGGCAGCTGCCCTTGTTCATCGTGTCCATCCTCTCCTGGCTCGTAGGGAATCCCTCACAGTGCCCAGGCCCTTCTCCTCAGAGCCGCTGCTCAGCCCGGCAGGTCACAGCCTGCCCTCAGCTATGGGGCATTCACCCCCCATCCAACACTGAGGTACGTCTGGTTACTTCTCCGTGTAGAACTTCAAGTGGCTTCCGTTTTCCCAGACCCAGAGATTCTCAAGGTCCACACAAACTGAAGCTCCATTTGGTCAGCTTTCCATGTTTGCGTGCAGCTGGCTTGACTGGGGTGTCTCTCCCAACAGAGAAACATGAGTTTTATGACACTGTCAATCCCTTCTCCTGCAGAAACCGTGAGTCCTCAGGGTCTGGTACTGATGAGGCTGTGGGGATGGACCCAGGAGGGAAATTGTCCTTCCTGGGCGAGAGCAGCAGGAATGTGTGGAGCTCTGCCTGGGCATGGAGGATGAGTCAGCTGAGAGCTGAAGGCTCCTGGGCAACACTGTGGTGGGTGGATGTCTGGTACAGACCCCCCGGTGACGAAGGGGCAGTAGATGAAGCCTTCATTCTACTGGAAGAAGCCCTGGTCCTCATGTCAGTCCTGACCTATCCCAATATTTGCTGAAGGGACAACACAGCAACGTGAAAGTGATCCAGGAGGTTTTTGGAATTACTTGACAACATCATCCCAACAAGGGTGACGGAGGAGCCAGTGAGGGGAGGTGTCCTGCAGGAAATCAGACTTAGAAACAAGGGAGAGCTGGTCGGGGATGGAACAGTCAAGGGAGACAAAGGAGTGTTGAGGCTCCTGAGAGAAGGGAAGAAGGCAAAGATCAGGACGTCAGGAGAGCTGGCTCTGGTCTGTCTGTTGAAATATCTCGTGGGTTGTGACCCTGCAGAGAAGAGGGGAGAGCTGTTTGATGGTCAAGAGTCCCGTCTTCAGGCGGCACAAAAGTCCATCCCTACAGGCAGGAAGTGAAGCAACATGGCAGGAGGCTGGTGTGGATGAGGAAGAAAGTCCTGACAAAAATGAAGCAGGAAGAGGCAGCAGAGAGAAGGTGGGAGCTGGCTGCCTGCCAGCCTCAGTGGTTCCGTGACTGTGCTGGAGAGAGACCTTTGTGGTGGTGGAGGGCAGGTCCGGGAGGGATGAGGGATCCCCGGGCAGCTCCTGGACAGGTGGAGAGTCTGAGATCAGCTCCTGCAGAGATCACTCCTGGACACGTGTCTGGAGAGGCCAAGGGTTCCCACTCCCACAGCCCCGCACACAAACAGCCCAAACCTCGTTTCTCCTGTCTCCACTGACAGGGCTTGTGCTTGGCCTACAGACCTCCCGAGGTCCCCTCCAGGATGGGTGACGGTGCATTTCCTTCCACCACAGCTCTTCCCTTGATGATGACCGGGAGAGCACCCACACTCCCCGTGACCATGGAGGGAGCAGATGTAACTGTAGAGATATCCTCTGTAGCTTTTGTGTCCCACTGAAGTCATTGAGTCAGGGTTACTTGGCAGGTCCTACGTGGGGCCTTTCGAACCTCCTGAAATGCAACAAGGCCAAGTGCAAGGTCCTGCATCTGGGTCAAGGCAAATCCCAGTATCAGCACAGGCTGGAGGATGAAGGTGCTGGGAGCAGTCCTGCAGAAAAGGACTTGGGGGTGCTGGTGCAGGAAAAGTTGACCCTGAGATGACAATGTGCACTCCGAGCCCAGGAAGCCAACCGTGTCCTGGACTGCATCAAATGAAGTGTGGCGGCAGCTCGAGGGAGGGGATGGTGCCGCTCTGCTGTGCTGAGAGCCCCCGGAGTGCTGCGTCCAGCTCGGGTTCTCAGCACGGCAGGGACATGGAACTCTTGGAGTGGCTCCAAAGGAGGGCCACAAAAATATTCAGAGGGATTCTTCAGCCTGGAGAAGAGAAGGCTCCAAGGAGACCTTGCTGCTGCCTTTCAGCGCTGAGAGGGGGCTTCAAAGTGAGATGGGGGGAGACTTTTGTGAAAGGACACAGTGTAATGGTTCTCGACTAAAAGAGGGCAGATTCAGGGAGATAAAAGGAAGAACACTTTTACAGTGGCACTGGAGAAACCCTGGAACAGGCTGCCCAGAGCGGTGGTAGAGGCCCCGTCCCTGGGAACATTCAAGGTCGCTTTGGACGGGGCTTTGAGCCACGTGATCTAGTTGAAGGTGTCCCTGCTCATTGCAGGGGCTTGGATTAGATGGCATTTAAAGGTCTTTTCCAGCCCAAACTCTTCTGTCACTCTACTCTAGGACCCCTTCACAGCCACCTCCACGTTCCTTTTCTGCCTGGTTCCATCACCTCTGATTTCCTTCTCCCCCCCGCCCCCAGGGGTGGTCACCTCTTCTGGTGGTTCCCTCCAGAGTCTCTTCAGCGATGGCCTCGGTGGGGCACGGTAATACCCTCAGACACACGGGGGTTGCTGCTGACTTTTAGTGCTCCAGAGCCTTGTTGGTTCTTCTTTCAGGATCTGCAGTTCAGGAATTTGGCACTAGAGGGCTCAGGAACAGACAAAATGCCCTGACAAGCCAAGGCAGTGGGCAGCACTTCCCTTAACTCCTCTCTTCTTAGGTGCTTCATCTCAGAGGTTTCAGGAGCACAGTCAACGTGAACAAGTTTCAGTTCTCAGGAACAGTAAGAAATCATTTATTCTTTTTCCATTTCCCTTCTGTTCTGGTTACAGATCATGTGATATCAATAAACTCCCGTTATTTCCCCAGTCTCCAAAACCTTTCAGAGATGATGGGGAGTGGCCTCTCTGTGACATCATCCTGCTCTCTCAGCACCCTGGGATGCAGCCCCTCTGCGCTTGTGGACTGGAAGGGTTGAGGTTCATCAAGTAGCCTCTGATCTAGTTTTCACCGCCCCCTGACTGTTCTGCTCCAGAGTCCTGCCTCGAGGCACAAAGGCCGGGCAGACCTTGCTGGGGAAGGCTGAGGAGAAGAGGACAGAGTGTCTCAGACCTTTCTCCACAGACCCTTACTACATGGAGCAGAGCTCCCACATTCTCTCTGCGACTTTGTTAACTCTTCTTGAAGCAGACAACACCTTTGTTCTCATGCCCTTGACCTCACTTTCCAGTTTCCACTGAGTTTTGCTACAGACCATTGCCAAGCTGGGAAGATGCTCTTGCAGACCAGTTGCAGTGAGCTGGGCTTCCCTTCAGCGCTGCTGACCATGAGATCCCCACGGAAACTGCCCAGAACAGGCCAAAGGCTGCTCCTCTGAATTCTGGCGTCTGGTGTCTTCCAATCTGCTTCCTGCCTCCCCTCCAGAACTGGGGCCCTGCTATTTCAGGGTCATGGCAGCCAGTCTTCACAGCCCTGGCCAGCTCGGCCTTTCAGTGACCCCTCCCCTCTCCGGAGTGGGAAGGAAAAAACACAACAAAGAGCTCAGACATCAAGATCGGGACAGGGAGGGATGATTCACCCCTTATGGCCATGAGCGAAAGACAGACAGGTTAGGGGAACAAAAATCCCATCCATTTAATTCCAACACTAACAACAAAAGTTAAACCCCAGACTGGGACACTGAGAGGTTTTACCACATGTAAAAGCCCCTTCCCCCTCCCCTGCTTTCTTCCTAGGCTCAGCTTTGCTCCTGATTTCTCTCCCTCCTCCCTCGCAGTGGCGCAGGGGGGCAGGGGATGGGGTGTGTGATCAGTTCATCACCTGCTGCACAGGTTCTGGGGATCTCACAGCCCTTGTCAGAGCACAGACAATGACAGCTTTGTGTTTGAAGACAGTGAGGACAGAGAGTCATCAGTAAGTGCTGGGACAGCCTGGGGTCAGAGTGAGGTGGGGCAGCAGGGGTGGGGTGAAAATCTGCAGAGAAACAGGCAGAGGCAGAGGAAAGTGTGGGACAGCCTGTGGTGGGGATGGGCCCTTGGCTGAGGCTGGCACCCCCCAACAGAACTGAAATCCTTGTCCTCTCGACTATGGCTGCTGTCGCTTCCCCTGAGGACCCTGAGAGGACACCAGTTCCTACAGGCACAGCACTTTGCTGCCTCCTGCCCACCCTCCACAGAGCCTGGGGGGATCCGACCGCTGTCCTGCCTCGGCATCACCCCCTGCCTCTCCCTGCCCCAGGAAGAGCCCTGAGCATCCCAGGAGGGAAAGGATCCCCGTTCCCAGGGGATGGGCTCAGGGCTGGACCCTCCTGGGGATGAAACCCATCAAGGCCTTTCAGGGCCCCTCAACATTGGATTGGCAGCCTGTGAGCAGAGCCTCTGCCTTCCTGCTTCCCCAGCCCCAGGGACAGGAACCTTGTCTCCTCATTCCCTGCCCGGCCTCTCCAGTGATGGCCCTCGCTGGGCATCACTGACACCCTCACAGCCTTGGAGCTTTGCTGCTGACTTGCCCTTCTCTAGAGGCCACTCCAACCCCTCTGCTGCACCTGCAGTTCAGGAACTGGGCACCAGAGGGCTCATGAACACGCAAATCCCCCTGACAAGCCAAGTCTCTGGCAGAACTTCATTCCTCCCTTCTGACGGGGTGAGTGTGAGAGGTTTCAGCCGTGCAGGCAAAGGGAAAAGCTTTCAGTCCTACATGGCAATAAGAAACAATTTCTTCTCTGTCCACTGCTCCTTGTATTTCTGCTCACCCATGAAGTGACATCAGCAAACTCCACTGGATATTGGTCCTGAGCATCTGCTGATAGAGGCTGAACATGGAGGGAAGCCAAGACCCTCCATGTCAGACACTCTGGGGGCAATCTTTGTCCCTGCCTCCAACCCCACATTTCTCTCATCAGCCCCCTGGCTTTCCAGCACCTCTGTTCACACCTGAGCTTTCTCCATGACAGTCTGAAGCTGCATCTTTCAGACCTTTCCCACCAACTCCCACCTGCTGTACTTGGTACTTGCACACAGCTGCACGCAGACACAGAAGGATGTTTAATTGCCAGAAAACTAAATCAGCAGAAGCCATGGTTCAATCAAAAGTAAAATACACTCCTCTGCTGCATATTAAGTCCATTTTACCACTTCTGAAGGCCACTTTCCACAGTGGAGATGGGCTTAGAACACAAGAAAACACATTTTCTGTCAAGTAGAGACCCCAAGAACCCCCACAGCCCCCCCTGCCCCAGACTCTGTCCATAGTCACTCCCAGAGTCACAGCCTGAAGTCACGAGCTCCCTCGAGCTTCCCATCTGCATCCCATCCCTTCCCATTGCCATCGGCAAACCCACCAGTTAAACAGGACTGGACTCAGGACTGGCCCCTGGGGGTCACCACTGGTGCCCTGCTCCCACGGGCACTTTGTGCTCTTGGCCATGGCCTTCTGGATCCGGCCATTCACCCTGTTTCCAGCCCCCCTCCCTCACGCCTATCGGGCTGTGACGGGATGCAGCGTGACAAGAATTGTTACTGCGGAGGTGAAACCCCTTCCCTGCTCTCCCCTCACCCACCAGCCGAGGCATCTTCTTGCTGTGGTGGGTTACCCGTGGCTGATCACCCAACTGCCATCCAGCTGCTCGCTCACGGCCTCTCCCACCCCAGCGGGATGGGGGAGAAAATAGGAAGAATGGGGGTGAGAAAGCTGCTGGGTGGGACAAGGACAGGGAGATCAGTTCCCAGTTCCCATTGCAGGCAAGACCTGACTTGGGGGAAAGTGACTCCTTTTACTGTCAGTTAAAACAGAGATTTAATTATGAACTGAGGCGATGGTGGGAAATGACCAACATTTAAACAACACTAGCTGGCTCCAGCTCGGCTTGGCCCTGCTGCTCACCACCCTCTGGGTCCTGCCCTCCGCCCCTTTTCCACCCAGCACCCAGCCTGCTCATCCTGCCCACACATCGACAGCTTCTCGGTGAGGTTCCTGTGGCAGGGAGTGTTGAAAGCCTTCCCGCAGTCCAGGCAGACAAGATCCACTGCTCTGCCTCCAGCTGCCAGGCCAGACACTGCGTCGGAGAAGTTCATCACGTTGGATCACCTGTCGTCGTGCTGACATCTCCTGATTATTCTCTTCTCCTCCAAATGCCTGGAAATGGTTTCCAGGATTAGCTGCTCCGTCACCTTCTGAGCGATCAAGGTGAGGCTGACCGGCCTTTTGTTCCCTGGTGCCTACTTGTGGCCCTTCTTGAGGACAGGAGTGACATTTGATTTCTTCCACTCTCCAGGCTCTTCTCCCAGTCACAATGCGTAATCAGAGATCATTGAGGGTGGCCTTGAAATGCCATCTGCCGGCTCCCTCAGCACTCATTGCTGCGTCCCGTCACGGCCCAAGGACTTCTGCATCACCAGTCCATGGCCACTTTGCCTGCTTCACCATCAGGTCCCTGTTCCCTGACCTGATACTCTTCCATCAAGGGGCATCTTCCTTGCTCCAACTTTCCCCCTGTTCTCGGGGCCCTGGGATTCCTGAAGGCCCATCCTGCTGGTAAAGCCCGAGGCAAAGGAGCCATTCGGTACCTCAGCCTGTCCCGCGTGTGTGTAAGAAGGTCCCCAGTCCCACTGAGCCACGGGCCCACGTTTTCCATCGTTTTCCCTTTGTCACGCATTTATTTCAGGAAGCCCTTCAGTTGGCTTTGACATCCATGGTCAGATTCCATTCCCTTTGGGCTTTAGCTTTCCTCCCCTCATCCCTGCAGGCTTGGACAGTGGTTGGTTATTTCTCCCGGGTTATCCACCTTATTTCAACCTTCCTTATGCTTCCTTTAGTGTCTGAGCCAGGAGAGGGCGGGACAATGTGGGCCAGCTCCGGGGTAAACGGAGGGTCTCAGGCCAACTCCTGGAGAGATACGTATTGTCTGAAATTCTATATACATATACATATCGGCCACTAACCCGGCCCAGCACATCAGCTCTTTGTTGCCCTTCCTATACTGCTCTTGGTTTGCTTCCTTTGAACCCTCCTCTGGTGCTTTAGGGGTGCTTGTCACAGTCATTGTTCTCTGGGCCAGAAACTGAACTAGCACCTCCTTTTATCTCCTGCAGCATGCTGAGAGTCCTCCTGTTGTTACTGTGTGAGACACACCTCAGGCAGGGTGAGCCATCGGCACCCAGACATTAACAGCGGACCAAGTGGCGCTTCTAGTCCCGGGGGACCTTGAGAAACTCAGGGGTTTGACCAATAAAAACCCTCTGGATGTTTCCAAGGAGACGCGGCCAGTCCCGCACTGGGAGGAAGAATAACCCCGTGCATCAGGGCCCGCGAGGCCTTGCCCAGGTGAGCACGGACCCTGAGGGAAGGGCCTGGGCACTGGGAGGGACGGCACACGAGCCGGGGGGGCACGCTCCCCAGGAACAAGGCCAGCTGCCTGGGAGGCTGCATCAGGAAGGAGGTGGCACCCACAAACCCCGAGTTAGCTTCTCCTTCAACTCAGCACTGGTGTGGCTCCACACACACAGGTGTGTCCCGCTGTGCAGCTCCTGTTTGTAGGGGTTGGGAGGAGGTGGAGAGTGCTGAGGGGAGGTCTGCAAAGATGGGGTTCGGGGTCTCAACACATGGCCTGTGTGCAGAGGCGGAGGGACGTGGGCATCTTGGGGCCAATGGCAGGGAGGTTCGGGGCAGTAAAGGATGAGCCTGAGAGTGCTTGAAGGGTGTTCAGAGGGGATGGAGCATTTCTGTGTGGTGGGAAACAGCATGAGAAAGACATAAGTGACCCAAGGGAAGCTGGAGAGGTTCAGAACGGGCATGAAGTTACAGAATTGTCACCCCAAGGGCAGTGTTGTGCAGCACCCAGACACCGAGAGGGATTCTGGGCCAGCCCATAGCTTTGTGTTTCAAGGAAGAGCCAGGGAGGATGGAGAGATATTCAGTGCTGGTGCGGCCTCGCCCTGAGTCCTGTGTGCGGTGCTGGGCCCCCAACTGGAGAAGGATGGGAAGGTCCTGGAATGCGCCCAGAGGAGGGTGACAGAGCTGGTGACAGGGCTGGAGGGAATGTCACCTGGGGCCGAGCTGAGGTGTCGGGGTTTGTCTGGTCTTGAGAAGAGGAGGCTGAGGGGTGACCCCATTGCTCTCTGCAGCTTCCTGAGGAGGGGACATGGAGTGGGAGGTGCTGCTCTCTTCTCCCCGGGATCAGTGACAGGAGGTGTAGGAACGGCTCAAAGCTGTGGCAGGGGAGGTTTAGACTGGACATGGGGAAGGATTTGTTTTAGCGAGATGGAGGAGAAAACCTGGCAGAGGCTTCCTAGAGAGGGGGTCGGTGTCCCAGGCCGGTCAGTGTTTGAGGGGCATTTGGACAATGCCCTTAACAACAGCTTTAACTTGGTCAGCCCTCACCTGGTCAGGTGGGCGAGTCGATGAGCACTGTAGGTCCCTTCCAGCTGCAACAGTCTCCTCGATTCGTTCCTCTCCCGTATCAGGAAGGGCAGGGACACGCTGAGGTGAGCGCGAGGTGGGGAAGCAAGGACGATGCTGAGAGCCTGCAGGGAAAGAGCTGCGGGTGTGGGACACTGAGCACAGCCTGTGGGAAAGGCGGTTGGAGGCTCTGGCATGGCGGAGAGCCCCCAGCAGGGCCAAGGACCTTTCCCCTTTGCCTGTGGTTGCTGCCTCTGCAGCTGAGGCCCCCCCGGACACACCTCAGCCTCAAGGCACCGGGAGCTTCTCCTGACATCAGACTTCTCCAGCCCCGCTGCAGCTGGAGGTTACAGCTCCTCTGCACCAGCTCCCGCTGGCTTCCCTCAGAGCCCCGCATCTCCTGCCCTAAAGTCACAGGGAAGGGCTGTAGCTACATCCCAGTCTGGTCCTGAAATATTTGTGTCTTTCAAAATCATAACTAAAAACAAAAAATATGTTCACGAAATACCTCAAAGACTTGTACATCAAAACAAAGCAAAACTAAACTAAAAGAATATTAATGCAGAAAATTTGATAGTGAGCTTACAAATATATTAAAAAAAATATTTGCTTTACGTCTTTTCTCATCTTTATTTCATTATTTATTGATAATTTCTAAGCATTTCTATCATACTGAGGCCTGCAGCACAGAGACAGATATTTCCATGCCTTGCAGAGGTCCCAGCACACTAAAGCCCTCCCCACCCAGCAGCACCCTTGCCACTCCTCACCCCTTGCCCCAAGAGAGTCCCCACTGAGGCGGCAGCTCTCTCCCCTGCTACGGGGAAGCTGGGTGAGCACCTGCAGCGAAACCCCCTGGGTTGGGGTGGCCAGATTTGCACTTGTCTCAACACATCTGTGTGACGGTGTCTGCTCAAAGGGGTCTCTGCATCATCCAGGAACACTCCCTTTTTAGTCCCTTCGGGGTGAATGAAGAGGGAGTGCTTTTTAGGTGAAGAAAGGGAGGAGACTGTTCTCCCCAACATCAGACACCTCCGGGCCGATGTCCGTGTCAAATCAAGTTGTCTGGGCTTCCCTTCTTAGCCAAAGGAGACAAAGGAGTTGTCTCCACTGAGGTGTCTGGAGATCCTTTTCCTGGTGGCCAGGGAATGCTCCAGAAGGGCTCCCATAGGTCCTGGGTCACCCTTCCAAGCACCCTGTGGGTACTTCAGCTCCCCCAGGGCATGCCAGAGAGCAACAGCTGATGGATGTGGGCAAAGGAACTACTGAGAATCACGGAATCATCGAGGTTGGGAAAGACATTGAAGATGGTCTAGACAACCATTAACCTCACGCTGACAGTTCCCCGCTGCACCATATACCTAAGAGTTATGTCAACGAGACTCTGCAACCCCTCCAGGGATGGGGACTCCCCCCTGCCCTGGGCAGCCCATTCCAACGCCCAACAGCCCCTTCTGCAAAGAAATCCTTACTAATATCGTGTCTAACCCTTCCCTGGCGCAACTTGAGGCCATTTCCTCTTGTCCTGTCGCTTACTACTAGGTTAAAGAGGCTCAAACCCAGGTCTCTGCGCCCTCCTTTCAGGTAGCTGTAGAGGGCCAGGAGGTCTCCCCTCAGCCTCCTCTTCTACAGACTGAAACCCCCCAGTTCCCCCAGCCGCTCCCCAGCAGACCTGTGCTCCAGACCCTGCCCCAGCTCCGTTACCCTTCTCTGGCCACGCTCGAGTCACTCAATGGCTTTTGGGGTGAGGGGCGAAAAATGGAACCCAAGAATCAAGGGGCGGCCTCACCACTCAGTGAAACTCCCCGAGTTGGGTTCAGCCCACGGCTCCAGCCTGGCCAGGTCTCTCTGCAGCCTCCCCACCCTCGAGCGATCAACACCCCCACCCAACTGGGTGTCATCTGCAAACTGACTGAGGGGGCACTCGATCCCCTCGTCCAGAGCATCAATAAAGTTGTTAAACTGGATCGAGTGGATCTGGACTGGCAGCATAAAGGTGAATTTCTGGCTCGCTGGGCCCTTGACTCCTCAGGCCAGCAGGGCTGAGATGGACCATTGAGACGGGCTCGTGACTGAGGGGTGGACACCATGAATGTGCTACGATCAAGCAACCAATCGGTTAAAGCCCCTTTGGTACAGAGGATGATGGTTAAAATATAAATATGGGGAGGCCTGGCAGGTGGATTATATCCCACTCCCACAAACTCGGCACGACAAAGCCCCCGTAGTGCTCCCTGGGATTATGTTGGGGAAGACCGTCGGGGTTACTCCTCCATCGGGTAAAGTTAAACCCGTGCGTGGGCTTACTTTTGCCCAAGGCCCTGGGTGCACTTGGTGGGGGAGCCAGAAGGATGGAGAGGGCCGATGTGTGCCTCGATGGGAGCTGGTTTTAGGTGAGAACAGCCAAAGAACCGCAGTGTCAGACACCCCTGGTATTGCCCACAGTGCCTTGCAGCATCCCCGGGCCACAGCCAAAGCCTCCTGCTCGCACCGAGTGAGCCGACTCCGCCTCATTCCTCAGGTTACGGGCAGATGGAACCCGAAGTTACGGACTAAATGACCTCAGCAAACATTGTGGAAGGGCGGAGCAGAGACCGAGGGAACGATACCTGATTGGAATTTGGAACGTGCAGGCTTCCGGAAACCCACATCACCCCCAAAAATCCCGTGTCTCCTGTCTGTAGTCGCTGATAATTTATTAAACCACGACAACGTCCACCTTGACACTCCAGGCCACCATCTTCCACTGTCAATCCCGACTCTCCATCAGACTTTGTCCCCGTTGGGCTCTTAAAGGGGCAGCGCATCCCTGCTTGTGACCCCATGGCTAAATGACAGGTAGCCACAAAGCTGCTTTATCACTTGTTCCACACCCCCCCCCCCCGCCCTTTCCCCCTTGTTTTTCTCAACAGGGCAAAAACGGGAAAGAAAATAAGATAAACCAACCCTTGGGGGTAAAAAAAAAGGAGTTTGAAACGAAGCAAAGCAAAAGTCCACACGTGGAAGAAAAAAAAAACCCAAACACCCAAACAACACAGAAAACAGATTTATTCTCTACTTGCCATGGAGAGGCGCTGTCGTGCCTTCTCAGGGAGCGGGGCTACCACATGTGGAGGGGTTGCCTCAGGGGAGGAAGGGTGACCGCACCCCCTTCCTCCTTTCTCCCAGCTTTATACTGAGCAGATGTCACGTGGTCTAGAATATCCCTTTGGTCAGTTGGGGTCAGCAGCAAAGGGCAACAATGGCCAACAAAGGCCAACGATGGCCAACGATGGCCAACAAAGGACAAGGATGGCCAAAAAACCCCAACAATGGCCAATAAAGGCCAAAGATGTCCAATAACGACCAGTGATGGCCAACAAAGGGCAGCAATGGCTAATGATTGCCAACAAAGGGCAGCAATGGCTAATGATTGCCAACAAAGTCTAACAAAGGTCAGGAACGGCCAACAAAGGCAAATGATTGCCAACAAAGTCTAACGATGGCCAACGAAGGCTAAGAGAGGCAAGCAATGGCCAACAATGTCCAACAAAGCTCAACAAAGACCAACAATGCCAACAAAGGCCAGCAATGTCCAAGGATGGCCAACAAAGGCCAACAATTGCCAACAAAGGCAAAAAAAGACCAATGATGCCAACAATGGCCAACAATGGCCAACAAAAGAAAACAAAGGCCAACAAATGCCAGCAATGACCAACGATGGCCAACAAAATTCAACAAAAGCCAAGAAAGACCAGCAGTGGCCAACGAAGTCCAACAAATCCGTGCTGGATCACGTGGCCCATTACTGGATCATGTTTTCTTACTGTCCCCCAACACGGCCAAGGCCTTGTCCCCAGAGCTGCTCCCCAGCCAGGCAGCGCCCTTCTCCCGCCACAGCAGGGTGTCCGTCTGTCCCAGGTGCAAGACGTCACCTTTGTCCTTCTTCTGTCTCATGAGGTTCCTCACAGGACGGTCCCGTTGCCTGGCAGGGTTCATCTGAACGGCGCCCCCAGGGCTCAGGAACTGTCGTCTCTAGTGTCAGTGACAAGCACGGCCACAGCTGCCCCCTCTGGGTCATGGGTGCACCCAGAAGGGTCCCCTGTGCTGCCACAACGCCCCAGTATGTCCCAGTGACCTCCAGGTATTCCCTCCACCACAGCTCTCTCAGCCTCCAACGGGTGTTTTACCCATCTCGTTGCCACCCCAGCCCGGCTGTAACGGCCTAATTTAGGTACGAGAATATTGAGGGAGACCGTGTCCAATGGTCTGGTTGACTTGGAGTCAGGTGACCCCCACCGTTCTCCTCCCACCTACCAAGGCGGCCACTTCCCCATGAAGGCAATCAGGTTGGGGAGCCATGATGTCCCCTTGGGGGGTCTGTTTGGGCACTGTCTGTTCTTCTGGGTGCCCGGGAATGTCACCCGAGAGGGCTCATTGGAAGGGCCACTCCTCACCTCGTGCACCCAGTGGGTGCTGGGGGGGCAATTCTGGCCTCTTTCAAATGTGGGTGCGACATTGGCTTGTACTCACCCACCAGAGACCTCCCCAACCCCGTGATTTTTAAAAGAGAATATTAAAAAATAATAAATTACTCTTTCCCAGTAACTTCATTGTCACTATTGGACAACGCTGTCTCAAATTAAGTTTTCATTTCTTTTCACCTGTCCCAATAGAACGAAACATTCCCGAAGACACGTTTTTCCAATGCGAATGAAATAAAGACAAAAAAAAATAAAATAAAAGGACTTTCCCCAAAATTCTGTTGTATGCTTTCTCATCCTTTCGGTTCGTTCGGATTCCTCTCAGCTCGCGAGCTGCAGCTTTGAAATTCAGGTGGTTAAAATCCTGCCTCTCTCTCAGCAGACTAATTGTCTCCTTGGCCAACTCCTCCAGTATGTTTATCTTTACCTTTTTCTTTCCACCAACCGAAAATATTTCTCATAAAATTACCCCTTGTAGAAAGGCAAACTCATTGGAGATTGTACTTAACTTATAGGAGAGAAATGTATTTTATTTTGTATGAACCTTGATGATGTTTGACTTTTCCTTGCTTACAAACAGCAGAAATCCTTCTGCGCCCGTGTGCAGGCGGTTCTCCAAGGACAGCAGGGGGGAGATTGTGCAAAGGAGCTGTAACCTCCCGCTGCAGAGATCAGAGGAGAAATCTGATGTAAGGAGAGATGATGCGAGTCCCAGGCGGCTGAGGAGAGAAATGCTGGGACTGGGGGTGAGGACAAAGGTTGTCCGGACTGTGTTGGACCCCAAGGGACTGTCCAGGAGATCTCCCGAGGAGATGCTCTGCATCGATGTCAGTCAGAGAGTGCTGCTATCGCCTCTTCTCTAAAGTGTAAATTAAATAATGTGCTCTTTAAAATACAGATTGATTTGTATTAGGGGCACTTTGAAATCTTCCTCCTTAACTACACCAGGAAATGACTCCAATTAGCTGCACAAGTCCTGAAGACTTGAAGAAATCTAAAGGAAGAGAACGAGCTCGTTAGGGCTTTGTGTATTTTAATGAGCCCCGTGGTGTATTTGGCCCCATGTCCATGATGCTCAGGCCCTGAGAGGAGACTGAGCAAAGGACTCAACAAGTCCAAGTCAGCAGCAAAGCTCCCCGTGCCCTGAAGCCCTGATTGGCCCCACGGAGGGCCAGGACTGACAAAGCCTCTGCAGGGACTCGTTAGAGCAGAGAATTGGAGGCTGTGATTGCAGGCAGGCAAAGGCCCCGTGCAGGGCTGTCCTGCTGTGAAACCCTTGGGTTGGTGATGGAGCACAAAGGCCAAGGCCTGACCCTCAGGCCCTGGGAAGGAGATGCTGCCCCTCGTGTGTGGCTCAGGGCTCTTCCTGGGGGCAGGGGTTGTGAGGGGGAGCAATGCCAAGTGTAGGAAACTGCACAACCCCTCCCGTTTCCCCAAGCAATGGCGAAGAAGAAATGAAGTGCAGAGCCTCCCAATCAAGTTTCTCCTGTGAGGCCTCAGTGGCAGAGGCAACTGCCATAGCCCAGGGGAGAAAGACCTTGGTCCTGTTGGGCCTTTTCGCCGTGCCAGAGCCCTTGGCCATCTCGCCTGCCGGCTGTCCTACACTGGCCCGTGCCGGCACCTCGTTCCCTCCAGGCTGCAGACACCCATCTTGCTTTCCCACCCAGCTCCTACCTCAGCATTTCCACACCTTCACTGATGTCTCTCCACCCTCACCGGCTGTTCCTTGAGACACAAACCATGGGCTGATCCTGACTCCCTCGACGGGATCTCTTGCACCACACTGCTACCATCTGAGTGACATTGCCTCTCCTTCAAATGCAGTCTGAGCCTTCCAAGATGCACTTTGTTGAGATTTCCTTCTCTTCCGACTACCGAGAAATGCTCCATCACTCGGAAACCCCCTTCAAGCAGCTGCAGGCTGTTTGTACAGTGCCCTGAGGCTGCACCTCACCAGGCTCAAGCAGCCCAGGTTTCTCAGCCTCTCCACCAAGTCCCCACACCCCGTCCTGGCAGCTCTGCTCTGGAGCCTCTCCAGTTCCTCCCCATTCCTTCAGCACAGGGAGCCCCACCCCAGACACCCCAGTCATGATGTGGCCACCACAGTGCTGATGGGAACTGCCTTGTCTGAGCTGGCCACATGCCCCTAACGCAGCCCCATGGGCAGCTGGCCTTCCTCACGGGGACACGCCCCTCTGCCTTGGATGGCATCCCGAGGGATGCCCAGGCCCTTCTCCTCGGGGTCACTGCTCCGCCGGTCAGGTCCCAGCGTGCCCCCAGCTCTGGGGTTGTTCTGTCCCCAAATGCAGGACTGGCCACTTGCCCTTGTGAAGCTTCAGGAGGTTTCTACTGACTGAAGCCCAGAGAGTTTCAGGGTCCCCCAGCAATGCAGCTGGCTCCAGGGCCAGCTGGGAATGTGCAGGTAGAGGAGAGCATTCCCCCAGGTGCAGTCAGGGATCACTGTCCACCTTCCCTTCAACCCAGGCTGGCTAGCAGAGGTCCATGGACTTCCAAGTCCCCGCGGAGTACCAGGGCCTAAACCTGTGTCCTTCCTCCAGCTGCCCAGAGGAGACTTCATCCTCCTGCTGTCCTTCATCAGGAGGTTGGCTGATCCTGAGCAGAAGACCCCTGTGCCCTGAAGAGTCCGTGATGCTCAGCACAGCAAACCTGAGCAGAGCCAGGCCTGGGCTGTGCCGGGCTGTGCTCCATGTACAGCTGGGCCTTCAGGCCCTGTTGGGCTGAGTGTATCCCTTGGGCGTCAGTTCAACTTGATTGTAAGAGAGAAGAGTGCAGGAAGGTCCCACCTGCCCCTGGCCATCCCACCATCGGCATGTCCTGACCTTTATACAAAAGCAGCAGCACACGCCCGTGGGAACATCCTCTGTTGGGGGCAGCAGGAGAGAGAAAACCCTTGTGAGAGCAGCACTGTAACTGGTAACACGGAAAGAGCTCACAGGGGCACAATGAGAGAACAGTTCCAGGGGTGGGATCTGCACAGCTCCCTGCACCAGGATCAAAACCATGTCCTTGTGCAAACCAGCACCCAAGCCTGCTGCTGGCCTGCCAGGGATTGCGGCAGGTGTGACCTCACAGCTGCCTTCACAGCCATGCACCTGCTGCTGGCCCACGAGATCCTGAGGCACAGCTGAGCTCATCCCAGCGCTCCACACCAGCTCCTCCTCGTGGCCCACGAGGGGATCAGATACAGGTCACCTCACGTTCCGCTTCCAAGGCCTTACGGCTGCTCTAGAACCCTGCAGGGCCTGTGCTGCCCCCACGGGCCAGACAGACCAAGTCAGGGTTAGGATAGGGACTCAGGGGGACGGGGTCAGAGTGTGGGAACAAGGGCTTCCGAGGCTTAGGTGGTAAAACCCAGGCTGTTACTGGGGCACACTGGGATGCCCTGGAGTGTCATGGCCATGGGAGGGGAGGGTCTGAGGGCAAAAGACCTCAATGGTTGCTGGGATGTCCCCAGTACCAGCAAAGGATGGGAGAACCAAAGTGCCCTCCAGTTCCCCAGACTGGAGGCCCTCCAAGTCCACCCCACTAATTAACACCACGCCATAACCTGCTCTCGCTTTGAGGAATGCCTCGGGAAGAAGAGCAAAGGGGTGCTCTGGACTGGATCTTGGTGGGCTGGGGGTGGGCACAGCTTTCCCCAGTCCCCACAGGCCCATGGCTTCCCCCTGGTCTGAGCAGGAAAATCCCTTCTGCCCTGCCCAGCCCCATTCCTCCAAGTGTCCCCGGGGATACCTGTCCATGCAAGGGCCAGGGGTGGGGACGGAGACACGGAGAGAGTGAGGAATTCATGTCCTCCAAAGGGGAGGGGTGGAGGTGGGGGAGACCCAAAGACAGGGCACTGGGGGGAATTAGTGGACATCAGGGTACGGGGCTGGAGGGGTTGCCGGGACAGGACTGTGTCGAGTGCAAGTGAGGATGAAAGGAATTCAAGTGGAGGGACACGGAGACTGCAAGCAGAGTGGCTGTTGGGGACAGAAGGAAGAGGAGTGCAGAGGACAAACCCAATGGGATTGGAGAGTGTTTGGGAGTGGGGGATCAAGGCAGGGGATCCGGGGACACTCCTGCAGGGGACAGGATGGACAGTGAAGGAGTGAGGGGAGAGAGGGAAGGAAAGGCCTCGGGAGGGATTCAAGGGAGGGGATTTGGGGACCCCAGAGAGGACATGAAAGAGATGCCAGGGATGAGATGTCTGAAGGGAGCAAACCAATGGGATAGGGAGGGATAAAAGGGGTGGAGGTGGGGGCATCAGGACAAGAATTTTCCTTTGTAGTAAGATACAGCGTGAGAAAGGACTAATGCCACCAAGTGCAGCTGAGGAGGCCCAGGCTGGGCAGAGAGCAATGTCCCTGGAAGGGCAGTGCTGTGGTGGAACAGGTCACCCCGAGGGAGACTGGAGCAGCCCCAGGCTTTGTGTGTCAAGGAGCAGGCAGGGAGGACGCAGAGATCTCAGGAAAGGAAGGGAGATGCTCAGGGGAGAGCAGGGTGTGGTAGCTGGGTGGACGTCTCCAGCCGGCAGAGAAAGAGGTGCAGGTGTGGGACACGGTGGGACAGCCTGTGGTGGAGACGACAGAGGGGTGAGCAAAGTCTGAGCATCCCCCAGCAGAGCTGAGCTCTCTCTGCCCTTGGCTCTGGCTGGTGTCTCTGCCACTGGTGGCCATGAGGAAGCCCCTTCCCCTTCCAGCACTGGGTCTCATGGCCTCCCCTTCCCCAGCCGAGAGCCTGGCAGGGGTTGGACCATAGTCCTGCCCTTGGCATTGCCCATCCCCACATCACCCTGCCCCAGGAAGAGCCCTGAGGAACAGCATCTGACTTCCCAGGGGCTGGGGGTCAGGGCGTGGCCCTTTGCTCCATGTAACACACCCAGGTTTGCTCAGAATCTGTTCCACACTGACAGGGCCTTTGTTTCCCTGTCATCTCTGCCGGGAGTTTTCTGCTGTAACCAGCCCCGCAGGAGGTTTGTCAGTAACGGTCCTCACTGGGAGCCATTAACACTCCAAGAAACTTTGCAGTTGGCCTCTGGCTTTGACTTCCTGACTGGCACCTTCATCGTCCAATCACTGTCTGAGGTCCATGGACTCAGACCAACCCTCCTCAAGGAGTCATTAAAATGCCTTGGGCTTGCATTCTGCTGTGATGCTGGGCCGGGCTGCTGGGCTGGAGGGAGCTGAGGGCAAGTGGTCAGCGCTGCAGAGAGCCAGCTCTGCCCAGGAGCAGCTCCTCTGCAAAGCGCAGCAGGGCTGAGGGCACTGCCTGCAGGCACCGAGGGCAGAGGAGCCGGGCACAGAGAGGGCAGAGGCAGACGGCACTGGCAGGGTGCTGAGAGCTCACTGCAGGAGAAATCTTCCCAGCCCGTGACACCGTCAGTCTGTGGGTGCGGGGCAGGGCAGCTGCAGGTGGCGGAGGGATGTGGTGAGGCCGGCACAGCCCCAGGAATGTCCCTGGTGTCTGGAGGAGGAGGCCGTGCTCCCGAGCAGGGCTTCCCTGCTGCGCTGCAGAGGGACAGGCTGTCGCGGTCGAGACGGTCATGCGACAATTGACAATTAATTAAGAAGCAAAAGAAGTGGAATCGTTTATTGCTCTTTTACATCCTTTTTTATATCTTCTACAACTACTGCAAGCTCTAACATAATTGGCTAAGCCCATAGCAACGGTACATTATTAGATAGCTTTCTTAAAGTTTTTACTTCTAAACATGATTCACGCAGTTCCTTATCTATGTTCAACAGTTTCACGTTTCTTGTTGCAGATGTTCACTATCCTTGCTCCTTATCTGTGGTATGCTCCCCCGCATGCAGACTTCTCACGGGTACGGGATGATCTGGCCGAGGTCAAATTCCTTCTGCTCTGCCAGGCGTTCAGCAGACCCGCTGCCTACCCCGACAGGGTCATGTCGACGGAAACAGCCCGGGTATCCAGAATAACACCAATATGTTTTGCCAGCTTGATCCAATTTTATTAAGCACAGAGCATCTTATATACTATTGGGGCGTGATCGCATACAGCTAAACAAGCTGTGATTGGTTCTAAGCTGCTGTCCACACAATATAACTCATATTTCATTGGTACAACGCGAGAAGCACACGCAAGAAGCACGAGCCTATGGACCTCCTACTCAATGTTTCAACTTCACTGCATATCTCTAGGTAAGGAATTTGCTAAACAATAGCTCTCTGTGCAGTGGCAGCCAGAGAGGAACATGGAACAGTGAGTTCTTTACACAGGGGCAGCTAGCAGAGAGTTACTCATGTCGGTATCAAGGACCAGGTGGCCGTTATCTTCCAAAAACATCTCCACAACTCCCCCTTTTTCTTTTTGAACAATCAGGACTTGGCTTGTCACCTTAGTGATGAATCGCTTGATACACGAGATGCTAATACCTATTATAAACATTGCAATCACAATATAAAAGCAAAATCGAATCAAATCCTGCAACAAGCTACCTAACCAAAGGGGAAGATTCCCTTTTCCGAAAAGAGTCTGAAGCCAACTATCCAATCCGGAGCGATGCTGCTGGATGTGCTGTATATTCTGTTTCATCAGGCCAAGTGCCTTGTGAATGGATTCGGAATTATCAGACAGATTCATACAACACATTCCATCAAAATCTTCACAACCATGTCCTTGTGCCAACAGTAAGAAATCAACTGCTGCTCTATTTTGTAGCACGGCATGCCTGACACTATCTACATCGGTTAGTAAAGCTGAAATGATCTCTGAGGTTAGATGAAATTGCTTTACACTCCAACAAGCCAATTTTTCTAAGTTAACTAAAGCCTTTGCGGAAGCAATACCTGGCGCTAACAAAGAGGCAAAAAATAACTGAGTTCTGCTCATTAGCTCCACACCGTCCTTGCAGTGTTCAGTCAGGATTCCTAGAGATCGTGCTTTCCTTCTACCTTGTGTGAGATCATGCTGACTGGGTGCAAACAATGTAAGTTTCCCTGTGTAACAAGGTCCTCCAAAGGCCTATCCTGGGATGCCTCCCCAGGCTCGATCTCCACAAATCAAAAAATACCCCTTGGGCAACATTTTAGCACTACCGTTATTCCATATCCCTTTTTCTGGTAATCGTGAACCTAAAAATACAGAAGCCTCCATGCTTCCACAATAATTACCGAAGAGATGTAAACCAGGCCAGGGAGAAGAAACACCAGTAGCGCAGGGTAAACGACTGTATGTCAAGCCTGGCTGAAGTCTGACCGGACTGATGTTTAAGGAGCGTAAATGAGTATCAAATGTTGCAAAGTAAAAACATCCCCATGGCATTCCTCCTGTGTTTTCACTTTCATGAGCCATAAGGGATCCTTTTAATTCTAATTCTTGTATTGGATTCAGGGCATTGATGTTGAGACTATTGATTATTCGTCCTTGAAATAAAGGCCAAGACAGACCATGACATGTTTGTGTACGGTTATAGAGGGTCATGCAATTCCCTATGACATCATGAAAAACATTCTGAGCCTGAGCAAAGTTGAGAATCGTACCATCAAAATCCTTAAGGTCAAAATAGGGATATCCAATTCAACATGTCCTAAAAGGGTCAGTAGCAGAAGCAAGGCTCAAACAAAATGAATCTTGGCCAGTTTGATTCGCCCATGTAACCCACATATTTGTTCTGACATCAATTTTTGTCAAATCTGATATTACCAGTGTTGACACATTTACTAAAATCCACATTAATGTTAACCACATCATGACAGCCTAACGGCGTTTTCTCCTTTTAGTTTTACACTTCCATGCAAATCTTTTTGCACAATTTGCTTTAGTTTTTTCCCATTCTGAATCAGAAACTGTCCAAATATAAGGCACTAACAAGTCTCTAGCACATTCAGTGCTGATTAATTCGACATCTGACGCCTGCTGTTGAAGCTGATCAATCAAGTCCAAACAAGCTGTAGCTAATTTTTCTACTCTATTTTCATGAGTAATGGACAATATATACAAAAGATCTTGTGCAGTGCGAGGTGCTGCAGACCTACAGCTTTGACATCCTTGATTACAAAACCCAGATCTTACCCAAAATTTTTCGTCGCAGGATTTACAATATACCAAAGCCCACGGTTTGCACGTTTGGCAAACACAGCAAGTTATTGAGTTCATTTATATCTCACTGCACAAGTCCATTTGTTGGAATCCTCAAAAGGTCACTGCTGTCTGTTTTACCACCCGTATTTCAGGTGACACCTGGGTCTTGATTTTCCTCGTCTGCCTCCTTCTGTTCGTTTACGGGTGATTCGTTCGCCTCCTGATGATGTGCAGGGCGAGTGAACCGACTCGGCACCCAGAGAGCTCCTTCCCCTGTGGAAACACACATGTAACCTCTGCCATGAAATAAAACAGGGGATGGTCCTTCCCATTGTCCTGTTCGAGGATGTTTATAATTTACAAAAAACTGAGGAAAAGATTGTGGTCTCCCAGATTTTATAGTAGCATGATGGATAACAACGGGCGGCTCTTCTCCTAAACCTACATCCCATAAACGGCTACGGATATGAATGATACAGTAAGGCTGATTTCTCTGATTCAGAATGTGTCGCAGCTGCTGAAATAGTTGGTTTAACCTGACATTTTTTGTTCTTTTTAAAAGCGCATCAGCTATTCTCTGCACAATTCCTACAACATAAAGAGAATCAGATACAACATTTAAAGGTTCCTGTGGCCAATTTTGAAAAGCCCAAGAGCTTCTGACCGTTTCAGTACTGAGATTTTTGGTTGCGTCTGTAAGAAAACCCATTCTAAAATCACCATCTCTCCATCTTGCAAACCTTCCCCCCTCAACTCCCCTTTTTTCTTTTTAATCCATCGACATAAAACACTGAAAGGCTGGTTTGCAACATTGACAACATAAACAGAAATTGCAGTGTCTTCCAGACGGCGAGAGCTCCAATGAGAACAAATTTTTTGTGCTATGTTATCCAAGGCCTCTTGTTGTTTTGTTGTACATATACGGGGTTCTGCTGCATCGGTACCTTGTAACCATGATAAAAGTGGAGCAATATCATCGTTAGTGATTCCAACAATATTTCGAACCCATTGGATATCACCTAGTAATTTTTGAGCATCATTCAAGGTTCTAATAGTGGTGCGCAGATGGATCTTTTGTGGCCGTATCTGCGTATCTGTGATGATCCATCCAAGATATTTCCATGGTGCCGAGCGTTGAATCTTTTCTGGTGCTACAATCAATTTCTCTGTGGCCAATGATTGGATTATACTTTGAACAAGTTCATCAGAAATCTCATGTGGGTGTGCAAAAAGAATATCATCCATGTAATGATATATAAGCATCTCAGGGAACTGTTGACGCAACGGTGTCAATGCCCATGCTACATGTAACTGACACAAAGTTGGTGAATTTTTCATTCCTTGAGGAAGCACTGTCCATTCATATCTTTGGCTTGGGGCTTCGCGGTTTATGGCAGGCAACATGGTAGGGGTAGGAAGCTTGAGAGCTGTATCAGTTAAGGGTTAGACAAACTTCAAAACACAGCATACTTAGAATAGTTCTAATTAAAAAGAGTAGACTAATTTCACGATCCATATTTAAGGGATATGACTAAATAGTACAAAAATTAACAGTAAGGAAAATACGGTACTAACATTCAGATCCGCAATTGCTGGGGAACCCTGGATGCAGCGAGAATTCAGAGCGCCCTTCCTCACAAACTGGAAACCCTACGTGATGTGTCCATCCGTAGATGAGGCATCCAACGTCGCTGCAAGCAGGTCCGGCCTCTAAATCAACAGGCCAAAATAACTGGCAACTTTCTTTGAGCGGAAACGTCTGATTCCATCCTCCTGTTGGGTTCCACCTGGAGCCTGGCCAGCACTCCAGGGGGAAAACCAAGGGAGTTTCTAAATAAGGTTAAACCCTTGAGCTCTTAATTCTTAATATTCCTAAACAAAGGAAGTTGAATACACACATTCCTACAGCATCTTATCCTTATTAATAACTATATTTTATCTAAACTACATTTTGCACAAGTGACTAGTAAGCCTAGATATCTCATTAAGGAGTTACAATTACTGTTAGCATTTTCTCTTAAAAGAATTGGCGACTGTAGTGTGGTTTGTCCTGTTGCAGCAGCAAACATTACCCAGACATTCTGCTGAATGATCAGTCGAAGAGATCACAAACTGTCGGCACAGGGGCACCCACAGCACCCACAGCTGGATCCTGAGTGCTGGCTGCCTCTCACCCTCAGGTGGGGTTGCACACACCTTGCCGGTAACCACCAGGGACTGTGACCTGTGCAGACACCAGCATCACCTCTTCCCTGGGTTATTAAAGGAACTGGTCCTTCCCAGTTACCCCTGTCTAGGGTTTTGTTAACGCTTGAGCTTTGCTCTGGACTTCTTGTCGATCTGGTATCTGTGATGAGAAATGACACACTATTGGTGGCACCTGTGAGACGGGAATGTTTAAAAGTTCATGACATATAACGCCTTATTTAGCCTTTGGTGAGGTGTAGATTGATATTTTGCGTCTTGCCCCTTTGTTGTTGTTGTTGTTGTAATAGACGCTTTATCTTGCTAGATGAATGCTTCACAGTGGCCTGTGTGGCCGGTGAATGGGGAATGCCGGTCAGATGCTTGACTCCCCACTGTATGGCAGGATGCAAACACTGCTCCAGAAAAGGTATTAACAGACACATGTACATATTTTAACATTTGAAATGCAGCTGAGTGACAACAGATTGATATAATTCTGAGGAGGTGAGTCCCCAAGCGTCGACACCTCTTCCCTGTTGAAATTGTTTAAAAGGTTTGAAGAGATGGAGTCTTTCTGGTATTCAGGGCAAGTTGGTAAAGAAAATTGTTTTTGGATTGCCCTGGCATTCCAGTGTAGGAAATGCAGAGCATATGGTTGACCTGGAGCCAAGACCTCTCCCGCCTTCTGTTTTTGCAAAAGCGCTTTCAAGGTCTGGTGCGCTCTTTCTACGATGGCTTGACCCGTGGGGGAATGCAGTATATTGCGATGCTTGTCTGTCTGAGATGGTGTTAGCTATGCGGTGAAGATCTTGTTTTGCTTTCTCTGCAAGTACTTTGGGTGATGTCAGTGAAGGATCTTTTCATAAAATATCAAACAAGCTATGCAGATCATCATGAGTTAGGCCCACAATGTCTGTAAGCCATTTATGGCTCCTAACAGTTTCTGTAAATCTTTTAATGTCTTAATAGCAGTTTTAAGTTGTTGCAGGACAATAATCTGGTCACAAATTCTTCAGCCCAGGCAGTGCCTGGTGATGATATGTGTACCTTCTGAAGTGGTATTGCAACCCCATTTAAGATAGTGAGTGAGTGGTTAAAGCAAGAGCCTTTTCCGTGATCTGCGTTTTTGTCGCTATAAGGATGTCATACATATAGTGATACATAACAGCTTGGGGGACCTCGTGGGGTTTTTATGTCTTATGGTAAAATAACGCAGTGGTATTGTTTTGCAGGTTCACTAATATTAATAGTGGGAATAGAAAAAGTAGTTTTAGGTGCATCATTTGGATGCAAGGGAATGATAAAGAAATCAATGCTTTAGATCAATTACTACAAGATGCCAGTTTCAGGTAATCATTGTTGGGGAGGGCATTCATGGTTGCAAAATATTTTTATCCTCCATGGTATCATTGATATGTCGGAGATCATGTAAAAGTCACTATTTACCACTTTTCTTTAAAATTATAAACTTAATTGTCCTTGAAGTAAATCATTATGGTGGCACGACTTTTTCCTTGGGAAGGGCCACTGACTGAGTCACACAGGTGATTCGGTTCACAAGGTGAGTGTCAGGGGGGTTTCAGGGGGGGTTGTGCTACAGTGGTGATTAAGACAAATTTGATCCAGTTTGAGTTCCCCATCGAGTCATACAGTCATGACCCCAAAATGCAATAGGGGTTTCCAATAGAAATGGATGAATATTTGCTACCAGTTTTTTGATCCCCTCACATGAATGAGATCCTTGCTTTAAATTGTTACAGCATGACACCAACCCTGAACAGCATTTGAGGTACCAGGGCTAACAGCCAATCTGCTCACAGATATTATGGTCACATCTGCACCCGTATCTAAGATGCCTGTCAGCTCAACAGATTTTTTAGCTTTAACGAGAGTACATTTTACCAGAAGTCAACCTTGTGTTACTGAGTCCAAAAATATTTAAGGGGTACCTGCTGATCCAAATCCTGAGTCACTGAATCTTCTTGGTATACTGTTAGGGGGAGCCGCAGTAAGATTAACAAGCTGAACTATTTTTGACTTTTTTGTTACTGAACACAGGGGTACAGACCATAATTTTGATTTTTCTCTTCATAACCGGCATCTACGACCCCTGGTAAAACAAACAAGCCATGTAAGGTTGTAGATAATTTTTTAACAATATTTTCATTAGGCAGATGGTTCAGAGGTGCACTCTCCCCGCAGTGTATGCACCTAAATTCAAGACAACAATTAACACAGAATTACCGCCTCCTGCTAGAGGAGATATTTCACTTGAGAGACTTAAAACCCTGAGCCCAAACAAACCGCAGCACTGACGACACAGCGGGCAGGCACTAGGACCCTGTCGTTCCTGCGTTCCTCCCTGGCCGCTTCCCTGGCGGCCGCAGAACTCCGCAGCTTCAGCTGGGCCGCGTCTCCCACACGCAAACCAATCACACCCCACACAGAGGAGCCCCGTACACTTATTACTCACAACATGAAATGACAAATATTACAAATACAAAAACACCATTAAGAACATACAAAGCCATTGCTGCATGACAGCGTCAGCACCTTCTCTGTGAAAAACCTGCCGCTTTTGCCGGGGGGTGCCGAGAGCGCAGTGCCGGGCTCAGCCCCAGGCGGCCGCTCCGCGGGGGGGGGCCCGGGGAGGCCCCGGGCAGCTGCTGCCAGCTCCGCGCGTGCAGGTTTGGGGGGGGGGGGTGGGGAGGGCAAGAATACTGAGCACAGAGATCCACACGCTCGGTTTTCCAGATAGAGTACTGTGCCGGCGTGAATGCCAGTTTTTTCTTAAGAATGCTAGCCAATTTTTATGGGGCCAATCGACATCCCTGAGTGATTCCCTCCAGTACAGCTGTTGTAAATGAGTTTTGCAACCCGTCTTCATTAATGCTTTTCTGTAGATCTTTAACAACAGAAAAATGCCATCCTTCCCAACGTGCCTGATGTCCCGGCTCATAGCTTACAGGAGTAAGAATCTCTCTCGCCATGTCCATATCCCCTTGCGCCAAGGTTTCTCGCCTCACTTTTACCCACGGATCATCCCCAGCTAAGCGAGGACACAGGCCAGATTCTTTTTCAGGATTTATAGCGTCAGGGTCTAAAAGATTATCGCAGTCGAAAGACCAGCATATCAATCTTGCTCCCGAGGTTCAAAATAGGCATCCTCTCCCTCTGTGTTCTCCTTCTCTGTGTTAACAGTCTAACCGCGTTCATTATTTGTCTTTTTCTTATCTCAAAAAAAGTTCTCCATGCGCTCACTCAGTGAGCTGTTTAAGATTTCTAATAGCTTTTTCTTCGCCTCTCATAGAAAGGATACTTAACAGCAGTTTTAGGGCCGCGTCTTTTTCCATACCTGCAGGATCTCCACGCTCTGGCGTTTCGTCCTGTGCCCTGCTGTTTCCCCCAGTATCACCTTCGGTGATGCTTCGGAGTCTTCCGCATTTAAGCGAGGTTCCGCATTTAAGCGAGTTTCTGCATTTAAGCAATAAAAAAGAGGTCCCTGTTGGGGCACCAGTTGTAGCCGGAACCCCCTTATTTGCAGGACGAGGCTGTGAGACAAGACACACACCAATATGGTTAACAGTCAAGCTCCGATCTTTATTAGAAAAACAAGTCCTTATATATTCCTGTGACAGCAAATCCGCGTGTTGCTCTGGCGCATGCTCATTTCAAAAACTCGTTCCTCTCAGCACTTTCAACAAGCGCTACCAAGCGTGCACAACCGGTAGATAAATTTCTGATTTGTTATTCTACAGATTCCTTTCTTATCTGTTTCTTCCCTAATGACCACAAATACTTTTGGTTTTAGCCGTCGTTAATCTAGACGCCGTTAGTCTCCTATCACAAGTGCGTCATTAATTTAGATATCGTTAATCATTTAACTTGAATGCTGATGACACTGTTACATTGTCAATGATGCTGACAGTTCGCGACCTGGCATACGCACCCACACTTTCTTCTTTCAGGATCTGCAGTTCAGGAATTTGGCACTAGAGGGCTCAGGAACAGACAAAATGCCCTGACAAGCCAAGGCAGTGGGCAGCACTTCCCTTAACTCCTCTCTTCTTAGGTGCTTCATCTCAGAGGTTTCAGGAGCACAGTCAACGTGAACAAGTTTCAGTTCTCAGGAACAGTGAGAAATCATTTATTCTTTTTCCATTTCCCTTCTGTTCTGGTTACAGATCATGTGATATCAATAAACTCCCGTTATTTCCCCAGTCTCCAAAACCTTTCAGAGATGATGGGGAGTGGCCTCTCTGTGACATCATCCTGCTCTCTCAGCACCCTGGGATGCAGCCCCTCTGCGCTTGTGGACTGGAAGGGTTGAGGTTCATCAAGTAGCCTCTGATCTAGTTTTCACCGCCCCCTGACTGTTCTGCTCCAGAGTCCTGCCTCGAGGCACAAAGGCCGGGCAGACCTTGCTGGGGAAGGCTGAGGAGAAGAGGACAGAGTGTCTCAGACCTTTCTCCACAGACCCTTACTACATGGAACAGAGCTCCCACATGCTCTCTGCTACTTTGTTAACTCTTCCTGAAGCAGACAACACCTTTGTTCTGATGCCCTTGACCTCACTTTCCAGTTTCCACTGAGTTTTGCTACAGACCATTGCCAAGCTGGGAAGATGCTCTTGCAGACCAGTTGCAGTGAGCTGGGCTTCCCTTCAGCGCTGCTGACCATGAGATCCCCACGGAAACTGCCCAGAACAGGCCAAAGGCTGCTCCTCTGAATTCTGGCGTCTGGTGTCTTCCAATCTGCTTCCTCCCTCCCCTCCTGAACTGGGGCCCTGCTATTTCAGGGTCATGGCAGCCAGTCTTCACAGCCCTGGCCAGCTCGGCCTTTCAGTGACCCCTCCCCTCTCCGGAGTGGGAAGGAAAAAACACAACAAAGAGCTCAGACATCAAGATCGGGACAGGGAGGGATGATTCACCCCTTATGGCCATGAGCAAAAGACAGACAGGTTAGGGGAACAAAAAACCCTTCATTTAATTCAAACACTAACAACAAAAGTTAAACCCCAGACTGGGACACTGAGAGGTTTTACCACATGTAAAAGCCCCTTCCCTCTCCCCTGCTTTCTTCCCAGGCTCAGCTTTGCTCCTGATTTCTCTCCCTCCTCCCTCGCAGCGGCGCAGGGGGGCAGGGGATGGGGTGTGTGATCAGTTCATCACCTGCTGCACAGGTTCTGGGGATCTCACAGCCCTTGTCAGAGCACAGACAATGACAGTTTCTGTTTGAAGACAGTGAGGACAGAGAGTCATCAGTAAGTGCTGGGACAGCCTGGGGTCAGAGTGAGGTGGGGCAGCAGGGGTGGGGTGAAAATCTGCAGAGAAACAGGCCGAGGCAGAGGAAAGTGTGGGACAGCCTGTGGTGGGGATGGGCCCTTGGCTGAGGCTGGCACCCCCCAACAGAACTGAAATCCTTGTCCTCTCGACTATGGCTGCTGTCGCTTCCCCTGAGGACCCTGAGAGGACACCAGTTCCTACAGGCACAGCACTTTGCTGCCTCCTCCCCACCCTCCACAGAGCCTGGGGGGATCCGGCCGCTGTCCTGCCTCGGCATTGTAATAATTTATTGTAACTAATTTGCTAAGTTAAGCAGGGTGGGTGTTGTAATAAAAACTATTGTAACTAATCTGCTGGGCTGGGCAAGGCGGGTATGGTACACTTGAACGACCAGTAAATGTTAGACAATTAAATGTAAAATGGGCCATTCAGATTGGAACAATGGAACCGTGTCTCCGAAACCCCACCTAACATTAGATGGGAACAATGTAACTATGCCTTAAAAAAAAACTCCACGAAGAACTGATAAGTAATTTCTGTTTGAGAGAAAAAAAAAAAAAAAAAAAAGCCCGCCAAAAGGATGGGATCATGAGGCTTTTAAAAAAAAAAATCCAATAGGAGAAAAGCGCGCCAAGAGACCAAGGTTTCGAAACTTTCAAAAGACCCAATAGGAGGAGGACATGCACCCCAGCAACCCAAATGATCCAATGAAAAAGAGCAGGACAATCATCTGATGAGAAAGACTGGTTAAAGACGATGACACAAGAGTATAAGAACGTGGGGTTATTTGGAATTCGGGGTGCGTGTGGCAGAGTTGTGGCTCTCCATGCACCCAGCGCTGCTTTGCCTATTGCCTCTCACCCAAAATTGATTGAACCCAAATAAAAATATCTTTTTTTTAAAATGAAAATTGGCTTCGTCTGATTATAACAATTTGGTGACCCCGACGTGATCTCAGTGTGCTTTCTTGGACTGTGGCTTCTCGAGGGGCGCCCCACAGATTGTGGCTCGAAAGTAGCAGTCTGGGTCAGTCTCCAGAGATCAACGAACAAAAAGAGAAGCAATAGTCAAAAGAATCGGAGCTCCAAAGGAAAGACTCCAGTATTAATACCCGTAATTCTGGTGCACGAAGATCCGAATGCGGACGACGAAGTGGTGAGTATAAGGCATACCGTTCGGTTGGGTGGGATTCGGTTGCTTGTGTGTGAGAGTGTGATTGAGACGGAACCTCATTTTGGAAACAAAAGTAGTTTTGGAGCCAGGATTTGAGTTCCGAATTGAGTGTGGAGGTCTTCTAACCGCGGTTCCAAACTCCCGTGAGGGATTTGGCCGGTGAAGGACCGAAGCGGATCCTATAGGACTCGTGGATGGGAGCACGGGTTCTAGGGGTACGCGGGTGGGTAAAGGGTTCAGCCCCCCCGCAGGACACTCTCACCGGTAACCAAGGGCGAGAGGAATTGCCGTAGAAAATTCCCAAGGCGAGAGGAATTGCCGTAGAAAATTCCCAAGGCAAAAGGAACTGCCATAGAAAACTCCCAAGGCGAGATGAATTGCCGTGTAAAATTCCCAGGAGGTACGTGGGTGGGTGAGATATTCAGCTCCCTGGATCTAACCCCCTACAAGGGTGAGAGAAACTGCCACAGTAAAACCCCTAGATGGGTCAAAGAGAATCAAAAAACCGGGACCAGAAAAAAATGAATAAATTACGAGATATACCACCAGATAGCCCATTCGGCATAATGATTAGAAATTGGAATGAAGATGGTCCTAGAAAAGGAAAAAGTAAATTAAAATTAGTCCAATATTGTATGGTTGAATGGCCAAAGAAACCTTTAAAACCACATGTCTTCTGGCCTACTTTTGGATCTTTTGAAGACTGGATTTGCCAGGCTTTAAGTACATATGTTCAGTCAAAAAGACCTTTTAGTCAAGAAGAAAGTGATTATGCAAAATTGTGGATCAGGGCTTCACGTCCCTATCCAGCTTCAATATTTACACTAAAAAAGAATGAGAAATCTGAAGCAAAAGGGGACAAGAACAAGAAAGGGACAGAGAAAGATGATGAATGGGAACCACTAGATAACTTGCCGCCCCCATACTTCAATTTAACAGCCCCGGCGGCTTTAACAGCCCCGGCGGCTTTGCCTGCCCGGGCCCCGGCGGCTTTAACAGCTCCGGCGGCCTTAACTCCAGCTGCTTTAACACCCCCGGCGGTTCCCCTTCTGCCTCCGGCTGCATGTACAAGAGGTAAAACTGCCGTAACTGAGGGAGCGTCTTTATCCCTCACGGGAGGTGCCCCTCGGAGGCAACCAAGGAGGCATCGGATTTGTGGCAGTCCCGTTAAACACCTCTGATGGACGAAATTATAAAAAAAAAAAATAAAGGACTATTAGATGATCCTCTCGGAGTAGCTGAGAGGTTAGATCAATTTTTAGGTCCCAATACTTACACCTGGGAAGAAGTACAGTCCATTTTAGAGCATTTTATTTACGACCAAGGAAAGGCAAATGATTCGACCAGCCGGAATGTGTTTGTGGGAACTGCAAAACCAAGCGGGGCCGCCGGCAGATCAGAACTGGCCCAGTGTCCGCCCTAACTGGGGTCACCAAGAACAGGGCCAACAGAATATGAGGGACCTCAGAAATTTAACAGTGGCCGGCATTAGAGAAGCAGTTCCTCGGGGGCAAAACATTAATATAGTCTTTAGCGAACATCAAGGGAGAGATTAATCACCCACTGATTGGCTGGAAAGATTAAGAAGGAATTTACAAATGTATTCGGGGGTAGAGCCGACACGCCCCATGGGAGAGACTTTATTAAAAAAAAAAAACAACAAACCAACAACACCCCCCCACCCCCAACCCACTCAATTCGTAGCCAATTCGTGAGGTGCCATCAGGAAAAAATTAGAAAAGTATACAATTGGCAAGACCGGAGTCTGCAGGAGCTGTTAAAAGAAACACAGAAAGTGTAAAAGCAGAAAGCAAAGGCGAAAATATTTGCAGCAGTCAGAGAAACCTCTGAGATCTCATTCTAATGGCTTTACCTGCAGCTTTGGGTGGTGAAAAGCAAGGGGCAGTAATTAGAGGAAACGAATTAGCATGCTATTATTGTGGAAAGAAGGGACATTTACAGCAGAACTGTAGAAAACAGGAGCAGGATAAAAGGATGTTTAAAGAAGAATAACGGAGTCGGGAGCTCTGTTTTCTGGGGACAAAGACGTCAAAGGAGTGCTTGATAAAAATAAAATGAAGCCCCAGAGAGAAGAGTTTGGATTTTTAGCAAATAGGGGTGCGGAAAAAAAAAAAAAAATCAACTGTAAAAAATATTCCGAGGGGATTTATTATTGCTACCAGAAGCTGAAATTAAAAAAAATAATAGTACAAGAAAAATTTTTAAAAATATACATTAATGGGAAAAGACGAGCAACAGATAAATCCTAAAGTCTGGTATACAAAAGGAGAGATTGGAAAGCTTAAAATAAAGCCTATTAAAATTGATATAATTGATCCGGAGACACCAATTCAGATAAAACAATACCCCATTCCCCTTAAGGGTCAAGAGGGGCTGAAACCAGTTACAGACGAATTATTAAGTAAAGGTACATTGGAACCTTGTATGTCTCCATATAATATATCTATTTTACCGGTTTTAAAATCAGATGGATCTTACGGATTGGTGCAAGATTTCAGGGCTGTAAATCAGCAAACTGTGGCTCGTTTCCCTGTGGTAGCAAACCCCTATATGCTGTTGAACCAACTACCCCTAATTATATTTGGTACAGTGTAATTGACTTAAAGGATGCATTTTGATCCTACCCCCCCCCCCCCCCCCCCCCCGGACAAGGGGAACAGAGACTATTTTGCATTTGAATGGGAAGATCCATCTAATAATAGAAAACAACAACTCAGATGGACAGTGCTTCCCCAAGGGTTTACAGAATCACCTAACCTTTTTGGGCAGGCATTAAAAAAAAAAAAAAAAAAAAAAAATTAAAGGTTTCAAAATCTAAATTACAAATTGTAGAAAATGAAGTCCTTGGGGCACTAGGGCTTTGAGTGATCATTTCTTGAGATATTTTGGCTGCATTGGAATATATGAAATTGCAAACCAAACTACATACGGTTGTTTAACATGTTAAAAGGTTAATAAAAGAACTATGAGACAGACCGCAGCTGGTGGAAGGAAAACAGCTTATCAACCTTTGAGAGGGTCCAGATAGATTTCACAGAAACACCAAAAGTTGGGAGATATAAATATTTGCTGGTAATGGTAGATCAATTAACTCACTGGGTAGAAGCCTTCCCTACCACCCGAGCGACTGCTCAGTCAGTAACCAAAATAGTACTGGAACAAATTCTACCACGATTTGGAATTCTAAGAGCATTTAATTCGGATCATATTAGCCCAGACACCTCCTTTAGGATTTGCAGTACACAAAATACAACCAGGAGATGAAGTAATGATTAAAACCTGGAAGGAGGAAAGCTTATCTCATGGATAAGAAGGACCATTCCGAGTACTGTTAACCACAAAAACTGCTGTAAGAACTGCTGAGAGAGGGTGGACTCGAGTTTCAGGGTAAAAGGACCTGTTACAGAAGAGCCTCAGTGGAAGATTGAATCAACGCTGGGAGACCTAAAGCTTCGAATGCAGCGGAATCAACAAAGGGATGGACCGATTAAGACTAACTGAATAATTAAAGGACTCTATGTGGGTAACCAGAACATTTAAGGTATTTCTTATGAAGTTTTGTAAAATCCTGAATGTTTGTTATAATAAGTTGTGGTGTCTGCTTTATAAATAAGTGTATAAGCCGTTGTATATAGTTGAATAAGAAATTGAATAAGAGTTACAAAAAGGAGAAGACTAAAAATAAATTCAAAGTGAGGGCAAGACCGGGTTGGCCTCCATTTTTGCTGTTAAGAAGATAAACACCCGGCCGTTGGCAGCAACCCAATGGGTCTAGGGACAAACAGAAAAATGTGCCATACCGGACCTCACTATAGTGGTTTCCTTTTTCTCCTAATTATATGTATCAGCCCTGTAATGAATACAGAAAATCGAAGTACTCCATATGGTCCCCTTGAAGATAATGAGTTTGTTTTATTAGCCAAGACAATAAGCAGAACTTTCAATCTAAGCCACTGTTGGGTCTGTGGAGGACCTTTAGGACTGTCCAGCTGGCCGTGGGTCTCTGTACCCCTTACTCCATCGCAGACTGTGAGTAATTACAGTGATATTAACAACACTGTCTGGGAAGAAAACGGAACATGGCCAATCCAGTTTCCAAATCAGGGCAGATTTTGTGTGAACCAAACTCAGACAGGAGGAATTGATGTAGGGGAGAGTAAGTGCCAGTGGACACTTACACATAAATTGATCAACAAAGACAGAGGTATTTATATATGGTTATGGCTTAATGAACAGGGACATAGCAAAGGATTCAAGGGATTTTGGTCAGATAAAAATAAAACTGAACATGCTAAATTATACAGAAATAGCTTTTATAATCGAACCTGTGTATGGAAAAATGATATGGGATCCTGGTATTGCAATATACAGATAAATGATAATTTTGAATGAAGTTTTCAGTCCTTTAGGAGATAAAAATAACCTTAACTGGATCCCTGATTATTTTGTTATTAATTCTCACTTTTGGACTTTGTATCTTGAACAAATTAATTAACCTTGTTAAGAACAGGATTGAAGCTGTCCAACTCATGATGTTAAGGCAACAATACACTGGTTTAGCCCAACAAGAAGAACACCAACTAGAGACTGAACCATAAGATACCGCCCTTTTAGAGGCTACTAGAGAAGCTATTTTAAAGCTTAACCAGCAAATTAGGGTATAAAAAAAAAAAAAAAAAGGGGGGGGGGATTGTAATAATTTATTGTAACTAATTTGCTAAGTTAAGCAGGGTGGGTGTTGTAATAAAAACTATTGTAACTAATCTGCTGGGCTGGGCAAGGCGGGTATGGTACACTTGAACGACCTGTAAATGTTAGACAATTAAATGTAAAATGGGCCATTCAGATTGGAACAATGGAACCGTGTCTCCCAAACCCCACCTAACATTAGATGGGAACAATGTAACTATGCCTTAAAAAAAACTCCACCAAGAACTGTAATTTCTGTTTGAGAGAAAAAAAAAAAAAAAAAAAGCCCGCCAAAAGGATGAGATCATGAGGCTTTAAAAAAAAAAAAATCCAATAGGAGAAAAGCGCGCCAAGAGACCAAGGTTTCGAAACTTTCAAAAGACCCAATAGGAAGAGGACATGCACCCCAGCAACCCAAATGATCCAATGAAAAAGAGCAGGACAATCATCTGATGAGAAAGACTGGTTAAAGACGATGACACAAGAGTATAAGAACGCGGGGTTTTTTGAAATTCGGGGTGCGTGTGGCAGAGTTGCGGCTCTCCACGCACCCAGCGCTGCTTTGCCTATTGCCTCTCACCCAAAATTGATTGAACCCAAATAAAAATATCTTTTTTTTTTAAATGAAAATTGGCTTCGTCTGATTATAACAGCATCACCCCCTGCCTCTCCCTGCCCCAGGAAGAGCCCTGAGCATCCCAGGAGGGAAAGGATCCCCGTTCCCAGGGGATGGGCTCAGGGCTGGACCCTCCTGGGGATGAAACCCATCAAGGCCTTTCAGGGCCCCTCAACATTGGATTGGCAGCCTGTGAGCAGAGCCTCTGCCTTCCTGCTTCCCCAGCCCCAGGGACAGGAACCTTGTCTCCTCATTCCCTGCCCGGCCTCTCCAGTGATGGCCCTCGCTGGGCATCACTGACACCCTCACAGCCTTGGAGCTTTGCTGCTGACTTGCCCTTCTCTAGAGGCCACTCCAACCCCTCTGCTGCACCTGCAGTTCAGGAACTTGGCACCAGAGGGCTCATGAACACGCAAATCCCCCTGACAAGCCAAGTCTCTGGCAGAACTTCATTCCTCCCTTCTGACGGGGTGAGTGTGAGAGGTTTCAGCCGTGCAGGCAAAGGGAAAAGCTTTCAGTCCTAAATGTCAGTAAGGAACAATTTCTTCTCTTTCCACTGCTCCTTGTATTTCTGCTCACCCATGCAGTGACATCAGCAAACTCCACTGGATATTGGTCCTGAGCATCTGCTGATAGAGGCTGAACATGGAGGGAAGCCAAGACCCTCCATGTCAGACACTCTGGGGGCAATCTTTGTCCCTGCCTCCAACCCCACATTTCTCTCATCAGCCCCCTGGCACTTCCAGCACCTCTGTTCACACCTGAGCTTTCTCCATGACAGTCTGAAGCTGCATCTTTCAGACCTTTCCCACCAACTCCCACCTGCTGTACTTGGTACTTGCACACAGCTGCACGCAGACACAGAAGGATGTTTAATTGCCAGAAAGCTAAATCAGCAGAAGGCATGGTTCAATCAAAAATAAAATACACTCCTCTGCTGCATATTAAGTCCTTTTTATCACTTCTGAAGGCCACTTTCAACAGTGGAGATGGGCTTAGAACAGGAAAACATGTTTTTTGTCAAGCAGAGACCCCAAGAACCCCCACAGCCCCCCCTGCCCCAGACTCTGTCCATAGTCACTCCCAGAGTCACAGCCTGAAGTCACGAGCTCCCTTGAGCTTCCCATCTGCATCCCATCCCTTCCCATTGCCATCAGCAAACCCACCTGTTAAACAGGACTGGACTCAGGACTGGCCCCTGGGGGTCACCACTGGTGCCCTGCTCCCACGGGCACTTTGTGCTCTTGGCCACGGCCTTCTGGATCCGGCCATTCACCCTGTTTCCAGCCCCCCTCCCTCATTAACACATAACAGCTCCCTTATTCCAGGTAAGATCAATTGTTCGATATGTACTGAAAAGAACGGGAGAAGCAGGACCCAGGTACCACAGACTGACTCTGTCCCCTCACTATCAGCCCCTCTCTCCATGCCAGCGTAAAAGTCCTGGCCAGGTGAAAGCAGAGCTTGCCCTGGATTGGTGCCTGTGGGAAGACGTTTCTCTTTTTCATGGATTCCTCCCTGCAGGCACAGAGATGCTCCCATGCTCTTCTCCAGTGACATCCCTGCTCCCCAGATGTCCTGTCCCCAGGTGAGAGTGTCCGCGCTGGCCTGAGCAGCCTTTCCTGGCTTCCTGCCCATACTCCGTGCAGCCCCCAAGCTGGCAGAGCTGCTCTGCAGAGCAAGGGGACTGTGGTGCTCTCAGGACACGGGGGGACCCTGCACTGGCCACGCTGTTGGGGGTGGGCAGCAGAGCCAGGCAGACGGGCTTCACTGCTGCTGAGGCCATTTCCATCTTCCCTGGATGGCTCAAGGGCCGAGGACGGGACTGGGCAGGACCATGGGGTGTCTCCGATGGCACAAAGGGCAAGGGAGGGCTGCTCCCAATCCAGCCCGTGGGCTTTCCGAGAGGCTGTCCTGAACACATCTCCAGTCATGTGTCTCTTTTCCTGCTGACTCCTCACAGCCTCTCCTGGCACTGCAAGGCCTTTGTTCGCCCATGGTGTGCTCAGGGTCACCTCTTCCTCCAGGACAATCCAACTTGGGTAGTCACCCAATTGATGAGGTGCCACTCACTGCCCACCAGACTCACACACTGTTCTGGAGATCCCCTGAGCTCTCCCGGCAGCTCCCGATTCCTCTCCAGGGTGGCTTCTGCCACCAGCCCCACTGCAGGTGGGACAGGGCCAGGCAGGTAAATCCAAGAGCAGTCGCTGCCTGCATGGACATGCGTAAGGAGAATGGGAGGTCTTGGTCCCTAACAGATCCACCTGGGACATGGTGGTGCTGGCCTAGAGACCAGCTCTGACACCACAGCGCCCATGGCCTGCTCCTGCCTGCAGCCATAGGGGTACCACTGCGGACATGATGAGACTGTTCAGAGCTACACAAGAACTTGGAAGTGACACAGATGCAAGGGCACAGCGGGACAGTGTGGAAGTGAGGAGAGCCCAGCCCTGAAAAGGCCACGTCCTGCTGCTGTCCTTGGCCGGGGCTCCAGGGCAGCAGCAGCCCCAGCTCACAGGCAGCCTTGAGGAACACTGGGGCTGCTCCTCCATGGGGCAGCTGGGCCCTCGGCTCCTGAATCCCTTCTGCCTGCTGGGGCTGGGCCCCCAGCTCCAAAGGAGACCTAAGAGATGGGAGTAGAGGCTAATGATTACTTTCTGACCTTCCCATTCTTCCAGACGGTCCGGGTCTCTCTGTGAAGGAGCTCTGCCTTCTGACATGTCCACCTCACCCCTCCATGTGGTTTTGTCAGAAAACATTGTGAGGGTGATTTCACGCCTGTCACCCAGGTAATTTAAGAAGATGTTGAACAGCGTCGGGCCCAGTATCATTTCCTGGAGGATCCAACACGTTACAGGCTTCAGGCTGAGTAGAAAGCACTGGTCAGCACCCTCTGAGTGCAGCCTGGTAGCCACTTTCCTACCCACCTCACAGAGCAGCCCTCCCCTCTGTATCGTGTCCATTTGCCCAGGAGAAGGCTGTAGGAAGCAGTGTTGAATGCTCTGCTGAAGTGCAGGTGAACAACATCCACTGCTCTCCTCATGTTGACAGAAGATGTTCCTCAGTGGAAGGTGATCGGGTTACATTGGCATGATTCGTCCTTGGTAAATCTGTGCTGGATTGTCTCAGTCACCTCCTGCATTTGATTTGTGATAGCTGAAAGGTTCCCCAGCTCAGTCTCCCAGACACCTTCACTGCCCCTTCTCCCCACGGCCACGCTGCACTGGAAGCTCCCCCAGCACCCGACCCCTGCCCAGACCCAGCCGTGTCCCATGCTGGGCTTTGCAGACACCCTTGTTCCAGGGTCTGCCGGGGTCTGGGCCAGCAGAGAGGCCGGGCAGGGCTGGCCATTCCCCCATCCAGGCCCTGAGAGCAGCCGGAGGATGGAGACGGTCTCACAGAAAGTCTCCCCATAGCCCTGGGGTGAGCAGCCAGTGCTGGAAATGGCCCATGAGGGAGGCGGGGGGGTGATGAAGTCCCTGGGCCACCTTCCTGGTCTGTCCGTGCCACCAAGGGCACAGAGCAGCCCCTTCCCTCCTGCACCTCCATGTCTTCGATCCCTTCCACAAGCCCTGGCTCTGCACCACAAATGTCCTGGTGTGAGTCCTCACCCTGCGAGGTCACACCGTGCCAGTTATATGCTCCTGGTTTTATATCCCCAGTAATTTCCAGCCCAGCCCAGCTCCCGCCAAGCTCTCCCACCTCCCCTGCTCACTCTCCAACTCTATCCCCGGCACAGCCCAGTCTGAGTTAGTCCCAAGGCAGTGCCCACTGCAGGGTGCTCTGGGCACTCACCCCACAGCCGCAGCCCCTCTGAAGGGCACAGCAGCTCCTCGGGGGCAGGGAGGGGTCAGCCCCAGAGATGGGAGGCACCCATGGCACAAGGAGAAGGAGGTCGGGGCAACTTGCATCTCCTGCTCTCCTCTCCAGCAGTTCCTGAGGGGTCTGCAGCCCCTCTGTGCCATCCCCTCTCTCCAGCCCAGCACAAGAGCCCTGAGCTGGTGCAGCCAGAAAGGCGTTCTCATTCCCTGTTTCTTCCTGCCCGGGTAAGGATGGGTGTAAGACTAAGAAGTCCTGGGTGCATTTATTTTGCTTAAGTTCAGAGTGGCTGGCTCCTGCTTTAAAAAGTGATGAGCAGTAACACAAGATGGGTGGATACTGATGTAAGAGGGGAAGAATAATGGAACTTCTTTGTAGGCCAGATGTTCACAAATGGAAAAAAGAATAAATAATATATAAAGAAGGAAAACTGTGCTTGGCCTGTCATGACATGCACTGTGAGTCATTTGAATAGAAAGGTGGACAGTCTACAGCTGCTGAAAGACGTCCAACCAGTTTCCTCAGGGCATCCTTGATCTCCCTGTTCCTCAAGCTGTAGATGAGGGGGTTCAAAGTTGGAGAAACCACTGAGTAGAGAAATGACACCACCAGGTCCAGGGTTGGGGAGGAGAGGGAGGGGGGCTTCAGGTAGGCAAACATGACAGTGCTGATAAAGAGGGAGACCACGGCCAGGTGAGGGAGGCACGTGGAAAAGGCTTTGTGCCGTCCCTGCTCAGAGGGGATCCTCAGCACGGCCCTGAAGATCTGCACATAGGACACCACAATGAACACAAAACAAACAAGATCAAAAAAGGCACTGACAGTGATAAGCCCAACTTCCCTGAAGTAGTCTGATTCTGAACAGGAGAGCTTGAGGATCTGGGGAACTTCACAAAAGCTCTGGTTCACAGCATTGCCTTGGCACAGTGGCATTGAAAATGTGTTGGCCGTGTGCAGCACAGCAGTGAGGAACCCAGTGCCCCAGGCAGCTGCTGCCATGTGGACACAAGCTCTGCTGCCCAGGAGGGTCCCGTAGTGCAGGGGTTTGCAGATGGCAACGTAGCGGTCGTAGGACATGATGGTGAGGAGAGAAAACTCTGCTGAGATCAAGAACAGAAAGAAGAAGAGCTGTGCAGCACACCCCAAGTAGGAGATGTGCCTGTTGTCCCAGAGGGAGTTGGCCATGGCTTTGGGGAGAGTGGTGGAGAGGGAGCCCAGGTCGAGGAGGGAGAGGTTGAGGAGGAAGAAGTACATGGGTGTGTGCAGGCGGTGGTCACAGGCGATGGCGGTGATGATGAGGCCGTTGCCCAGGAGGGCAGCCAGGGAGATGCCCAGGAAGAGCCAGAAGTGCAGGAGCTGCAGCTCCCGTCTGTCTGCGAATGCCAGGAGGAGGAACTCGGTGGTGGAGCTGCCGTTGGACATTTGCTCCCTCACGGCACGAGGGCCTGTTCACAGAGGAAAAAGCATCAATCAGTCGGGACAGATTTCTCATTTCTCTCCATCCAGTTCCTCACGGGGCTGCTGGAGAACACAGAGCTGCCCGGGGAGAGCTGTGCCCTTCTGGAGGACAGGCTGCAGCCCAGCAGGACCCCACTGGGAAAGAGTCCAGTGCCCTAAAGATGGGGTGTCCTGAGGGGGGAACTGGCTCCTTTGTGTCCCCCGGAGCCTGCAGATGGCGAGGGCACTCGGACATTTCACTCCCAGGGAAACATCTGCATGGCAGTGCCCACAGGTCTTGCTCCCAGCTGAACCCCCGCCCATCCCCGAACGTCCGGTGATCCCAACGCGGGGAGCAGAGGCCCACGGGGAAAGGTGGGGAAATGCCCCAGTGCTGCTGGGAGGAGGCAGCACAGGGACAGCGGGTGGGGCTCTGCTGGCTGGGAGAGGAGACCAGGGGGCTCCTCTGGAGTGGGTGTCTGCACTGCAGGGGATGGCAGGGGGTGCCTGAATTCCTGCCCCCAAGGTGTTTCCAGCAGCAGCTCCCTCTGACTCCCTGCCCATGTCTCTGGTGCCTGGAGCTGTCCCAGCCAGGAGCTGCTTCTCTGTCCCCACGTCTCCTCCCTGTCAGTGCTCACAGCCCCCATCCCACCCGCTGGGTGCTCAGCTCTGCCCTGCAGACCCCTCCTGGCAGCAGGGCCCTGCCCAGGGGCAGCTCTGCCTCTGCAGGGGCTCAGGAGACAATTAAAGATGTGCTAATGAAACAGCTGCCTTAGCACTTTCTCTAGAAAGGAGGAATAAAATGCCACCTCCCCCTGCCCACCCAGCAAAACAAGAGTTCACTTACCATGTTACCTGCTGGGAAGATTTCTCCTGCAGTGAGCTCTCAGCACCCTGCCAGTGCCGTCTGCCTCTGCCCTCTCTGTGCCCGGCTCCTCTGCCCTCGGTGCCTGCAGGCAGTGCCCTCAGCCCTGCTGCGCTTTGCAGAGGAGCTGCTCCTGGGCAGAGCTGGCTCTCTGCAGCGCTGACCACTTGCCCTCAGCTCCCTCCAGCCCAGCAGCCCGGCCCAGCATCACAGCATAGGATCACCCCTTGGCAATTTAATGACCCCTCGCGTGGCTTTTGTACCAAGTCCATGAACTCTGACAGGGATTGGATGATGAAGTTGCCTGTCAAGAAGTCCAAGTCAGATGCAAACTCCAAAGATTCTTACATTGTTAATGGGTCCCAGTGAGGACCGTTACTGACAAAGCCTCCCCATTGTCTAATTAGACAAGAAAACTTGAGGCAGAGAATATCGGTAAACAAAGGCCATGTCAGGTTGTAACAAATATCGATCAAACGTGGGTGTGTTATGTAAGGTCGAAGGGCCATGGCCTGACCCCCAGGCCCTGGGAAATCAGGTCCTGTCCCTCACCCATTGCTCAGGGCTCTTCCCGGGGCACTGTGATGTGGGGATGGGCAATGCCAAGGGCAGGACTATGGTCCAACCCCTGCCAGGCTCTCGGCTGGGCAAGGGGAGGCCATGAGACCCAGTGCTGGAAGGGGAAGGGGCTTCCTCATGGCCACCAGTGGCAGAGACACCAGCCAGAGCCAAGGGCAGAGAGAGCTCAGCTCTGCTGGGGGATGCTCAGACTTTGCTCACCCCTCTGTCGTCTCCACCACAGGCTGTCCCACCGTGTCCCACACCTGCACCTCTTTCTCTGCCGGCTGGAGACGTCCACCCAGCTCCCACACCCTGCTCTCCCCTGAGCATCTCCCTTCCTTTCCTGAGATCTCTGCGTCCTCCCTGCCTGCTCCTTGACACACAAAGCCTGGGGCTGCTCCAGTCTCCCTCGGGGTGACCTGTTCCACCACAGCACTGCCCTTCCAGGGACATTGCTCTGTGCCCAGCCTGGGCCTCCTCAGCTGCACTTGGTGACATTAGTCCTTTCTCACGCTGTATCTTACTACAAAGGAAAATTCTTGTCCTGATGCCCCCACCTCCACCCCTCTTATCCCTCCCTATCCCATTGGTTTGCTCCCTTCAGACATCTCATCCCTGGCATCTCTTTCATGTCCTCTCTGGGGTCCCCAAATCCCCTCCCTTGAATCCCTCCCGAGGCCTTTCCTTCCCTCTCTCCCCTCACTCCTTCACTGTCCATCCTGTCCCCTGCAGGAGTGTCCCCGGATCCCCTGCCTTGATCCCCCACTCCCAAACACTCTCCAATCCCATTGGGTTTGTCCTCTGCACTCCTCTTCCTTCTGTCCCCAACAGCCACTCTGCTTGCAGTCTCCGTGTCCCTCCACTTGAATTCCTTTCATCCTCACTTGCACTCGACACAGTCCTGTCCCGGCAACCCCTCCAGCCCCGTACCCTGGTGTCCACTAATTCCCCCCAGTGCCCTGTCTTTGGGTCTCCCCCACCTCCACCCCTCCCCTTTGGAGGACATGAATTCCTCACTCTCTCCGTGTCTCCGTCCCCACCCCTGGCCCTTGCATGGACAGGTATCCCCGGGGACACTTGGAGGAATGGGGCTGGGCAGGGCAGAAGGGATTTTCCTGCTCAGACCAGGGGAAGCCATGGGCCTGTGGGGACTGGGGAAAGCTGTGCCCACCCCCAGCCCACCAAGATCCAGTCCAGAGCACCCCTTTGCTCTTCTTCCCCAGGCATTCCTCAAAGCGAGAGCAGGTTATGGCGTGGTGGTAATTAGTGGGGTGGACTTGGAGGGCCTCCAGTCTGGGGAACTGGAGGGCACTTTGGTTCTCCCATCCCTTGCTGGTACTGGGGACATCCCAGCAACCATTGAGGTCTTGTGGTGTCTCTACAGGGGAACTGAACAAGGCAGGCACCATGAGTTCTGCTGCCCTCAGAACCTCCCCTCCCATGGCCATGACACTCCAGGGCATCCCAGTGTGCCCCAGTAACAGCCTGGGTTTTACCACCTAACCCTCGGAAGCCCTTGTTCCCACACTCTGACCCCGTCCCCCTGAGTCCCTATCCTAACCCTGACTTGGTCTGTCTGGCCCTTGGGGGCAGCACAGGCCCTGCAGGGTTCTAGAGCAGCCGTAAGGCCTTGGAAGCGGAACGTGAGGTGACCTGTATCTGATCCCCTCGTGGGCCACGAGGAGGAGCTGGTGTGGAGCGCTGGGATGAGCTCAGCTGTGCCTCAGGATCTCGTGGGCCAGCAGCAGGTGCATGGCTGTGAAGGCAGCTGTGAGGTCACACCTGCCGCAATCCCTGGCAGGCCAGCAGCAGGCTTGGGTGCTGGTTTGCACAAGGACATGGTTTTGATCCCGGTGCAGGGAGCTGTGCAGATCCCACCCCTGGAACTGTTCTCTCATTGTGCCCCTGTGAGCTCTTTCCGTGTTACCAGTTACAGTGCTGCTCTCACAAGGGTTTTCTTGCTCCTGCTGCCCCCAACAGAGGATGTTCCCACGGGCGTGTGCTGCTGCTTTTGTATAAAGGTCAGGACATGCCGATGGCGGGATGGCCAGGGGCAGGTGGTGTGAGAGACGAGAAACCAGGCCTGTGAGAAACTAAGACAAACAACCTGGGAAAGCAAAAGTTGAGGCTGATTGAAGAAATGCCTCAAACACTGGCAAGACAAAACTCTGAGTCCCAGGGTGCGTTCTGTGGAGGCCGAAGCTGATAACGCTGCCCGATGTAGCTGGGGGAGAGAGCCCTGTGGAGACAGGACGGCTCTGCCCTGGGGCACCTGGGCACATTGCAAGGGCCATGTGTCCGGTGAATGAACTTTGCTTCATTATCCACAAAATGCATATTAAAGTTGACCCCCCTCAATATGCTAACGAGGGCTGTCATGATCATGCTAATAACATCATCCCATGAAACACCTTACCCCTCCCTGTACATGGGATATGTAGCTATGTGGGTCGACCTAGGGGACGGACCCAAGCAAAGTGGGTATAAATCAAAGGGGAGAAGAAAGGACTCGCTCTCTCTCCCTGCCTCCCCCCCCCCACCACCACCCCCTGACCGTCTGGAGAAAGCAGTGAAGCGAAGAAGACGAATGCCAGCGAAGAAGACGGCCGCCTCCTGGAACCCTCGCCAGCGGGATCAGCGCAGGAACCCAGACCGGTGATCTGTATTCCCCCATTTCCTCTAACTCCCTCTTTTCCTTTTTCTATTAAGAAATGCAAAGCATATTATATTGCTCACCACAACTTGCTCTGTACTTAGCCAATTATCATGTGTTCAATTAGTGCATTGTAGGTAGTTAATAAAGGCTTGAACTTGGAGACTTGTTGTCCGCTCCAATTGGGGATTTGCGAATCTGAGTCACTTGTCCCCCTCGTCGGAGCGGGACGTGACATGACCAGATGAAATTCATCATCTCGAGGAGATGAAGTCCCTGCTCAGGGGAAGACGGAACCCCCCTGTGATGGTTTGACTCTGGCTAAATGCCAGGTATCCACCAAGTCGCTCTATCACTTCCCCCCCCCCTTCCCTTTGTTTTCTCAACAGGGTAAAGAGGGGAAAGAAGATAAACGAACCCTTGTGGGTGAAACAAAAGCAGTTTTAATATAAGCAAAGCAAAGCAAAAGTCCGCGCGCGGAAGCAAAAGCAAACAGATTTACTCTCTACTTCCCATGGACAGGCGATGTGGGGCCTTCTCAGGATCAGGGCTCCCATACGCGTAGTGGTTGCCTCGGAGGACCAAGGGTGACCCCACCCCCTTCCTCCTTTCTCCCAGCTTTACACTGAGCAGACGTCACATGGTCTGGAATGTCCCTTTGGTCGGTTCGGGTCAGCTGTCCTGGCTGTGTCCCCTCCCAAGATCTTGCCCACTGGGGGAAATGTCGGAAGGAGCCTTGGTGCTGTGTAAGCCCTGCTCAGCAGCAGCCACCACACCAGGGTGCTGCCAACACCCTGCAGCTCCCAGCATAAACCACAGCACCGTGAGGGCTGCTGTAGGGGAAACCAATTCCAGCTCAGCCAGACCCAATACAGTCTCCACCCCTTATTCCATACCATTACGTTATGCCCAGGTCCCACATAATATTCATTTATCCATTCCATCAGCTTTCTTCACTCCTTCAGATGTTCAGTGACTTGGCTTCCATCTGCCAAGACAGATGCTCAGGACAGAAGTATGCTTGACCGTTGGACTCCAGCACCGGCTGGGTTTGGGTCGTCATTGCACGTGTCTGGTTCACTCTTCATCGTTCCTACTTCCTCCATCACTTCCTGCAACATACAACTCATCCCACAGATTACTTTCCCCCCAAGGTTAAATGTTCTTGAGGCACACACTGAGTAGTCCCATCCTCCCGCATTACCCACCAAGTACATCCAGTCCCTGAGCAAAGACAATCCCACGAGTGGGCTTGCCTTTTCCCAAGGGAGGAGCAATCCACACTGCCTTCCCCAGCCACCTCCCTGGGTGTGCTACAGGGACCTTATCTCCTCCCACAGTATGAAGGGGGTTTGTTTGGGCAGGCCCAGGACAGTTAACAGATCCTCTGGTGTTAATTAGCCAAGTGGCTTCTGCTAAATTTATATCCCAGTGCTTCCATCCCCCATTGTCCAATGCTCTCAACAGAGTCTTCAACAGTCCATTATATCTTTCAATCTTTCCAGACGCTTGTGGGTAATAAGGGATGTGACACACCCACTCAATGCCATGTTTCTTTGCCCAGGAGTTTATAAGATTATTTCGAAAATGGGTCCCGTTGTCTGACTCGATTCTTTCAGGAGTACCATGTCGCCATAAAATTTGCCTTTCAAGACCCAAGATGGTATTTCGGGCAGTGCCATGATTTACAGGGTATGTTTCTAGCCAACCCGTAGTTGCTTCTACCATGGTGAGTATGTAGCGCTTGCCTTGGCGTGTTCATGGCAGTGGTCCAATAGAGTCAATCTGCCAGGCCTCACCCTATTGAAAACTCAGCCATCGCCCTCTGTTCCAGGGAGACTTTACTCGTGTGGCTCGCTTGATTGCAGCACATGTGTCACATTCGTGAGTGACCTGTGAGATGGCCTCCATGGTCAGGTCCACCCCTCGATCACGAGCCCATCTGTACGTTGCATCTCTGCCAAGATGCCCTGATGTTTCATGGGCCCATCGAGCTACAAACAGCTCACCCTTACGCTCCCAGTCCAGGTCCAGCCGAGCTACTTCAATTTTGGCAGCTTTGTCTGCTTGCTCATTGTTTTGATGTTCTTCAGCGGCACGCCTTTTGGGCACATGAGCATCTACGTGACGCACCTTTAGAGCCACGTTTTCAACTTGGGCAGCGATGTCCTGCCACAATGCAGCAGCCCAGATGGGTTTACCTCTGCGCTGCCAATTGGTCTTCTTCCACTCCTGTAGCCACCCCCACAGGGCATTAGCCACCATCCAGGAGTCCGTGTAGAGATATAGTACTGGCCACTTTTCCCGTTCAGCAATCTTTAGGGCAAGTTGGATCGCTTTTACTTCTGCGAACTGACTTGACTCTCCTTCTCCTTCAGTGGCCTCAACGACTTGTCTTGTGGGACTCCACACAGCAGCTTTCCACTTCCGATGGCTTCCTACCACACGACAGGATCCATCAGTAAAGAGAGCATAACGCCTCTCATCTTCTGGTAACTCGTTATATGGCGGTGCCTCTTGGGCACGAGCCACCTCCTCAGGCCGCACTCCAAAATCTCTACCTTCTGGCCAGTCCATGATCTCTTCCAGGATCCCTGGATGGTTGGGTTTCCTGTCAAGCCCATTGCGTGATTAACGCAACCCATTTACTCCAGGTAGCCCTGGTTGCATGGTGTGTGGAAGGGATGTTTCCTTTGAACATCCAATGTAATACAGGCAGCCGTGGTGCCAAGAGGAGCTGTGCTTCTGTACCAACAACTTCTGAAGCAGCTCGAATCCCCTCATATGCTGCCAGTATCTCCTTTGCAGTCGGAGTGTAGTGGGCTTCTGATCCTCGATATCCCCGGCTCCAAAATCCTAATGGTCGACCTCGAGTTTCACCTGGTATCTTCTGCCAGAGGCTCCATGTGAGTCCGTGATCCCCAGTTGATGTGTAAAGTATATTTTGCACAGCTGGTCCTGTCCGAACAGGCCCAAGAGCTACCGCCCGAGCGATCTCCTGTTTGATGTGCTCAAAGGCTTGTTGCTGCTCAGGACCCCACTGAAAATTGTTCTTCTTTCGGGTCACTCGATAGAGAGGGCTCACAAGCTGACTGTAACCTGGAATATGCATCCTCCAAAATCCCACAAGTCCTAGGAAAGCTTGTGTTTCCTTCTTGTTGGTCGGTGGAGACATAGTTGCTATCTTGTTGACAACATCCAATGGCACATGACGGCGTCCATCTTGCCATTTTATTCCCAAGAACTGAATTTCTCGTGCTGGTCCCTTGACCTTGCTTTTCTTTATGGCAAACCCAGCTCTCAGAAGAATCTCAATTACTCTTTGTCCTTCCTTGAACACTTCTTCTGCCTCATTGCCCCACACAATGATGTCATCAATGTATTGTAGGTGTTCAGGGGCATCACCCTTTTCCAGTGCAGTTTGAATTAGTCCATGACAAATAGCGGGGCTGTGCTTCCACCCCTGGGGCAGTCGATTCCAGGTATACTGGACACCCCTCCACGTGAAAGCAAACTGTGGCCTGCACTCTTCTGCCAGAGGAATTGAAAAGAATGCATTGGCAATGTCGATTGTGGCGTACCACTGGGCTGCCTTTGACTCCAGTTCATACTGGAGCTCTAACATATCTGGTACAGCAGCACTCAGTGGTGGCGTCACTTCATTCAGGCCACGATAGTCTACTGTTAACCTCCACCCTCCGTCAGACTTTCGCACTGGCCATATTGGGCTATTAAAAGGCGAATGTGTCTTACTGATGACACCTTGGTTCTCCAGTTGACGAATCAATTCTTGGATGGGAGCCAGAGCGTCTCGGTTTGTACGATACTGCCGTCGGTGCACGGTCCTCATAGCAATTGGCACCTGTTGTTCTTCAACTTGCAACAGTCCCACAACAAAAGGATCTTCTGAGAGGCCAGGCAGATTAAACAACTGTTTTACCTTTTCTGTATTCACACTGGCCACACCAAAAGCCCATCGGTATCCTTTTGGGTCTTTGAAGTATCCCCTCTTGAGATAGTCAATGCCCAAGGTGCAAGGGGCTTCTGGGCCAGTTACAATGGGATGTTTTTCCCACTTGTCCCCAGTCAAGCTAACCTCGGCCTCCAATACTGATAGTTCTTGACAGCCCCCTGTCACTCCTGAGATCCAGATAGGTTCTGCCCCTCTATAACTTGACGGCATTAGTGTACGTTGTGCCCCGGTGTCAATTAAAGCCTGGTACTTCTGTGGATTTGATGTGCCAGGCCATCGAATCCACACTGTCCAATACACCCGATCATCCCTTTCCTCCTCCTGGATGGAGGCAGGGGCCCTCTATTCCTGTTCTTGGTCGGAGTACTCACTGTCTGACTCTTGCCGTGCCAGGCCGGAGGTTCCTTCTTCAGGGTCAAGGGAGGTGATCTCAGTCTTTCTGTATCTGGGAGATCGCTGGTTACTTCCTTGTGGTTTTACACCAGCTACATTAGCAACCTTCTTAGATGTCTTCTTGTTGGCAGGGGTCTTTCCTCGCAATTCATGTACACGTGCTTCCAACTTAAAGGTGGGTTGACCATCCCACTTCCTCATGTCCTCCCCCTGGTCGCGCAGGAAGAACCAGAGTTCGCCACGTGTCATGCGCCTTGGCTTCCCTTTCCCCCTGACTGGGACAGAAGAGAAATGATTTCTTGGGGAGCTCCTAACATCCAGGGCACTCGCCCGTAGAGATGAGGAGGTACCAAGACTCTCTTCAAAGTTCTGAAGCCAGGAAGAGACTGCCTCCACAGCTGGCGTACATCTTAGTCCTTCTCCTGCATCCATTTCTGGGTAGTACATTGCGGCCAAGCCGGCAGAATACGAGGATGGCGCACCTTTAATCACCTTCCTCCACATGGCCCGTGTGCATGGGACATCCTCTGGATTTTTAGGGGCTTCATCATTATCTGGATCACCATAGATGACTTCCATCACTGCTAATTCTCTCAGGTACTGGACACCTTCATCTGCAGTAGCCCACTTCCCTGGGGTGTGGTCCATAAGATCTTCCTTAAAAGGATACCTTGCTTTAACACTTGAAAGGAGCCGTCTCCACAGACTGCAAATTGCTGTCTCTTTTCCAATTCCCCTTTCAATTCCTCGATTTCTAGCAAGGGAACCCAGCTGTTGGGCTTCCTTCCCTTCCAGCTGTTGAGCATCTGCCCCGTTATCCCAGCATCGCAGCAGCCAGGCAGCGATCCGCTCACCCGGCTGGCGGCAGTAGTCTTGCCGCAGATCTCGCAGTTCTGATGACGTCAGGGACCGGGTAGTTTCCGCCTCCTGTTTCAGTTCTGTTATTCCCTCTTCTGATGCCTTTGCTGAAGGACCAGCTTCTTCCTCCTCTTTCTCCTCCCTTATTAATCGAGGGTATGGGCCTGTTGTTCTCCTTGTCCATTGTTTCTTTTTTACTACGGGGGCAATCTCTGTTGTTGTTACTGTTTGAGTTCCCATGCCAACCACAGCCCTTTGAGAGTGCTGAACTGCGGCTCGGTAAGCACAGGCCAGGCCCCAGTACAGTGCTAGAAGTTGCTGATTCTCACTGGGATAGGCAAGGCACCCCTCTATCAGGTGATGTGTCAGTTTTGTGGGGTTGCTTGCCTGTTCAGGGGTGAGATCCCAGGCTACAGGAGGTGATAACCGTCCTAGGAATCTGCCCAACTCCTTCCACTCCCCCTGCCACCCAGGAACAGGCCGCCTCAGAGCACATTTTGGCACCGATTCACTCAAAATTTGCGTTCTCTTACACCAAGAGCATACCGAGCTCCACACAACCCACAACAGGCGAACAGCATTAACAAAGAGTATCAGTGAACTAACATAAGGATGGCTAAGTACCTCGGGAGCCTGCAAAATAAAACCGCTCATGATGTTCCCGATTCCTTGCAGCATGTTCCCGAGCTTAACAAAATAAAGATAAGCAGCGCAATAAACAAGCCCGTGACCAGCACAAGAGCTTGTTGCTTAATAACTACTATGGCTACAGCACATTTAATATAAAAGTGCCGTTGTTTTGCCCCACGTTGGGCGCCAGAATAGACTGTGATGGTTTGACTCTGGCTAAATGCCAGGTATCCACCAAGTCGCTCTATCACTTCCCCCCCCCCTTCCCTTTGTTTTCTCAACAGGGTAAAGAGGGGAAAGAAGATAAACTAACCCTTGTGGGTGAAACAAAAGCAGTTTTAATATAAGCAAAGCAAAGCAAAAGTCCGCGCACGGAAGCAAAAGCAAACAGATTTACTCTCTACTTCCCATGGACAGGCGATGTGGGGCCTTCTCAGGATCAGGGCTCCCATACGCGTAGTGGTTGCCTCGGAGGACCAAGGGTGACCCCACCCCCTTCCTCCTTTCTCCCAGCTTTACACTGAGCAGACGTCACATGGTCTGGAATGTCCCTTTGGTCGTTTGGGTCAGCTGTCCTGGCTGTGTCCCCTCCCAAGATCTTGCCCACCCCGTCCCACTGGGGGAAATGTCGGAAGGAGCCTTGGTGCTGTGTAAGCCCTGCTCAGCAGCAGCCACCACACCAGGGTGCTGCCAACACCCTGCAGCTCCCAGCATAAACCACAGCACCGTGAGGGCTGCTATAGGGGAAACCAATTCCAGCTCAGCCAGAACCAATACACCATGGACATCGAGTGCCCCTGGCAGACGCCCCGGGGGATCTGACGGATTTCCCTGGGACTGGCCGCGGTCACCCAGGCCAGGACATCTCCTGCAGGAGAGCAGAGCCCCTGGGGAGCTGCTGGGAGAGGCCGGGCAGAGGGGCCCAGGGCACCTGCACTGCCCCAGGCATCTCCTGCCCTATGAGTTAGGGCAGCTGTGTCCTGCAGCTACATCCCACCCTGGTCCTGGAAATATTTTTGTATTTCAAAATTATAATTAAAAAAATATTCATGAAATCCCCCAAACATTGGTATATCAAAACAAAGTAATTTAAAGAGGGAATAACCATAATAAATGCCTGAAGTTCTATTTAAAATTATTCTTATATCTCCTCCTTTCTTCCTTGTTTCATTTTGACTGATAATTTCTAAGCATTTCTATCATACTCATCCCAGGTGGAATCCACGTGGCATGGGAATGCACCAGAAGGAGAAACTCCTTGCTGTCCATCAACAGTGGGAAGGTATTTCAGTCACCAGTGGCATTCAGCTTCCCTGATTACTAAAATGTACAAGTAGAAGCTTCACGGTCCAGACCATGGCCAGCCTCTGTGTGTGTCAAAGCTGGATGCAGCGAGGTGCAGGGGTGATGTAGAGCTGTCTCAGGCAGTGCCTCCCAGGCTCCCCCTGCAGTCAAAGCAGAGTCGGGTATACGGGGACTCTTTGCTCCTTAGGGCTTGGTCTATCCGGGTCTTGAAAACCTGCCAGGATAGAGGACTTCACAATCTCTCCGGGGGACCAACGCTTGTTCCCGTGCTTGGCTCGCCTCATGGTGCAAAAGGGGAGGCCCCCCTGGCTGTGCGGTGCCCCTCGGCCCCCCCTTCTCCAGGCTGAAGAAGCCTGTCAGTAGGAGCCCTGTCCCTGAGCAGAGGCCTGCGAGACCTTCTCAGGAAAGACTAAAGCAAAGGCTGAGCCCCTCATCCCCATCTGTCTCTGCTGCTGTGAAACCCCCTCCCCATTCAGCAGCCCCTGCCACGGGCCATGTTCAGCCTTTTCCTCAAACGCAGCGACTGAAGCTCTGCATTTTGCTCTGGATGTTGCCTGCAGGCCCCTCAGCTCCAGGGGACCTTTGGCTTTCCTAAACACACGCCCCAGCTCAGCTCAGCTCCTATTTCTCAATTCCTCCTTCACAGCCTGTCCTTGCAGCCACCTCCCGATGGCTGTGTCATGGCCCCCACCTGTGACCCATCCCTGCACCAGTGCAGCCCCAGTGCCCAACACATGCCCCCACGGCCCCCCATCAGACACTGCCCAGGACAGGGTGTGTTCGGGGGGGGGAAATGTCCCCCAGCAGACCCCCCCTGCCAGACCTCAGCGTCCATCCCCACCAGCTGTCCTGCTTTGGCAACCCCTATGGCCTGGCCCCAGATAAGTCCCAGCTTTGTCCCAGAAATGTTCCAAAGTGCCGTGCTCTGGGGGCTGCCAAGGTCTGGGCAAGAAGAGAGGCTGGGGCAGGGCTGGCTCCTCCCCTGACACAGGCACCGAGACCAGTAGGAGGAAGGAGATGGGCACCGAGCAAAACCGCCCATAAACCGGCGTGAGTGGGCAGTGCTGGAAATGGCCGACGGGAGGGACTGGGGGGTGATGAAGGCCCATGTCACCAAGGGCACAGAGCAGCCCCTTCCCTCCTGCACCTCCATGTCTTCGATCCCTTCCACAAGCCCTGGCTCTGCACCACAAATGTCCTGGTGTGAGTCCTCACCCTGCGAGGTCACACCGTGCCAGTTATATGCTCCTGGTTTTATATCCCCAGTAATTTCCAGCCCAGCCCAGCTCCCGCCAAGCTCTCCCACCTCCCCTGCTCACTCTCCAACTCTCTCCCCGGCACAGCCCAGTCTGAGTTAGTCCCAAGGCAGTGCCCACTGCAGGGTGCTCTGGGCACTCACCCCACAGCCGCAGCCCCTCTGAAGGGCACAGCAGCTCCTCGGGGGCAGGGAGGGGTCAGCCCCAGAGATGGGAGGCACCCATGGCACAAGGAGAAGCAGGTCAGGGGCACCCTGTGTCCCCTGCTCTCCTCTCCAGCAGATCCTGAGGGGTCTGCAGCCACTCCGTGCTATCCCTTCAGATCAGAACAGGAGAAGAGTCTTCAGCTGGTGCAGCCAGAAAGGTGTTTAAATTCACTTTTTTCCTGCCCTGGTTAGGATTGATGTAAGACAAAGATTTGGGTGTTCATTTATTTTTCTTAAAGACACAGAGTCCATGATTCCTCCTTTGGACAAAGTCCCTGATTCACACAAAAAGGGTGGATACTAAAGTAGGAGGGAAGGTGTAATGGAATGTCTTTGGAGATCACATCATCACAAATGGAAAAAGGAAAAAATATTTATATAAGGAAGGAAATAAATGCTTGATTTATCATGATATATACTGGGAGTCATTTCCAAAGAATGGTTGACAGTCTATGGCTGCTGAAAAACAGCCGAACACTTTCCTGAGAGAATCCTTGATCTCCTGGTTCCTCATGCTGTAGATGAGGGGGTTCACTGCTGGAGGCACCACCGAGTACAGAAATGACACCACCAGGTCCAGGGATGGGGAGGAGATGGAGGGCGGCTTCAGGTGGGCAAAAAATGAAGTGCCAACAACCAGTGAGACCACGGCCAGGTGAGGGAGGCACGTGGAAAAGGCTTTGTGCCGTCCCTGCTCAGAGGGGATCCTCAGCACGGCCCTGAAGATCTGCACATAGGACACCACAATGAACACAAAACACCCAAAAGCCAAACAGGCACTGACCATGATAAGCCCAACTTCCCTGAGGTAGGAGTGTGAGCAGGAGAGCTTGATCTGGGGGATTTCACAGAAGAACTGGTCCAGGGTGTTGCCCTGGCATAGAGGCAGTGAAAATGTGTTGGCCGTGTGCAGGAGAGAATTGAGGAACCCAGTGCCCCAGGCAGCTGCTGCCATGTGGACACAAGCTCTGCTGCCCAGGAGGGTCCCGTAGTGCAGGGGTTTGCAGATGGCAACGTAGCGGTCGTAGGACATGATGGTGAGGAGATAAAACTCTGCTGAGATCAAGAACAGAAAGAAAAAGAGCTGTGCAGCACACCCCAAGTAGGAGATGTGCCTGTTGTGCCAGAGGGAGTTGGCCATGGCTTTGGGGAGAGTGGTGGAGATGGAGCCCAGGTCGAGGAGGGAGAGGTTGAGGAGGAAGAAGTACATGGGGGTGTGCAGGCGGTGGTCACAGGCGATGGCGGTGATGATGAGGCCGTTGCCCAGGAGGGCAGCCAGGGAGATGCCCAGGAAGAGCCAGAAGTGCAGGAGCTGCAGCTCCCGTCTGTCTGCGAATGCCAGGAGGAGGAACTCGGTGATGGAGCTGCCGTTGGACATTTGCTGCCTCTGGACATGGAGGACTGTCAAAGGAGGAAACAACAGTGACAATTTAGGGGTAACTCTTCTGACCAAAATCAGTGTCATTTCCCAATGCCCCTCTCCCTACTGTACCCATGCTCCCATTTTTCGTTTTCTAGGACAATTTCCCTCTGTTATGTTACTGGAACTCCAGCTGACACTGGATTAATGTACCTTGAGCAGCAGGGCCTCTGCCCACAGGCTGCCCATGCGTCAGCCCTGCTCTGCAGCAGCGAGTTTGTGTAAACACTGCGGGCAGGAGCCAGAGCAGGTGTTCGACTTTCTGATATGTGAGCATTTGTAATGCAAAAGGGCCTGTCAGCATCTGCACTGCCAGGGCTGAGGAACGAGGACGGCAGAAGGCAGTTAGAGACATTTGGATTTTTGAAGCTCCCTCCATCTCACCTGGTGAGTGTTCCTGGATGTCAGAATCCCTCAGCGTTTCTGCTGCACCCAGGGAGAACAGAGCGAGTCCTGCAAGGCAAGAGGATGGCCTGTGGCTTAGTGCAGAGTGAGGGCAGCTGCTCTGTCCCTCCGACTTGATCTGAGCTGCCCTGCTCAAACATGAGAACTCCATTTCCATTTCTCCCCCCAAATTCCACAAAGACAACTATAATCACAGAAAAAAGAAAGATCCTTATGTTTTAACTAATCCCTGCCTTGACATTCCAGCTATAAATCATCATTGGAACTGTCCTGGGGGTGATGTGGGGCTGTGAGCAGCCCTGCCCCAGGCAGCACCCTCTCCACAGCAGCAGGACCCTGCCCTGCCGGGGTCTCTCCTGCCCCCCACAGCTGCTCCCCCCGGCGCCGTGGGCAGCTCCCCGGGCAGGCTGAGTGCTGACCCTGGCCGGCGGCAGAGTCCCTGCCCCAGCACACAGCCCCGGGGGTGCAGGGACCCTGCTCGGAAGGACAGCCCTGGGCACCCCCGGCTGCACCCGCGCCTGCACCCCCTGCAGCCGTCCCCGGGAGAAGGCAGAGCCATGGCCTGTCCCTCTGGCAGCGCAGCAGGGAAGCCCTGCTCGGGAGCACGGCCTCCTTCTCCAGACACCAGGGAGATTCCTGGGGCTGTGCCGGCCTCACCACATCCCTCCGCACCTGCAGCTGCCCTGCCCCGCACCCACAGACTGACGGTGTCACGGGCTGGGAAGATTTCTCCTGCAGTGAGCTCTCAGCACCCTGCCAGTGCCGTCTGCCTCTGCCCTCTCTGTGCCCGGCTCCTCTGCCCTCGGTGCCTGCAGGCAGTGCCCTCAGCCCTGCTGCGCTTTGCAGAGGAGCTGCTCCTGGGCAGAGCTGGCTCTCTGCAGCGCTGACCACTTGCCCTCAGCTCCCTCCAGCCCAGCAGCCCGGCCCAGCATCACAGCAGAATGCAAGCCCAAGGCATTTTAATGACTCCTTGAGGAGGGTTGGTCTGAGTCCACGGACCTCAGACAGTGATTGGATGATGAAGGTGCCAGTCAGGAAGTCAAAGCCAGAGGCCAACTGCAAAGTTTCTTGGAGTGTTAATGGCTCCCAGTGAGGACCGTTCCTGACAAACCTCCTGCGGGGCTGGTTACAGCAGAAAACTCCCGGCAGAGATGACAGGGAAACAAAGGCCCTGTCAGTGTGGAACAGATTCTGAGCAAACCTGGGTGTGTTACAGGGAGCAAAGGGCCACGCCCTGACCCCCAGCCCCTGGGAAGTCAGATGCTGTTCCTCAGGGCTCTTCCTGGGGCAGGGTGATGTGGGGATGGGCAATGCCAAGGGCAGGACTATGGTCCAACCCCTGCCAGGCTCTCGGCTGGGGAAGGGGAGGCCATGAGACCCAGTGCTGGGAGGGGAAGGGGCTTCCTCATGGCCACCAGTGGCAGAGACACCAGCCAGAGCCAAGGGCAGAGAGAGCTCAGCTCTGCTGGGGGATGCTCAGACTTTGCTCACGCCTCTGTCGTCTCCACCACAGGCTGTCCCACCGTGTCCCACACCTGCACCTCTTTCTCTGCCGGCTGGAGACGTCCACCCAGCTCCCACACCCTGCTCTCCCCTGAGCATCTCCCTTCCTTTCCTGAGATCTCTGCGTCCTCCCTGCCTGCTCCTTGACACACAAAGCCTGGGGCTGCTCCAGTCTCCCTCGGGGTGACCTGTTCCACCACAGCACTGCCCTTCCAGGGACATTGCTCTCTGCCCAGCCTGGGCCTCCTCAGCTGCACTTGGCGGCATTAGTCCTTTCTCACGCTGTATCTTACTACAAAGGAAAATTCTTTTCCCGATGCCCCCACCTCCACCCCTTTTATCCCTCCCTATCCCATTGGTTTGCTCCCTTCAGACATCTCATCCCTGGCATCTCTTTCATGTCCTCTCTGGGGTCCCCAAATCCCCTCCCTTGAATCCCTCCCGAGGCCTTTCCTTCCCTCTCTCCCCTCACTCCTTCACTGTCCATCCTGTCCCCTGCAGGAGTGTCCCCGGATCCCCTGCCTTGATCCCCCACTCCCAAACACTCTCCAGTCCCATTGGGTTTGTCCTCTGCACTCCTCTTCCTTCTGTCCCCAACAGCCACTCTGCTTGCAGTCTCCGTGTCCCTCCACTTGAATTCCTTTCATCCTCACTTGCACTCGACACAGTCCTGTCCCGGCAACCCCTCCAGCCCCGTACCCTGGTGTCCACTAATTCCCCCCAGTGCCCTGTCTTTGGGTCTCCCCCACCTCCACCCCTCCCCTTTGGAGGACATGAATTCCTCACTCTCTCCTTGTCTCCGTCCCCACCCCTGGCCCTTGCATGGACAGGTATCCCCGGGGACACTTGGAGGAATGGGGCTGGGCAGGGCAGAAGGGATTTTCCTGCTCAGACCAGGGGAAGCCATGGGCCTGTGGGGACTGGGGAAAGCTGTGCCCACCCCCAGCCCACCAAGATCCAGTCCAGAGCACCCCTTTGCTCTTCTTCCCGAGGCATTCCTCAAAGCGAGAGCAGGTTATGGCGTGGTGGTAATTAGTGGGGTGGACTTGGAGGGCCTCCAGTCTGGGCAACTGGAGGGCACTTTGGTTCTCCCATCCCTTGCTGGTACTGGGGACATCCCAGCAACCATTGAGGTCTTGTGGTGTCTCTACAGGGGAACTGAACAAGGCAGGCACCATGAGTTCTGCTGCCCTCAGACCCTCCCCTCCCATGGCCATGACACTCCAGGGCATCCCAGTGTGCCCCAGTAACAGCCTGGGTTTTACCACCTAACCCTCGGAAGCCCTTGTTCCCACACTCTGACCCCGTCCCCCTGAGTCCCTATCCTAACCCTGACTTGGTCTGTCTGGCCCTTGGGGGCAGCACAGGCCCTGCAGGGTTCTAGAGCAGCCGTAAGGCCTTGGAAGCGGAACGTGAGGTGACCTGTATCTGATCCCCTCGTGGGCCACGAGGAGGAGCTGGTGTGGAGCGCTGGGATGAGCTCAGCTGTGCCTCAGGATCTCGTGGGCCAGCAGCAGGTGCATGGCTGTGAAGGCAGCTGTGAGGTCACACCTGCCGCAATCCCTGGCAGGCCAGCAGCAGGCTTGGGTGCTGGTTTGCACAAGGACAGGGTTTTGATCCCGGTGCAGGGAGCTGTGCAGATCCCACCCCTGGAACTGTTCTCTCATTGTGCCCCTGTGAGCTCTTTCCGTGTTACCAGTTACAGTGCTGCTCTCACAAGGGTTTTCTTGCTCCTGCTGCCCCCAACAGAGGATGTTCCCACGGGCGTGTGCTGCTGCTTTTGTATAAAGGTCAGGACATGCCGATGGCGGGATGGCCAGGGGCAGGTGGTGTGAGAGACGAGAAACCAGGCCTGTGAGAAACTAAGACAAACAACCTGGGAAAGCAAAAGTTGAGGCTGATTGAAGAAATGCCCCAAACACTCGCAAGACAAAACTCTGAGTCCCAGGGTGCATTCTGTGGAGGCCCAAGCTGACAACGCTGCCCGATGTAGCTGGGGGAGAGAGCCCTGTGGAGACAGGACGGCTCTGCCCTGGGGCACCTGGGCACATTGCAAGGGCCATGTGTCCGGTGAATGAACTTTGCTTCATTATCCACAAAATGCATATTAAAGTTGACACCCCTCAATATAGTAATGAGGGCTGACATGACCATGCTAATGACATCATCCCATGAAACACCTTACCCCTCCCTGTACATGGGATACGTAGCTCTGTGGGTCGACCTAGGGGACGGACCCAAGGAAAATGGGTATAAATCAAAGGGGGGAAGAAAGGACTCGCTCTCTCTCCCTGCCCCCCACCCCCACCCCCCCCACCCCCCGACCGTCTGGAGAAAGCAGTGAAGCGAAGAAGACGAATGCCAGCGAAGAAGACGGCCGCCTCCTGGAACCCTCGCCGGCGGGATCAGCGCAGGAACCCAGACCGGTGATCTGTATTCCCCCATTCCCTCTGTCTCCCTATTTTCCTTTTTCTATTAAGAAATGCAAAGCATATTATATTGCTCGCCACAACTTGCTCTGTACTTAGCCAATTATGATGTGTTCAATTAGTGCATTGTAGGTAGTTAATAAATGCTTGAACTTGGAGACTTGTTGTCCGCTCCAATTGGGGATTTGCGAATCTGAGTCACTTGTCCCCCTCGTCGGAGCGGGACGTGACATGACCAGATGAAATTCATCATCTCGAGGAGATGAAGTCCCTGCTCAGGGGAAGACGGAACCCCCCAAACTCATCTCCATCTTCTTTTAGTCAACCTGCGAGTCCGAGCTCCCTCAGACCTTCCCAGAGCGGCTCTTGGCCGTTGGAGAAGACCCAAAAGCTGCGCTGAAGCCATTTAAATGCTCCTCCGTCGGGAAAGGACAGAAATCGGCCGCTCTCAGCCCTTTCCCTTCCACTGTTTTTTGCCTTAATTTGCCTTCTTTGGGGGCCAATTTGAGCCATGAAGTTTGGAAAACTTCGGTGGGAGACCTAACAGATTTACCCTTGATGGTGATGTCCAAGGTTTCACTTGGGGGGGACAGCACCCACATCCCCCCACCTCCTCTTCCACCCCGCAGCTGAATTTCCCACCAAAATTCCTGGGACTTTTGGGGAAAAAAGCTGGGAAAAATTCCCATTGTTCCTAATTTTGACACCCCTTAGGCCTGGCGGGATCTGAACCCACCTCCTGTAGAAGCGAAACTTCAACTTGATGTCGTCTCTGGAGGCCGCGCAGGTAGAGGCGGAGCGGGTCGTCCTCACTCACCACCCCGCTGGGAGGGTCTACGCTCAACTGGGGAAGGGACGCATGCTCTGGGAATAAAAGTCGGGGGGGAGGAAAACTGGCTTAAAAACGGTAATTTTGGTCAAAACGGTCATCGGGGCACGGCTTGAGTTGGCCAAAAGTTGGCTTCTGCTCAACCAACTTGGCCATGAAAAGCAAACCAAGGTGTTTTGGGGTTTAGGGTGGTTTCACCAAACCGGTGGCTCTTTGCCGTGGCCAAAACCGGTAGGATTTAGCCAAAAAAATGCAGCGCTACCTTTGACAAGGACGTCGATGGGTTGGCTGAGGTAGGACGGGATCCACCGGCCTCCGATTTCCTCCTTGTAGCCGCAGCTGAAGTTGCCAGTGTGGTTGTGGACACTGGTCGCCACCCGCGGTTGGGCCCCAGTCTTCCATAAGGTCAACTCAACCCCGTCGATGACTTTGACCTCGTCCTTGTAGAAATTAAACCTCCGCTCCCTGTCCCCTGCCGGGGCTGCGCAGAGGAAGACGAGGGCTTGGCCTTCAATGGCGACGCAGCTGGAAGGCGTCAAGGTCAAGGTGGGTTGAAGCGGATGGTCTGAAAGGTGAAAGAGAAACGTCAGATGAAGGTTTTTGGGTAGGATTCAAGTATTCCTTCACCAACTTGGTGAACTTTGGCGGGGAGCTGAGGGGAATTTGGCTTTGCCATGGGGGGATTTAAGGAGAAAAAGGCCCTTTCTGAGGCCAAAAGCGGGGAAATCGGTGGGAGGAGGCCAACGGGGCGAGATCTCACCTACCTTTGACATTGATGATGATGGATTTGCTCTCGTGGGACCGAATGAGTTGGCGGTGGCGGTTGATGAGGGTGTAGGTGCAGGCGTGCGAGCCGCCGTCCTTCAGCGTCGTCAGGTTGAAGGTGTAGACGTAACTCCTCTTTGTTGTCCGGACGTCCACGGCCCAACCGCTCGTTCCTGAAAATTGGAAACCTCGGATTTTTTCTTCGGACCAAGGAGAAACGCAACGGAGGGAGACGTTGTCGCCAAGGAGGTACTCGGTCTTCTCCGGTGTCACCGTGATGTTGGGAGGAGCAGGAGGGACGTCTGGGGAGGAAGGGTCGAGGTGGGCAAAAGGGAAGAAAGATAGGGGTGGAACAAAGGGGAAAAAAGGGGCATTGTTGGCTGTCTCGGAGTCTTCTGGGTGAGGTGGGAGCGGTGGAGTTGGGGTGGGGGGAGTTGGTTTCGAAGAGGAGGGGGAGATGTGGAGGTTAAAAGAGGGTTTTTAACCCAAAATGTGCACCCTCGGAGAGCAAGGGGTGGGGCCAAGAGGCAATGTTGGAACAGATCGAGGAGGAAGCACCAAATTTTCTTAGAAATGGGTGATTTTTTTGGGAGAAGACCTGAGGGGTGAATGAATTTAGGAGAAACCACCAAACTCTTTTTAAAATGGATATTTATGTGTACAGAGGAGATGAGAGGGAATTGGATGGAGGATCAACCACTGAATTCTCTTAAAAATGGGTATTTTGTTACTGCAGGAGTTGTGACATGGCCTGATTGAGGAGTAACCAACCCAATCTCCTCAAAATTGGTATTTTGGTTGGTGGTAGAGATGAGACGGGACGAAACCGAGGAGAAACCACCTAATTTCTTTGAAAATTGTTATTTTTGTAGCTGGAGGATTGGAGGGGGCCCAAGTGGAGGAGAAACTGCCAGATTCTCTTAAAATACAGATGTGTGTTTAGCATCGAGTTCCTCAGGGTTTTGTGGCAAAAGATGGTGGTGATTGTGGGTCGGGGGATTCCAGGTGGTGATGTGGCCCAAAGGCGAGGTGGAAACTCGTTGTTTTCCCCCCAGATTTGTTACCTGTACGTGCTGCTAGCGGGAGGAGTATCTGGAGAGAGGCTTGTACAGGTTTAACCCCTGCTGGGATGGGAGAGCACGTTGCCGTTGCCCCTCCCCCACCCGCGGCCGGTCGGGCTGGAAGTTAGGCACAGACCCGGGCTATAGTAACAAGGAATTTAATACAACAGAGTGATAGAACAATCTGAACAACAACAGTAACAGTGATAACAACAAGAAACAGCAATAACAGTGAACAAGACAAAAGATATACAGAGAAATACCGCAAAATGGTCAAGGAGCAAGCCCGCCGCCTGTATGGCAAAACCCAAAACCAGAAGCGAAAGTAAAAAGGCTCCGCCCCTGGACCTGACGTCAGCATGGTATGAATAACCCGGCTGGAGATCCCTTCCCCCTCTCTCTCTGATGGGGAAAAACTTGACCCTATCCCAGCTGAACCAGGACATAATCCACCCCTTTATTCTATACCATCTGCGTCATGTCCAGCTGCCAGTTAGCAGTTAACAATAACAAAGTAATAATTTACACCGGCACAGCATAATTTACGGCATGTTCTCGCCCAGAATCAAGTCCCCCTGGGGTACGCATCGGACCTCTCCATCGTCCTGCATCACCCATCAGGTGCACCCAGGTCCTTGGGCAAAAGCAATCCCGTGGATGGGTTTGCCTTTACCTTTGCCTGGCGCAGGACTAAACCAGACCATTTTTCCCAATATATTCCTCATGCGCACCACAGGGACTTTATCCCCATCTACAGCACGGGGAGGTTTCGACTGAGCCGGGCCAGCTCGACTGGCAGACCCTCTTGTGTTGACTAGCCAGGTGGCCTTTGCTAGATGCATGTCCCAGTCTCTGAAGGTCCCACCTCCCAGTGCTTTCAATGGGGTTTTTAACAGTCCATTGCAGCGCTCGATCTTCCCAGAGGCTGGTGCGTGGTAGGGGATATGGCAGACCCACTCGATGCCATGTTCTTCTGCCCAGGCACTTATGAGGTTGTTACGGAAGTGGGTCCTGTTGTCTGACTCAATTCTCTCTGGGGTGCTGTGTCGCCACAGGACTTGGGTCTCAAGGCCCAGGATGGTGTTTCGGGCAGTGGCGTGGGGCGCTGGGTAAGCTTCCAGCCATCCAGTGGTTACTTCCACCATTGTGAGCACGTGGCGCTTCCTGTGGCGGGTCTGTGGCAGTGTGATGTAGTCCATCTGCCAGGCCTCTCCATATCTATATTTCAGCCATCGCTCTCCATTTCTCTGGGGCTTCACCCGCTTGGCATGTTTGATTGCAGCACACGTCTCACACCCGTGGATGATCTCTGCAATGGTGTCAAAGGTGAGGTCCACCCCTCGATCTCGAGCCCACCTGTATGTTGCATCCCTACCTTGGAGGCCCGAGGTCTCGTGGGCCCACCGGGCTATGAACAGTTCACCTTTGCGCTGCCAGTACAAGTCCACCTGAGCCACTCTGATCTTAGCAGCTTGGTCTGCCTGCTGGTTGAGTCGATGTTCATCAGTGGCCCGACTCTTGGGTACGTGGGCATCCACATGGCGCACCTTCACCACGAGGTTTTCCGCACGGGCTGCAATGTCCTGCCACACTTCAGCAGCCCAGACGGTTTTACCCTTACGTTGCCAGTTGTTCTGCTTCCATTGCTGCAGCCATTTCCACAGGGTATTCGCCACTGCCCACGAGTCGGTGTAGAGGTAGAGCCTTGGCCACTTTTCCCGCTCAGCAATATCCAAAGCAAGCTGGACGGCTTTCACCTCTGCGAACTGGCTCTATTCACCCTGTCCCTCAGCAGCTTCAGTGACCCATCGTGTGGGACTCCACACAGCAGCCTTCCACCGTTGATGTTTTCCCACAATGTGACAAGACCCATCAGTGAACAGGGCATATCGCTTCTCCTAATCTGACAGCTCGTTATATGGTGGGGCCTCCTTAGCACGTGTCACCTCCTGTTCTGGTGACATCCTGGAATCTTTGCTCTCTGGCCAGTTCCTAATCACCTCTAGTATCCCTGGGCAGCTGAGATTCCCTATTCGAGCCCGTTGTGTTGCCAACGCAACCCATCTACTCCACATGGCATCGGTTGCATGATGCGTGGAGGAGGCCTTTCCTTTGAACATCCACCCCAGCACCGGCAGTCGGGGTGCCAGGAGGAGCTGTGTTTCAGTGCCGACCACTTCTGAGGCAGCCCGAACTCCTTCGTACGCTGCCAGTATCTCCTTCTCAGTTGGTGTGTAATTAGCTTCAGAGCCTTTGTATCCCCGGCTCCAAAAGCCCAGAGGTCGGCCTCGCGTCTCCCCAGGTGCTCTCTGCCAGAGGCTCCAGGTAGGGCCATTCTCCCCAGCTGCGGTGTAGAGCATGTTCTTAACCTCCTGCCCTTCCCGGACTGGCCCGAGGGCTACTGCTTGGGCAATCTCCCGTTTAATCTGTTCAAAGGATTGTTGTTGCTCAGGGCCCCATTCAAAATCGTTCTTCTTACGGGTTACGTGGTAGAGAGGGCTCACAATCAGGCTGTAGTTCGGGATGTGCATCCTCCAGAACCCCACAGCGCCCAGGAAAGACTGAGTCTCCTTCTTAGAGGTTGGTGGGGCCATGGCTGTTATCTTGTTTATCACCTCCACTGGGATGTGGCGACGCCCATCTTGCCATTTTATCCCTAGGAACTGAATTTCCCTTGCAGGCCCCTTGACTTTCTTTTGCTTAATGACAAAGCCGGCCATCAGGAGGATTTCAATTATCTTCTTCCCTTTCTCAAAGACCTCCTCGGCTGTGTCCCCCCATACCATGATGTCATCAATATACTGCAGGTGTTCTGGAGCCCCACCTTTCTCCAGTGCAGTATGGACCAGTCCATGGCAAATGGTGGAGCTGTGGTTCCACCCCTGGGGCAATCGATTCCAGGTGTACTGGATGCCTCTCCAAGTGAACGCAGACTGTGGCCTGCACTCTGGCGCTATCGGAATGGAGAAGAAAGCGTTAGCAATGTCAGTCGTGGCGTACCACTTGGCTGCCTTCGACTCCAGTTCATACTGGAGCTCCAGCATGTCCGGCACTGCAGCACTCATCGCTGGCGTAACTTTATTCAGGCCACGGTAGTCCACAGTTAGCCTCCATTCGCCATTGGCCTTTCTCACCGGCCATATAGGGCTGTGGAAGGGTGAGTGAGTTTTGCTGATCACCTTCTGGCTTTCTAGTTGGCGGATCAGCTGATGGATGGGGACCAGGGAATCTCGGTCGGTGCGGTACTGCCGCCGGTGCACCGTCCTGGTAGCAATCGGCACTCGCTGCTCCTCACCCTTAAGCCGCCCCACCACTGAGGGATCCTCTGAGAGGCCGGGTAAGGTGGACAACTGTTCCACCTCCTCCAGGGCAGCCACACCAAAAGCCCACCGGTACCCTTTTGGGTCTCTGAAGTGCCCTCTCCTGCGGTAGTCTGTGCCCAGGATGCACGGGGCGTCTGGGCCAGTCACAGTGGGGTGCTTATGCCAGTCCCTCCCAGTCAGGCTCCCTGCAGCTTCCAGTAGGGTCAGCTGCTGGGATCCCCCTGTCACTCCGGAGATGCAGATGGATTCAACCCCACTGTAGCTCGATGGCATCAGGGTGCACTGAGCGCCAGTGTCCACCAAAGCCTTATACTCTTGTGGGTCTGACGTGCCAGGCCATCGGATCCACACTGTCCAGTAAATCCCATTATCCCTTTCCTCCACCTGGCTGGAGGCAGGGCCCCTCCAATCCTGCTCAGCGTCACTCACTTCTTGCAAGAATGATTCACTGGTCCCCTCAAGAGGGTCAGACATAACGTTCACCATTCTGTTCTGCCTGGGGGATTTCTGACTGGACACTGGAGCTGCGCTCCTCTTGGAGGACTCCCCTTTGGTGATGGTCTTCCCTTTCAGCTGCTCTACTCGTGCAGCCAGGGCAGCAGTGGGCTGTCCATCCCACCTCCTCATGTTTTCTGCATGGTCGCGGAGGAAAAACCACAGGGTGCCTCGTGGTGTGTACCTTCTGCTGCTTTTCTCTTGGGTGAGGAAACGTTTACTTCTAATGGCTGAGACATCAGCCCGTGCAGGTGGAACGTAGGACATGTCCTCTTCCATTTTCTGGACCCTCTGAGACAGTTCCTCCACAGCTGAGACCAGGGAATGCTGAGATGAAGGGAGATTTCCCTCATATTGCCGGAGCTGGCCAACCACTCCATCCACTGTCAGAGTCTGGGTGTCTGTCCACCAGGACACTATTGCCAATGCTTTCGAGTGCGCTTCTGGTGCGCTCTTCAGGAACTGTCGCCACATCAGGTGTGTGCAAGGGGCCTGATCTGGGTCCATGGGTGCCTGCTCATCATTCAGATCACCATAGATCATCTCAAACACAGCCAGCTCCCTGAGGTTCTGGATGCCTTTCTCAGTGCTGGTCCGTTTGCCTAGCTGACATAGGAGATCACCCTTGTAGGGGTGCCTCTCCCTTACACTGAGCAGGCGTCGCCTCCAAAGGCTGAGGCTTTGAGTCTGTTTCCCTATTTCCCTATCAATGCCAGCATCCTTGGCCAAAGATCCCAGCTGCCTGGCCTCTCTCCCCTCCATCTCAAAAGCACTGGCTCCATTGTCCCAGCATCGGAGCAGCCAGGTGCAAATCTGCTCGCCTCCCAGGCTGCCAAAATCTCTCCGCATATCTCGCAGCTCAGTCGGAAACAGAGATCGGACAGTCACCTCTGGCCCTTCCTCCTGTTCCCCTGATGGGCCTGGCTCATCCTCATCCCTCACTCTGCCAACAGACTTTCTGGTATATTTTGGTTTCTGTATCGGGGCGACTGATCCCGGAACTGGCTGGCTTTCTGGCCCAGTCTGTGTGCTGGTGGAGGCGACTGAGACTGGCTCTGCCTGTGCCCCCGGTTCAGATATTGTTTGTGTGGCCTTTTCCTCCCCTTGAGGGCAGCGGGTGGTATTAAAGAGGACACGGTAGGCATGGGCAAGTCCCCAACACATTGCAGCGAGTTGTGTCTCCTGGGTTTTGCCCGTTTGGTAACACACCCTTTCTAAGCACTCCATCAGCTTCTCAGGGCTCTGCATTTGCTCAGGAGTGAAGTTCCAAAGCATTGGGGGTGCCACCGACTCAGGCCTTTGCCCATCTTCTCCCACACCCCTTGCCACTCACTGCTGTCTGACCTCGGGCAGGTTTCCGGGCACGGCTATTGTTAGAGAAGTGCCGCATGGCCAAAACCGAAATCAGGCAGGCATTCAGAAGGCATTGTGCCACAATCACTCTGGCCTGCAGGCTCCGAGGATAACTGAAACTCCCCAGAGCCGAGAGGATCTCTTCCCCTGGCTCACCCATAGAGGGGGTGAGACCCCTAACAAAAGCCCAGGCAGCAAACAGGTACCGGCCCGCCCCACACACAGCGATACAAAGGCAGCAGAAGTGTTCGATAGCCCCTATAACAACATGAGACCCTGGATACATTTCCCACCAATAACAAACGCCACCACTGGGATCATACACTGGATAGAAGGATTAATCCAGCCCCACCACGCAAGCAAGTGGGCCAGCATTGCAAACATTTTCTTATCAAATAAACACGAATACAAACAGAAAGATTACACCCAACAGATTGCTCTGTCACACTCTGGTCAGGGTCTGCCCCACGTTGGGCGCCAATTGTAAATGTGTAAGGTTTAACCCCTGCCCGGATCGGAGAGCACGTTGCTGTTGCTGCTTTCCCCCACCCTCTGCCAGTCGGGCTGGAAAGTTAAGCACAGACTCCGGCTAAAATAAGAAGAAAATTTCATACAACAGTGTGATCAAACAATCTGAATAGTAGCAGTGGCAATGATAACAACAAGAAACAGCAATAACAGTGAACAAGACAGAAGATATACAGAGAAATACCGCAAAATGGTCAAGGGGCAAGCCCGCCGTGTGTATGGCAAAACTCAAAACCAGAAGCGAAAGTAAAAAGGCTCCGCCCCTGGACCTGACGTCAGCATGGTATGAATAACCCGGCTGGAGATCCCTTCCCCCTTGCTCTCTGCTGGGGAAAAACTTGACTCTATCCCAGCTGAACCAGGACAAGAAAGCTGTGGGAAACAGTGTCAAAGGCCTTGCTAAAGTCAAGGTAAACAGCACCCACAGCCTTTCCCTCATCCAATCAGCAGGTCGCCCTGTCATAGAAGGAGATCAGGTCTGTCAGGCAGGACCTGCCTTTCATAACCCCGCTGACTGGGCCTGATCCCCTGCCTGTCCATTAGATGACTTGTAATGGCACCCGAGGTGACCTGCTCCATCACCTTCCCTGGCACCCAGGTCACACGGACAGGTCTGTAGTTCCCTGGATCCTCCTTCCTGCCTCTCCTGTAGATGGGTGTCCCATGTGCCACTCTCCAGTCCAATGGGCCCTCCCCAGTCAGCCATGACTCAGGTAAAGCACGGACAGTGCCTTGGCGAGCACATCTGCCAGCTCCCTCAGCACCCTTGGGTGTAACCCACCCGCTCCCACAGCCTTGTGTGCATCCAAGCGGTGCAGCAGGTCTCTGACCACCTCCTCTTCCCCTGCGCTGCCCTCAGCCTGCTTCCCCTGCCCATCTCCCGGCTCCTGGGGCTGGGGGTCCAGGGAACAGCCACTTCCACTGCTACACGCTGAGGCCAAGTAGGCCTTGAGCACCTCAGCCTTTCCCTCAGCCTTAGTTGCCAGGTTTCCCTCTGCATCCAGCAAAGGAGGGAGATTTTCCCTCATCCTCCTTTTGCTGTGAACGAATTTATAGAAACATTTTTGTTATCCTAAACAGCTGCGGCCAAGTTGAGCTCTAGCTGTGCTTTGCCTCTCCTCATGTTCTCCCTGCAGAGCTTCACGACATCTTTATAGTCTTCCTGAGAGAAGAGTTGCCTCCTCTGGGTCATGGGCACAGTTGTTAAACTCTCCAGGTCCCAGAAGTGTCCCCTGTGCTGCCCCACAACGCCCCGGTATCTCCCACTGACCTCCAGGTAGGGGTGACCCCTTCCCCACAGCTCTCTGAGCCTGATCCTCCAACGGGTGTTTTACCCATCTCGTTGCCGACCCAGCCCGCCTGTAACGGCCTGACTTGGGTACGAGAATATTGAGGGAGACTGTGTCCAATGTCTTGCTGAGTTGGAGGTACATGACACCCACTCTCTCCCCTCACGTCCCAACGCAGCCACTTCCCCATGAAGGCAATCCGGCTGGGGAGCCATGATGTCCCCTTGGGAGGTCCATGCCGACGGCGTTTGGACACAATCTGCTCTTTTGGGTGCCCGGGAATGTCACCCCAGAGGACTCATTGCAAGGGTCACTCCTCACCACAGTGACCTTGTGCAGCCAGTGGGTGCTGGGGGGCACTTCTGGCCTCCTTCAAAGGTGGGGGCAACATTGGCTTGTCCTCACCCACAAGAGATGTCTCCCAGTACTGGGACCTTTTCAGAGGGATATTCCACAGAAATATTGATCTTCTCCTGTAACTTCATTGCACCTCTCTGCTGCTACATGGTGTATCAAATCTCTTTAAACTTTTGTGTATTTTCACCTGTCCCAATAGAATGACCATTTCTGAAGCCAACTTTTCAGATGCAAACTCTCTAGAAAAAGGGCCTTTTCATTATTCTTTAGTTTTCTCCTCCCCTGACTTTTGTTCATTCAGATTCCTCTCAGCTCGCGAGCTGCTGCTTTCAACTTCAGGTGCTTAAAATCTTACCTCTCTCTCAGCAGACTAATTGTCTCCTTGGCCAACTCCTCCAGTATGTTTATCTCTACATTTTTCTATCTGCACACCGAAAATATTTCTCATAAAATTACCCCTTGTAGAAAGGCAACCTCATTGGAGATTATACTTAACTTATAGGAGAGAAATGTATTTTATTTTGGATGAACCTTGATGATGTTTGACTTTTCCTTGCTTACAAACAGCAGAAATCCTTCTGCGCCCGTGTGCAGGCGGTTCTCCAAGGACAGCAGGGGGGAGATTGTGCAAAGGAGCTGTAACCTCCCGCTGCAGAGATCAGAGGAGAAATCTGATGTAAGGAGAGATGATGCGAGTCCCAGGCGGCTGAGGAGAGAAATGCTGGGACTGGGGGTGAGGACAAAGGTTGTCCGGACTGTGTTGGACCCCAAGGGACTGTCCAGGAGATCTCCCGAGGAGATGCTCTGCATCGATGTCAGTCAGAGAGTGCTGCTATCGCCTCTTCTCTAAAGTGTAAATTAAATAATGTGCTCTTTAAAATACAGATTGATTTGTATTAGGGGCACTTTGAAATCTTCCTCCTTAACTACACCAGGAAATGACTCCAATTAGCTGCACAAGTCCTGAAGACTTGAAGAAATCTAAAGGAAGAGAACGAGCTCGTTAGGGCTTTGTGTATTTTAATGAGCCCCGTGGTGTATTTGGCCCCATGTCCATGATGCTCAGGCCCTGAGAGGAGACTGAGCAAAGGACTCAACAAGTCCAAGTCAGCAGCAAAGCTCCCCGTGCCCTGAAGCCCTGATTGGCCCCACGGAGGGCCAGGACTGACAAAGCCTCTGCAGGGACTCGTTAGAGCAGAGAATTGGAGGCTGTGATTGCAGGCAGGCAAAGGCCCCGTGCAGGGCTGTCCTGCTGTGAAACCCTTGGGTTGGTGATGGAGCACAAAGGCCAAGGCCTGACCCTCAGGCCCTGGGAAGGAGATGCTGCCCCTCGTGTGTGGCTCAGGGCTCTTCCTGGGGGCAGGGGCTGTGAGGGGGAGCAATGCCAAGTGTAGGAAACTGCACAACCCCTCCCGCCTTCCCCAAGCAATGGCGAAGAAGAAATGAAGTGCAGAGCCTCCCAATCAAGTTTCTCCTGTGAGGCCTCAGTGGCAGAGGCAACTGCCATAGCCCAGGGGAGAAAGACCTTGGTCCTGTTGGGCCTTTTCGCCGTGCCAGAGCCCTTGGCCATCTCGCCTGCCGGCTGTCCTACACTGGCCCGTGCCGGCACCTCTTTCCCTCCAGGCTGCAGACACCCATCTTGCTTTCCCACCCAGCTCCTACCTCAGCATTTCCACACCTTCACTGATGTCTCTCCACCCTCACCGGCTGTTCCTTGAGACAAAAAACCACGGCCTGATCCTGACTCCCTCGGTGGGATCTCTTGCACCACACTGCTACCATCTGAGTGAGATTGCTTCTCCTTCAAATGCAGTCTGAACCTTCCAAGATGTACTTTGTTGAGATTTCCTTCTCTTCCGAGAACCGAGAAATGCTCCATCACTCGGAAACCCCCCTTCAAGCAGCTGCAGGCTGTTTGTACAGTGCCCTGAGGCTGCACCTCACCAGGCTCAAGCAGCCCAGGTTTCTCAGCCTCTCCACCAAGTCCCCACACCCCGTCCTGGCAGCTCTGCTCTGGAGCCTCTCCAGTTCCTCCCCATTCCTTCAGCACAGGGAGCCCCACCCCAGACACCCCAGTCATGATGTGGCCACCACAGTGCTGATGGGAACTGCCTTGTCTGAGCTGGCCACATGCCCCTAACGCAGCCCCATGGGCAGCTGGCCTTCCTCACGGGGACACGCCCCTCTGCCTTGGATGGCATCCCGAGGGATGCCCAGGCCCTTCTCCTCGGGGTCACTGCTCCGCCGGTCAGGTCCCAGCGTGCCCCCAGCTCTGGGGTTGTTCTGTCCCCAAATGCAGGACTGGCCACTTGCCCTTGTGAAGCTTCAGGAGGTTTCTACTGACTGAAGCCCAGAGAGTTTCAGGGTCCCCCAGCAATGCAGCTGGCTCCAGGGCCAGCTGGGAATGTGCAGGTAGAGGAGAGCATTCCCCCAGGTGCAGTCAGGGATCACTGTCCACCTTCCCTTCAACCCAGGCTGGCTAGCAGAGGTCCATGGACTTCCAAGTCCCCGCGGAGTACCAGGGCCTAAACCTGTGTCCTTCCTCCAGCTGCCCAGAGGAGACTTCATCCTCCTGCTGTCCTTCATCAGGAGGTTGGCTGATCCTGAGCAGAAGACCCCTGTGCCCTGAAGAGTCCGTGATGCTCAGCACAGCAAACCTGAGCAGAGCCAGGCCTGGGCTGTGCCGGGCTGTGCTCCATGTACAGCTGGGCCTTCAGGCCCTGTTGGGCTGAGTGTATCCCTTGGGCGTCAGTTCAACTTGATTGTAAGAGAGAAGAGTGCAGGAAGGTCCCACCTGCCCCTGACCATCCCGGCATCGGCATGTCCTGACCTTTATACAAAAGCAGCAGCACACGCCCGTGGGAACACCCTCTGTTGGGGGCAGCAGGAGAGAGAAAACCCTTGTGAGAGCAGCACTGTAACTGGTAACACGGAAAGAGCTCACAGGGGCACAATGAGAGAACAGTTCCAGGGGTGGGATCTGCACAGCTCCCTGCACCGGGATCAAAACCATGTCCTTGTGCAAACCAGCACCCAAGCCTGCTGCTGGCCTGCCAGGGATTGCGGCAGGTGTGACCTCACAGCTGCCTTCACAGCCATGCACCTGCTGCTGGCCCACGAGATCCTGAGGCACAGCTGAGCTCATCCCAGCGCTCCACACCAGCTCCTCCTCGTGGCCCACGAGGGGATCAGATACAGGTCACCTCACGTTCCGCTTCCAAGGCCTTACGGCTGCTCTAGAAACCTGCAGGGCCTGTGCTGCCCCCAAGGGCCAGACAGACCAAGTCAGGGTTAGGATAGGGACTCAGGGGGACGGGGTCAGAGTGTGGGAACAAGGGCTTCCGAGGGTTAGGTGGTAAAACCCAGGCTGTTACTGGGGCACACTGGGATGCCCTGGAGTGTCATGGCCATGGGAGGGGAGGGTCTGAGGGCAGCAGAACTCATGGTGCCTGCCTTTTTCAGTTCCCCCTGTAGAGACACCACAAGACCTCCATGATTGCTGGGAAGTCCCCAGTTCCAGCAAGGGATGGGAGAATCAAGTGTACCCCAGTTCCCCAAACTGTAGGCCCTCCAAGTCCCCCCCACTAATTACCACCACGCCATAACCTGCTCTCGCTTTGAGGAATGCCTCGGGAAGAAGAGCAAAGGGGTGCTCTGGACTGGATCTTGGTGGGCTGGGGGTGGGCACAGCTTTCCCCAGTCCCCACAGGCCCATGGCTTCCCCCTGGTCTGAGCAGGAAAATCCCTTCTGCCCTGCCCAGCCCCATTCCTCCAAGTGTCCCCAGGGATACCTGTCCATGCAAGGGCCAGGGGTGGGGACGGAGACAAGGAGAGAGTGAGGAGTTCATGTCCTCCAAAGGGGAGGGGTGGAGGTGGGGGAGACCCAAAGACAGGGCACTGGGGGGAATTAGTGGACACCAGGGTACGGGGCTGGAGGGGTTGCCGGGACAGGACTGTGTCGAGTGCAAGTGAGGATGAAAGGAATTCAAGTGGAGGGACACGGAGACTGCAAGCAGAGTGGCTGTTGGGGACAGAAGGAAGAGGAGTGCAGAGGACAAACCCAATGGGATTGGAGAGAGTTTGGGAGTGGGGGATCAAGGCAGGGGATCCGGGGACACTCCTGCAGGGGACAGGATGGACAGTGAAGGAGTGAGGGGAGAGAGGGAAGGAAAGGCCTCGGGAGGGATTCAAGGGAGGGGATTTGGGGACCCCAGAGAGGACATGAAAGAGATGCCAGGGATGAGATGTCTGAAGGGAGCAAACCAATGGGATAGGGAGGGATAAAAGGGGTGGAGGTGGGGGCATCGGGACAAGAATTTTCCTTTGTAGTAAGATACAGCGTGAGAAAGGACTAATGCCACCAAGTGCAGCTGAGGAGGCCCAGGCTGGGCAGAGAGCAATGTCCCTGGAAGGGCAGTGCTGTGGTGGAACAGGTCACCCCGAGGGAGACTGGAGCAGCCCCAGGCTTTGTGTGTCAAGGAGCAGGCAGGGAGGACGCAGAGATCTCAGGAAAGGAAGGGAGATGCTCAGGGGAGAGCAGGGTGTGGGAGCTGGGTGGACGTCTCCAGCCGGCAGAGAAAGAGGTGCAGGTGTGGGACACGGTGGGACAGCCTGTGGTGGAGACGACAGAGGGGTGAGCAAAGTCTGAGCATCCCCCAGCAGAGCTGAGCTCTCTCTGCCCTTGGCTCTGGCTGGTGTCTCTGCCACTGGTGGCCATGAGGAAGCCCCTTCCCCTTCCAGCACTGGGTCTCATGGCCTCCCCTTGCCCAGCCGAGAGCCTGGCAGGGGTTGGACCATAGTCCTGCCCTTGGCATTGCCCATCCCCACATCACCCTGCCCCAGGAAGAGCCCTGAGGAACAGCATCTGACTTCCCAGGGGCTGGGGGTCAGGGCGTGGCCCTTTGCTCCATGTAACACACCCAGGTTTGCTCAGAATCTGTTCCACACTGACAGGGCCTTTGTTTCCCTGTCATCTCTGCCGGGAGTTTTCTGCTGTAACCAGCCCCGCAGGAGGTTTGTCAGTAACGGTCCTCACTGGGAGCCATTAACACTCCAAGAAACTTTGCAGTTGGCCTCTGGCTTTGACTTCCTGACTGGCACCTTCATCGTCCAATCACTGTCTGAGGTCCATGGACTCAGACCAACCCTCCTCAAGGAGTCATTAAAATGCCTTGGGCTTGCATTCTGCTGTGATGCTGGGCCGGGCTGCTGGGCTGGAGGGAGCTGAGGGCAAGTGGTCAGCGCTGCAGAGAGCCAGCTCTGCCCAGGAGCAGCTCCTCTGCAAAGCGCAGCAGGGCTGAGGGCACTGCCTGCAGGCACCGAGGGCAGAGGAGCCGGGCACAGAGAGGGCAGAGGCAGACGGCACTGGCAGGGTGCTGAGAGCTCACTGCAGGAGAAATCTTCCCAGCAGGTAACATGGTAAGTGAACTCTTGTTTTGCTGGGTGGGCAGGGGGAGGTGGCATTTTATTCCTCCTTTCTAGAGAAAGTGCTAAGGCAGCTGTTTCATTAGCACATCTTTAATTGTCTCCTGAGCCCCTGCAGAGGCAGAGCTGCCCCTGGGCAGGGCCCTGCTGCCAGGAGGGGTCTGCAGGGCAGAGCTGAGCACCCAGCGGGTGGGATGGGGGCTGTGAGCACTGACAGGGAGGAGACGTGGGGACAGAGAAGCAGCTCCTGGCTGGGACAGCTCCAGGCACCAGAGACATGGGCAGGGAGTCAGAGGGAGCTGCTGCTGGAAACACCTTGGGGGCAGGAATTCAGGCACCCCCTGCCATCCCCTGCAGTGCAGACACCCACTCCAGAGGAGCCCCCTGGTCTCCTCTCCCAGCCAGCAGAGCCCCACCCGCTGTCCCTGTGCTGCCTCCTCCCAGCAGCACTGGGGCATTTCCCCACATTTCCCCGTGGGCCTCTGCTCCCCGCGTTGGGATCACCGGACGTTCGGGGATGGGCGGGGGTTCAGCTGGGAGCAAGACCTGTGGGCACTGCCATGCAGATGTTTCCCTGGGAGTGAAATGTCCGAGTGCCCTCGCCATCTGCAGGCTCCGGGGGACACAAAGGAGCCAGTTCCCCCCTCAGGACACCCCATCTTTAGGGCACTGGACTCTTTCCCAGTGGGGTCCTGCTGGGCTGCAGCCTGTCCTCCAGAAGGGCACAGCTCTCCCCGGGCAGCTCTGTGTTCTCCAGCAGCCCCGTGAGGAACTGGATGGAGAGAAATGAGAAATCTGTCCCGACTGATTGATGCTTTTTCCTCTGTGAACAGGCCCTCGTGCCGTGAGGGAGCAAATGTCCAACGGCAGCTCCATCACCGAGTTCCTCCTCCTGGCATTCGCAGACAGACGGGAGCTGCAGCTCCTGCACTTCTGGCTCTTCCTGGGCATCTCCCTGGCTGCCCTCCTGGGCAACGGCCTCATCATCACCGCCATCGCCTGTGACCACCGCCTGCACACCCCCATGTACTTCTTCCTCCTCAACCTCTCCCTCCTCGACCTGGGCTCCATCTCCACCACTCTCCCCAAAGCCATGGCCAACTCCCTCTGGCACAACAGGCACATCTCCTACTTGGGGTGTGCTGCACAACTCTTTTTCTTCCTGTTCTTGATGGTGGGTGAGTATTTCCTTCTCACCGTCATGTCCTACGACCGCTACGTTGCCATCTGCAAACCCCTGCACTACGGGACCCTCCTGGGCAGCAGAGCTTGTGTCCACATGGCAGCAGCTGCCTGGGGCACTGGGTTCCTCACTGCTGTGCTGCACACGGCCAACACATTTTCAATGCCACTGTGCCAAGGCAATGCTGTGAACCAGAGCTTTTGTGAAGTTCCCCAGATCCTCAAGCTCTCCTGTTCAGAATCAGACTACTTCAGGGAAGTTGGGCTTATCACTGTCAGTGCCTTTTTTGATCTTGTTTGTTTTGTGTTCATTGTGGTGTCCTATGTGCAGATCTTCAGGGCCGTGCTGAGGATCCCCTCTGAGCAGGGACGGCACAAAGCCTTTTCCACGTGCCTCCCTCACCTGGCCGTGGTCTCCCTCTTTATCAGCACTGTCATGTTTGCCTACCTGAAGCCCCCCTCCCTCTCCTCCCCAACCCTGGACCTGGTGGTGTCATTTCTCTACTCAGTGGTTTCTCCAACTTTGAACCCCCTCATCTACAGCTTGAGGAACAGGGAGATCAAGGATGCCCTGAGGAAACTGGTTGGATGTGTTTCAGCAGCTGTAGACTGTCCACCTTTCTATTCAAATGACTCACAGTGCATGTCATGACAGGCCAAGCACAGTTTTCCTTCTTTATATATTATTTATTCTTTTTTCCATTTGTGAACATCTGGCCTACAAAGAAGTTCCATTATTCTTCCCCTCTTACATCAGTATCCACCCATCTTGTGTTACTGCTCATCACTTTTTAAAGCAGGAGCCAGCCACTGTGAACTTAAGCAAAATAAATGCACCCAGGACTTCTTTGTCTTACACCCATCCTTACCCAGGCAGGAAGAAACAGGGAATGAGAACGCCTTTCTGGCTGCACCAGCTCAGGGCTCTTGTGCTGGGCTGGAGAGAGGGGATGGCACAGAGGGGCTGCAGACCCCTCAGGAACTGCTGGAGAGGAGAGCAGGAGATGCAAGTTGCCCCGACCTCCTTCTCCTTGTGCCATGGGTGCCTCCCATCTCTGGGGCTGACCCCTCCCTGCCCCCGAGGAGCTGCTGTGCCCTTCAGAGGGGCTGCGGCTGTGGGGTGAGTGCCCAGAGCACCCTGCAGTGGGCACTGCCTTGGGACTAACTCAGACTGGGCTGTGCCGGGGATAGAGTTGGAGAGTGAGCAGGGGAGGTGGGAGAGCTTGGCGGGAGCTGGGCTGGGCTGGAAATTACTGGGGATATAAAACCAGGAGCATATAACTGGCACGGTGTGACCTCGCAGGGTGAGGACTCACACCAGGACATTTGTGGTGCAGAGCCAGGGCTTGTGGAAGGGATCGAAGACATGGAGGTGCAGGAGGGAAGGGGCTGCTCTGTGCCCTTGGTGGCACGGACAGACCAGGAAGGTGGCCCAGGGACTTCATCACCCCCCCGCCTCCCTCATGGGCCATTTCCAGCACTGGCTGCTCACCCCAGGGCTATGGGGAGACTTTCTGTGAGACCGTCTCCATCCTCCGGCTGCTCTCAGGGCCTGGATGGGGGAATGGCCAGCCCTGCCCGGCCTCTCTGCTGGCCCAGACCCCGGCAGACCCTGGAACAAGGGTGTCTGCAAAGCCCAGCATGGGACACGGCTGGGTCTGGGCAGGGGTCGGGTGCTGGGGGAGCTTCCAGTGCAGCGTGGCCGTGGGGAGAAGGGGCAGTGAAGGTGTCTGGGAGACTGAGCTGGGGAACCTTTCAGCTATCACAAATCAAATGCAGGAGGTGACTGAGACAATCTAGCACAGATTTACCAAGGACGAATCATGCCAATGTAACCCGATCACCTTCCACTGAGGAACATCTTCTGTCAACATGAGGAGAGCAGTGGATGTTGTTCACCTGCACTTCAGCAGAGCATTCAACACTGCTTCCTACAGCCTTCTCCTGGGCAAATGGACACGATACAGAGGGGAGGGCTGCTCTGTGAGGTGGGTAGGAAAGTGGCTACCAGGCTGCACTCAGAGGGTGCTGACCAGTGCTTTCTACTCAGCCTGAAGCCTGTAACGTGTTGGATCCTCCAGGAAATGATACTGGGCCCGACGCTGTTCAACATCTTCTTAAATTACCTGGGTGACAGGCGTGAAATCACCCTCACAATGTTTTCTGACAAAACCACATGGAGGGGTGAGGTGGACATGTCAGAAGGCAGAGCTCCTTCACAGAGAGACCCGGACCGTCTGGAAGAATGGGAAGGTCAGAAAGTAATCATTAGCCTCTACTCCCATCTCTTAGGTCTCCTTTGGAGCTGGGGGCCCAGCCCCAGCAGGCAGAAGGGATTCAGGAGCCGAGGGCCCAGCTGCCCCATGGAGGAGCAGCCCCAGTGTTCCTCAAGGCTGCCTATGAGCTGGGGCTGCTGCTGCCCTGGAGCCCCGGCCAAGGACAGCAGCAGGACGTGGCCTTTTCGGGGCTGGGCTCTCCTCACTTCCACACTGTCCCGCTGTGCCCTTGCATCTGTGTCACTTCCAAGTTCTTGTGTAGCTCTGAACAGTCTCATCGTGTCCACAGTGGTACCCCTATAGCTGCAGGCAGGAGCAGGCCATGGGCGCTGTGGTGTCAGAGCTGGTCTCTAGGCCAGCACCACCATGTCCCAGGTGGATCTGTTAGGGACCAAGACCTCCCATTCTCCTTACGCATGTCCATGCAGGCAGCGACTGCTCTTGGATTTACCTGCCTGGCCCTGTCCCACCTGCAGTGGGGCTGGTGGCAGAAGCCACCCTGGAGAGGAATCGGGAGCTGCCGGGAGAGCTCAGGGGATCTCCAGAACAGTGTGTGAGTCTGGTGGGCAGTGAGTGGCACCTCATCAATTGGGTGACTACGCAAGTTGGATTGTCCTGGAGGAAGAGGTGACCCTGAGCACACCATGGGCGAACAAAGGCCTTGCAGTGCCAGGAGAGGCTGTGAGGAGTCAGCAGGAAAAGAGACACATGACTGGAGAGGTGTTCAGGACAGCCTCTCGGAAAGCCCACGGGCTGGATTGGGAGCAGCCCTCCCTTGCCCTTTGTGCCATCGGAGACACCCCATGGTCCTGCCCAGTCCCGTCCTCGGCCCTTGAGCCATCCAGGGAAGATGGAAATGGCCTCAGCAGCAGTGAAGCCCGTCTGCCTGGCTCTGCTGCCCACCCCCAACAGCGTGGCCAGTGCAGGGTCCCCCCGTGTCCTGAGAGCACCACAGTCCCCTTGCTCTGCAGAGCAGCTCTGCCAGCTTGGGGGCTGCACGGAGTATGGGCAGGAAGCCAGGAAAGGCTGCTCAGGCCAGCGCGGACACTCTCACCTGGGGACAGGATCTCTGGGGAGCAGGGATGTCACTGGAGAAGAGCATGGGAGCATTTCTGGGCCTGCAGGGAGGAATCCATGAAAAAGAGAAACGTCTTCCTACAGGCACCAATCCAGGGCAAGCTCTTCTTTCACCTGGCCAGGAATTTTGTGCTGGCATGGAGAGAGGGGCTGATAGTGAGGGGACAGAGTCAGTCTGTGGTACCTGGGTCCTGCTTCTCCCGTTCTTTTCAGTACATATCGAACAATTGATCTTACCTGGAATAAGGGAGTTGTTATGTGTTAATGAGGGAGGGGGGCTGGAAACAGGGTGAATGGCCGGATCCAGAAGGCCGTGGCCAAGAGCAGAAATTGCCCGTGGGAGCAGGGCACCAGTGGTGACCCCCAGGGGCCAGTCCTGAGTCCAGTCCTGTTTAACTGGTGGGTTTGCCGATGGCAATGGGAAGGGATGGGATGCAGATGGGAAGCTCGAGGGAGCTCGTGACTTCAGGCTGTGACTCTGGGAGTGACTATGGACAGAGTCTGGGGCAGGGGGGGCTGTGGGGGTTCTTGGGGTCTGTGCTTGACAAAAAACATGTTTTCCTGTTCTAAGCCCATCTCCACTGTTGAAAGTGGCCTTCAGAAGTGATAAAAAGGACTTAATATGCAGCAGAGGAGTGTATTTTATTTTTGATTGAACCATGCCTTCTGCTGATTTAGCTTTCTGGCAATTAAACATCCTTCTGTGTCTGCGTGCAGCTGTGTGCAAGTACCAAGTACAGCAGGTGGGAGTTGGTGGGAAAGGTCTGAAAGATGCAGCTTCAGACTGTCATGGAGAAAGCTCAGCTTTGAACAGAGGTGCTGGAAGTGCCAGGGGGCTGATGAGAGAAATGTGGGGTTGGAGGCAGGGACAAAGATTGCCCCCAGAGTGTCTGACATGGAGGGTCTTGGCTTCCCTCCATGTTCAGCCTCTATCAGCAGATGCTCAGGACCAATATCCAGTGGAGTTTGCTGATGTCACTGCATGGGTGAGCAGAAATACAAGGAGCAGTGGAAAGAGAAGAAATTGTTTCTTATTGCCATGTAGGACTGAAAGCTTTTCCCTTTGCCTGCACGGCTGAAACCTCTCACATTCCCCCGTCAGAAGGGAGGAATGAAGTTCTGCCAGAGACTTGGCTTGTCAGGGGGATTTGCGTGTTCATGAGCCCTCTGGTGCCAAGTTCCTGAACTGCAGGTGCAGCAGAGGGGTTGGAGTGGCCTCTAGAGAAGGGCAAGTCAGCAGCAAAGCTCCAAGGCTGTGAGGGTGTCAGTGATGCCCAGCGAGGGCCATCACTGGAGAGGCCGGGCAGGGAATGAGGAGACAAGGTTCCTGTCCCTGGGGCTGGGGAAGCAGGAAGGCAGAGGCTCTGCTCACAGGCTGCCAATCCAATGTTGAGGGGCCCTGAAAGGCCTTGATGGGTTTCATCCCCAGGAGGGTCCAGCCCTGAGCCCATCCCCTGGGAACGGGGATCCTTTCCCTCCTGGGATGCTCAGGGCTCTTCCTGGGGCAGGGAGAGGCAGGGGGTGATGCCGAGGCAGGACAGCGGTCGGATCCCCCCAGGCTCTGTGGAGGGTGGGCAGGAGGCAGCAAAGTGCTGTGCCTGTAGGAACTGGTGTCCTCTCAGGGTCCTCAGGGGAAGCGACAGCAGCCATAGTCGAGAGGACAAGGATTTCAGTTCTGTTGGGGGGTGCCAGCCTCAGCCAAGGGCCCATCCCCACCACAGGCTGTCCCACACTTTCCTCTGCCTCTGCCTGTTTCTCTGCAGATTTTCACCCCACCCCTGCTGCCCCACCTCACTCTGACCCCAGGCTGTCCCAGCACTTACTGATGACTCTCTGTCCTCACTATTTCCTCAAACAAAAAACTCACTTTCTGAGGTCCAGCCAAAGGCTGTGAGATCCCCATAACCTCTGCAGCTTCTTACAAACCTACCAATTCTCATTTTTCACCAAAGATGTCCCAGCCCCCAGCCTCCCTTGGATCCTCTATTTATCCCCATGTCCCAGCACTGAATTGCACAGCCTCCTGCTTCTGCTGCCTCCAGATCAAAACTCAACCTATTTCACCCCAACCTGAGGCACTCCCACCCCCTGCTAATTCCCATCTTCTTCCTATCTTTTACACACACACACCTCTCTCTCACTGCACTCTCACGTGACCCACAAACACTTCCACTCCTCCAGTGATGGGACATCAGCTCAGAGCCTTGTGCATCCTCCAGGCTCATGGATGTTTCCTGAGTTCTGTTCAAATGTGGGAGTGAAGGAAGAAATGAGAGGTGTCTCAGCCTCCCCATCAGCCCCAGGGAGATGAAGGCCAGTGTCTCCCTGTGTCCCTGCTCCTGTCTCCAAGGCATCCTTATTGTCACTCCCAGCAAGCCCCTCTGTACCAGCCCCTTCCCAGGAAAAGGTCCTGTCCCAGAGACTCCTTAGGCCTCTCCAGTACCCCAGCAATCAAGATACTTATCCTGAGCTGTTGTATTCAGTATCAGGTTTCTCTTAGACATTTCTTCCCCTCGATAAGAACCGATTTGACTGTTTGCTCTTCTTGGGGGATGTCTCTACCCCCAGGGAGCCTTTCTCCAGTAAAATGTTTCCATGCTGACTTGACCTGCCACTCCTAACCTCTTCTAGTTCTCTCCACAGGTCCCTGAGCTGGTGGTGCTACTCTGCCAAGCGAGTGGGCAGTGGTGCCTGAAAGAAATGGGGAGACAGTCCCAGGCAGATCCCTGGGATCATTCTCCATCTCCAGGGCGTCTGGGCACCCATAGGGGAAGGCTCAGCCTAGGCCCATTCCCTAACTTATCACTGAATGCCCCCCTCCCATGGAGAACCAAGCACAGCAATACGGCCTTGTGGGGGCAAGTTCTTCAGCCTGACCTCAGCTTTGGAAGAAGAGCCCAACCTGCAGACGTTGAGGAAATCCCCTTTTATTACAGAGGTGCCACATGGGAGCCCAGCTGTACCATCGTGCCAGACACACGGGAACAGAGCTCTGGGTCAGACAGGCTGGGTCATGCCTCTGGGGAAGTGGAGTGAGTGCAGACATGGACAAACATGGTTATCACAGATAAAATGCCCGAATGCAGGAGGTTCCCTGAATGAATGTGAAATCGCTTCTGAAGAGACACGGGCAGGTTAATGGTGCTGAGAAACAGCTGATTGAATCAGCTTCTTCAGTGTCTGTTTAAGCTCCGGGTTCCTCATGCTGTAGATGAGGGGGTTCACTGCTGGAGGCACCACCGAGTACAGAAATGACACCACCAGGTCCAGGGATGGGGAGGAGATGAAGGGCGGCTTCAGGTGGGCAAAGATATCAGTGATGACAAAGAGGGAGACCACGGCCAGGTGAGGGAGGCACGTGGAAAAGGCTTTGTGCCGTCCCTGCTCAGAGGGGATCCTCAGCACGGCCCTGAAGATCTGCACATAGGACACCACAATGAACACAAAACACCCAAAAACTAAACAGGCACTGACCATGATAAGCCCAACTTCCCTGAGGTAGGAGTGTGAGCAGGAGAGCTTGAGGATCTGGGGGATTTCACAGAAGAACTGGTCCAGGCTTTTGCCATGGCAGAGAGGTAGTGAAAATGTGTTGGGCGTGTGCAGGAGAGAATTGAGGAACCCAGTGCCCCAGGCAGCTGCTGCCATGTGGACACAAGCTCTGCTGCCCAGGAGGGTCCCGTAGTGCAGGGGTTTGCAGATGGCAACGTAGCGGTCGTAGGACATGACAGTGAGAAGACAAATCTCTGTTGAGATTAAAAAAACAAAGAAAAAGAGCTGTGCAGCACACCCCAAGTAGGAGATGTGCCTGTTGTGCCAGAGGGAGTTGGCCATGGCTTTGGGGAGAGTGGTGGAGAGGGAGCCCAGGTCGAGGAGGGAGAGGTTGAGGAGGAAGAAGTACATGGGGGTGTGCAGGCGGTGGTCACAGGCGATGGCGGTGATGATGAGGCCGTTGCCCAGGAGGGCAGCCAGGGAGATGCCCAGGAAGAGCCAGAAGTGCAGGAGCTGCAGCTCCCGTCTGTCTGCGAATGCCAGGAGGAGGAACTCGGTGGTGGAGCTGCCGTTGGACATTTGCTCCCTCACGGCACGAGGGCCTGTTCACAGAGGAAAAAGCATCAATCAGTCGGGACAGATTTCTCATTTCTCTCCATCCAGTTCCTCACGGGGCTGCTGGAGAACACAGAGCTGCCCGGGGAGAGCTGTGCCCTTCTGGAGGACAGGCTGCAGCCCAGCAGGACCCCACTGGGAAAGAGTCCAGTGCCCTAAAGATGGGGTGTCCTGAGGGGGGAACTGGCTCCTTTGTGTCCCCCGGAGCCTGCAGATGGCGAGGGCACTCGGACATTTCACTCCCAGGGAAACATCTGCATGGCAGTGCCCACAGGTCTTGCTCCCAGCTGAACCCCCGCCCATCCCCGAACGTCCGGTGATCCCAACGCGGGGAGCAGAGGCCCACGGGGAAATGTGGGGAAATGCCCCAGTGCTGCTGGGAGGAGGCAGCACAGGGACAGCGGGTGGGGCTCTGCTGGCTGGGAGAGGAGACCAGGGGGCTCCTCTGGAGTGGGTGTCTGCACTGCAGGGGATGGCAGGGGGTGCCTGAATTCCTGCCCCCAAGGTGTTTCCAGCAGCAGCTCCCTCTGACTCCCTGCCCATGTCTCTGGTGCCTGGAGCTGTCCCAGCCAGGAGCTGCTTCTCTGTCCCCACGTCTCCTCCCTGTCAGTGCTCACAGCCCCCATCCCACCCGCTGGGTGCTCAGCTCTGCCCTGCAGACCCCTCCTGGCAGCAGGGCCCTGCCCAGGGGCAGCTCTGCCTCTGCAGGGGCTCAGGAGACAATTAAAGATGTGCTAATGAAACAGCTGCCTTAGCACTTTCTCTAGAAAGGAGGAATAAAATGCCACCTCCCCCTGCCCACCCAGCAAAACAAGAGTTCACTTACCATGTTACCTGCTGGGAAGATTTCTCCTGCAGTGAGCTCTCAGCACCCTGCCAGTGCCGTCTGCCTCTGCCCTCTCTGTGCCCGGCTCCTCTGCCCTCGGTGCCTGCAGGCAGTGCCCTCAGCCCTGCTGCGCTTTGCAGAGGAGCTGCTCCTGGGCAGAGCTGGCTCTCTGCAGCGCTGACCACTTGCCCTCAGCTCCCTCCAGCCCAGCAGCCCGGCCCAGCATCACAGCAGAATGCAAGCCCAAGGCATTTTAATGACTCCTTGAGGAGGGTTGGTCTGAGTCCATGGACCTCAGACAGTGATTGGATGATGAAGGTGCCAGTCAGGAAGTCAAAGCCAGAGGCCAACTGCAAAGTTTCTTGGAGTGTTAATGGCTCCCAGTGAGGACCGTTACTGACAAACCTCCTGCGGGGCTGGTTACAGCAGAAAACTCCCGGCAGAGATGACAGGGAAACAAAGGCCCTGTCAGTGTGGAACAGATTCTGAGCAAACCTGGGTGTGTTACATGGAGCAAAGGGCCACGCCCTGACCCCCAGCCCCTGGGAAGTCAGATGCTGTTCCTCAGGGCTCTTCCCGGGGCAGGGTGATGTGGGGATGGGCAATGCCAAGGGCAGGACTATGGTCCAACCCCTGCCAGGCTCTCGGCTGGGGAAGGGGAGGCCATGAGACCCAGTGCTGGGAGGGGAAGGGGCTTCCTCATGGCCACCAGTGGCAGAGACACCAGCCAGAGCCAAGGGCAGAGAGAGCTCAGCTCTGCCGGGGGATGCTCAGACTTTGCTCACGCCTCTGTCGTCTCCACCACAGGCTGTCCCACCGTGTCCCACACCTGCACCTCTTTCTCTGCCGGCTGGAGACGTCCACCCAGCTACCACACCCTGCTCTCCCCTGAGCATCTCCCTTCCTTTCCTGAGATCTCTGCCTCCTCCCTGGCTGCTCCTTGACACACAAAGCCTGGGGCTGCTCCAGTCTCCCTCGGGGTGACCTGTTCCACCACAGCACTGCCCTTCCATGGACATTGCTCTGTGCCCAGCCTGGGCCTCCTCAGCTGCACTTGGTGGCATTAGTCCTTTCTCACGCTGTATCTTACTACAAGGAAAAATTCTTGTCCTGATGCCCCCACCTCCACCCCTTTTATCCCTCCCTATCCCATTGGTTTGCTCCCTTCAGACATCTCATCCCTGGCATCTCTTTCATGTCCTCTCTGGGGTCCCCAAATCCCCTCCCTTGAATCCCTCCCGAGGCCTTTCCTTCCCTCTCTCCCCTCACTCCTTCACTGTCCATCCTGTCCCCTGCAGGAGTGTCCCCGGATCCCCTGCCTTGATCCCCCACTCCCAAACACTCTCCAATCCCATTGGGTTTGTCCTCTGCACTCCTCTTCCTTCTGTCCCCAACAGCCACTCTGCTTGCAGTCTCCGTGTCCCTCCACTTGAATTCCTTTCATCCTCACTTGCACTCGACACAGTCCTGTCCCGGCAACCCCTCCAGCTCCGTACCCTGGTGTCCACTAATTCCCCCCAGTGCCCTGTCTTTGGGTCTCCCCCACCTCCACCCCTCCCCTTTGGAGGACATGAATTCCTCACTCTCTCCGTGTCTCCGTCCCCACCCCTGGCCCTTGCATGGACAGGTATCCCCGGGGACACTTGGAGGAATGGGGCTGGGCAGGGCAGAAGGGATTTTCCTGCTCAGACCAGGGGAAGCCATGGGCCTGTGGGGACTGGGGAAAGCTGTGCCCACCCCCAGCCCACCAAGATCCAGTCCAGAGCACCCCTTTGCTCTTCTTCCCGAGGCATTCCTCAAAGCGAGAGCAGGTTATGGCGTGGTGGTAATTAGTGGGGGGGACTTGGAGGGCCTCCAGTCTGGGGAACTGGGGTACACTTGATTCTCCCATCCCTTGCTGGAACTGGGGACATCCCAGCAACCATTGAGGTCTTGTGGTGTCTCTACAGGGGGAACTGAAAAAGGCAGGCACCATGAGTTCTGCTGCCCTCAGACCCTCCCCTCCCATGGCCATGACACTCCAGGGCATCCCAGTGTGCCCCAGTAACAGCCTGGGTTTTACCACCTAACCCTCGGAAGCCCTTGTTCCCACACTCTGACCCCGTCCCCCTGAGTCCCTATCCTAACCCTGACTTGGTCTGTCTGGCCCTTGGGGGCAGCACAGGCCCTGCAGGTTTCTAGAGCAGCCGTAAGGCCTTGGAAGCGGAACGTGAGGTGACCTGTATCTGATCCCCTCGTGGGCCACGAGGAGGAGCTGGTGTGGAGCGCTGGGATGAGCTCAGCTGTGCCTCAGGATCTCGTGGGCCAGCAGCAGGTGCATGGCTGTGAAGGCAGCTGTGAGGTCACACCTGCCGCAATCCCTGGCAGGCCAGCAGCAGGCTTGGGTGCTGGTTTGCACAAGGACAGGGTTTTGATCCCGGTGCAGGGAGCTGTGCAGATCCCACCCCTGGAACTGTTCTCTCATTGTGCCCCTGTGAGCTCTTTCCGTGTTACCAGTTACAGTGCTGCTCTCACAAGGGTTTTCTTGCTCCTGCTGCCCCCAACAGAGGATGTTCCCACGGGCGTGTGCTGCTGCTTTTGTATAAAGGTCAGGACATGCCGATGGCGGGATGGCCAGGGGCAGGTGGGACCTTCCTGCACTCTTCTCTCTTACAATCAAGTTGAACTGACGCCCAAGGGATACACTCAGCCCAACAGGGCCTGAAGGCCCAGCTGTACATGGAGCACAGCCCGGCACAGCCCAGGCCTGGCTCTGCTCAGGTTTGCTGTGCTGAGCATCACGGACTCTTCAGGGCACAGGGGTCTTCTGCTCAGGATCAGCCAACCTCCTGATGAAGGACAGCAGGAGGATGAAGTCTCCTCTGGACAGCTGGAGGAAGGACACAGGTTTAGGCCCTGGTACTGCGCGGGGACTTGGAAGTCCATGGACCTCTGCTAGCCAGCCTGGGTTGAAGGGAAGGTGGACAGTGATCCCTGACTGCACCTGGGGGAATGCTCTCCTCTACCTGCACATTCCCAGCTGGCCCTGGAGCCAGCTGCATTGCTGGGGGACCCTGAAACTCTCTGGGCTTCAGTCAGTAGAAACCTCCTGAAGCTTCACAAGGGCAAGTGGCCAGTCCTGCATTTGGGGACAGAACAACCCCAGAGCTGGGGGCACGCTGGGACCTGACCGGCGGAGCAGTGACCCCGAGGAGAAGGGCCTGGGCATCCCTCGGGATGCCATCCAAGGCAGAGGGGCGTGTCCCCGTGAGGAAGGCCAGCTGCCCATGGGGCTGCGTTAGGGGCATGTGGCCAGCTCAGACAAGGCAGTTCCCATCAGCACTGTGGTGGCCACATCATGACTGGGGTGTCTGGGGTGGGGCTCCCTGTGCTGAAGGAATGGGGAGGAACTGGAGAGGCTCCAGAGCAGAGCTGCCAGGACGGGGTGTGGGGACTTGGTGGAGAGGCTGAGAAACCTGGGCTGCTTGAGCCTGGTGAGGTGCAGCCTCAGGGCACTGTACAAACAGCCTGCAGCTGCTTGAAGGTGGTTTCCGAGTCATGGAGCATTTCTCGGTAGTCGGAAGAGAAGGAAATCTCAACAAAGTGCATCTTGGAAGGTTCAGACTGCATTTGAAGGAGAAGCAATCTCACTCAGATGGTAGCAGTGTGGTGCAAGAGATCCCGCCGAGGGAGTCAGGATCAGCCCATGGTTTGTGTCTCAAGGAACTGCCAGTGAGGGTGGGGAGACATCAGTGAAGGTGTGGAAATGCTGAGGCAGGAGCTGGGTGGGAAAGCAAGATGGGTGTCTGCAACCTGGAGGGAAAGAGGTGCCGGCAGGGGCCAGTGTAGGACAGCCGGCAGGCGAGATGGCCAAGGGCTCTGGCACGGCGAAAAGGCCCAACAGGACCAAGGTCTTTCTCCCCTGGGCTATGGCAGTTGCCTCTGCCACTGAGGCCTCACAGGAGAAACTTGATTGGGAGGCTCTGCACTTCATTTCTTCTTCGCCATTGCTTGGGGAAGGCGGGAGGGGTTGTGCAGTTTCCTACACTTGGCATTGCTCCCCCTCACAGCCCCTGCCCCCAGGAAGAGCCCTGAGCCACACACGAGGGGCAGCATCTCCTTCCCAGGGCCTGAGGGTCAGGCCTTGGCCTTTGTGCTCCATCACCAACCCAAGGGTTTCACAGCAGGACAGCCCTGCACGGGGCCTTTGCCTGCCTGCAATCACAGCCTCCAATTCTCTGCTCTAACGAGTCCCTGCAGAGGCTTTGTCAGTCCTGGCCCTCCGTGGGGCCAATCAGGGCTTCAGGGCACGGGGAGCTTTGCTGCTGACTTGGACTTGTTGAGTCCTTTGCTCAGTCTCCTCTCAGGGCCTGAGCATCATGGACATGGGGCCAAATACACCACGGGGCTCATTAAAATACACAAAGCCCTAACGAGCTCGTTCTCTTCCTTTAGATTTCTTCAAGTCTTCAGGACTTGTGCAGCTAATTGGAGTCATTTCCTGGTGTAGTTAAGGAGGAAGATTTCAAAGTGCCCCTAATACAAATCAATCTGTATTTTAAAGAGCACATTATTTAATTTACACTTTAGAGAAGAGGCGATAGCAGCACTCTCTGACTGACATCGATGCAGAGCATCTCCTCGGGAGATCTCCTGGACAGTCCCTTGGGGTCCAACACAGTCCGGACAACCTTTGTCCTCACCCCCAGTCCCAGCATTTCTCTCCTCAGCCGCCTGGGACTCGCATCATCTCTCCTTACATCAGATTTCTCCTCTGATCTCTGCAGCGGGAGGTTACAGCTCCTTTGCACAATCTCCCCCCTGCTGTCCTTGGAGAACCGCCTGCACACGGGCGCAGAAGGATTTCTGCTGTTTGCAGGCAAGGAAAAGTCAAACATCATCAAGGTTCATACAAAATAAAATACATTTCTCTCCTATAAGTTAAGTACAATCTCCAATGAGGTTGCCTTTCTACAAGGGGTAATGTTATGAGAAATATTTTCGGTTGGTAGAAAGAAAAAGGTAGAGATAAACATACTGGAGGAGTTGGCCAAGAAGACAATTAGTCTGCTGAGAGAGAGGCAAGATTTTAACCACCTGAAGTTCAAAGCATCAGCTCGCGAGCTGAGAGGAATCGGAACTAACCGAAAGGATCAGAAAGAATACAAAAGAATTGTGGGGAAAGCCCTTTTTTTGTTTGGTTTTTTTTTTTACTTTAGTCAGTTCGCTTTGGAAAAATGTGTCTTCGGGAACGGTTCGTTCAATTGGGACAGGTGAAAAAAATGAAAACTGAATTTGACACAGCGTTGCCCAGAAGTGGCAATGAAGTTACAGGGGAAGAGCCAATTATTATTATTTTTTTTTAATATTCCCTTATAAACATCACGGGGTTGGGGGAGGTCTCTGGTGGGTGAGGACAAGCCAATGTCGCACCCACATTTGAAAGAGGCCAGAATTGCCCCCCAGCACCCACTGGGTGCACGAGATGAGGAGTGGCCCTTCCAATGAGCCCTCTCGGGTGACATTCCCGGGCACCCAGAAGAACAGACAGTGCCCAAACAGACCCCCCAAGGGGACATCATGGCTCCCCAACCTGATTGCCTTCATGGGGAAGTGGCCGCCTTGGTAGGTGGGAGGAGAACGGTGGGTGTCACCTGACTCCAAGTCAACAAGACCATTGGACACGGTCTCCCTCAATATTCTCGTACCTAAATTAGGCCGTTACAGCCGGGCTGGGGTGGCAACGAGATGGGTAAAACACCCGTTGGAGGCTGAGAGAGCTGTGGTGGAGGGAACACCTGGAGGTCACTGGGACATACTGGGGCGTTGTGGCAGCACAGGGGACCCTTCTGGGTGCACCCATGACCCAGAGGTGGCAGCTGTGGCCGTGCTTGTCACTGACACTAGAGACGACAATTCCTGAGCCCTGGGGGCGCCGTTCAGATGAACCCTGCCAGGCAACGGGACCGTCCTGTGAGGAACCTCATGAGACAGAAGAAGGACAAAGGTGACGTCTTGCACCTGGGACAGACGGACACCCTGCTGTGGCGGGAGAAGGGCGCTGCCTGCCTGGGGAGCAGCTCTGGGGACAAGGCCTTGGCCGTGCCAGGGGACGGTAAGAAAACATGATCCAGTAATGGGCCACGTGATCCAGCGTGGACTTTGTTGGCCATCATTGGCCATTGCTGGCCTTTGTTGCCCTTTGTTGGCCTTTGTTTATGTTTATTGGCCATTGTTGGTCATTGTTGGCCATCATTGGTGTTTTTTTGTCCTTTGTTGGCAATTGTTGGGCTTTGTTGATCTTTTTTGTCCATTGTTGGCCATTGCTCGCCATGATTGGTCTTTTTTGGCCTTTGTTGGCCATCCTTTGACATTGATGGCCTGTGATGGCCTTTTTTGGCCATTTTTGCCCTTTGTTGAACTTTGTTGGCCCTTGTTGGCCATTGCTGGCCTTTGATCGTCTTCATTGGCCATCGTTGGAATTTGTTGGCAATCGTTGGCCTTTGTTGGCCATTCCTGGCCTTACTTGGGCTTTGCTGGCAATCATTAGCCATTGCTGGACTTTGTTGGCCATCATTGGTCGTTATTGTCCATCTTTGGCCTTTATTGGACATTGTTGGGTTTTTTTGGCCATCCATGGCCTTTGTTGGCCATTGTTGGACATCGTTGGTCTTTGTTGAACGTCATTGGTCTTTGTTGGCTTTTGTTGACCATCGTTGGCTTTTGTTGACCATTGTTGGCCTTTTTTGGCTTTTGTTTGCCATCGTTGGCCTTTGTTGCTGACCCCAACTGACCTAAGGGATATTCCAGACCACGTGACATCTGCTCAGTATAAAGCTGGGAGAAAGGAGGAAGGGCGTGGGGTCACCCTTGGTCCTCCGAGGCAACCCCTCCATGTGTGGTAGCCCTGCTCCCTGAGAAGGCACGACAGCGCCTCCCCATGGCAAGTAGAGAATAAATCAGTTTTCTATGTTGTTTGTTTTTTTTTTTTTCTTCAACGTGTGGACTTTTGCTTTGCTTCATTTAAAACTCCTTTTGTTTTACCCCCAAGGGTTGGTTTATTTAATTTTCTTTCCCGTTTTTGCCCTGTTGAGAAAAACAAGGGGGAAGGGGGGGGGGGGGGCAAGTGATAAAGCAACTTGGTGGCTACCTGGCGTTTAGCCATGGGGTCACAAGCAGGGATGCGCTGCCCCTTTAAGAGCCCCACGGGGACAAAGTCTGATGGAGAGTCGGGATTGACAGTGGATGATGGTGGCCTGGAGTGTCAAGGTGGACGTTTTCGTGGTTTAATAAATTAGCAGCGACTACAGACAGGAGACATGGGATTTTTTGGGGGTGATGTGGATTTCCGGAAGCCTGCACATTCCAAATTCCAATCAGGTATCGTTCCATCGGTCTCTGCTCCGTCCTTCCACAATGTTTGCTGAGGTCATTTAGTCCGTAACTTCGGGTTCCATCTGTCCGGAATCTGAGGAATGAGGCGGAGTCGGCTCACTCGGTGCGAGCAGGAGGCTTTGGCTGTGGCCCGGGGATGCTGCAAGGCACTGTGGGCAATACCAGGGGTGTCTGACACTGCGGTTCTTTGGCCGTTCTCACCTAAAACCAGCTCCCATCGAGGCACACATCGGCCCTCTCCATCCTTCTGGCTCCCCCACCAAGTGCACCCAGGGCCTTGGGCAAAAGTAAGCCCACGCACGGGTTTAACTTTACCCCATGGAGGAGTAACCCCGACGGTCTTCCCCAACATAATCCCAGGGAGCACTACGGGGGCTTTGTCGTGCCGAGTTTGTGGGAGTGGGATATAATCCACCTGCCAGGCCTCCCCATATTTATATTTTAACCCTCATCCTCTGTACCAAAGGGGCTTTAACCGATTGGTTGCTTGATCGTAGCACATTCATGGTGTCCACCCCTCAGTCACGAGCCCGTCTCGATGTTCCATCTCAGGCCTGCTGGGCCTCAGGGCCCAGCGAGCCAGAGATTCACCTTTATGCTGCCAGTCCAGAACCCAGGAAGCGGTGGACGGACTCAGAGCAGGAAGATGACAAGATCGTAAGACTGACAAAGAGCAGCAGATGCGTGCCATCTCCAAAGCACCAGGATCGTAAGACTGACATCGGGGCAGCAGATCGAAAGTCTTGCTTCAGGAGAGTTTTCACTCCGAGAAGGGCTGCCCCGGAAAGGCCGCGGTAGGGACTTACCTAGGAACGGCCAAGGAATAAGGAATTAAGGAATTAACTACACTGGTCTTTGGCTACTTGATCGGATATTAAAGAAGGTCGTCAAGCCACATGATCCAGGAATTTAAGGAATTAAGCAATTTGAGGAATTTGAGGAATTTTCGCCCAGGCAGGAATATTACACGTGAGGTAGCCCTAAGATTTTTGCTTTTTAGAAAAGCGGGGAATAGGTCTGATAAAAGACTTAGCCACTCTGATTGGTCTGGGCAAGGCTAAGGGACACTTTAAAGAGCCAAATTTATTGTTTGAAGAATCAGAATGGTGTGATAATCTTTTAGACCCTAATGCTGTAAATCCTGAAAAAGAATCTGGCCTCTGTCCTCGCTTAACTGAGAATGATCCGTAGGTAAAAGTGAGGCGAAAGAACCTTGGCGCAAGGGAATATGGACATGGCAAGAGAGATTCTTACTCCTGTGAACTATGAGCCGGGACATCAGCCACGTTGGGGAGGACGGCATTTTTCTGTTGTTAAAGATTTAGAGAAAAGCATTAATAAGAACGGGCTGCAAAACCTCAGACTACACCAGCTGTACTGGAGGCGATGGCTCAGGGATAGCGATTGGGTCATCGGTGCTGCGGTTGGTTCGGGCTCAGTGCTCTCAGTGTTCCAGGTGAAATACTCCTCTAGCAGGAGGCAGTCATTCTGTGTTGGTTGTTGTTTGGAATTTAGGTGCACACTCTGCGGGGAGAGTGCACCTCTGAACCATCTGCCTAAGGGAAATATTGTCAAAAGGTCATCTGCATCCTGACGGGGGTTGTTTGTTTTACCAGGGGTCGTAGATGCTGGTTATGAAGAGAAAAATCAATATTATGGTCTGTACCCCTGTGTTCTGTAACAAAAGGGTCGAAAATTGTTCAGCTTGTTAATTTTACTGCGGCTCCCCCTAATATTATGCCAAGAAGCCGCAATGACTCAGGATTTGGATCAGCAGGCACCCCTTAAATATTTTTGGATTTAAACATGACACAAGGTTGACTTCTGGTAGAATGTACTCTCGTTAAAGCTAAAAAATCTGTCGAGCTGACAGGGATTTTAGATACTGGTGCAGATGTGACCATAATATCTGTGAGCAGACTGGCTGTTAGCCCTGGTACCTCAAATGCTGTTCAGGGTTGGTGTCATGCTGTAACAATTCAAAGCAAGGATCTCATTCATGTGAGGGGCCCGGAAAATTGGGGAGCAAATATTCATCCATTTATATTGGAAACCCCTATTGCATTCTGGGGTCATGACTGTATGACTCGATGGGGAACTCAAATTGGGTCAAATTTGTCTTAATCACCACTGTAGCACAACCCCCCCTGAAACCCCCCTGACACTCACCTTGTGAACCGAATCACCTGTGTGTATTGTCCTGCGACAACTTAAAACTGATATTAAGACTTTAAAAGATTTACAGACACTGTTGGGAACCATAAATTGGATACAGCCGTCGTGGGCCTAACTGATGATGATCTGCATAGCTTGTTTGATATTTTGTGAAAAGATCCTTCACTGACATCACCCAAAGTACTTGCAGAGAAAGCAAAACAGGATCTTCACGGCATAGCTAACACCATCTCAGACAGACAAGCATCGCAATATACTGCATTCCCCCACGGCACAAGCCATCGTAGAAAGAGCACGTCAAACCTTGAAAGCGCTTCTGCAAAAACAAACGGGGGGAGAGATCTTGGCTCCAGGGCAGCCATATGCTCTGCTGGTTCAGTGGGATGAAAAACACAGGCATTTTTTCCACCAGAACGCCAGGGCAATACAAAAACAATTTTCTTTATCAACTTGCCCTGAATACCAGACAGACTCCATCTCTTCAAACCTTTTAAACATTCCCGTCTCACAGGTGCCACCAATAGTGTGTCACTTCTCATCACAGATACCAGATCGACAAGAAGTCCAGAGCAAAGCTCAAGCGTTAACAAAACCCTAGACAGGGGTAACTGGGAAGGACCAGTTCCTTTAATAACCCGGGGAAGAGGTGATGCTGGTGTCTGCACAGGTCACAGTCCCTGGTGGTTACCGGCAAGGTGTGTGCAACCCCACCTGAGGGTGAGAGGCAGCCAGCACTCAGGATCCAGCTGTGGGTGCTGTGGGTGCCCCTGTGCCGACAGTTTGGGGTCTCTTTGATCATTTCAGCAGAATGTCTGGGTAATGTTTGCTGCTGCAACAGGACAAACCACACTACAGTCGCCAATTCTTTTAAGAGAAAATGCTAACAGTAATTGTAACTCCTTAATGAGATATCTAGGCTTACTAGTCACTTGTGCAAAATGTAGTTTAGATAAAATATAGTTATTAATAAGGATAAGATGCTGTAGGAATGTGTGTATTCAACTTCCTTTGTTTAGGAATATTAAGAATTAAGAGCTCAAGTATTTAACCTTATTAGAAACTCCCTTGGTTTTCCCCCTGGAGTGCTGGCCAGGCTCCAGGTGGAACCCAACAGGAGGATGGAATCAGATGTTTCCGCTCAAAGAAAGTTGCCAGTTATTTTGGCCTGTTGATTTAGAGGCCGGACCTGCTTGCAGCGACGTTGGATGCCTCACCTACGGATGGACGCATCGCGTAGGGTTTCCAGTTTGTGAGGAAGGGCACTCTGAATTCTCGCTGCATCCAGGGTTCCCCAGCAATTGCGGATCTGAATGTTCGTACCGTATTTTCCTTACTGTTTATTTTTGTACTATTTAGTCATATCCCTTAAATATGGATAGTGAAATTAGTCTACTCTGTTTAATTAGAACTATTCTAAGTATGCTGTGTTTTGAAGTTTGTCTAACCCTTAATTGATACAGCTCTCAAACAAGCCTTGCAGGTGCCTCAGCAAACCAAAGAAAGGGGAGGGCTGGAAGGCATCGGCCTCACACAGCTCCTGACAAACAGCTCAGCTCTGATGAAGAACAGGCCTCGTAAGATAGATAAGAAACTGCAGAGTTGTGCCAAGGTGGCAGGGAAAGATCAATCAGGACAGCAGGCATTTTGCCTGGGCTTAGCAACTGCTGCCGACCCATCCCAGACCTGTTTGGTATGGCATTTGTACTGGTCATTATGGTTGGTATAATCAGACAATCTGGCTGAGATGACAAGATGTGACTCCTTCAGCAGTACCGGTGAATAGCACTAGGTTTTGTAGTGATGTTTATACAATGAGTTTACATCTTGAAGAAGGAAGAGGGTTTAATAATGATTTGACTAAAAGGTTATCAATTATTAGATGGTTAAAAATTCTTTTGTTTTTACATGGAATAACAGTTTAAATTGTCGTTGTAATCCTTTTAATGGTGTTAACCTGTGTGTGGAAGTGTTTTATGAGAACGATGGACTGAACAACAAAAGGGGTCTGGATCACTCAAAAACAAAAAGGGGGATCTGTGGAATGCCTGGGAAACAACGGACATGTCATGAGTGATCCAGACTGAGTGGCATCACTGTCATCAGGCTGTAGCTGTTGGGAAGAACAGCGGCAAGGCCGAGAGGATGAGAAACTGCGTGAGTAGCAAAGAAATAAGGATGCCGGACTGTGGGAAATAAGATGTTTGCCTAACAGAAGAACTGCGTGTGAACACCATAACAGGACCAACCACAGAGGGCGTGAAGGCTTGTGGACAGTAGTATAGAACCAATCCTAGTTTGTTTGCTTTCATGTGATTGCTCTTCGATAGTATGTGGGATGCTCTGTACTCGATAAGGTACCTTCGACAGTTTAAGGCGCGCTGTATTACAGAGTCGAGCTGCCATACACTTTCTTTTGCTTGCCCAGGGGCATGGATGTAAAGATTTTGATGGGATGTGTTGTTTTAATCTATCCGACCACAGTCAGTTAATTCAAAACCAATTACAATGGATGAAGCAACGTTTACAAAAAACACAAGTGGTTGTCAATCCTTGAGACAAATGGTTACAATCTGTGTTTGGTCTGTCCCTATGGCTACAAGGTCTGTTACAAGAAGGATTGCGGTGATTAGGAATAGTACTATTGATTGTAGTAATTATTAAAATAGCATATAGTTGTATGATGAGAAATATCAGTAAATTTATGCTTGTGCAGCCTGCACAAAAAGAAAAAGGGGGAATTGTTGGAGAACGGCTTTCAGAGAGCAAGGCCATGGGTCTGTGCAGGAGCTGATTGCAGCCATCTGAGGTAAACAGAGGAAAAACCCCGGGTACAGTTATGCTAACAAAGGACTGTTATGTTAACAGAGAGAGAAACTGAGGTACACAATGGCCTTGATGGTAAAAACAACCTTGGGAAAGGAGGCAGGCCAGAAGAGGGAAGATGTGACATACCTGAAATGCCACAAGGGGCTGGGATATTATAATGCAGCTTTTTACATGTATCCAATAGATTTGTGAGTAGTGTGCATGGTTATTGTAGAGTGCTTATGTAAGGGGTGATTTCTGTCAATAAAGTTGAAGCTTGCTCTGTCATTCACATTGAATCAGCTGCTTGCTTCCTCCGCCCGCCGCAAAAGTCCAACAGCAAATTTGGCTCCTGCTCCTGAGCTTTAGACGGACGCTCTGCTGCAGAGCATGGGGAGTTGTGGGCACTGTCTGGGCAGAGGCCCTGCTCCTCATGGTACATTAATTCAGCATCAACTGGGCATGGAACTGAAGGAAATTATCCCTTAAAAGGAAAAATGGGAGCATGGATGCCGTAGGGACAGGCTTGTTGGGAAATGACAGTAATTTTGCTCAGAAAATTTACCTCTGTATTGTCACGATTATTTACTTTTCTGACAGACCTCATGTCCAGAGGGAGCAAATGTCCAACGGCAGCTCCATCACCGAGTTCCTCCTCCTGGCATTCGCAGACAGACGGGAGCTGCAGCTCCTGCACTTCTGGCTCTTCCTGGGCATCTCCCTGGCTGCCCTCCTGGGCAACGGCCTCATCATCACCGCCATCGCCTGTGACCACCGCCTGCACACCCCCATGTACTTCTTCCTCCTCAACCTCTCCCTCCTCGACCTGGGCTCCCTCTCCACCACTCTCCCCAAAGCCATGGCCAACTCCCTCTGGCACAACAGGCACATCTCCTACTTGGGGTGTGCTTGCCAAGTACTTTTCTTTCTCTTTTTTATCTCAGGAGAGTTTTCTCTCCTCACCATCATGTCCTACGACCGCTACGTTGCCATCTGCAAACCCCTGCACTACGGGACCCTCCTGGGCAGCAGAGCTTGTGTCCACATGGCAGCAGCTGCCTGGGGCACTGGGTTCCTCAATTCTCTCCTGCACACGGCCAACACATTTTCACTGCCACTCTGCCAGGGCAACACCCTGGACCAGTTCTTCTGTGAAATCCCCCAGATCCTCAAGCTCTCCTGCTCACACTCCTACCTCAGGGAAGTTGGGCTTATCATGGTCAGTGCCTGTTTGGCTTTTGGGTGTTTTGTGTTCATTGTGGTGTCCTATGTGCAGATCTTCAGGGCCGTGCTGAGGATCCCCTCTGAGCAGGGACGGCACAAAGCCTTTTCCACGTGCCTCCCTCACCTGGCCGTGGTCTCCCTCTTTGTCAGCATGGCCATGTTTGCCAACCTGAAGCCGCCCTCCATCTCCTCCCCATCCCTGGACCTGGTGGTGTCATTTCTGTACTCGGTGGTGCCTCCAGCAGTGAACCCCCTCATCTACAGCATGAGGAACCAGGAGCTTAAACAGACACTGAAGAAGCTGATTCAATCAGCTGTTTCTCAGCACCATTAACCTGCCCGTGTGTGAGAGACGAGAAACCAGGCCTGTGAGAAACTAAGACAAACAACCTGGGAAAGCAAAAGTTGAGGCTGATTGAAGAAATGCCTCAAACACTGGCAAGACAAAACTCTGAGTCCCAGGGTGCATTCTGTGGAGGCCCAAGCTGATAACGCTGCCCGATGTAGCTGGGGGAGAGAGCCCTGTGGAGACAGGACGGCTCTGCCCTGGGGCACCTGGGCAAATTTCAAGTGCCATGTGTCCGGTGAATGAACTTTGCTTCATTATCCACAAAATGCATATTAAAGTTGACACCCCTCAATATGCTAACGAGGGCTGTCATGATCATGCTAATGACATCATCCCATGAAACACCTTACCCCTCCCTGTACATGGGATACGTAGCTATGTGGGTCGACCTAGGGGACGGACCCAAGGAAAATGGGTATAAATCAAAGGGGGGAAGAAAGGGCTCTCTCTCTCTCTGCCCCTCTCCCTGCCCCCCCGACCGTCTGGAGAAAGCAGTGAAGCGAAGAAGACGAATGCCAGCGGAGAAGACGGCCGCCTCCTGGAACCCTCGCCGGCGGGATCAGCGCAGGAACCCAGACCGGTGATCTGTATTCCCCCATTCCCTCTGTCTCCCTCTTTTCCTTTTTCTATTAAGAAATGCAAAGCATATTATATTGCTCACCACAACTTGCTCTGTACTTAGCCAATTATCATGTGTTCAATTAGTACATTGTAGGTAGTTAATAAATGCTTGAACTTGGAGACTTGTTGTCCGCTCCAATTGGGGATTTGCGAATCTGAGTCACTTGTCCCCCTCATCGGAGCGGGACGTGACATTAAATTGGCGTAGTCGGCAGGATCCCATTCGGTGTCGGAAAGTCTTGTGAAATAGTGCTTCTCTATCCGACAAACTCGGACAGGGAGAACTGGGAATTGGCCCCTCAGCTCTAAGCTGGGAGAGGGTCGGAGGGATACCGATTCTCTATCCGATGAGGACAGGGAGAATCGGGAAGTGACCTCTCAGCTTTAAGTCGGGAGAGGTTCGAGCAGTTGCAAGCCATGACTGGCCAGGAAATGTCGGTGCTTGACTGCTCCCCTATTTTTGAGAAGCTGAAGGAGTATAAGGCTTGTCCTCCGCCTTTAGTAGAGGTTTGGGCCCACGATAATTGGCAAAATCCAGAAGCATTGGCGAGCTATATCAGTGTGCTTGCAGGGGTGAAAGGGTCGCGACCAGGCAAAGGAAAAGCTGTTGTGTGTGCTGTACTAGGGGCAGCACTGACTGCAGCCCAAAAAGATAAACATGTTAAGAAACAATTGGAAAGGGAAATGATCGAATCCCTACAAGATCTGGTAAAAGCTCTCCAGGATCAATTGGTTGAGGAACGTAAAGTTACTGAACAAAAAGCTAAACTCTGGCAAAAGGAAAATGAAGCTTTGAAAAGTCAATTCTCTGATGAGCGTAACATCACTCAGCGACTTCACATGGCTCTAATAGATGCCTTGGACCGAGAAAAAATCTCACGGTCTGAAAAGGAGGGGAATGAACAAGAAACTTGCAACCGGACAGATCTTAGCTCTGTTCCGGATAGTGAACAGGGATTTACAAGTCTGGCAAAATCAGCAGCCAGAGCCTTGTACCCAGTGAAGGATTTAGAGATAAGCCGAGAGATTTATTACCCCGAAAACGAGGGGGTAAATTTAAGACCATTAATTAAAACGGAGACCACCGAGGGTCAGGGTGGAAGAGCTCCGCAGGTCACCACTCGAACTACACCGTACTCAGCAACTGAGCTTGCAAAAATTCAGGAGAAATATACCAGACGAGCTCAGGAAACTGAGACTGAATATGTGTGGAGGGTATCTTTGACTGGCGGCGACCGAATTTTGTTATCAGAAGAGGAGGCCCAGGGGTACTGGGGGCCAGGGGTTTTCTTAGTTACTGACGACCAGAGAGAACCGTGGTCGTTAACTCAACGAGCTGCTTATTGGGCTGGGAGTCTGGACCCATTGGAAAGGGGGGATCCAGTATGTATTGAGACCCCAACCATAAATCATTTGACTGAAAGTCTGCAGAAGGCTGCTTGTCTCCAATTAATGCATGACAGGCGTTTGGTTCCGCAGCAGCCTTCCCCGATGTTATTAATTGCTAACCCCGATCAAATGACTCCCCTGATCCGGGGCTTGCCGGACTCTTTGAAATCATATGCAGTACAATTACAAGATCGTTTGCGGATTGCATTAACCCCACGGAGGGGGAGACGGGGAGCAGGAGAGCCCATGACTTGGGGAGAGATAGCTCAAGACTTAATAAATTATGGCCGGAGAATGGGCCTTACCAGGGGAACGGGTAAACCTAAGCCCTCCTTATGCAGAATGGAAAAGCAGGAAAATCTGTCTCCTTCCCCTCCACCAGTTTTAAGAGCAAAGAGAAACCTCTTGTGGACTGAGGGAACGAGACAGGGGATTCCCCGAGAGTTAATGGATGGTCTGACTACTGCAGTTTTAGAAAAGCTCATTCGAGCCTGGAAAGGCAGAAGGAAGCTGCCCCCCCCCCAACCGATCAGGCCTTTCGGACAAAGGGAGGGACAGATCTGAAAACTAACGAGATGGTGGTAATTGCTTCTCAAACACCAACTGCCCCTGAAGAGGACTTGATTGATTTGGGGTCGGGAAACTGGATGTGCCATCCCCAGTAAGTGAGCCGGGGGATGGCGGGTGAGTCCACTTAAGGAGGCTCACAGAGAATACTAAGGGAGACTTGTTGATTACTTTTCCACTCGGCTCCCTTAAAACTCCAGTTACATTTCTAGTAGATATGGGTGCTCAGGTCTCAGCACTCCAAACTGAGGTTGCCAAGCGGAACGGCATAATTGCTGGCAAAAAGCAGATTTGGGCTACAGATGTTTTCGGAGACTCTAAGCCACAGCCGACTACTCGGGTGAAATGCTGGTTACCTGGGAATGAAACTGCAACAGAAACTATTATAATTCTAGGAAATTTTCCCACAAATATCCTGGAACTTGACCTATTGATGGGACAAGTCTGGGTAGATTCAAAAAGAAGAAAATGGAAATTTGGGTCCCCAACTGCCTCTATAAGACTTTTACAGCAAGCGCCTGTGCTTCCTCCTTCTAAAATTGTTAATGTGAAAAAGAGACTAAAGACTTTGCAAACCCGCTCCATTATCCTGGACAACCTGTTCTAGTAGACTTACCCACTGTGGGGCAAGTGCCCCTAACCCTAAAAACTCCCATCAATATCTGTTCATGGGTGGCTACTGATGCCCATGGGAAAGAATACCGTATCAATACCAGGGGGATTGTCCCTTCTTTCTAACCACCATTGTTTTGTTATGCATGTATTTGTTTTACAGGATATTGATCCTGGACGACCAAAAACCTGTGTTACTTTTAGTGCTCTCAATAGTTATAGGCATTATCAGTTAATTATTATTTGTAATCTGCTTACATTATTATAGAATTTGTGGAATCATACCTGCTAAGTGTGGAGAATCTACCTATTGGAAGGCTAATCTGGAGTTGTGCCTTAAGTTACCTTATTGAGAATCATCTCCAAAATTAAGGAAGTCTGTGAGTCACCTGTGACTGCACACTGGTGCTTCCAAATATCATACAACCAACAGCAAAATAAAATAATCAAAGACTAGCTGGAGGGGTCTGGTCCCACAAATTAAGCATTAACAAATTGTACATCCTTATTGACCTTCTAATGTGATTGTGTAACCTCAAATAGTTTTAGAAAATTTACCTTAGCATATGTATGTACTAACAAGGTATGCCTTTAAGGAATTAAAGGTGCAGATCTATCAAGCATCCAGGATGGCGTTGCAGAATCCAGCTGGCATTGCTGAAGGAACAGGGACTGTGCGGGGTGCTGAGTCTGACTGAGGGAGAACGCTGCATCCCCACCCACAGTGCACCTCTACAGCACCTCTACAGAGGACACCAGTGCCACAATGAAGAAGATTGCCAACAGGAACAGAGAACTTTCTTGACCAATGAACTGGTTTGATGTATGGAACCTTGGGTCATGGGTAACATCACCGGGATCCTCAGGACTCACGGGGTGGGGAAGACGGCTTGTAAATATTAGTATTGTAATATTGTGCAAAGTTTTGCTTTTCATAGTATGCCTTGCAGCAGTTGGATATATACTCTCTTACCTTTTGTCTTCTTTTTCCCTATACCCTGTGAGATCACAATGGTCAAAGAACTTGGAGTGTTTGAGTCACGGGGTGGGATGTGAGAGACGAGAAACCAGGCCTCTGAGAAACTAAGACAAACAACCTGGGAAAGCAAAAGTTGAGGCTGATTGAAGAAATGCCTCAAACACTGGCAAGACAAAACTCTGAGTCCCAGGGTGCGTTCTGTGGAGGCCCAAGCTGATAACGCTGCCCGATGTAGCTGGGGGAGAGAGCCCTGTGGAGACAGGACGGCTCTGCCCTGGGGCACCTGGGCATATTTCAAGGACCATGTGTCCGGTGAATGAACTTTGCTTCATTATCCACAAAATGCATATTAAAGTTTACACCCCTCAATATGTTAATGAGGGCTGTCATGATCATGCTAATGACATCATCCCATGAAACACCTGACCCCTCCCTGTACATGGGATACGTAGCTCTGTGGGTCGACCTAGGGGACGGACCCAAGGAAAATGGGTATAAATCAATGGGGGGAAGAAAGGGCTCTCTCTCTCTCTGCCCCTCTCCCTGCCCCCCCCCCCCCCCCCGTCTGGAGAAATCAGTGAAGCGAAGAAGACGAATGCCAGCGAAGAAGACGGCCGCCTCCTCGCCGGCGGGATCAGCGCAGGAACCCAGACCGGTGATCTGTATTCCCCCATTCCCTCTATCTCCCTCTTTTCCTTTTTCTATTAAGAAATGCAAAGCATATTATATTGCTCACCACAACTTGCTCTGTACTTGTCCAATTATCATGTGTTCAATTAGTGCATTGTAGGTAGTTAATAAAGGCTTGAACTTGGAGACTTGTTGTCCGCTCCAATTGGGAATTTGCGAATCTGAGTCACTTGTCCCCCTCGTCGGAGCGGGACGTGACATGACCAGATGAAATTCATCATCTCGAGGAGATGAAGTCCCTGCTCAGGTGAAGACGGAACCCCCCAAACTCATCTCCATCTTCTTTTAGTCAACCTGCGAGTCCGAGCTCCCTCAGACCTTCCCAGAGCGGCTCCTGGCCGTTGGAGAAGACCCAAAAGCTGCGCTGAAGCCATTTAAATGCCCCTCCGTCAGGAAAGGACAGAAATCGGCCGCTCTCAGCCCTTTCCCTTCCACTGTTTTTTGCCTTAATTTGCCTTCTTTGGGGGCCAATTTGAGCCATGAAGTTTGGAAAACTTCGTTGGGAGACCTAACAGATTTACCCTTGAGTGTGATGTCCAAGGTTTCACTTGGGGGGGACAGCACCCACATCCCCCCCACCTCCTCCTCCACCCCGCAGCTGAATTTCCCACCAAAATTCCTGGGACTTTTGGGGAAAAAAGCTGGGAAAAATTCCCGTTGTTCCTAATTTTGACACCCCTTAGGCCTGGCGGGATCTGAACCCACCTCCTGTAGAAGCGAAACTTCAACTTGATGTCGTCTCTGGAGGCCGTGCAGGTAGAGGCGGAGCGGGTCGTCCTCGCTCACCACCCCGCTGGGAGGGTCTACGCTCAACTGGGGAGGGGACGCATGCTCTGGGAAGAAAAGTCGGGGGGGAGGGAAACTGGCTTAAAAACGGTAATTTTGGTCAAAACGGTCATCGGGGCACGGCTTGAGTTGGCCAAAAGTTGGCTTCTGCTCAACCAACTTGGCCATGAAAAGCAAACCGAGGTGTTTTGGGGTTTAGGGTGGTTTCACCAAACCGGTGGCTCTTTGCCGTGGCCAAAACCGGTGGGATTTAGCCAAAAAAATGCAGCTCTACCTTTGACAAGGACGTCGATGGGTTGGCTGAGGTAGGACGGGATCAACCAGCCTTCGGTTTCCTCCTCGTAGCCGCAGCTGAAGTTGCCGGTGTGGTTGTGGACACTGGCCGCCACCCGCAGTTGGGCCCCAGTCTTCCATAAGGTCAACTCAACCCCGTCGATGACTTTGACCTCGTCCTTGTAGAAATTAAACCTCCGCTCCCCGTCCCCTGCCGGGGCTGCGCAGAGGAAGACGAGGGCTTGGCCTTCAATGGCGACGCCGCTGGAAGGCGTCAAGGTCAAGGTGGGTTGAAGCGGATGGTCTGAAAGGTGAAAGAGAAAGCTCAGATGCGGGTTTTTGGGTAGGATTCAAGTATTCCTTTGCCAACTTGGTGAACTTTGGCGGGTAGCTGAGGGGAATTTGGCTTTGCCATGGGGGGATTTAAGGAGAAAAAGGCCCTTTCTGAGGCCAAAAGCGGGGAAATCGGTGGGAGGAGGCCAACGGGGTGAGATCTCACCTACCTTTGACATTGATGATGATGGATTTGCTCTCGCGGGACCGAATGAGTTGGCGGTGGCGGTTGATGGGGGTGTAGGTGCAGGCGTGCGAGCCGCCGTCCTTCAGTGTCGTCAGGTTGAAGGTGTAGACGTAACTCCTCTTTGTTGTCCGGACGTCCACGGCCCAACCGCTCGTTCCCGAAAATTGGAAACCTCGGATTTTTTCTTCGGACCAAGGAGCGACGCAACGGAGGGAGACGGTGTCGCCGAGGAGGTACTCGGTCTTCTCCGGTATCACCGTGATGTTGGGAGGAGCAGGAGGGACGTCTGGGGAGGAAGGGTCGAGGTGGGCAAAAGGGAAGAAAGATAGGGGTGGAACAAAGGGGAAAAAAGGGGCATTGTTGGCTATCTCGGAGTCTTCTGGGTGAGGTGGGAGCGGTGGAGTTGGGGTGGGGGGAGTTGGTTTGGAAGAGGAGGGGGAGATGTGGAGGTTAAAAGAGGGTTTTTAACCCAAAATGGGCACCCTTGGAGAGCAAGGGGTGGGGCCAAGAGGCAATGTTGGAACAGATCGAGGAGGAAGCACCAAATTTTCTTCGAAATGGGTGATTTGCTTGGGAGAAGACCTGAGGGGTGAATGAATTTAGGAGAAACCACCAAACTCTTTTTTAAATGGATATTTATGTGTACAGAGGAGATGAGAGGGGATTGGATGGAGGATCAACCACTGAATTCTCTTAAAAATGGGTATTTTGTTACTGCAGGAGTTGTGACATGGCCTGATTGAGGAGTAACCAACCCAATCTCCTCAAAATTGGTATTTTGATTGGTGGTAGAGATGAGACGGGACAAAACCGAGGAGAAACCACCTAATTTCTTTGAAAATTGTTATTTTTGTAGCTGGAGGATTGGAGGGGGCCCAAGTGGAGGAGAAACCGCCAGTTTCTCTTAAAATACAGATGTGTGTTTAACATCGAGTTCCTCAGGGTTTTGTGGCAAAAGATGGTGGTGATTGTGGGTCGGGGGATTCCAGGTGGTGACGTGGCCCAAAGGCGAGGTGGAAACTCGTTGTTTTCCCCCCAGATTTGTTACCTGTACGTGCTGCCAGCGGGAGGAGTATCTGGAGAGAGGCTTGTACAGGTTTAACCCCTGCTGGGATGGGAGAGCACGTTGCCGTTGCCCCTCCCCCACCCGCGGCCGGTCGGGCTGGCAGTGAGGCACAGACCCGGGCTATAGTAACAAGGAATTTAATACAACAGAGTGATAGAACAATCTGAACAACAACAGTAACAGTGATAACAACAAGAAACAGCAATAACAGTGAACAAGACAAAAGATATACAGAGAAATACCGCAAAATGGTCAAGGAGCAAGCCCGCCGCCTGTATGGCAAAACCCAAAACCAGAAGCGAAAGTAAAAAGGCTCCGCCCCTGGACATGACGTCAGCATGGTATGAATAACCCGGCTGGAGATCCCTTCCCCCTCTCTCTCTGATGGGGAAAAACTTGACCCTATCCCAGCTGAACCAGGACATAATCCACCCCTTTATTCTATACCATCTGCGTCATGTCCAGCTGCCAGTTAGCAGTTAACAATAACAAAGTAATAATTTACACCGGCACAGCATAATTTACGGCATGTTCTCGCCCAGAATCAAGTCCCCCTGGGGTACGCATCGGACCTCTCCATCGTCCTGCATCACCCACCAGGTGCACCCAGGTCCTTGGGCAAAAGCAATCCCGTGGATGGGTTTGCCTTTACCTTTGCCTGGCGCAGGACTAAACCAGACCATTTTTCCCAATATATTCCTCATGCGCACCACAGGGACTTTATCCCCATCTACAGCACGGGGAGGTTTCGACTGAGCCGGGCCAGCTCGACTGGCAGACCCTCTTGTGTTGACTAGCCAGGTGGCCTTTGCTAGATGCATGTCCCAGTCTCTGAAGGTCCCACCTCCCAGTGCTTTCAGTGGGGTTTTTAACAGTCCATTGCAGCGCTCGATCTTCCCAGAGGCTGGTGCGTGGTAGGGGATATGGCAGACCCACTCGATGCCATGTTCTCCTGCCCAGGCACTTATGAGGTTGTTACACAAGTGGGTCCTGTTGTCTGACTCAGTTCTCTCTGGGGTGCCGTGTCGCCACAGGACTTGGGTTTCAAGGCCCAGGATGGTGTTTCGGGCGGTGGTGTGGGGCGCTGGGTAAGCTTCCAGCCATCCAGTGGTCACTTCCACCATTGTGAGCACGTGGCGCTTCCTGTGGCGGGTCTGTGGCAGTGTGATGTAGTCCATCTGCCAGGCCTCTCCATATCTATATTTCAGCCATCGCTCTCCATTTCTCTGGGGCTTCACCCGCTTGGCATGTTTGATTGCAGCACACGTCTCACACCCGTGGATGATCTCTGCAATGGTGTCAATAGTAAGGTCCACCCCTCGATCTCGAGCCCACCTGTATGTTGCATCCCTACCTTGGTGGCCCGAGGTCTCGTGGGCCCACCGGGCTATGAACAGTTCACCTTTGCGCTGCCAGTACAAGTCCACCTGAGCCACTCTGATCTTAGCAGCTTGGTCTGCCTGCTGGTTGTGTCGATGTTCATCAGTGGCCCGACTCTTGGGTACGTGGGCATCCACATGGCGCACCTTCACCACGAGGTTTTCCACACGGGCTGCAATGTCCTGCCACACTTCAGCAGCCCAGACGGTTTTACCCTTACGTTGCCAGTTGTTCTGCTTCCATTGTTGCAGCCATTTCCACAGGGGATTCGCCACTGCCCACGAGTCGGTGTAGAGGTAGAGCCTTGGCCACTTTTCCCGCTCAGCAATATCCAAAGACAGCTGAACGGCTTTCACCTCTGCAAACTGGCTCAATTCACCCTGTCCCTCAGCAGCTTCAGTGACCCATCGTGTGGGACTCCACACAGCAGCCTTCCACCGTCGATGTTTTCCTACAATACGACAAGACCCATCAGTGAACGGGGCAGATCGCTTCTCCTAATCCGACAGCTCGTTATATGGTGGGGTCTCCTTAGCACGTGTCACCTCCTGTTCTGGTGACATCCCGGAATCTTTGCTCTCTGGCCAGTTCCTAATCACCTCTAGTATCCCTGGGCGGCTGGGGTTCCCTATTCATGCCCGTTGTGTTACCAACGCAACCCATCTACTCCACGTGGCATTGGTTGCATGATGCGCGGAGGAGGCCTTTCCTTTGAACATCCACCCCAGCACCGGCAGTCGGGGTGCCAGGAGGAGCTGTGTTTCAGTGCCGACCACTTCTGAGGCAGCCCGAACTCCTTCGTACGCTGCCAGTATCTCCTTCTCAGTGGGTGTGTAATTAGCTTCAGAGCCTTTGTGTCCCCGGCTCCAAAAGCCCAGAGGTCGGCCTCGGGTCTCCCCAGGTGCTCTCTGCCAGAGGCTCCAGGTAGGGCCATTCTCCCCGGCTGCGGTGTAGAGCATGTTCTTAACCTCCTGCCCTTCCCGGACTGGCCCGAGGGCTACTGCTTGGGCAATCTCCCGTTTAATCTGTTCAAAGGATTGTTGTTGCTCAGGGCCCCATTCAAAATCGTTCTTCTTGCGGGTTACGTGGTAGAGAGGGCTCACAATCAGGCTGTAGTTCGGGATGTGCATCCTCCAGAACCCCACAGCGCCCAGGAAAGACTGAGTCTCCTTCTTAGAGGTTGGTGGGGCCATGGCTGTTATCTTGTTTATCACCTCCACTGGGATGTGGCGACGCCCATCTTGCCATTTTATCCCTAGGAACTGAATTTCCCTTGCAGGCCCCTTGACTTTCTTTTGCTTAATGACAAAGCCGGCCATCAGGAGGATTTCAATTATCTTCTTCCCTTTCTCAAAGACCTCCTCGGCTGTGTCCCCCCATACCATGATGTCATCAATATACTGCAGGTGTTCTGGAGCCCCACCTTTCTCCAGTGCAGTATGTACCAGTCCATGGCAAATGGTGGAGCTGTGGTTCCACCCCTGGGGCAATCGATTCCAGGTGTACTGGATGCCTCTCCAAGTGAACGCAGACTGTGGCCTGCACTCTGGCGCTATCGGAATGGAGAAGAAAGCGTTAGCAATGTCAGTTGTGGCGTACCACTTGGCTGCCTTCGACTCCAGTTCATACTGGAGCTCCAGCATGTCCGGCACTGCAGCACTCATCGCTGGCGTAACTTTATTCAGGCCACGGTAGTCCACAGTCAGCCTCCATTCGCCATTGGCCTTTCTCACCGGCCATATAGGGCTGTGGAAGGGTGAGTGAGTTTTGCTGATCACCTTCTGGCTTTCTAGTTGGCGGATCAGCTGACGGATGGGGACCAGGGAATCTCGGTCGGTGCGGTACTGCCGCCGGTGCACCGTCCTGGTAGCAATCGGCACTCGCTGCTCCTCACCCTTAAGCCGCCCCACCACTGAGGGATCCTCTGAGAGGCCGGGTAAGGTGGACAACTGTTCCACCTCCTCCAGGGCAGCCACACCAAAAGCCCACCGGTACCCTTTTGGGTCTCTGAAGTGCCCTCTCCTGAGGTAGTCTGTGCCCAGGATGCACGGGGCGTCTGGGCCAGTCACAGTGGGGTGCTTATGCCAGTCCCTCCCAGTCAGGCTCCCTGCGGCTTCCAGTAGGGTCAGCTGCTGGGATCCCCCTGTCACTCCGGAGCTGCAGATGGATTCAACCCCACTGTAGCTCGATGGCATCAGGGTGCACTGAGCGCCAGTGCCCACCAAAGCCTTATACTCTTGTGGGTCTGACGTGCCAGGCCATCGGATCCACACTGTCCAGTAAATCCCATTATCCCTTTCCTCCACCTGGCTGGAGGCAGGGCCCCTCCAATACTGCTCAGCGTCACTCACTTCTTGCAAGAATGATTTACTGGTCCCCTCAAGAGGGTCAGACATAACGTTCACCATTCTGTTCTGCCTGGGGGATTTCTGACTGGACACTGGAGCTGCGCTCCTCTTGGAGGACTCCCCTTTGGTGATGGTCTTCCCTTTCAGCTGCTCTACTCGTGCAGCCAGGGCAGCAGTGGGCTGTCCATCCCACCTCCTCGTGTTTTCTCCATGGTCGCGGAGGAAAAACCACAGGGTGCCTCGTGGTGTGTACCTTCTGCTGCTTTTCTCTTGGGTGAGGAAACGTTTACTTCTAATGGCTGAGACATCAGCCCGTGCAGGTGGAACGTAGGACATGTCCTCTTCCATTTTCTGGACCCTCTGAGACAGTTCCTCCACAGCTGAGACCAGGGAATGCTGAGATGAAGGGAGATTTCCCTCATATTGCCGGAGCTGGCCAACCACTCCATCCACTGTCAGAGTCTGGGTGTCTGTCCACCAGGACACTATTGCCAATGCTTTCGAGTGCGCTTCTGGTGCGCTCTTCAGGAACTGTCGCCACATCAGGTGTGTGCAAGGGGCCTGATCTGGGTCCATGGGTGACTGCTCATCATTCAGATCACCATAGATCACCTCAAACACAGCCAGCTCCCTGAGGTTCTGGATGCCTTTCTCAGTGCTGGTCCGTTTGCCTAGCTGACATAGGAGATCATCCTTGTAGGGTTGCCTCTCCCTTACACTGAGCAGGAGTCGCCTCCAAAGGCTGAGGTTTTGAGCCTGTTTCCCTATTTCCCTGTCAATGCCAGCATCCTTGGCCAAAGACCCCAGCTGCCTGGCCTCTCTCCCCTCCATCTCAAAAGCACTGGCTCCATTGTCCCAGCATCAGAGCAGCCAGGTGCAAATCTGCTCGCCTCCCAGGCGGCCGAAATCTCTCCGCATATCTCGCAGCTCAGTCGGGGACAGAGATCGGACAGTCACGTCTGGCCCTTCCTCCTGTTCCCCTGATGGGCCTGGCTCATCCTCATCCCTCACTCTGCCAACAGACTTTCTGGTATATTTTGTTTTCTGTATCGGGGCAACTGATCCCGGCACTGGCTGGCTCTCTGGCCCAGTCTGTGTGCTGGTGGAGGTGACTGAGACTGGCTCTGCCTGTGCCCCCGCTTCAGATATTGTTTGTGTGGCCTTTTCCTCCCCTTGAGGGCAGCGGGTGGTATTAAAGAGGACACGGTGGGCATGGGCAAGTCCCCAACACATTGCAGCGATTTGTGTCTCCTGGGTTTTGCCCGTTTGGTAACACACCATTTCTAAGCACCCCATCAGCTTCTCAGGGCTCTGCATTTGCTCAGGAGTGAAGTTCCAAAGCATTGGGGGTGCCACCGACTCAGGCCTTTGCCCATCTTCTCCCACACCCCTTGCCACTCACTGCTGTCTGACCTCGGGCAGGTTTCCGGGCACGGCTATTGTTAGAGAAGTGCCGCATGGCCAAAACCGAAATCAGGCAGGCATTCAGAAGGCATTGTGCCACAATCACTCTGGCCTGCAGGCTCCGAGGATAACTGAAACTCCCCAGAGCCGAGAGGATCTCTTCCCCTGGCTCACCCATAGAGGGGGTGAGACCCCTAACAAAAGCCCAGGCAGCAAACAGGTACCGGCCCGCCCCACACACAGCGATGCAAAGGCAGCAGAAGTGTTCGATAGCCCGTATAACAACATGAGACCCTGGATACATTTCCCACCGATAACAAACGCCACCACTGGGATCATACACTGGATAGAAGGATTAATCCAGCCCCACCATGCAAGCAAGTGGGCCAGCATTGCAAACATTTTCTTATCAAATAAACACGAATACAAACAGAAAGATGACACCCAACAGATTGCTCTAACACACTCTGGTCAGGGTCTGCCCCTTTTTGACTCTTATTTCAACCCAATTCGTGCACCACGTTGGGCGCCAAAAAGACTGTGCTGGTTTAAGCCCTGCCGGGCCCGGAGACCACGTTGCCATTGCCCCTCCCCAACCCTCGGGCTGAGTAGGGCTGGAAGTGAGGCACAAACCCCGGGGTTGAAATAAGGATTGACTACAAGTGTCAGAAATAACAATCTGAACAACAACAACCACAATAACAACAACAAACAGCAATAACAGTAAACAAGACAAAAGATATACAGAGAAATTCCGCAAAATGGTCAAGGAGCAAGCCCGCCGCCTGTATGGCAAAACCCAAAACCAGAAGTGAAAGTAAAAAGTCTCCGCCCCTAGACCTGACGTCAGCATGGTATGAATAACCCGGCTGGAGATCCCTTCCCCCTCGCTCTCTGCTGGGGAAAAACTTGACTCTATCCCAGCTGAACCAGGGCAAGAATGCTGTGGGAAACGGTGTCAAAGGCCTTGCTAAAGTCAAGGTAAACAGCACCCACAGCCTGTCCCTCATCCAATCAGCAGGTCGCCCTGTCGTAGAAGGAGATCAGGTCTGTCAGGCAGGACCTGCCTTTCATAACCCCGCTGACTGGGCCTGATCCCCTGCCTGTCCATTAGATGACTTGTAATGGCACCCGAGGTGACCTGCTCCATCACCTTCCCTGGCACCCAGGTCACACGGACAGGTCTGTAGTTCCCTGGATCCTCCTTCCTGCCTCTCCTGTAGATGGGTGTCCCATGTGCCACCCTCCAGTCCAATGGGCCCTCCCCAGTCAGCCATGACTCCAGGTAAAGCACGGACAGTGCCTTGGCGAGCAAATCTGCCAGCTCCCTCAGCACCCTTGGGTGTAACCCACCCGCTCCCACAGCCTTGTGTGCATCCAAGCGGTGCAGCAGGTCTCTGACCACCTCCTCTTCCCCTGCGCTGCCCTCAGCCTGCTTCCCCTGCCCATCTCCCGGCTCCTGGGGCTGGGGGTCCAGGGAACAGCCACTTCCACTGCTACACGCTGAGGCCAAGTAGGCCTTGAGCACCTCAGCCTTTCCCTCAGCCTTAGTTACCAGGTTTCCCTCTGCATCCAGCAAAGGAGGGAGATTTTCCCTCATCCTCCTTTTGCTGTGAACGAATTTATAGAAACATTTTTGTTATCCTAAACGGCTGCGGCCAAGTTGAGCTCTAGCTGTGCTTTGCCTCTCCTCATGTTCTCCCTGCACAGCTTCACGACATCTTTATAGTCTTCCTGAGAGAAGAGTTGCCTCCTCTGGGTCATGGGCACAGCTGTTAAACTCTCCAGGTCCCAGAAGCGTCCCCTGTGCTGCCCCACAACGCCCCGGTATCTCCCACTGACCTCCAGGTAGGGGTGACCCCTTCCCCACAGCTCTCTGAGCCTGATCCTCCAACGGGTGTTTTACCCATCTCGTTGCCGACCCAGCCCGGCTGTAACGGCCTGACTTGGGTACGAGAATATTGAGGGAGACCGTGTCCAATGTCTTGCTGAGTTGGAGGTACATGACACCCACTGTCTCCCCTCACGTCCCAACGCAGCCACTTCCCCATGAAGGCAATCCGGCTGGGGAGCCATGATGTCCCCTTGGGAGGTCCATGCCGACGGCGTTTGGACACAATCTGCTCTTTTGGGTGCCCGGGAATGTCACCCCAGAGGACTCATTGCAAGGGTCACTCCTCACCACAGTGACCTTGTGCAGCCAGTGGGTGCTGGGGGGCACTTCTGGCCTCCTTCAAAGGTGGGGGCAACATTGGCTTGTCCTCACCCACAAGAGATGTCTCCCAGTACTGGGACCTTTTCAGAGGGATATTCCACAGAAATATTGATCTTCTCCTGTAACTTCATTGCACCTCTCTGCTGTTACATGGTGTATCAAATCTCTTTAATCTTTCGTGTATTTTCACCTGTCCCAATAGAATGACCATTTCTGAAGCCAACTTTTCAGATGCAAACTCTCTAGTAAAAGGGCCTTTTCATTATTCTTTAGTTTTCTCCTCCCCTGACTTTTGTTCATTCAGATTCCTCTCAGCTCGCGAGCTGCTGCTTTGAACTTCAGGTGGTTAAAATCTTGCCTCTCTTTCCGCAGACTAATTGTCTCCTTGGCCAACTCCTCCAGTATGTTTATCTCTACATTTTTCTATCTGCACACCGAAAATATTTCTCATAAAATTACCCCTTGTAGAAAGGCAACCTCATTGGAGATTATACTTGACTTATAGGAGAGAAATGTATTTTATTTTGTATGAACCTTGATGATGTTTGACTTTTCCTTGCCTGCAAACAGCAGAAATCCTTCTGCGCCCGTGTGCAGGCGGTTCTCCAAGGACAGCAGGGGGGAGATTGTGCAAAGGAGCTGTAACCTCCCGCTGCAGAGATCAGAGGAGAAATCTGATGTAAGGAGAGATGATGCGAGTCCCAGGCGGCTGAGGAGAGAAATGCTGGGACTGGGGGTGAGGACAAAGGTTGTCCGGACTGTGTTGGACCCCAAGGGACTGTCCAGGAGATCTCCCGAGGAGATGCTCTGCATCGATGTCAGTCAGAGAGTGCTGCTATCGCCTCTTCTCTAAAGTGTAAATTAAATAATGTGCTCTTTAAAATACAGATTGATTTGTATTAGGGGCACTTTGAAATCTTCCTCCTTAACTACACCAGGAAATGACTCCAATTAGCTGCACAAGTCCTGAAGACTTGAAGAAATCTAAAGGAAGAGAACGAGCTCGTTAGGGCTTTGTGTATTTTAATGAGCCCCGTGGTGTATTTGGCCCCATGTCCATGATGCTCAGGCCCTGAGAGGAGACTGAGCAAAGGACTCAACAAGTCCAAGTCAGCAGCAAAGCTCCCCGTGCCCTGAAGCCCTGATTGGCCCCACGGAGGGCCAGGACTGACAAAGCCTCTGCAGGGACTCGTTAGAGCAGAGAATTGGAGGCTGTGATTGCAGGCAGGCAAAGGCCCCGTGCAGGGCTGTCCTGCTCTGAAACCCTTGGGTTGGTGATGGAGCACAAAGGCCAAGCCCTGACCCTCAGGCCCTGGGAAGGAGATGCTGCCCCTCGTGTGTGGCTCAGGGCTCTTCCTGGGGGCAGGGGCTGTGAGGGGGAGCAATGCCGAGTGTAGGAAACTGCACAACCCCTCCTGGCCTCTCCAGGAAGGGGCGAGGAGGAAAACACAGTCCAGAGCCTCAACATCAGGTTTATCCCGGTAGCCCCCCATGGCAGGGCAACTGCCATGACCAAGGGGGCCAAGAGCTCTGTCTCGTGTGGCCTTTCAGCCCTGGCAGAGCCCTCAGACATCTCTGCTGCAGGTTTGCTTCTGCTGGGCCCTTCGGGCGCCTTTTTCCCTCCAGGCTGGTGACATCCATCTCCCTTTCCTCCCTCGCTCTCCTCCCGGCATTCCCACCCCTTCACTGATGTCTCTCCACACTCACTGCCTGTTCCTTGAAACACAGAGCCACAGGCTGACCCACACTCCCTCTGGGCGACCTCTTACACCACAATACCACCTCCTGATTGAGATTTCTTTTTCCTCAACTCCCATCTGAACCTCCCAAGCTGCACTTTGTTGAGGTTTCCTTCTCTTCCCACTACCAAGAAAAGCTCCGTTATCTCAGAAACTCTCCTCCCAGCAGGTGCAGGCGACTGCTGTAGTGCCCTGAGCCTCCACCTCACCAGGCTCAAGCAGCCCCGGTCCTTCAGCCTCTCCACAAAGACCCCAAAGCCCACCCTGGCACATCTCCTTTGGAGCTTCTGCCTTTCCTCTCCATTCCTCCAGGACAGGGAGCCTCTCCCCCAGTCACACCAGTCTAGAGGTGGCCTCCCCAGCGCTGAGTCAAGGGCATGATAACGCCCTGGTTTGGTTTGCAGCCTAAGAGAAGGTTCTGGGGGTTCTCACTGACAAGCAGCTGAACAGGGGCCAGCAGTGTGCCCGGGGGGCCAAGAAAGCCAGCGGCATCCTGGCTTGTGTCAGCACTAGTGTGACCAGCAGGACCAGGGAGGTGACAGTCCCCCTGTGCTCTGCCCTGGGGAGGCCACACCTGGAGGGTTGTGTCCAGGTTTGGGCACCTCAATCCCAGAGAGATCTGGAGGGGCTGGAGCGAGGGCAGAGGAGGGCAACGAGGCTGGGGAAGGGCTGGAGAATCAATCCTGTGAGGAGGCAGGGAAGGAGCTGGGAGTGTTCAGTGTGAGGAGGAGGAGGCTGAGGGGAGCCCTCATCCCTCTCTGCAGCTCCTGACAGGACATTGCAGAGAGGCTGGGGCTGGGCTCTGCTCCCAGGGGATCAGCGACAGGACAAGAGGGAACGGCTGGAAACTGCCACAGGGGACGGTCAGGCTGGGCAGGAGGAGAAAATATTTTGCAGAAAGAGTGGTCAGAGAGTGGAATAATCTGCCCGCGGAGGGGGGGAGTCCCCATCCCTGGGGGGGTTTAAGGGAGGTTTAGATGAAATATAGGGGGGTGTGGGTTAGGGGAGAAATTTGCAGAGTCGGGCTGATGGTTGGACTCGATGATCCCAAGGGGCTTTTCCAACCTCAGTGATTCTGTGATTCTGTGAATAACAGAGGTTCCTCCGCATTCAGAACCCATGTCTTGTCCCCAGACTGCTGGGGCCAGCTGCTGGCCAATCAGGACCCTGTGGCTGTCATGGAGTCACAATCAGCATCACAATTTGTGGCACCTTTGCCCGTCTCTCCCCATCCACTCCCTTGACCCCTCATGGCTGCTGGACCCCACGTTCAACAGCCACACCCAGCCCTTCGCTGGCCTTTCCCTCTCCCTGCCCCACGCCTGGGCAGAGCCGGGGGGGACGTGTCGCCTTCAGGCTTTGCAGTGCTCATGCAGAATTACTGCCACAAAGTCGGTGCTGGGATCAGACTCGGCGCTGTGGAGCAGACCCCAGCAAGACAGAGCAGCGTCCAGCAGGAGATGTGCAGTGGTGGCCGCCACCTTGCTCTGGCCAGGGGGCTTCTGTCCGTGCACTGAAAGGATCTGCTGCTACCAAGATGCACTTGGTGTTTCCAGCTGTCACTGCAGAGCTGCCCCAAACCGATCTGCAGTTGTGGCCGTGGCCTCCCCTCTGTGGGGGCTGGGCTGGGGCTTTGACTCCAGTGTCACCTGCACTGGTCACGGCACAAGGCAGACAGCTCCTACCCAGAGATCTACATCCTGCTGGGGGTTCGGCCAGCGCTCCCTGCCCTTCACTCTGCTCACAGTGTTTGCCTCAGCGCAGGGACCAGCTTGATGAGATTCCCAGGAATATTCTGAGGCACAGTCCAATGCTTGTTGCCGTCTGCATCCACAGCATCAGAAATATTCCTTTCCCTTACATTGCAGATTGACTGATGGGCCTGGTCACATGACTGCCTGGAATTTCCCTTCCTGGAAGGTGACATTTTCCCAGAGTGGGTCAAGGTGATGGGCTCTGTCACGGCCACTTGGAGACACTTCTCCTGGAGTTCTTCAGCCTGGGTTTACCCCAGATGACCCAGGAGTGCTCACGGATGCTCCTGTGCCTGCTAATAGCTGGGCCAAGGTTCTCAGGTTCCCAATGGCCTCTTCAGCTGTGGGTCATCCCCAGGAATCTGCTGGAACTGGTAACATGACCCGTGGTGCCCCCACAGGAACCGGGGCCTTCCCAGTAGAACCTATGGGTCTTGCCCAAGACTTACCCTGAGTTCCCAGGCTGCAGGCAGTGCATTGCATTTGTTGTCACTTGTGTTAGTGACTCAGCACTGCTGTGGCCCACACAGATGGGTGTGTTACAGGTTGTGTCTCCCCCACGTTGGGCGCCCAAATAGACTGTGATGGTTTGACTTTGGCTAAACGCCAGGTATCCACCAAGTCACTCTATCACTTCCCCCCCTTTTCTCCTTGTTTTCTCAACAGAGCAAAGAGGGGAAAGGAAATAATATAAACCAATAATTGTGGAAAAAAAGAAAAAAAAGCATTTTTAATCTAAGCAAAACAAAGCAAAGGTCTGTGTGTGGAAGCAAATCAAAAAGATTTATTCTCTACTTCCCATGGACAGGCGATGTGGGGCCTTCTCAGGATCAGGGCTCCCATACGCGTAGTGGTTGCCTCGGAGGACCAAGGGTGACCCCACCCCCTTCCTCCTTTCTCCCAGCTTTACACTGAGCAGACGTCACATGGTCTGGAATGTCCCTTTGGTCGTTTGGGTCAGCTGTCCTGGCTGTGTCCCCTCCCAAGATCTTGCCCACCCCGTCCCACTGGGGGAAATGTCGGAAGGAGCCTTGGTGCTGTGTAAGCCCTGCTCAGCAGCAGCCACAACACCAGGGTGCTGCCAACACCCTGCAGCTCCCAGCATAAACCACAGCACCGTGAGGGCTGCTGTAGGGGAAACCAATTCCAGCTCAGCCAGAGCCAGTGCAGTCTCCCCATTTTGGAGAAGTAAGGGCGACCTGAATAGTGTTGAGTGAAGGTCTGACAAGGTGGGGCACAGGACATTGTACACATAACCTGTGTGAGGTGGCTGAGGGACGTGAATTTTTGGCCCAGCGGTGTGGAGGCTCCAGGCACCATAGGAGTAGCCTGAGAGTGGCTGAGGGGTGACTTCAGAGATAATGGAGATTGTCTTTGTTGAAAGATACACCATGAGAAAGAACTAATGCATCAAGTGGAGCTGGGGAGGAACAGACTGGGCACAGAGCAATGTCCCTGGAAGGGCAGTGCTGTGGTGGAACAGGTCACCCCGAGGGAGACTGGAGCAGCCCCAGGCTTTGTGTGTCAAGGAGCAGGCAGGGAGGACGCAGAGATCTCAGGAAAGGAAGGGAGATGCTCAGGGGAGAGCAGGGTGTGGTAGCTGGGTGGACGTCTCCAGCCGGCAGAGAAAGAGGTGCAGGTGTGGGACACGGTGGGACAGCCTGTGGTGGAGACGACAGAGGGGTGAGCAAAGTCTGAGCATCCCCCAGCAGAGCTGAGCTCTCTCTGCCCTTGGCTCTGGCTGGTGTCTCTGCCACTGGTGGCCATGAGGAAGCCCCTTCCCCTTCCAGCACTGGGTCTCATGGCCTCCCCTTCCCCAGCCGAGAGCCTGGCAGGGGTTGGACCATAGTCCTGCCCTTGGCATTGCCCATCCCCACATCACCCTGCCCCGGGAAGAGCCCTGAGCAATGGCTGAGGGACAGGAACTGACTTCCCCGGTTCTGGGGGTGAGGCCATGGCCCTTTGACTTTACGTAACACACCCAGGTTTGCTCAGAATCTGTTCCACACTGACAGGGCCTTTGTTTACCGATATTCTCTGCCTCGAGTTTTCTTGTCTAATTAGACAATGGGGAGGCTTTGTCAGTAACGGTCCTCACTGGGAGCCATTAACACTCCAAGAAACTTTGCAGTTGGCCTCTGGCTTTGACTTCCTGACTGGCACCTTCATCATCCAATCACTGTCTGAGGTCCGTGGACTCAGACCAACCCTCCTCAAGGAGTCATTAAAATGCCTTGGGCTTGCATTCTGCTGTGATGCTGGGCCGGGCTGCTGGGCTGGAGGGAGCTGAGGGCAAGTGGTCAGCGCTGCAGAGAGCCAGCTCTGCCCAGGAGCAGCTCCTCTGCATAGCGCAGCAGGGCTGAGGGCACTGCCTGCAGGCACCGAGGGCAGAGGAGCCGGGCACAGAGAGGGCAGAGGCAGACGGCACTGGCAGGGTGCTGAGAGCTCACTGCAGGAGAAATCTTCCCAGCCCGTGACACCGTCAGTCTGTGGGTGCGGGGCAGGGCAGCTGCAGGTGGCGGAGGGATGTGGTGAGGCCGGCACAGCCCCAGGAATCTCCCTGGTGTCTGGAGAAGGAGGCCGTGCTCCCGAGCAGGGCTTCCCTGCTGCGCTGCCAGAGGGACAGGCCATGGCTCTGCCTTCTCCCGGGGACGGCTGCAGGGGGTGCAGGCGCGGGTGCAGCCGGGGGTGCCCAGGGCTGTCCTTCCGAGCAGGGTCCCTGCACCCCCGGGGCTGTGTGCTGGGGCAGGGACTCTGCCGCCGGCCAGGGTCAGCACTCAGCCTGCCCGGGGAGCTGCCCACGGCGCCGGGGGGAGCAGCTGTGGGGGGCAGGAGAGACCCCGGCAGGGCAGGGTCCTGCTGCTGTGGAGAGGGTGCTGCCTGGGGCAGGGCTGCTCCCAGCCCCACATCACCCCCAGGACAGTTCCACGGGTACATCATAATGGGAGTGTTAAATGAGGGATTAGTCAAAAGTTAAGGAGTATCTTTTGTTCAGAGAAATCTACCCTAAATTCTCACTTGTTTTTCCAACACATAGAGGTCCCCATGTCCAGTAGAAACAAATGACTAACGGCAGCTCCATCACCGAGTTCCTCCTCCTGGCATTCGCAGACAGACGGGAGCTGCAGCTCCTGCACTTCTGGCTCTTCCTGGGCATCTCCCTGGCTGCCCTCCTGGGCAACGGCCTCATCATCACCGCCATCGCCTGTGACCACCGCCTGCACACCCCCATGTACTTCTTCCTCCTCAACCTCTCCCTCCTCGACCTGGGCTCCCTCTCCACCACTCTCCCCAAAGCCATGGCCAACTCCCTCTGGGACAACAGGCACATCTCCTACTTGGGGTGTGCTGCACAGACCTTTTTTTTCTTTTTCTTTGCTACAGCAGAGTTTTCTCTCCTCACCGTCATGTCCTACGACCGCTACGTTGCCATCTGCAAACCCCTGCACTACGGGACCCTCCTGGGCAGCAGATCTTGTGTCCACATGGCAGCAGCTGCCTGGGGCACTGGGTTCCTCAATTCTCTCCTGCACACGGCCAACACATTTTCACTGCCACTGTGCCAGGGCAATGCTGTGGACGAGTTCTTCTGTGAAATCCCCCACATCCTCAAGCTCTCCTGCTCACACTCCTACCTCAGGGAAGTTGGGCTTATCATGGTCAGTGCCTGTTTGGCTTTTGGGTGTTTTGTGTTCATTGTGGTGTCCTATGTGCAGATCTTCAGGGCCGTGCTGAGGATCCCCTCTGAGCAGGGACGGCACAAAGCCTTTTCCACGTGCCTCCCTCACCTGGCCGTGGTCTCCGTGTTAATCAGCACGGCTCTATTTGCCTACCTGAAGCCGCCCTCCATCTCCTCCCCATCCCTGGACCTGGTGGTGTCATTTCTGTACTCGGTGGTGCCTCCAGCAGTGAACCCCCTCATCTACAGCATGAGGAACCAGGAGATCAAGGATTCCCTGAGGAATCTGATAACTAGATGTTATGCTGAAGCAATGAACTGCTTATCTTCTTCATATTAATTACAATATAATTCTGTACAGTTCCAATCTGTCTGAATTTTCTGGGTTATTTTGTTGGATTTTTCTTTTAATGTTTTTTTCTTCCCCTTTTGAATTCAGTCTGCTTTTCTCACCAACTGGCTGCATGAATGAGGATCCATGATCTCTGTGTGTTGCAACAAAATAAAGGGCCTCCAGCGACTTTTCTTGTACTGAGATACTTTCTTTAAGTTTTTAAGGACATGCACGTAAATTTCCTGTGTGCAGCGGTGGAGGGGAAGAGAGTCCCAGCATGGCAGCCCTGCCAGGGAGCGCTTGGTCCTCTAGAGATGTTCTCTCTTCCCTTCCACACTCTCTTTCTGATCCCTTCGGTTTGGTGTGAGGCCTGAGTGCTCGGGCAGCTTGGTCACACTCCTGCTGTGTGACAGCCCTGTGACCGCAGGCAGGGACAGGCACTGGGCACTTGTGTGACAGAGCCGGCCTCCCGAAGAGCGGTTCCCTCATGAAAGAGGATCTGCTCAGGGCAGTGCCTGAAGGCTGAGCTCTTCTCCCAAACCTGATCTCAAGAACACGCCCAAGGAAGTGGCCCGCAGAGGAAAACCCCAGCGAAGAGGTGAACAGTGTGATTTGCAGGGTGGGGGCTGGCAGCAGTGTCCTCGCACAGCCAGGCCTCCTGGGAGAGACCTGAAGGAGCAGGCTCTGCTCTGTGTCTGCGCTCACTGGACACACTGGGGCAGCTGCCTGTGCTGCTCTGGCTGGGAGAGAGTTCCTTTTCTTGCTGGGAGCTGCTATGGGGCTGGGGTTTGGTTTGTGCCATGAACAGTGCTGGTAACGCAGGGCTGATTTCGTTATTGCTGAGCAGGGCTTACACAGGGTCAGGGACATTCCTGCTCCTCACCCCACCCCACCAGCGAGCAGCTGGGGGTGCACAAGGAGCTGGGAGGGGACACGGCTGGGACAGCTGACCCCGACTGACCAACGGGGTATTTTGTACCTTATGACATCATGCTCAGTTATATAAAGCTGGGGGAGAAGGACGAACATGGGGACATTCAGAGTTATGGAGTTCGTCTTCCCACGTCACTGTTATGTGTGATGGAGCCCTGATATTCTGGCAGAAGACCTGACTGGCAATGGGAAGTGATTGAATTCCATGTTTTCCTCTGCTTACACGTGTGGCTTTTGCTTTACCTATAAAATAGTCTGTATCTCAACTTGTGAGTTTTCTTAATTTTACCCTTGTGCTTCACTCCCTCATCGCACCCAGGGCAGTGAGTGAGTGGCTGTGTGGGGCTCAGATGCTGGCTGGGGTTAGACCATGACCCTGACCCATGGAAATCATCACGCTCTAGCCCCTCCCAAACACCATTTCCAGCTCTGGCCTCTCACTTCAGCTCGGAGAGGGTCTTTGTCCCTCCACAGAGGGACACCAAACGAGTAGGTCAGAAGTTCATGTTTGCATTTTATGGAGGAGATGTAAACATGCACATCATGTGTGTGAGGTGAGAGAGCACAACTGCCATCAGCTATTCCTGGGGGTGCTGTGAAGGTGTGTGGCACAAACAGGGTCATGAGGTCACTTCACATTGACAGTAACGTCCCCTGGGCAACCCCCTGGCTGCAGCCCTGGGAGGTGTTTCCTTGAACCGAGGTCCCCGAGTCCATTCCTCATGCCGTGGGGCATCTCCCACGAGTGCAGAGCAGGGTGATCAGCACAGGGCTGAGGGGCCTCCCAGCCTCTGGCCGTGGCAGCAGGAGCCCAGAGAGACACGACGACTCCGGCAATGCACTGCCTCTGCGTGTGCAAGGGAAGGACTCGTGTCTCTGAACCCCCTGTGTGTAAGGTGAGGGCATGGGGCCAGCTGAGATGTGGGCACCTGACAGAGCCCGGACACTTGTGTGTGTGACCCAGGAACAACCCCCACTCTCCCAGTGAGACTCATCTCCGCTGCCTTGGACAGGCTCATGGCAAGTGCTCCTGTTGGCTCCGTCACCCTCGCCGGTGATTCTGGGCTGAGCCCTCAGAAGGGCCAGAGCAATCAGAGAGGTTCTGGGGTCCATGGAGAAGGCCGAGGGCAAACCCATCTTCAAGAAGGGCAGGAATGAGAACTGGGAGAATTATAGGGGAGAGTTATAGGCTTGTCAGCTTCCCTCCATCCCTGGGAAGGTCGTAGGCTACGTCCTCCTTCAGCCGTGTCCAGGTAGCTGAAGGCCAAGGAAGGGATTGCTGACCCACAACAGACCGGGCAAAGCAGGGCGTGTTGTGCACATGGGATTGTGCAAGGCCTGTGACATGGTCTCCATCGTGTTCTCATAGCCAGGTGGGTGCTGCCTGGGCTGAAGAAGAATTGGCACAGGGTCCCAAACCCCACCTTGGCAGAGCTTCACTCAACACTCCCCAGGTCCCCCCCACTTCTCCAGAATGGGGACCCACTCCCTGGGACTCACCCATGTGTGTGGGGCCACACCAGTGCTGAGTGGAGGGGGATGGTAACCCAGGGTGTCTGGGTGGCCCACGCTCCTCCCAATGCAGCCCCGCAGGCAGCTGCCCTTGTTCATCGTGTCCATCCTCTCCTGGCTCGTAGGGAATCCCTCACAGTGCCCAGGCCCTTCTCCTCAGAGCCGCTGCTCAGCCCGGCAGGTCCCAGCCTGCCCTCAGCTATGGGACTATCCACCCCCTGCTCCCTGCTGATCCAGGATTGGCCACTTTTCCTTGTAAAGCTTCAATTTACTTCCATTTTCCCAATCCCAGAGTTTCTCAAGGTCCCCACGGACTGAAGCTCCAATTGGTCGCCTTTTAATAGTTGTGGGCCTTTGGCTCATCTCGATTGGGGTGTCTTTCACAAGGGAAGAGCATGAGGAGTTGCAGGGCACTACAAATGCTCCCTCCTAGAGAAACTGTGGGGTCCTGGGGCTTTGCTACTGATAAGGCCATGGGGCTGGACCCGGAGGGGAAGTTACCCTTTATGGGAGAGAGCAGCAGGAAGGCATGGAGCTCTGCCGGGGGATGGAGGAGGAGTCAGCTGAGAGCTGAAGAACAGGCTTCATGAGAGCGGGCTCTGGCCTGCTGAGGAACCTGTTTGGAAGGATCCCGTGGGATGCTGCACTGAAGAGAAGAGTGGAGAGCTGTTGATGGTCACGGGTCTTGATGCAGAGAAATGATTGCTTGTTTTCAGGTTTATTTACTTACTTACTTATACAAAAGTGTTTAGCAACTTATTAACTTACTTATAGAAAGTTGTAATATTTTTTTAGTATTGCTAATAATCCTGCTGCCCAGACTGTCCTGTGGAATTTTACCAAGGACTGCTGTGTTCATCAACACAAAGCAGTTCACTGAGAAAATCTCTAAAGGATTACAATGTTCAGCAAAATATTAAACTTTTCTCCTTGAGTAACAGGTGGTTCTGTCTAGTTGGAATTTTGCTAATGAGTGAAGATAGCCATGTACAAATGGTAGAAATTCTATTGGTTCTCTTACTTAAGATAGAAAGTAAACTGTCTGAAAAACACTCTTGTTATTCAAGGAATTGTCCAAGAGAATCTGTGCATGCTCCAGGGAAAAACAGGGTGAGAAAGACTCCGAGCCTTCCTCCCAAAGCCCCCCAGAGACGCCCCCAGGAGGCAATGGGCAGGTGCAAAGATGACATCAAGTGCTGACAGCAGCCTCTAGAGCTAACCCAGCCTCACTCCTGCACATGATGTTTGTGTGATGGAACCCAATGAATATGGAAATCCACACTCGATCAGGTTTTGGTAAAATGTGCGGTGGGTGTGCAAGCTTTGTGGAGAGATCCCCTTGCACCCCGGCACCGCAGTAAACATCCCTGCTGTGTGACTCTATTCGAGTTGTGGAGTCTTTTTTCCGCAACTCAGTCTCCTCTCGGAGCTCCAGTCCACCCAGAAATGCAGGAAGTCAAGCAGCCTGGGAGGAGACTGGTACAGGTGAGGGAGAAGGTCCTGGTAACAATGAAGCAGGAAGAGGCAGCAGAGAGAAGGTGGGAGCTGGCTGCCTGCCAGCCTCAGTGGTTCCGTGACTGTGCTGGAGAGAGACCTTTGTGGTGGTGGAGGGCAGGTCCTGGAGGGATGAGGGATCCCCGGGCAGCTCCTGGACAGGTGGAGAGTCTGAGATCAGCTCCTGCAGAGATCACTCCTGGACACGTGTCTGGAGAGGCCAAGGGTTCCCACTCCCACAGCCCCGCACACAAACAGCCCAAACCTCGTTTCTCCTGTCTCCACTGACAGGGCTTGTGCTTGGCCTACAGACCTCCCGAGGTCCCCTCCAGGATGGGTGACGGTGCATTTCCTTCCACCACAGCTCTTCCCTTGATGATGACCGGGAGAGCACCCACACTCCCCGTGACCATGGAGGGAGCAGATGTAACTGTAGAGATATCCTCTGTAGCTTTTGTGTCCCACTGAAGTCATTGAGTCGGGGTTACTTGGCAGGTCCTACGTGGGGCCTTTCGAACCTCCTGAAATGCAACAAGGCCAAGTGCAAGGTCCTGCATCTGGGTCAAGGCAAATCCCAGTATCAGCACAGGCTGGAGGATGAAGGTGCTGGGAGCAGTCCTGCAGAAAAGGACTTGGGGGTGCTGGTGCAGGAAAAGTTGACCCTGAGATGACAATGTGCACTCCGAGCCCAGGAAGCCAACCGTGTCCTGGACTGCATCAAATGAAGTGTGGCGGCAGCTCGAGGGAGGGGATGGTGCCGCTCTGCTGTGCTGAGAGCCCCCGGAGTGCTGCGTCCAGCTCGGGTTCTCAGCACGGCAGGGACATGGAACTCTTGGAGTGGCTCCAAAGGAGGGCCACAAAAATATTCAGAGGGATTCTTCAGCCTGGAGAAGAGAAGGCTCCAAGGAGACCTTGCTGCTGCCTTTCAGCGCTGAGAGGGGGCTTCAAAGTGAGATGGGGGGAGACTTTTGTGAAAGGACACAGTGTAATGGTTCTCGACTAAAAGAGGGCAGATTCAGGGAGATAAAAGGAAGAACACTTTTACAGTGGCACTGGAGAAACCCTGGAACAGGCTGCCCAGAGCGGTGGTAGAGGCCCCGTCCCTGGGAACATTCAAGGTCGTTTTGGGTGGGGCTTTGAGCCACGTGATCTACTTGAAGGTGTCCCTGCTCATTGCAGGGGCTTGGATTAGATGGCATTTAAAGGTCTTTTCCAGCCCAAACTCTTCTGTCACTCTACTCTAGGATCCCTTCACAGCCACCTCCACGTTCCTTTTCTGCCTGGTTCCATCACCTCTGATTTCCTTCTCCCCCCGCCCCCAGGGGTGGTCACCTCTTCTGGTGGTTCCCTCCAGAGTCTCTTCAGCGATGGCCTCGGTGGGGCACGGTAATACCCTCAGACACACGGGGGGTTGCTGCTGACTTTTAGTGCTCCAGAGCCTTGTTGGTTCTTCTTTCAGGATCTGCAGTTCAGGAATTTGGCACTAGAGGGCTCAGGAACAGACAAAATGCCCTGACAAGCCAAGGCAGTGGGCAGCACTTCCCTTAACTCCTCTCTTCTTAGGTGCTTCATCTCAGAGGTTTCAGGAGCACAGTCAACGTGAACAAGTTTCAGTTCTCAGGAACAGTAAGAAATCATTTATTCTTTTTCCATTTCCCTTCTGTTCTGGTTACAGATCATGTGATATCAATAAACTCCCGTTATTTCCCCAGTCTCCAAAACCTTTCAGAGATGATGGGGAGTGGCCTCTCTGTGACATCATCCTGCTCTCTCAGCACCCTGGGATGCAGCCCCTCTGCGCTTGTGGACTGGAAGGGTTGAGGTTCATCAAGTAGCCTCTGATCTAGTTTTCAGCGCCCCCTGACTGTTCTGCTCCAGAGTCCTGCCTCGAGGCACAAAGGCCGGGCAGACCTTGCTGGGGAAGGCTGAGGAGAAGAGGACAGAGTGTCTCAGACCTTTCTCCACAGACCCTTACTACATGGAGCAGAGCTCCCACATTCTCTCTGCTACTTTGTTAACTCTTCCTGAAGTAGACAACACCTTTGTTCTGATGTTTCCACTGAGTTTTGCCACAGACCATTGCCAAGCTGGGAAGATGCTCTTGAAGACCAGTTGCAGTGAGCTGGGCTTCCCTTCAGCGCTGCTGACCATGAGATCCCCACGGAAACTGCCCAGAACAGGCCAAAGGCTGCTCCTCTGCATTCTGGCGTCTGGTGTCTTCCAATCTGCTTCCTCCCTCCCCTCCTGAACTGGGGCCCTGCTGTTTCAGGGTCATGGCAGCCAGTCTTCACAGCCCTGGCCAGCTCGGCCTTTCAGTGACCCCTCCCCTCTCCGGAGTGGGAAGGAAAAAACACAACAAAGAGCTCAGACATCAAGATCGGGACAGGGAGGGATGATTCACCCCTTATGGCCATGAGCAAAAGACAGACAGGTTAGGGGAACAAAAAACCCATCCATTTAATTCCAACACTAACAACAAAAGTTAAACCCCAGACTGGGACACTGAGAGGTTTTACCACATGTAAAAGCCCCTTCCCCCTCTCCTGCTTTCTTCCCAGGCTCAGCTTTGCTCCTGATTTCTCTCCCTCCTCCCTCGCAGCGGTGCAGGGGGGCAGGGGATGGGGTGTGTGATCAGTTCATCACCTGCTGCACAGGTTCTGGGGATCTCACAGCCCTTGTCAGAGCACAGACAATGACAGTTTCTGTTTGAAGACAGTGAGGACAGAGAGTCATCAGTAAGTGCTGGGACAGCCTGGGGTCAGAGTGAGGTGGGGCAGCAGGGGTGGGGTGAAAATCTGCAGAGAAACAGGCAGAGGCAGAGGAAAGTGTGGGACAGCCTGTGGTGGGGATGGGCCCTTGGCTGAGGCTGGCACCCCCCAACAGAACTGAAATCCTTGTCCTCTCGACTATGGCTGCTGTCGCTTCCCCTGAGGACCCTGAGAGGACACCAGTTCCTACAGGCACAGCACTTTGCTGCCTCCTGCCCACCCTCCACAGAGCCTGGGGGGATCCGACCGCTGTCCTGCCTCGGCATCACCCCCTGCCTCTCCCTGCCCCAGGAAGAGCCCTGAGCATCCCAGGAGGGAAAGGATCCCCGTTCCCAGGGGGTGGGCTCAGGGCTGGACCCTCCTGGGGATGAAACCCATCAAGGCCTTTCAGGGCCCCTCAACATTGGATTGGCAGCCTGTGAGCAGAGCCTCTGCCTTCCTGCTTCCCCAGCCCCAGGGACAGGAACCTTGTCTCCTCATTCCCTGCCCGGCCTCTCCAGTGATGGCCCTCGCTGGGCATCACTGACACCCTCACAGCCTTGGAGCTTTGCTGCTGACTTGCCCTTCTCTAGAGGCCACTCCAACCCCTCTGCTGCACCTGCAGTTCAGGAACTTGGCACCAGAGGGCTCATGAACACGCAAATCCCCCTGACAAGCCAAGTCTCTGGCAGAACTTCATTCCTCCCTTCTGACGGGGGGAATGTGAGAGGTTTCAGCCGTGCAGGCAAAGGGAAAAGCTTTCAGTCCTACATGGCAATAACAAACAATTTCTTCTCTTTCCACTGCTCCTTGTATTTCTGCTCACCCATGAAGTGACATCATCAAACTCCACTGGATATTGGTCCTGAGCATCTGCTGATAGAGGCTGAACATGGAGGGAAGCCAAGACCCTCCATGTCAGACACTCTGGGGGCAATCTTTGTCCCTGCCTCCAACCCCACATTTCTCTCATCAGCCCCCTGGCACTTCCAGCACCTCTGTTCAAAGCTGAGCTTTCTCCATGACAGTCTGAAGCTGCATCTTTCAGACCTTTCCCACCAACTCCCACCTGCTGTACTTGGTAGCTGCACACAGCTGCACGCAGACACAGAAGGATGTTTAATTGCCAGAAAGCTAAATCAACAGAATAAAAATAAAATACAATATTCAATAAAAAATAAACTACACTGCTGCATTTTAAGTCCATTTTACCACTTCTCAAGGCCACTTTCCATAAAGGAGATGGGCTTATGTTTTGGTTTAAGCCCTTCCAGGACCAAAGACCACTTTGCCGTTGCCCCTCCCCCACCCTCAGACGGTCAGGTGTACCACTTGGCTGCCTTCGACTCCAGTTCATACTGGAGCTCCAGCATGTCCGGCACTGCAGCACTCATCGCTGGCGTAACTTCATTCAGGCCACGGTAGTCCACAGTTAGCCTCCATTCGCCATTGGCCTTTCTCACCGGCCATATAGGGCTGTGGAAGGGTGAGTGAGTTTTGCTGATCACCTTCTGGCTTTCTAGTTGGCGGATCAGCTGACGGATGGGGACCAGGGAATCTCGGTCAGTGCGGTACTGCCGCCGGTGCACCGTCCTGGTAGCAATCGGCACTCGCTGCTCCTCACCCTTAAGCCGCCCCACCACTGAGGGATCCTCTGAGAGGCCGGGTAAGGTGGACAACTGTTCCACCTCCTCCAGGGCAGCCACACCAAAAGCCCACCGGTACCCTTTTGGGTCTCTGAAGTGCCCTCTCCTGAGGTAGTCTGTGCCCAGGATGCACGGGGCGTCTGGGCCAGTCACAGTGGGGTGCTTATGCCAGTCCCTCCCAGTCAGGCTCCCTGCGGCTTCCAGTAGGGTCAGCTGCTGGGATCCCCCTGTCACTCCGGAGATGCAGATGGATTCAACCCCACTGTAGCTCGATGGCATCAGGGTGCACTGAGCGCCAGTGTCCACCAAAGCCTTATACTCTTGTGGGTCTGACGTGCCAGGCCATCGGACCCACACTGTCCAGTAAATCCCATTATCCCTTTCCTCCACCTGGCTGGAGGCAGGGCCCCTCCAATCCTGCTCAGCATCACTCACTTCTTGCAAGAATGATTTACTGGTCCCCTCAAGAGGGTCAGACATAACGTTCACCATTCTGTTCTGCCTGGGGGATTTCTGACTGGACACTGGAGCTGCGCTCCTCTTGGAGGACTCCCCTTTGGTGATGGTCTTCCCTTTCAGCTGCTCTACTCGTGCAGCCAGGGCAGCAGTGGGCTGTCCATCCCACCTCCTCATGTTTTCTGCATGGTCGCGGAGGAAAAACCACAGGGTGCCTCGTGGTGTGTACCTTCTGCTGCTTTTCTCTTGGGTGAGGAAACATTTACTTCTAATGGCTGAGACATCAGCCCGTGCAGGTGGAACGTAGGACATGTCCTCTTCCACTTTCTGGACCCTCTGAGACAGTTCCTCCACAGCTGAGACCAGGGAATGCTGAGATGAAGGGAGATTTCCCTCATATTGCCGGAGCTTGCCAACCACTCCATCCACTGTCAGAGTCTGGGTGTCTGTCCACCAGGACACTATTGCCAATGCTTTCGAGTGCGCTTCTGGTGCGCTCTTCCGGAACTGTCGCCACATCAGGTGTGTGCAAGGGGCCTGATCTGGGTCCATGGGTGCCTGCTCATCATTCAGATCACCATAGATCACCTCAAACACAGCCAGCTCCCTGAGGTTCTGGATGCCTTTCTCAGTGCTGGTCCGTTTGCCTAGCTGACATAGGAGATCACCCTTGTAGGGGTGCCTCTCCCTTACACTGAGCAGGCGTCGCCTCCAAAGGCTGAGGGTTTGAGGCTGTTTCCCTATTTCCCTGTCAATGCCAGCATCCTTGGCCAAAGATCCCAGCTGCCTGGCCTCTCTCCCCTCCATCTCCAAAGCACTGGCTCCATTGTCCCAGCATCGGAGCAGCCAGGTGCAAATCTGCTCGCCTCCCAGGCTGCCAAAATCTCTCTGCATATCTCGCAGCTCAGTCGGTGACAGAGATCGGACAGTCACCTCTGGCCCATCCTCCTGTTCCCCTGATGGGCCTGGCTCATCCTCATCCCTCACTCTGCCAACAGACTTTCTGGTCTATTTTGTTTTCTGTATCGGGGCGACTGATCCCGGCACTGCCTGGCTCTCTGGCTCAGTCGCTGTGCTGGTGGAGGCGACTGAGACTGGCTCTGCCTGTGCCCCCGGTTCAGATATTGTTTGTGTGGCCTTTTCTTCCCTTGAGGGCAGCGGGTGGTATTAAAGAGGACACGGTAGGCATGGGCAAGTCCCCAACACATTGCAGCGAGTTGTGTCTCCTGGGTTTTGCCCGTTTGGTAACACACCCTTTCTAAGCACTCCATCAGCTTCTCAGGGCTCTGCATTTGCTCAGGAGTGAAGTTCCAAAGCATTGGGGGTGCCACCGACTCAGGCCTTTGCCCATCTTCTCCCACACCCCTTGCCACTCACTGCTGTCTGACCTCGGGCAGGTTTCCGGGCACGGCTATTGTTAGAGAAGTGCCGCATGGCCAAAACCGAAATCAGGCAGGCATTCAGAAGGCATTGTGCCACAATCACTCTGGCCTGCAGGCTCCGAGGATAACTGAAACTCCCCAGAGCCGAGAGGATCTCTTCCCCTGGCTCACCCATAGAGGGGGTGAGACCCCTAACAAAAGCCCAGGCAGCAAACAGGTACCGGCCCGCCCCACACACAGCGATGCAAAGGCAGCAGAAGTGTTCGATAGCCCGTATAACAACATGAGACCCTGGATACATTTCCCACCGATAACAAACGCCACCACTGGGATCATACACTGGATAGAAGGATTAATCCAGCCCCGCCACGCAAGCAAGTGGGCCAGCATTGCAAACATTTTCTTATCAAATAAACACGAATACAAACAGAAAGATGACACCCAACAGATTGCTCTAACACACTCTGGTCAGGGTCTGCCCCTTTTTGACTCTTATTTCAACCCAATTCGTGCACCACGTTGGGCGCCAAAAAGACTGTGCTGGTTTAAGCCCTGCCGGGCCCGGAGACCACGTTGCCATTGCCCCTCCCCAACCCTCGGGCTGAGTAGGGCTGGAAGTGAGGCACAAACCCCGGGGTTGAAATAAGGATTGACTACAAGTGTCAGAAATAACAATCTGAACAACAACAGTAACAGTGATAACAACAACAAACAGCAATAACAGTAAACAAGACAAAAGATATACAGAGAAATTCCGCAAAATGGTCAAGGAGCAAGCCCGCCGCCTGTATGGCAAAACCCAAAACCAGAAGTGAAAGTAAAAAGTCTCCGCCCCTAGACCTGACGTCAGCATGGTATGAATAACCCGGCTGGAGATCCCTTCCCCCTCGCTCTCTGCTGGGGAAAAACTTGACTCTATCCCAGCTGAACCAGGACAAGAATGCTGTGGGAAACGGTGTCAGAGGCCTTGCTAAAGTCAAGGTAAACAGCACCCACAGCCTTTCCCTCATCCAATCAGCAGGTCGCACTGTCATAGAAGGAGATCAGGTCTGTCAGGCAGGACCTGCCTTTCATAACCCCGCTGACTGGGCCTGATCCCCTGCCTGTCCATTAGATGACTTGTAATGGCACCCGAGGTGACCTGCTCCATCACCTTCCCTGGCACCCAGGTCACACGGACAGGTCTGTAGTTCCCTGGATCCTCCTTCCTGCCTCTCCTGTAGATGGGTGTCCCATGTGCCACCCTCCAGTCCAATGGGCCCTCCCCAGTCAGCCATGACTCCAGGTAAAGCACGGACAGTGCCTTGGCGAGCAAATCTGCCAGCTCCCTCAGCACCCTTGGGTGTAACCCACCCGCTCCCACAGCCTTGTGTGCATCCAAGCGGTGCAGCAGGTCTCTGACCACCTCCTCTTCCCCTGCGCTGCCCTCAGCCTGCTTCCCCTGCCCATCTCCCGGCTCCTGGGGCTGGGGGTCCAGGGAACAGCCACTTCCACTGCTACACGCTGAGGCCAAGTAGGCCTTGAGCACCTCAGCCTTTCCCTCAGCCTTAGTTGCCAGGTTTCCCTCTGCATCCAGCAAAGGAGGGAGATTTTCCCTCATCCTCCTTTTGCTGTGAACGAATTTATAGAAACATTTTTGTTATCCTAAACGGCTGCGGCCAAGTTGAGCTCTAGCTGTGCTTTGCCTCTCCTCATGTTCTCCCTGCACAGCTTCACGACATCTTTATAGTCTTCCTGAGAGAAGAGTTGCCTCCTCTGGGTCATGGGCACAGTTGTTAAACTCTCCAGGTCCCAGAAGCGTCCCCTGTGCTGCACCACAACGCCCCGGTATCTCCCACTGACCTCCAGGTAGGGGTGACCCCTTCCCCACAGCTCTCTGAGCCTGATCCTCCAACGGGTGTTTTACCCATCTCGTTGCCGACCCAGCCCGGCTGTAACGGCCTGACTTGGGTACGAGAATATTGAGGGAGACCGTGTCCAATGTCTTGCTGAGTTGGAGGTACATGACACCCACTGTCTCCCCTCACGTCCCAACGCAGCCACTTCCCCATGAAGGCAATCCGGCTGGGGAGCCATGATGTCCCCTTGGGAGGTCCATGCCGACGGCGTTTGGACACAATCTGCTCTTTTGGGTGCCCGGGAATGTCACCCCAGAGGACTCATTGCAAGGGTCACTCCTCACCACAGTGACCTTGTGCAGCCAGTGGGTGCTGGGGGGCACTTCTGGCCTCCTTCAAAGGTGGGGGCAACATTGGCTTGTCCTCACCCACAAGAGATGTCTCCCAGTACTGGGACCTTTTCAGAGGGATATTCCACAGAAATATTGATCTTCTCCTGTAACTTCATTGCACCTCTCTGCTGTTACATGGTGTATCAAATCTCTTTAATCTTTCGTGTATTTTCACCTGTCCCAATAGAATGACCATTTCTGAAGCCAACTTTTCAGATGCAAACTCTCTAGTAAAAGGGCCTTTTCATTATTCTTTAGTTTTCTCCTCCCCTGACTTTTGTTCATTCAGATTCCTCTCAGCTCGCGAGCTGCTGCTTTGAACTTCAGGTGGTTAAAATCTTGCCTCTCTTTCCGCAGACTAATTGTCTCCTTGGCCAACTCCTCCAGTATGTTTATCTCTACATTTTTCTATCTGCACACCGAAAATATTTCTCATAAAATTACCCCTTGTAGAAAGGCAACCTCATTGGAGATTATACTTGACTTATAGGAGAGAAATGTATTTTATTTTGTATGAACCTTGATGATGTTTGACTTTTCCTTGCCTGCAAACAGCAGAAATCCTTCTGCGCCCGTGTGCAGGCGGTTCTCCAAGGACAACAGGGGGGAGATTGTGCAAAGGAGCTGTAACCTCCCGCTGCAGAGATCAGAGGAGAAATCTGATGTAAGGAGAGATGATGCGAGTCCCAGGCGGCTGAGGAGAGAAATGCTGGGACTGGGGGTGAGGACAAAGGTTGTCCGGACTGTGTTGGACCCCAAGGGACTGTCCAGGAGATCTCCCGAGGAGATGCTCTGCATCGATGTCAGTCAGAGAGTGCTGCTATCGCCTCTTCTCTAAAGTGTAAATTAAATAATGTGCTCTTTAAAATACAGATTGATTTGTATTAGGGGCACTTTGAAATCTTCCTCCTTAACTACACCAGGAAATGACTCCAATTAGCTGCACAAGTCCTGAAGACTTGAAGAAATCTAAAGGAAGAGAACGAGCTCGTTAGGGCTTTGTGTATTTTAATGAGCCCCGTGGTGTATTTGGCCCCATGTCCATGATGCTCAGGCCCTGAGAGGAGACTGAGCAAAGGACTCAACAAGTCCAAGTCAGCAGCAAAGCTCCCCGTGCCCTGAAGCCCTGATTGGCCCCACGGAGGGCCAGGACTGACAAAGCCTCTGCAGGGACTCGTTAGAGCAGAGAATTGGAGGCTGTGATTGCAGGCAGGCAAAGGCCCCGTGCAGGGCTGTCCTGCTGTGAAACCCTTGGGTTGGTGATGGAGCACAAAGGCCAAGCCCTGACCCTCAGGCCCTGGGAAGGAGATGCTGCCCCTCGCGTGTGGCTCAGGGCTCTTCCTGGGGGCAGGGGCTGTGAGGGGGAGCAATGCCGAGTGTAGGAAACTGCACAACCCCTCCTGGCCTCTCCAGGAAGGGGCGAGGAGGAAAACACAGTCCAGAGCCTCAACATCAGGTTTATCCCGGTAGCCCCCCATGGCAGGGCAACTGCCATGACCAAGGGGGCCAAGAGCTCTGTCTCGTGTGGCCTTTCAGCCCTGGCAGAGCCCTCAGACATCTCTGCTGCAGGTTTGCTTCTGCTGGGCCCTTCGGGCGCCTTTTTCCCTCCAGGCTGGTGACATCCATCTCCCTTTCCTCCCTCGCTCTCCTCCCGGCATTCCCACCCCTTCACTGATGTCTCTCCACACTCACTGCCTGTTCCTTGAAACACAGAGCCACAGGCTGACCCACACTCCCTCTGGGCGACCTCTTACACCACAATACCACCTCCTGATTGAGATTTCTTTTTCCTCAACTCCCATCTGAACCTCCCAGTCTGCACTTTGTTGAGGTTTCCTTCTCTTCCCACTACCAAGAAAAGCTCCGTTATCTCAGAAACTCTCCTCCCAGCAGGTGCAGGCGACTGCTGTAGTGCCCTGAGCCTCCACCTCACCAGGCTCAAGCAGCCCCGGTCCTTCAGCCTCTCCACAAAGACCCCAAAGCCCACCCTGGCACATCTCCTTTGGAGCTTCTGCCTTTCCTCTCCATTCCTCCAGGACAGGGAGCCTCTCCCCCAGTCACACCAGTCTAGAGGTGGCCTCCCCAGCGCTGAGTCAAGGGCATGATAACGCCCTGGTTTGGTTTGCAGCCTAAGAGAAGGTTCTGGGGGTTCTCACTGACAAGCAGCTGAACAGGGGCCAGCAGTGTGCCCGGGGGGCCAAGAAAGCCAGCGGCATCCTGGCTTGTGTCAGCACTAGTGTGACCAGCAGGACCAGGGAGGTGACAGTCCCCCTGTGCTCTGCCCTGGGGAGGCCACACCTGGAGGGTTGTGTCCAGGTTTGGGCACCTCAATCCCAGAGAGATCTGGAGGGGCTGGAGCGAGGGCAGAGGAGGGCAACGAGGCTGGGGAAGGGCCTGGAGAATCAATCCTGTGAGGAGCCAGGGAAGGAGCTGGGAGTGTTCAGTGTGAGGAGGAGGAGGCTGAGGGGAGCCCTCATCCCTCTCTGCAGCTCCTGACAGGACATTGCAGAGAGGCTGGGGCTGGGCTCTGCTCCCAGGGGATCAGGGACAGGACAAGAGGGAACGGCTGGAAACTGCCACAGGGGACGGTCAGGCTGGGCAGGAGGAGAAAATATTTTGCAGAAAGAGTGGTCAGAGAGTGGAATAGTCTGCCCGCGGAGGGGGGGAGTCCCCATCCCTGGGGGGGTTTAAGGGAGGTTTAGATGAAATATAGGGGGGTGTGGGTTAGGGGAGAAATTTGCAGAGTCGGGCTGATGGTTGGACTCGATGATCCCAAGGGGCTTTTCCAACCTCAGTGATTCTGTGATTCTGTGAATAACAGAGGTTCCTCCGCATTCAGAACCCATGTCTTGTCCCCAGACTGCTGGGGCCAGCTGCTGGCCAATCAGGACCCTGTGGCTGTCATGGAGTCACAATCAGCATCACAATTTGTGGCGCCTTTGCCCGTCTCTCCCCATCCACTCCCTTGAGCCCTCATGGCTGCTGGACCCCACGTTCAACAGCCACACCCAGCCCTTCGCTGGCCTTTCCCTCTCCCTGCCCCACGCCTGGGCAGAGCCGGGGGGGACGTGTCGCCTTCAGGCTTTGCAGTGCTCATGCAGAATTACTGCCACAAAGTGGGTGCTGGGATCAGACTCGGCGCTGTGGAGCAGACCCCAGCAAGACAGAGCAGCGTCCAGCAGGAGATGTGCAGTGGTGGCCGCCACCTTGCTCTGGCCAGGGGGCTTCTGTCCGTGCACTGAAAGGATCTGCTGCTACCAAGATGCACTTGGTGTTTCCAGCTGTCACTGCAGAGCTGCCCCAAACCGATCTGCAGTTGTGGCCGTGGCCTCCCCTCTGTGGGGGCTGGGCTGGGGCTTTGACTCCAGTGTCACCTGCACTGGTCACGGCACAAGGCAGACAGCTCCTACCCAGAGATCTACATCCTGCTGGGGGTTCGGCCAGCGCTCCCTGCCCTTCACTCTGCTCACAGTGTTTGCCTCAGCGCAGGGACCAGCTTGATGAGATTCCCAGGAATATTCTGAGGCACAGTCCAATGCTTGTTGCCGTCTGCATCCACAGCATCAGAAATATTCCTTTCCCTTACATTGCAGATTGACTGATGGGCCTGGTCACATGACTGCCTGGAATTTCCCTTCCTGGAAGGTGACATTTTCCCAGAGTGGGTCAAGGTGATGGGCTCTGTCACGGCCACTTGGAGACACTTCTCCTGGAGTTCTTCAGCCTGGGTTTACCCCAGATGACCCAGGAGTGCTCACGGATGCTCCTGTGCCTGCTAATAGCTGGGCCAAGGTTCTCAGGTTCCCAATGGCCTCTTCAGCTGTGGGTCATCCCCAGGAATCTGCTGGAACTGGTAACATGACCCGTGGTGCCCCCACAGGAACCGGGGCCTTCCCAGTAGAACCTATGGGTCTTGCCCAAGACTTACCCTGAGTTCCCAGGCTGCAGGCAGTGCAGTGCATTTGTTGTCACTTGTGTTAGTGACTCAGCACTGCTGTGGCCCACACAGATGGGTGTGTTACAGGTTGTGTCTCCCCCACGTTGGGCGCCCAAATAGACTGTGATGGTTTGACTTTGGCTAAACGCCAGGTATCCACCAAGTCACTCTATCACTTCCCCCCCTTTTCTCCTTGTTTTCTCAACAGAGCAAAGAGGGGAAAGGAAATAATATAAACCAATAATTGTGGAAAAAAAGAAAAAAAAGCATTTTTAATCTAAGCAAAACAAAGCAAAGGTCTGTGCGTGGAAGCAAATCAAAAAGATTTATTCTCTACTTCCCATGGACAGGCGATGTGGGGCCTTCTCAGGATCAGGGCTCCCATACGCGTAGTGGTTGCCTCGGAGGACCAAGGGTGACCCCACCCCCTTCCTCCTTTCTCCCAGCTTTACACTGAGCAGACGTCACATGGTCTGGAATGTCCCTTTGGTCGTTTGGGTCAGCTGTCCTGGCTGTGTCCCCTCCCAAGATCTTGCCCACCCCGTCCCACTGGGGGAAATGTCGGAAGGAGCCTTGGTGCTGTGTAAGCCCTGCTCAGCAGCAGCCACCACACCAGGGTGCTGCCAACACCCTGCAGCTCCCAGCATAAACCACAGCACCGTGAGGGCTGCTGTAGGGGAAACCAATTCCAGCTCAGCCAGACCCAGTGCAGTCTCCCCATTTAGGAGAAGTAAGGGCGACCTGAATAGTGTTGAGTGAAGGTCTGACAAGGTGGGGCACAGGACATTGTACACATAACCTGTGTGAGGTGGCTGAGGGACGTGAATTTTTGGCCCAGCGGTGTGGAGGCTCCAGGCACCATAGGAGTAGCCTGAGAGTGGCTGAGGGGTGACTTCAGAGATAATGGAGATTGTCTTTGTTGAAAGATACACCATGAGAAAGAACTAATGCATCAAGTGGATCTGGGGAGGAACAGACTGGGCAGAGAGCAATGTCCCTGGAAGGGCAGTGCTGTGGTGGAACAGGTCACCCCGAGGGAGACTGGAGCAGCCCCAGGCTTTGTGTGTCAAGGAGCAGGCAGGGAGGAGGCAGAGATCTCAGGAAAGGAAGGGAGATGCTCAGGGGAGAGCAGGGTGTGGTGCTGGGTGGACGTCTCCAGCCGGCAGAGAAAGAGGTGCAGGTGTGGGACACGGTGGGACAGCCTGTGGTGGAGACGACAGAGGGGTGAGCAAAGTCTGAGCATCCCCCAGCAGAGCTGAGCTCTCTCTGCCCTTGGCTCTGGCTGGTGTCTCTGCCACTGGTGGCCATGAGGAAGCCCCTTCCCCTTCCAGCACTGGGTCTCATGGCCTCCCCTTCCCCAGCCGAGAGCCTGGCAGGGGTTGGACCATAGTCCTGCCCTTGGCATTGCCCATCCCCACATCACCCTGCCCCGGGAAGAGCCCTGAGCAATGGGTGAGGGACAGGAACTGACTTCCCCGGTTCTGGGGGTGAGGCCATGGCCCTTTGACTTTACGTAACACACCCAGGTTTGCTCAGAATCTGTTCCACACTGACAGGGCCTTTGTTTACCGATATTCTCTGCCTCGAGTTTTCTTGTCTAATTAGACAATGGGGAGGCTTTGTCAGTAACGGTCCTCACTGGGACCCATTAACACTCCAAGAAACTTTGCAGTTGGCATCTGGCTTTGACTTCCTGACTGGCACCTTCATCATCCAATCACTGTCTGAGGTCCATGGACTCAGACCAACCCTCCTCAAGGAGTCATTAAAATGCCTTGGGCTTGCATTCTGCTGTGCTGCTGGGCCGGGCTGCTGGGCTGGAGGGAGCTGAGGGCAAGTGGTCAGCGCTGCAGAGAGCCAGCTCTGCCCAGGAGCAGCTCCTCTGCAAAGCGCAGCAGGGCTGAGGGCACTGCCTGCAGGCACCGAGGGCAGAGGAGCCGGGCACAGAGAGGGCAGAGGCAGACGGCACTGGCAGGGTGCTGAGAGCTCACTGCAGGAGAAATCTTCCCAGCCCGTGACACAGTCAGTCTGTGGGTGCGGGGCAGGGCAGCTGCAGGTGCGGAGGGATGTGGTGAGGCCGGCACAGCCCCAGGAATCTCCCTGGTGTCTGGAGAAGGAGGCCGTGCTCCCGAGCAGGGCTTCCCTGCTGCGCTGCCAGAGGGACAGGCCATGGCTCTGCCTTCTCCCGGGGACGGCTGCAGGGGGTGCAGGCGCGGGTGCGGCCGGGGGTGCCCAGGGCTGTCCTTCCGAGCAGGGTCCCTGCACCCCCGGGGCTGTGTGCTGGGGCAGGGACTCTGCCGCCGGCCAGGGTCAGCACTCAGCCTGCCCGGGGAGCTGCCCACGGCGCCGGGGGGAGCAGCTGTGGGGGGCAGGAGAGACCCCGGCAGGGCAGGGTCCTGCTGCTGTGGAGAGGGTGCTGCCTGGGGCAGGGCTGCTCACAGCCCCACATCACCCCCAGGACAGTTCCACGGGTACATTATAATGGGAGTGTTAAAGGAGGGATTAGTCAAAAGTTAAGGAGTATCTTTTGTTCAGAGAAATCTACCCTAAATTCTCACTTGTTTTTCCAACACATAGAGGTCCCCATGTCCAGTAGAAACAAATGACTAACGGCAGCTCCATCACCGAGTTCCTCCTCCTGGCATTCGCAGACAGACGGGAGCTGCAGCTCCTGCACTTCTGGCTCTTCCTGGGCATCTCCCTGGCTGCCCTCCTGGGCAACGGCCTCATCATCACCGCCATCGCCTGTGACCACCGCCTGCACACCCCCATGTACTTCTTCCTCCTCAACCTCTCCCTCCTCGACCTGGGCTCCATCTCCACCACTCTCCCCAAAGCCATGGCCAACTCCCTCTGGGACAACAGGCACATCTCCTACTTGGGGTGTGCTGCACAGACCTTTTTTTTCTTTTTCTTTGCTACAGCAGAGTTTTCTCTCCTCACCGTCATGTCCTACGACCGCTACGTTGCCATCTGCAAACCCCTGCACTACGGGACCCTCCTGGGCAGCAGAGCTTGTGTCCACATGGCAGCAGCTGCCTGGGGCACTGGGTTCCTCAATTCTCTCCTGCACACGGCCAACACATTTTCACTGCCACTGTGCCAGGGCAATGCTGTGGACGAGTTCTTCTGTGAAATCCCCCACATCCTCAAGCTCTCCTGCTCACACTCCTACCTCAGGGAAGTTGGGCTTATCATGGTCAGTGCCTGTTTGGCTTTTGGGTGTTTTGTGTTCATTGTGGTGTCCTATGTGCAGATCTTCAGGGCCGTGCTGAGGATCCCCTCTGAGCAGGGACGGCACAAAGCCTTTTCCACGTGCCTCCCTCACCTGGCCGTGGTCTCCGTGTTAATCAGCACGGCTCTATTTGCCTACCTGAAGCCGCCCTCCATCTCCTCCCCATCCCTGGACCTGGTGGTGTCATTTCTGTACTCGGTGGTGCCTCCAGCAGTGAACCCCCTCATCTACAGCATGAGGAACCAGGAGATAAAGGATTCCATGAGGAATCTGATAACTAGATGTTATGCTGAAGCAATGAACTGCTTATCTTCTTCATATTAATTACAATATAATTCTGTACAGTTCCAATCTCTGAATTTTCTGGGTTATTTTGTTGGATTTTTCTTTTAATGTTTTTTTCTTCCCCTTTTGAATTCAGTCTGCTTTTCTCACCAACTGGCTGCATGAATGAGGATCCATGATCTCTGTGTGTTGCAACAAAATAAAGGGCCTCCAGCGACTTTTCTTGTTCTGAGATACTTTCTTTAAGTTTTTAAGGACATGCACGTAAATTTCCTGTGTGCAGCGGTGGAGGGGAAGAGAGTCCCAGCATGGCAGCCCTGCCAGGGAGCGCTTGGTCCTCTAGAGATGTTCTCTCTTCCCTTCCACACTCTCTTTCTGATCCCTTCGGTTTGGTGTGAGGCCTGAGTGCTCGGGCAGCTTGGTCACACTCCTGCTGTGTGACAGCCCTGTGACCGCAGGCAGGGACAGGCACTGGGCACTTGTGTGACAGAGCCGGCCTCCCGAAGAGCGGTTCCCTCATGAAAGAGGATCTGCTCAGGGCAGTGCCTGAAGGCTGAGCTCTTCTCCCAAACCTGATCTCAAGAACACGCCCAAGGAAGTGGCCCGCAGAGGAAAACCCCAGCGAAGAGGTGAACAGTGTGATTTGCAGGGTGGGGGCTGGCAGCAGTGTCCTCGCACAGCCAGGCCTCCTGGGAGAGACCTGAAGGAGCAGGCTCTGCTCTGTGTCTGCGCTCACTGGACACACTGGGGCAGCTGCCTGTGCTGCTCTGGCTGGGAGAGAGTTCCTTTTCTTGCTGGGAGCTGCTATGGGGCTGGGGTTTGGTTTGTGCCATGAACAGTGCTGGTAACGCAGGGCTGATTTCGTTATTGCTGAGCAGGGCTTACACAGGGTCAGGGACATTCCTGCTCCTCACCCCACCCCACCAGCGAGCAGCTGGGGGTGCACAAGGAGCTGGGAGGGGACACGGCTGGGACAGCTGACCCCGACTGACCAACGGGGTATTTTGTACCTTAGGACATCATGCTCAGTTATATAAAGCTGGGGGAGAAGGACGAACATGGGGACATTCAGAGTCATGGAGTTCGTCTTCCCACGTCACTGTTATGTGTGACGGAGCCCTGATATTCTGGCAGAAGACCTGACTGGCAATGGGAAGTGATTGAATTCCATGTTTTCCTCTGCTTACACGTGTGGCTTTTGCTTTACCTATAAAATAGTCTGTATCTCAACTTGTGAGTTTTCTTAATTTTACCCTTGTGCTTCACTCCCTCATCGCACCCAGGGCAGTGAGTGAGTGGCTGTGTGGGGCTCAGATGCTGGCTGGGGTTAGACCATGACCCTGACCCAGGGAAATCATCACGCTCTAGCCCCTCCCAAACACCATTTCCAGCTCTGGCCTCTCACTTCAGCTCGGAGAGGGTCTTTGTCCCTCCACAGAGGGACACCAAACGAGTAGGTCAGAAGTTCATGTTTGCATTTTATGGAGGAGATGTAAACATGCACATCATGTGTGTGAGGTGAGAGAGCACAACTGCCATCAGCTATTCCTGGGGGTGCTGTGAAGGTGTGTGGCACAAACAGGGTCATGAGGTCACTTCACATTGACAGTAACGTCCCCTGGACAACCCCCTGGCTGCAGCCCTGGGAGGTGTTTCCTTGAACCGAGGTCCCCGAGTCCATTCCTCATGCCGTGGGGCATCTCCCACGAGTGCAGAGCAGGGTGATCAGCACAGGGCTGAGGGGCCTCCCAGCCTCTGGCCGTGGCAGCAGGAGCCCAGAGAGACACGACGACTCCGGCAATGCACTGCCTCTGCGTGTGCAAGGGAAGGACTCGTGTCTCTGAACCCCCTGTGTGTAAGGTGAGGGCATGGGGCCAGCTGAGATGTGGGCACCTGACAGAGCCCGGACACTTGTGTGTGTGACCCAGGAACAACCCCCACTCTCCCAGTGAGACTCATCTCCGCTGCCTTGGACAGGCTCATGGCAAGTGCTCCTGTTGGCTCCGTCACCCTCGCCGGTGATTCTGGGCTGAGCCCTCAGAAGGGCCAGAGCAATCAGAGAGGTTCTGGGGTCCATGGAGAAGGCCGAGGGCAAACCCATCTTCAAGAAGGGCAGGAATGAGAACTGGGAGAATTATAGGGGAGAGTTATAGGCTTGTCAGCTTCCCTCCATCCCTGGGAAGGTCGTAGGCTACGTCCTCCTTCAGCCGTGTCCAGGTAGCTGAAGGCCAAGGAAGGGATTGCTGACCCACAACAGACCGGGCAAAGCAGGGCGTGTTGTGCACATGGGATTGTGCAAGGCCTGTGACATGGTCTCCCATCGTGTTCTCATAGCCAGGTTGGTGCTGCCTGGGCTGAAGAAGAATTGGCACTGGGTCCCAAACCCCACCTTGGCAGAGCTTCACTCAACACTCCCCAGGTCCCCCCCACTTCTCCAGAATGGGGACCCACTCCCTGGGACTCACCCATGTGTGTGGGGCCACACCAGTGCTGAGTGGAGGGGGATGGTAACCCAGGGTGTCTGGGTGGCCCACGCTCCTCCCAATGCAGCCCCGTAGGCAGCTGCCCTTGTTCATCGTGTCCATCCTCTCCTGGCTCGTAGGGAATCCCTCACAGTGCCCAGGCCCTTCTCCTCAGAGCCGCTGCTCAGCCCGGCAGGTCCCAGCCTGCCCTCAGCTATGGGACTATCCACCCCCTGCTCCCTGCTGATCCAGGATTGGCCACTTTTCCTTGTAAAGCTTCAATTTACTTCCATTTTCCCAATCCCAGAGTTTCTCAAGGTCCCCACGGACTGAAGCTCCAATTGGTCACCTTTTAATAGTTGTGGGCATTTGGCTCATCTCGATTGGGGTGTCTTTCACAAGGGAAGAGCATGAGGAGTTGCAGGGCACTACAAATGCTCCCTCCTAGAGAAACTGTGGGGTCCTGGGGCTTTGCTACTGATAAGGCCATGGGGCTGGACCCGGAGGGGAAGTTACCCTTTATGGGAGAGAGCAGCAGGAAGGCATGGAGCTCTGCCGGGGGATGGAGGAGGAGTCAGCTGAGAGCTGAAGAACAGGCTTCATGAGAGCGGGCTCTGGCCTGCTGAGGAACCTGTTTGGAAGGATCCCGTGGGATGCTGCACTGAAGAGAAGAGTGGAGAGCTGTTGATGGTCACGGGTCTTGATGCAGAGAAATGATTGCTTGTTTTCAGGTTTATTTACTTACTTACTTATACAAAAGTGTTTAGCAACTTATTTACTTACTTATAGCAAGTTGTAGTATTTTTAGAAAACATTGCTAATAATCCTGCTTGCCCAGACTGTCCTGTGGAATTTTACCAAGGACTGCTGTGTTCATCAACACAAAGCAGTTCACTGTGAAAATCTCCCAAGGATTACAATGTTCAGCAAAATATTATACTTTTCTCCTTGACTAATAAGTGGTTCTATAGTTGGAATTTTGTTAAAGAGTATCCATATGCGAATGGCAGAAGTTCTATCGGTTCTCTTAGTTAAGATAGAAAGTAAACCGTCTGAAAAACACTCTTGTTATTCAAGAAAATAGCCAAGAGAATCTGCGCATGTTCTGGGAAAAACAGGGTGAGAAAGACTCCGAGCCTTCCTCCCAAAGCCCCCCGGAGACGCCCCCAGGAGGCAATGGGCAGGTGCAAAGATGACATCAAGTGCTGACAGCAGCCTCTAGAGCTAACCCAGCCTCACTCCTGCACATGATGTTTGTGTGATGGAACCCAATGAATATGGAAATCCACACTCGATCAGGTTTTGGTAAAATGTGCGGGGGGTGTGCAAGCTTTGTGGAGAGATCCCCTTGCACCCCGGCACCGCAGTAAACATCCCTGCTGTGTGACTCTATTCGAGTTGTGGAGTCTTTTTTCCGCAACTCAGTATCTTCTCTGAGCTCCAGTCCACCCAGAAATGCAGGAAGTCAAGCAGCCTGGGAGGAGACTGGTACAGGTGAGGGAGAAGGTCCTGGTAACAATGAAGAAGGAAGAGGCAGCAGAGAGAAGGTGGGAGCTGGCTGCCTGCCAGCCTCAGTGGTTCCGTGACTGTGCTGGAGAGAGACCTTTGTGGTGGTGGAGGGCAGGTCCTGGAGGGATGAGGGATCCCCGGGCAGCTCCTGGACAGGTGGAGAGTCTGAGATCAGCTCCTGCAGAGATCACTCCTGGACACGTGTCTGGAGAGGCCAAGGGTTCCCACTCCCACAGCCCCGCACACAAACAGCCCAAACCTCGTTTCTCCTGTCTCCACTGACAGGGCTTGTGCTTGGCCTACAGACCTCCCGAGGTCCCCTCCAGGATGGGTGACGGTGCATTTCCTTCCACCACAGCTCTTCCCTTGATGATGACCGGGAGAGCGCCCACACTCCCCGTGACCATGGAGGGAGCAGATGTAACTGTAGAGATATCCTCTGTAGCTTTTGTGTCCCACTGAAGTCATTGAGTCAGGGTTACTTGGCAGGTCCTACGTGGGGCCTTTCGAACCTCCTGAAATGCAACAAGGCCAAGTGCAAGGTCCTGCATCTGGGTCAAGGCAAATCCCAGTATCAGCACAGGCTGGAGGATGAAGGTGCTGGGAGCAGTCCTGCAGAAAAGGACTTGGGGGTGCTGGTGCAGGAAAAGTTGACCCTGAGATGACAATGTGCACTCCGAGCCCAGGAAGCCAACCGTGTCCTGGACTGCATCAAATGAAGTGTGGCGGCAGCTCGAGGGAGGGGATGGTGCCGCTCTGCTGTGCTGAGAGCCCCCGGAGTGCTGCGTCCAGCTCGGGTTCTCAGCACGGCAGGGACATGGAACTCTTGGAGTGGCTCCAAAGGAGGGCCACAAAAATATTCAGAGGGATTCTTCAGCCTGGAGAAGAGAAGGCTCCAAGGAGACCTTGCTGCTGCCTTTCAGCGCTGAGAGGGGGCTTCAAAGTGAGATGGGGGGAGACTTTTGTGAAAGGACACAGTGTAATGGTTCTCGACTAAAAGAGGGCAGATTCAGGGAGATAAAAGGAAGAACACTTTTACAGTGGCACTGGAGAAACCCTGGAACAGGCTGCCCAGAGCGGTGGTAGAGGCCCCGTCCCTGGGAACATTCAAGGTCGCTTTGGGTGGGGCTTTGAGCCACGTGATCTAGTTGAAGGTGTCCCTGCTCATTGCAGGGGCTTGGATTAGATGGCATTTAAAGGTCTTTTCCAGCCCAAACTCTTCTGTCACTCTACTCTAGGACCCCTTCACAGCCACCTCCACGTTCCTTTTCTGCCTGGTTCCATCACCTCTGATTTCCTTCTCCCCCCGCCCCCAGGGGTGGTCCCCTCTTCTGGTGGTTCCCTCCAGAGTCTCTTCAGCGATGGCCTCGGTGGGGCACGGTAATACCCTCAGACACACGGGGGTTTGCTGCTGACTTTTAGTGCTCCAGAGCCTTGTTGGTTCTTCTTTCAGGATCTGCAGTTCAGGAATTTGGCACTAGAGGGCTCAGGAACAGACAAAATGCCCTGACAAGCCAAGGCAGTGGGCAGCACTTCCCTTAACTCCTCTCTTCTTAGGTGCTTCATCTCAGAGGTTTCAGGAGCACAGTCAAGGTGAACAAGTTTCAGTTCTCAGGAACAGTAAGAAATCATTTATTCTTTTTCCATTTCCCTTCTGTTCTGGTTACAGATCATGTGATATCAATAAACTCCCGTTATTTCCCCAGTCTCCAAAACCTTTCAGAGATGATGGGGAGTGGCCTCTCTGTGACATCATCCTGCTCTCTCAGCACCCTGGGATGCAGCCCCTCTGCGCTTGTGGACTGGAAGGGTTGAGGTTCATCAAGTAGCCTCTGATCTAGTTTTCACCGCCCCCTGACTGTTCTGCTCCAGAGTCCTGCCTCGAGGCACAAAGGCCGGGCAGACCTTGCTGGGAAAGGCTGAGGAGAAGAGGACAGAGTGTCTCAGACCTTTCTCCACAGACCCTTACTACATGGAGCAGAGCTCCCACATTCTCTCTGCTACTTTGTTAACTCTTCCTGAAGCAGACAACACCTTTGTTCTGATGCCCTTGACCTCACTTTCCAGTTTCCACTGAGTTTTGCCACAGACCATTGCCAAGCTGGGAAGATGCTCTTGCAGACCAGTTGCAGTGAGCTGGGCTTCCCTTCAGCGCTGCTGACCATGAGATCCCCACGGAAACTGCCCAGAACAGGCCAAAGGCTGCTCCTCTGAATTCTGGCGTCTGGTGTCTTCCAATCTGCTTCCTCCCTCCCCTCCTGAACTGGGGCCCTGCTATTTCAGGGTCATGGCAGCCAGTCTTCACAGCCCTGGCCAGCTCGGCCTTTCAGTGACCCCTCCCCTCTCCGGAGTGGGAAGGAAAAAACACAACAAAGAGCTCAGACATCAAGATCGGGACAGGGAGGGATGATTCACCCCTTATGGCCATGAGCAAAAGACAGACAGGTTAGGGGAACAAAAATCCCATCCATTTAATTCCAACACTAACAACAAAAGTTAAACCCCAGACTGGGACACTGAGAGGTTTTACCACATGTAAAAGCCCCTTCCCCCTCCCCTGCTTTCTCCCCAGGCTCAGCTTTGCTCCTGATTTCTCTCCCTCCTCCCTCGCAGCGGCGCAGGGGGGCAGGGGATGGGGTGTGTGATCAGTTCGTCACCTGCTGCACAGGTTTTGGGGGTCTCACAGCCCTTGTCAGAGCACAGACAATGACAGTTTTGTGTTTGAAGACAGTGAGGACAGAGAGTCATCAGTAAATGCTGGGACAGCCTGGGGTCAGAGTGAGGTGGGGCAGCAGGGGTGGGGTGAAAATCTGCAGAGAAACAGGCCGAGGCAGAGGAAAGTGTGGGACAGCCTGTGGTGGGGATGGGCCCTTGGCTGAGGCTGGCACCCCCCAACAGAACTGAAATCCTTGTCCTCTCGACTATGGCTGCTGTCGCTTCCCCTGAGGACCCTGAGAGGACACCAGTTCCTACAGGCACAGCACTTTGCTGCCTCCTCGCCACCCTCCACAGAGCCTGGGGGGATCCGACCGCTGTCCTGCCTCGGCATCACCCCCTGCCTCTCCCTGCCCCAGGAAGAGCCCTGAGCATCGCAGGAGGGAAAGGATCCCCGTTCCCAGGGGATGGGCTCAGGGCTGGACCCTCCTGGGGATGAAACCCATCAAGGCCTTTCAGGGCCCCTCAACATTGGATTGGCAGCCTGTGAGCAGAGCCTCTGCCTTCCTGCTTCCCCAGCCCCAGGGACAGGAACCTTGTCTCCTCATTCCCTGCCCGGCCTCTCCAGTGATGGCCCTCGCTGGGCATCACTGACACCCTCACAGCCTTGGAGCTTTGCTGCTGACTTGCCCTTCTCTAGAGGCCACCACAACCCCTCTGCTGCACCTGCAGTTCAGGAACTGGGCACCAGAGGGCTCATGAACACGCAAATCCCCCTGACAAGCCAAGTCTCTGGCAGAACTTCATTCCTCCCTTCTGACGGGGGGAATGTGAGAGGTTTCAGCCGTGCAGGCAAGGTGAAGATTTTTCAGTCCTACATGGCAATAAGAAATAATTTCTTCTCTTTGCACTACTCCTTATTTATCAGCTCACACATGAAGTGACATCAGCAAACTCCACTGGATATTGGTCCTGAGCATCTGCTGATAGAGGCTGAACATGGAGGGAAGCCAAGACCCTCCATGTCAGACACTCTGGGGGCAATCTTTGTCCCTGCCTCCAACCCCACATTTCTCTCATCAGCCCTCTGGGAATTACAGCACCTCTGTTCAAACCTGAGCTTTCTCCATGACAGTCTGAAGCTGCATCTTTCAGACCTTTCCCACCAACTCCCACCTGCTGTACTTGGTACTTGCACACAGCTGCACGCAGACACAGAAGGATGTTTAATTGCCAGAAAGCTAAATCAGCAGAAGGCATGGTTCAATCAAAAATAAAATACACTCAGCTACTTTATATTAATCTAATTTACCTCCTCTGATTTCCACTTTCCTCAGTGGAGATGGGATTAGATAAAAGGAAAACACATTTACTGTCAAGCAGAGACCCCAAGAACCCCCACAGCCCCCCCTGCCCCAGACTCTGTCCATAGTCACTCCCAGTCACAGCCTGAAGTCACGAGCTCCCTCGAGCTTCCCATCTGCATCCCATCCCTTCCCATTGCCATCGGCAAACCCACCAGTTAAACAGGACTGGACTCAGGACTGGCCCCTGGGGGTCACCACTGGTGCCCTGCTCCCACGGGCACTTTGTGCTCTTGGCCACGGCCTTCTGGATCCGGCCATTCACCCTGTTTCCAGCCCCCCTCCCTCACGCCTATCGGGCTGTGACGGGATGCAGCGTGACAAGAATTGTTACTGCGGAGGTGAAACCCCTTCCCTGCTCTCCCCTCACCCACCAGCCGAGGCATCTTCTTGCTGTGGTGGGTTACCCGTGGCTGATCACCCAACTGCCACCCAGCTGCTCGCTCACGGCCTCTCCCACCCCAGCGGGATGGAGGAGAAAATAGGAAGAATGGGGGTGAGAAAGCTGCTGGGTGGGACAAGGACAGGGAGATCAGTTCCCAGTTCCCATTGCAGGCAAGACCTGACTTGGGGGAAAGTGACTCCATTTACTGTCAGTTAAAACAGAGATTTAATTATGAACTGAGGCGATGGTGGGAAATGACCAACATTTAAACAACACTAGCTGGCTCCAGCTCGGCTTTGCCCTGCTGCTCACCACCCTCTGGGTCCTGCCCTCCGCCCCTTTTCCACCCAGCACCCAGCCTGCTCATCCTGCCCACACATCGACAGCTTCTCGTTGAGGTTCCTGTGGCAGAGAGTGTTGAAAGCCTTCCCGCAGTCCAGGCAGTCAAGATCCACTGCTCTGCCTCCAGCTGCCAGGCCAGACACTGAGTCGGAGAAGTTCATCACGCTGGATCACCTGTCGTCGTGCTGACATCTCCTGATTATTCTCTTCTCCTCCAAATGCCTGGAAATGGTTTCCAGGATTAGCTGCTCCGTCACCTTCTGAGCGATCAAGGTGAGGCTGACCGGCCTTTTGTTCCCTGGTTCCTACTTGTGGCCCTTCTTGAGGACAGGAGTGATATTTGATTTCTTCCACTCTCCAGGCTCTTCTCCCAGTCACAATGCGTAATCAGAGATCATTGAGGGTGGCCTTGAAATGCCATCTGCCAGCTCCCTCAGCACTCATTGCTGCGTCCCGTCACGGCCCAAGGACTTCTGCATCACCAGTCCATGGCCACTTTGCCTGCTTCACCATCAGGTCCGTGTTCCCTGACCTGATACTCTTCCATCAAGGGGCATCTTCCTTGCTCCAACTTTCCCCCTGTTCTCGGGGCCCTGGGATTCCTGAAGGCCCATCCTGCTGGTAAAGCCCGAGGCAAAGGAGCCATTCGGTACCTCAGCCTGTCCCGCGTGTGTGTAAGAAGGTCCCCAGTCCCACTGAGCCACGGGCCCACGTTTTCCATCGTTTTCCCTTTGTCACGCATTTATTTCAGGAAGCCCTTCAGTTGGCTTTGACATCCATGGTCAGATTCCATTCCCTTTGGGCTTTAGCTTTCCTCCCCTCATCCCTGCAGGCTTGGACAGTGGTTGGTTATTTCTCCCGGGTTATCCACCTTATTTCCCCCTTCCTTATGCTTCCTTTAATGTCTGAGCCAAGAGAGGGCAGGACAATGTGGGCCCGCTCCGGGGTAAACAGAGGGTCTCAGGCCAACTCCTGGAGAGATACGTATTGTCTGAAATTCTATATACATATACATATCGGCCACTAACCCGGCCCAGCACATCAGCTCTTTGTTGCCCTTCCTATACTGCTCTTGGTTTGCTTCCTTTGAACCCTCCTCTGGTGCTTTAGGGGTGCTTGTCACAGTCATTGTTCTCTGGGCCAGAAACTGAACTAGCACCTCCTTTTATCTCCTGCAGCATGCTGAGAGTCCTCCTGTTGTTACTGTGTGAGACACACCTCAGGCAGGGTGAGCCATTGGCACCCAAACATTAACAGCGGACCAAGTGGCGCTTCTAGTCCCGGGGGACCTTGAGAAACTCAGGGGTTTGACCAATAAAAACCCTCTGGGTGTTTCCAAGGAGACGCGGCCAGTCCCGCACTGGGAGGAAGAATAACCCCGTGCATCAGGGCCCGCGAGGCCTTGCCCAGGTGAGCACGGACCCTGAGGGAAGGGCCTGGGCACTGGGAGGGACGGCACACGAGCCGGGGGGGCACGCTCCCCAGGAACAAGGCCAGCTGCCTGGGAGGCTGCATCAGGAAGGAGGTGGCACCCACAAACCCCGAGTTAGCTTCTCCTTCAACTCAGCACTGGTGTGGCTCCACACACACAGGTGTGTCCCGCTGTGCAGCTCCTGTTTGTAGGGGTTGGGAGGAGGTGGAGAGTGCTGAGGGGAGGTCTGCAAAGATGGGGTTCGGGGTCTCAACACATGGCCTGTGTGCAGAGGCGGAGGGACGTGGGCATCTTGGGGCCAATGGCAGGGAGGTTCCGGGCAGTAAAGGATGAGCCTGAGAGTGCTTGAAGGGTGTTCAGAGGCGATGGAGCATTTCTGTGTGGTGGGAAACAGCATGAGAAAGACATAAGTGACCCAAGGGAAGCTGGAGAGGTTCAGAACGGGCATGAAGTTACAGAAGTGTCACCCCAAGGGCAGTGTTGTGCAGCACCCAGACACCGAGAGGGATTCTGGGCCAGCCCATAGCTTTGTGTTTCAAGGAAGAGCCAGGGAGGATGGAGAGATATTCAGTGCTGGTGCGGCCTCGCCCTGAGTCCTGTGTGCGGTGCTGGGCCCCCAACTGGAGAAGGATGGGAAGGTCCTGGAATGCGCCCAGAGGAGGGTGACAGAGCTGGTGACAGGGTGGAGGGAATGTCACCTGGGGCCGAGCTGAGGTGTCGGGGTTTGTCTGGTCTTGAGAAGAGGAGGCTGAGGGGTGACCCCATTGCTCTCTGCAGCTTCCTGAGGAGGGGACATGGAGTGGGAGGTGCTGCTCTCTTCTCCCCGGGATCAGTGACAGGAGGTGTAGGAACGGCTCAAAGCTGTGGCAGGGGAGGTTTAGACTGGACATGGGGAAGGATTTGTTTTAGCGAGATGGAGGAGGAAACCTGGCAGAGGCTTCCTAGAGAGGGGGTCGGTGTCCCAGGCCGGTCAGTGTTTGAGGGGCATTTGGACAATGCCCTTAACAACAGCTTTAACTTGGTCAGCCCTCACCTGGTCAGGTGGGCGAGTCGATGAGGACTGTAGGTCCCTTCCAGCTGCAACAGTCTCCTCGATTCGTTCCTCTCCCGTATCAGGAAGGGCAGGGACACGCTGAGGTGAGCGCGAGGTGGGGAAGCAAGGACGATGCTGAGAGCCTGCAGGGAAGGAGCTGCGGGTGTGGGACACTGAGCACAGCCTGTGGGAAAGGCGGTTGGAGGCTCTGGCATGGCGGAGAGCCCCCAGCAGGGCCAAGGACTTTTCCCCTTTGCCTGTGGTTGCTGCCTCTGCAGCTGAGGCCCCCCCGGACACACCTCAGCCTCAAGGCACCGGGAGCTTCTCCTGACATCAGACTTCTCCAGCCCAGCTGCAGCTGGAGGTTACAGCTCCTCTGCACCAGCTCCCGCTGGCTTCCCTCAGAGACCCGCCTGCACTCAGGCACAGCAGGATTTCTCCTCCCTGCAGACAAACAGAAGGAAAACACGGGAAAGTTGAACTAAGACCAACAGCCTCTGCTCAGCGGTGTGCTGAGGGGAAGCTGCCTCCACTGAGGGTCACCATCCCCAGGGGAGAACCTCACTAGCCATGTTTCAGACAGACCGATGGGCAAGGAGAGATATGAACCCAGCGAAGGAGGTGCCTGAGGAGAGAATTCGACTGCTGAGAGACAAGGGCAGGCTTCGAACTCCCTGACGCTCAGAGCTTCGCTTCTGAGAAATTCCCATGTTGTCACGGTGGAAAGACATCACCACGGCATTCAAAGTTTTGAGTCAAGTGGCTCAGGTGTTTGTTAAAAGTCTCAGGCGGTTCTTCCCCTTTGCAGGCTGAGCTCAGCTGTCTGACCATGGACATCGAGTGCCCCTTGCAGACGCCCCGGGGGATCTGACGGATTTCCCTGGGACTGGCCGCGGTCACCCAGGCCGGGACATCTCCTGCAGGAGAGCAGAGCCCCTGGGGAGCTGCTGGGAGAGGCCGGGCAGAGGGGCCCAGGGCACCTGCACTGCCCCCGGGCATCTCCTGCCCTGTGACTTAGGGCAGCTGTGTTCTGCAGCTACATCCCACCCTGGTCCTGGAAATATTTTTGTATTTCAAAATTATAATTAAAAAATATCCATGAAATCCCCCAAACATTGGTATATCAAAACAAAGTAAGTTAAAGAGGGAATAAGCATAATAAATGCCTGAAGATCTATTTAAAATTATTCTTATATCTCCTCCTTTCTTCCTTGTTTCATTTTGACTGATAATTTCTAAGCATTTCTATCATACTCATCCCAGGTGGAATCCACGTGGCATGGGAATGCACCAGAAGGAGAAACTCCTTGCTGTCCATGAACAGTGGGAAGGTATTTCAGTCACCAGTGGCATTCAGCTTCCCTGATTACTAAAACGTACAAGTAGAAGCTTCACGGTCCAGACCATGGCCAGCCTCTGTGTGTGTCAAAGCTGGATGCAGCGAGGTGCAGGGGTGATGTAGAGCTGTCTCAGGCAGTGCCTCCCAGGCTCCCCCTGCAGTCAAAGCAGAGTCGGGTATACGGGGACTCTTTGCTCCTTAGGGCTTGGTCTATCCGGGTCTTGAAAACCTGCCAGGATAGAGGACTTCACAATCTCTCTGGGGGACCAACGCTTGTTCCCGTGCTTGGCTCGCCTCATGGTGCAAAAGGGGAGGCCCCCCTGGCTGTGCGGTGCCCCTCGGCCCCCCCTTCTCCAGGCTGAAGAAGCCTGTCAGTAGGAGCCCTGTCCCTGAGCAGAGGCCTGCGAGACCTTCTCAGGAAAGACTAAAGCAAAGGCTGAGCCCCTCATCCCCATCTGTCTCTGCTGCTGTGAAACCCCCTCCCCATTCAGCAGCCCCTGCCACGGGCCATGTTCAGCCTTTTCCTCAAACGCAGCGACTGAAGCTCTGCATTTGCTCTGGATGTTGCCTGCAGGCCCCTCAGCTCCAGGGGACCTTTGGCTTTCCTAAACACACGCCCCAGCTCAGCTCAGCTCCTATTTCTCAATTCCTCCTTCACAGCCTGTCCTTGCAGCCACCTCCCGATGGCCGTGTCATGGCCCCCACCTGTGACCCATCCCTGTACCAGTGCAGCCCCAGTGCCCAACACATGCCCCCATGGCCCCTCATCAGACACTGCCCAGGACAGGGTGTGTTCGGGGGGGGGAAATGTCCCCCAGCAGACCCCCCCTGCCAGACCTCAGCGTCCATCCCCACCAGCTGTCCTGCTTTGGCAACCCCTATGGCCTGGCCCCAGATAAGTCCCAGCTTTGTCCCAGAAATGTTCCAAAGTGCCGTGCTCTGGGGGCTGCCAAGGTCTGGGCAAGAAGAGAGGCTGGGGCAGGGCTGGCTCCTCCCCTGACACAGGCACCGAGACCAGTAGGAGGAAGGAGATGGGCACCGAGCAAAACCGCCCATAAACCGGCGTGAGTGGGCAGTGCTGGAAATGGCCGATGGGAGGGACTGGGGGGTGATGAAGGCCCATGTCACCAAGGGCACAGAGCAGCCCCTTCCCTCCTGCACCTCCATGTCTTCGATCCCTTCCACAAGCCCTGGCTCTGCACCACAAATGTCCTGGTGTGAGTCCTCACCCTGCGAGGTCACACCGTGCCAGTTATATGCTCCTGGTTTTATATCCCCAGCAATTTCCAGCCCAGCCCAGCTCCCGCCAAGCTCTCCCACCTCCCCTGCTCACTCTCCAACTCTCTCCCCGGCACAGCCCAGTCTGAGTTAGTCCCAAGGCAGTGCCCACTGCAGGGTGCTCTGGGCACTCACCCCACAGCCGCAGCCCCTCTGAAGGGCACAGCAGCTCCTCGGGGGCAGGGAGGGGTCAGCCCCAGAGATGGGAGGCACCCATGGCACAAGGAGAAGCAGGTCAGGTGCACCCTGTGTCCCCTGCTCTCCTCTCCAGCAGATCCTGAGGGGTCTGCAGCCACTCCGTGCTATCCCTTCAGATCAGACCAGGAGAACAGTCTTCAGCTGGTGCAGCCAGAAAGGTGTTTAAATTCACTTTTTTCCTGCCCTGATTAGGATTGATGTAAGACAAAGATTTTGGTGTTCATTTATTTTTCTTAAAGACACAGAGTCCATGATTCCTCCTTTAGACAAAGTCCCCGATTCACACAAAAAGGGTGGATACTAAAGTAGGAGGGAAGGTGTAATGGAATGTCTTTGGAGATCACATCATCACAAATGGAAAAAGGAAAAAATATTTATATAAGGAAGGAAATAAATGCTTGATTTATCATGATATATACTGGGAGTCATTTCCAAAGAATGGTTGACAGTCCATGGTTGCAGAAAAACAGCCGAACACTTTCCTGAGAGAATCCTTGATCTCCCGGTTCCTCATGCTGTAGATGAGGGGGTTCACTGCTGGAGGCACCACCGAGTACAGAAATGGGGTCCCGTAGTGCAGGGGTTTGCAGATGGCAACGTAGCGGTCGTAGGACATGACGGTGAGAAGGAAATACTCTGCTGCAGCACAGAAATAAAAGAAGAAGAGCTGTGCAGCACATCCTGCATAGGAGATGTGCCTGTTGTGCCAGAGGGAGTTGGCCATGGCTTTGGGGAGAGTGGTGGAGAGGGAGCCCAGGTCGAGGAGGGAGAGGTTGAGGAGGAAGAAGTACATGGGGGTGTGCAGGCGGTGGTCACAGGCGATGGCGGTGATGATGAGGCCGTTGCCCAGGAGGGCAGCCAGGGAGATGCCCAGGAAGAGCCAGAAGTGCAGGAGCTGCAGCTCCCGTCTGTCTGCGAATGCCAGGAGGAGGAACTCGGTGGTGGAGCTGCCATTGGGCATTTGCTCCCTCACGGCACGAGGGCCTGTTCACAGAGGAAAAAGCATCAATCAGTCGGGACAGATTTCTCATTTCTCTCCATCCAGTTCCTCACGGGGCTGCTGGAGAACACAGAGCTGCCCGGGGAGAGCTGTGCCCTTCTGGAGGACAGGCTGCAGCCCAGCAGGACCCCACTGGGAAAGAGTCCAGTGCCCTAAAGATGGGGTGTCCTGAGGGGGGAACTGGCTCCTTTGTGTCCCCCGGAGCCTGCAGATGGCGAGGGCACTCGGACATTTCACTCCCAGGGACACATCAGGGGTCTCCTCTGGAGTGGGTGTCTGCACTGCAGGGGATGGCAGGGGGTGCCTGAATTCCTGCCCCCAAGGTGTTTCCAGCAGCAGCTCCCTCTGACTCCCTGCCCATGTCTCTGGTGCCTGGAGCTGTCCCAGCCAGGAGCTGCTTCTCTGTCCCCACGTCTCCTCCCTGTCAGTGCTCACAGCCCCCATCCCACCCGCTGGGTGCTCAGCTCTGCCCTGCAGACCCCTCCTGGCAGCAGGGCCCTGCCCAGGGGCAGCTCTGCCTCTGCAGGGGCTCAGGAGACAATTAAAGATGTGCTAATGAAACAGCTGCCTTAGCACTTTCTCTAGAAAGGAGGAATAAAATGCCACCTCCCCCTGCCCACCCAGCAAAACAAGAGTTCACTTACCATGTTACCTGCTGGGAAGATTTCTCCTGCAGTGAGCTCTCAGCACCCTGCCAGTGCCGTCTGCCTCTGCCCTCTCTGTGCCCGGCTCCTCTGCCCTCGGTGCCTGCAGGCAGTGCCCTCAGCCCTGCTGCGCTTTGCAGAGGAGCTGCTCCTGGGCAGAGCTGGCTCTCTGCAGCGCTGACCACTTGCCCTCAGCTCCCTCCAGCCCAGCAGCCCGGCCCAGCATCACAGCAGAATGCAAGCCCAAGGCATTTTAATGACTCCTTGAGGAGGGTTGGTCTGAGTCCATGGACCTCAGACAGTGATTGGATGATGAAGGTGCCAGTCAGGAAGTCAAAGCCAGAGGCCAACTGCAAAGTTTCTTGGAGTGTTAATGGCTCCCAGTGAGGACCGTTACTGACAAACCTCCTGCGGGGCTGGTTACAGCAGAAAACTCCCGGCAGAGATGACAGGGAAACAAAGGCCCTGTCAGTGTGGAACAGATTCTGAGCAAACCTGGGTGTGTTACATGGAGCAAAGGGCCACGCCCTGACCCCCAGCCCCTGGGAAGTCAGATGCTGTTCCTCAGGGCTCTTCCTGGGGCAGGGTGATGTGGGGATGGGCAATGCCAAGGGCAGGACTATGGTCCAACCCCTGCCAGGCTCTCGGCTGGGGAAGGGGAGGCCATGAGACCCAGTGCTGGAAGGGGAAGGGGCTTCCTCATGGCCACCAGTGGCAGAGACACCAGCCAGAGCCAAGGGCAGAGAGAGCTCAGCTCTGCTGGGGGATGCTCAGACTTTGCTCACCCCTCTGCCGTCTCCACCACAGGCTGTCCCACCGTGTCCCACACCTGCACCTCTTTCTCTGCAGGCTGGAGACGTCCACCCAGCTCCCACACCCTGCTCTCCCCTGAGCATCTCCCTTCCTTTCCTGAGATCTCTGCGTCCTCCCTGCCTGCTCCTTGACACACAAAGCCTGGGGCTGCTCCAGTCTCCCTCGGGGTGACCTGTTCCACCACAGCACTGCCCTTCCAGGGACATTGCTCTGTGCCCAGCCTGGGCCTCCCCTGCTGTACTTTTCGGCAGTAGTGTTTCTCATGCTCTTTCTTACTTCAAAGAAAATCTCCATCATCTCTGAATTCCCCCCTCAGTCACTCTCAGGCTACACCTATGGTGCCTGGAGCCTCCACACCACTGGGCCAAAGAACTCCAGGTCCCTCAGGCACCTCCCCACACAGTCCATGGGCACTGGGTCCCAAACCCCACCTTGGCAGAGCTTCACTCAACACTCTCCAGGTCCCCCCCACTTCTCCAGAATGGGGACCCACTCCCTGGGACTCACCCATGTGTGTGGGGCCACACCAGTGCTGAGTGGAGGGGGATGGTAACCCAGGGTGTCTGGGTGGCCCACGCTCCTCCCAATGCAGCCCCGTAGGCAGCTGCCCTTGTTCATCGTGTCCATCCTCTCCTGGCTCGTAGGGAATCCCTCACGGTGCCCAGGCCCTTCTCCTCAGAGCCGCTGCTCAGCCCGGCAGGTCCCAGCCTGCCCTCAGCTATGGGGCATTCACCCCCCATCCAACACTGAGGTACGTCTGGTTACTTCTCCGTGTAGAACTTCAAGTGGCTTCCGTTTTCCCAGACCCAGAAATTCTCAAGGTCCACACACACTGAAGCTCCATTTGGTCAGCTTCTCATGTTTGCGTGCAGCTGGCTTGACTGGGGTGTCTCTCCCAACAGAGAAACATGAGTTTTATGACACTGTCAGTCCCTTCTCCTGCAGAAACCGTGAGTCCTCAGGGTCTGGTACTGATGAGGCTGTGGGGATGGACCCAGGAGGGAAATTGTCCTTCCTGGGCGAGAGCAGCAGGAATGTGTGGAGCTCTGCCTGGGGATGGAGGATGAGTCAGCTGAGAGCTGAAGGCTCCTGGGCAACACTGTGGTGGGTGGATGTCTGGTACAGACCCCCCGGTGAGGAAGAGGCAGTAGATGAAGCCTTCATTCTACTGGAAGAAGCCCTGGTCCTCATGTCAGTCCTGACCTATCCCAATATTTGCTGAAGGGACAACACCGCAAAGTGAAAGTGATCCAGGAGGTTTTTGGAATTACTTGACAACATCATCCCAACAAGGGTGACGGAGGAGCCAGTGAGGGGAGGTGTCCTGCAGGAAATCAGACTTAGAAACAAGGAAGAGCTGGTCGGGGATGGAACAGTCAAGGGAGACAAAGGAGAGTTGAGGCTCCTGAGAGAAGGGAAGAAGGCAAAGAGCAGGACGTCAGGAGAGCAGGCTCTGGCCTGTTGAAATATCTCGTGGGTTGTGACCCTGCAGAGAAGAGGGGAGAGCTGTTTGATGGTCAAGAGTCCCGTCTTCAGGCGGCACAAAAGTCCATCCCAACAGGCAGGAAGTGTAGCAACATGGCAGGAGGCTGGTGTGGATGAGGGAGAAAGTCCTGACAAAAATGAAGCAGGAAGAGGCAGCAGAGAGAAGGTGGGAGCTGGCTGCCTGCCAGCCTCAGTGGTTCCGTGACTGTGCTGGAGAGAGACCTTTGTGGTGGTGGAGGGCAGGTCCTGGAGGGATGAGGGATCCCCGGGCAGCTCCTGGACAGGTGGAGAGTCTGAGATCAGCTCCTGCAGAGATCACTCCTGGACACGTGTCTGGAGAGGCCAAGGGTTCCCACTCCCACAGCCCTGCACACAAACAGCCCAAACCTCGTTTCTCCTGTCTCCACTGACAGGGCTTGTGCTTGGCCTACAGACCTCCCGAGGTCCCCTCCAGGATGGGTGACGGTGCATTTCCTTCCACTACAGCTCTTCCCTTGATGATGACCGGGAGAGCACCCACACTCCCCGTGACCATGGAGGGAGCAGATGTAACTGTAGAGATATCCTCTGTAGCTTTTGTGTCCCACTGAAGTCATTGAGTCGGGGTTACTTGGCAGGTCCTACGTGGGGCCTTTCGAACCTCCTGAAATGCAACAAGGCCAAGTGCAAGGTCCTGCATCTGGGTCAAGGCAAATCCCAGCATCAGCACAGGCTGGAGGATGAAGGTGCTGGGAGCAGTCCTGCAGAAAAGGACTTGGGGGTGCTGGTGCAGGAAAAGTTGACCCTGAGATGACAATGTGCACTCCGAGCCCAGGAAGCCAACCGTGTCCTGGACTGCATCAAATGAAGTGTGGCGGCAGCTCGAGGGAGGGGATGGTGCCGCTCTGCTGTGCTGAGAGCCCCCGGAGTGCTGCGTCCAGCTCGGGTTCTCAGCACGGCAGGGACATGGAACTCTTGGAGTGGCTCCAAAGGAGGGCCACAAAAATATTCAGAGGGATTCTTCAGCCTGGAGAAGAGAAGGCTCCAAGGAGACCTTGCTGCTGCCTTTCAGCGCTGAGAGGGGGCTTCAAAGTGAGATGGGGGGAGACTTTTGTGAAAGGACACAGTGTAATGGTTCTCGACTAAAAGAGGGCAGATTCAGGGAGATAAAAGGAAGAACACTTTTACAGTGGCACTGGAGAAACCCTGGAACAGGCTGCCCAGAGCGGTGGTAGAGGCCCCGTCCCTGGGAACATTCAAGGTCGCTTTGGACGGGGCTTTGAGCCACGTGATCTAGTTGAAGGTGTCCCTGCTCATTGCAGGGGCTTGGATTAGATGGCATTTAAAGGTCTTTTCCAGCCCAAACTCTTCTGTCACTCTACTCTAGGACCCCTTCACAGCCACCTCCACGTTCCTTTTCTGCCTGGTTCCATCACCTCTGATTTCCTTCTCCCCCCGCCCCCAGGGGTGGTCACCTCTTCTGGTGGTTCCCTCCAGAGTCTCTTCAGCGATGGCCTCGGTGGGGCACGGTAATACCCTCAGACACACGGGGGTTTGCTGCTGACTTTTAGTGCTCCAGAGCCTTGTTGGTTCTTCTTTCAGGATCTGCAGTTCAGGAATTTGGCACTAGAGGGCTCAGGAACAGACAAAATGCCCTGACAAGCCAAGGCAGTGGGCAGCACTTCCCTTAACTCCTCTCTTCTTAGGTGCTTCATCTCAGAGGTTTCAGGAGCACAGTCAAGGTGAACAAGTTTCAGTTCTCAGGAACAGTAAGAAATCATTTATTCTTTTTCCATTTCCCTTCTGTTCTGGTTACAGATCATGTGATATCAATAAACTCCCGTTATTTCCCCAGTCTCCAAAACCTTTCAGAGATGATGGGGAGTGGCCTCTCTGTGACATCATCCTGCTCTCTCAGCACCCTGGGATGCAGCCCCTCTGCGCTTGTGGACTGGAAGGGTTGAGGTTCATCAAGTAGCCTCTGATCTAGTTTTCACCGCCCCCTGACTGTTCTGCTCCAGAGTCCTGCCTCGAGGCACAAAGGCCGGGCAGACCTTGCTGGGGAAGGCTGAGGAGAAGAGGACAGAGTGTCTCAGACCTTTCTCCACAGACCCTTACTACATGGAGCAGAGCTCCCACATGCTCTCTGCTACTTTGTTAACTCTTCCTGAAGCAGACAACACCTTTGTTCTCATGCCCTTGACCTCACTTTCCAGTTTCCACTGAGTTTTGCTACAGACCATTGCCAAGCTGGGAAGATGCTCTTGAAGACCAGTTGCAGTGAGCTGGGCTTCCCTTCAGCGCTGCTGACCATGAGATCCCCACGGAAACTGCCCAGAAAAGGCCAAAGGCTGCTCCTCTGAATTCTGGCGTCTGGTGTCTTCCAATCTGCTTCCTGCCTCCCCTCCTGAACTGGGGCCCTGCTATTTCAGGGTCATGGCAGCCAGTCTTCACAGCCCTGGCCAGCTCGGCCTTTCAGTGACCCCTCCCCTCTCCGGAGTGGGAAGGAAAAAACACAACAAAGAGCTCAGACATCAAGATCGGGACAGGGAGGGATGATTCACCCCTTATGGCCATGAGCAAAAGACCGACAGGTTAGGGGAACAAAAATCCCATCCATTTAATTCCAACACTAACAACAAAAGTTAAACCCCAGAGTGGGACACTGAGAGGTTTTACCACATGTAAAAGCCCCTTCCCCCTCCCCTGCTTTCTTCCCAGGCTCAGCTTTGCTCCTGATTTCTCTCCCTCCTCCCTCGCAGCGGCGCAGGGGGGCAGGGGATGGGGTGTGTGATCAGTTCATCACCTGCTGCACAGGTTCTGGGGATCTCACAGCCCTTGTCAGAGCACAGACAGTGACAGTTTTGTGTTTGAAGACAGTGAGGACAGAGAGTCATCAGGAAATGCTGGGACAGCATGGGGTCATGTCGACGGATACAGCCCAGGTATCAAGAATAACACCAATATGTTTTGCCAGCTTGATCCAATTTTATTAAGCACAGAGCATCTTATATACTATTGGGGCGTGATCGCATACAGCTAAACAAGCTGTGATTGGTTCTACGCTACTGTCCACACAATATAACTCATATTTCATTGGTACAACGCGAGAAGCACACGCAAGAAGCACGAGCCTATGGACCTCCTACTCCATGTTTCAACTTCGCTCCATATCTCTAGGTAAGGAATCTGCTAAACAATAGCTCTCTGTGCAGTGGCAGCCAGAGAGGAACATGGAACAGTGAGTTCTTTACACAGGGGCAGCTAGCACAGAGTTACTCATGTCGGTATCAAGGACCAGGTGGCCGTTATCTTCCAAAAACTTCTCCACAACTCCCCCTTTTTCTTTTTGAACAATCAGGACTTGGCTTGTCACCTTAGTGATGAATCACTTGATACACGAGATACTAATACTTATTATAAACATTGCAATCACAATATAAAGGCAAAATCGAATCAAATCCTGCAACAAGCTACCTAACCAAAGGGGAAGATTCCCTTTTCCGAAAAGAGTCTGAAGCCAACTATCCAATCCGGAGCGATGCTGCTGGATGTGCTGTATATTCTGTTTCATCAGGCCAAGTGCCTTGTGAATGGATTCGGAATTATCAGACAGATTCATACAACACATTCCATCAAAATCTTCACAACCATGTCCTTGTGCCAACAGTAAGAAATCAACTGCTGCTCTATTTTGTAGCACGGCATGCCTGACACTATCTACATCGGTTAGTAAAGCTGAAATGATCTCTGAGGTTAGATGAAATTGCTTTACACTCCAACAAGCCAATTTTTCTAAGTTAACTAAAGCCTTTGCGGAAGCAATACCTGGCGCTAACAAAGAGGCAAAAAATAACTGAGTTCTGCTCATTAGCTCCACACTGTCCTTGCAGTGTTCAGTCAGGATTCCTAGAGATCGTGCTTTCCTTCTACCTTGTGTGAGATCATGCTGACTGGGTGCAAACAATGTAAGTTTCCCTGTGTAACAAGGTCCTCCAAAGGCCTATCCTGGGATGCCTCCCCAGGCTCGATCTCCACAAATCAAAAAATACCCCTTGGGCAACATTTTAGCACTACCGTTATTCCATATTCCTTTTTCTGGTAATCGTGAACCTAAAAATACAGAAGCCTCCATGCTTCCACAATAATTACCGAAGAGATGTAAACCAGGCCAGGGAGAAGAAACACCAGTAGCGCAGGGTAAACGACTGTATGTCGAGCCTGGCTGAAGTCTGACCGGACTGATGTTTAAGGAGCGTAAATGAGTATCAAATGTTGCAAAGTAAAAACATCCCCATGGCATTCCTCCTGTGTTTTCACTTTCATGAGCCATAAGGGATCCTTTTAATTCTAATTCTTGTATTGGATTCAGGGCATTGATGTTGAGACTATTGATTATTCGTCCTTGAAATAAAGGCCAAGACAGACCATGACATGTTTGTGTACGGTTATAGAGGGTCATGCAATTCCCTATGACATCATGAAAAACATTCTGAGCCTGAGCAAAGTTGAGAATCGTACCATCAAAATCCTTAAGGTCAAAATAGGGATATCCAATTCAACATGTCCTAAAAGGGTCAGTAGCAGAAGCAAGGCTCAAACAAAATGAATCTTGGCCAGTTTGATTCGCCCATGTAACCCACATATTTGTTCTGACATCAATTTTTGTCAAATCTGATATTACCAATGTTGACACATTTACTAAAATCCACATTAATGTTAACCACATCATGACAGCCTAACGGCGTTTTCTCCTTTTAGTTTTACGCTTCCATGCAAATCTTTTTGCACAATTTGCTTTAGTTTTTTCCCATTCTGAATCAGAAACTGTCCAAATATAAGGCACTAACAAGTCTCTAGCACATTCAGTGCTGATTAATTCGACATCTGACGCCTGCTGTTGAAGCTGATCAATCAAGTCCAAACAAGCTGTAGCTAATTTTTCCACTCTATTTTCATGAGTAATGGACAATATATACAAAAGATCTTGTGCAGCGCGAGGTGCTGCAGACCTACAGCTTTGACATCCTTGATTAGAAAACCCAGATCTTACCCAAAATTTTTCATCACAGGATTTACAATATACCAAAGCCCACGGTTTGCACGTTTGGCAAACACAGCAAGTTATTGAGTTCATTTATATCTCACTGCACAAGTCCATTTGTTGGAATCCTCAAAAGGTCACTGCTGTCTGTTTTACCACCCGTATTTCAGGTGACACCTGTGTCTTGATTTTCCTCGTCTGCCTCCTTCTGTTCGTTTACGGGTGATTCGTTCGCCTCCTGATGATGTGCAGGGCGAGCGAACCGACTCGGCACCCAGAGAGCTCCTTCCCCTGTGGAAACACACATGTAACCTCTGCCATGAAATAAAACAGGGGATGGTCCTTCCCATTGTCCTGTTCGAGGATGTTTATAATTTACAAAAAACTGAGGAAAAGATTGTGGTCTCCCAGATTTTATAGTAGCATGATGGATAACAACGGGCGGCTCTTCTCCTAAACCTACATCCCATAAACGGCTACGGATATGAATGATACAGTAAGGCTGATTTCTCTGATTCAGAATGTGTCGCAGCTCTGAAATAGTTGGTTTAACCTGACATTTTTTGTTCTTTTTAAAAGCGCATCAGCTATTCTCTGCACAATTCCTACAACATAAAGAGAATCAGATACAACATTTAAAGGTTCCTGTGGCCAATTTTGAAAAGCCCAAGAGCTTCTGACCGTGTCAATACTGAGATTTTTGGTTGCGTCTGTAAGAAAACCCATTCTAAAATCACCATCTCTCCATCTTGCAAACCTTCCCCTCTCAACTCCCCTTTTTTCTTTTTAATCCATCGACATAAAACACTGAAAGGATGGTTTGCAACATTGACAACATAAACAGAAATTGCAGTGTCTTCCACATGGCGAGAGCTCCAATGAGAAATTTTTTGTGCTATGTTATCCAAGGCCCCTTGTTGTTTTGTTGTACATATACGGGGTTCTGCTGCATCGGTACCTTGTAACCATGACAAAAGTGGAGCAATATCATCGTTAGTGATTCCAACCATATTTCAAACCCATTGGATATCACCTAGTAATTTTTGAGCATCATTCAAGGTTCTAATAGTGGTGCGCAGATGGATCTTTTGTGGCTGTATCCGTGTATCTGTGATGATCCATCCAAGATATTTCCATGGTGCCGAGCGTTGAATCTTTTCTGGTGCTACAATCAATTTCTCTGTGGCCAATGATTGGATTATACTTTGAACAAGTTCATCAGAAATCTCATGTGGGTGTGCAAAAAGAATATCATCCATGTAATGACATATAAGCATCTCAGGGAACTGTTGACGCAACGGTGTCAACGCCCATGCTGCATGTAACTGACACGAGGTTGGTGAATTTTTCATTCCTTGAGGAAGCACTGTCCATTCATATCTTTGGCTTGGGGCTTCAAGGTTTACTGCATGCAACATGGTAGGGGTAGGAAGCTTGAGAGCTGTATCAGTTAAGGGTTAGACAAACTTCAAAACACAGCATACTTAGAATAGTTCTAATTAAAAAGAGTAGACTAATTTCACTATCCATATTTAAGGGATATGACTAAATAGTACAAAAATAAACAGTAAGGAAAATACGGTACTAACATTCAGATCCGCAATTGCTGGGGAACCCTGGATGCAGCGAGAATTCAGAGCGCCCTTCCTCACAAACTGGAAACCCTACGTGATGCGTCCATCCGTAGGTGAGGCATCCAACGTCGCTGCAAGCAGGTCCGGCCTCTAAATCAACAGGCCAAAATAACTGGCAACTTTCTTTGAGCGGAAACATCTGATTCCATCCTCCTGTTGGGTTCCACCTGGAGCCTGGCCAGCACTCCAGGGGGAAAACCAAGGGAGTTTCTAAATAAGGTTAAATACTTGAGCTCTTAATTCTTAATATTACTAAACAAAGAAAGTGGAATACGTACATTCTTACAGTATCTTATCCTTATTAATAACTATATTTTATCTAAACTACATTTTGCACAAGTGACCAGTAAGCCTAGATATCTCATTAAGGAGTTACAATTACTGTTAGCATTTTCTCTTAAAAGAATTGGCAACTGTAGTGTAGTTTGTTCTGTTGCAGTAGCAAACATTACCCAGACATTCTGCTGAATGATCAGTCGAAGAGATCACAAACTGTCGGCACAGGGGCACCCACAGCACCCACAGCTGGATCCTGAGTGCTGGCTGCCTCTCACCCTCAGGTTGGTTGCACACACCTTGCCGGTAACCACCAGGGACTGTGACCTGTGCAGACACCAGCATCACCTCTTCCCCGGGTTATTAAAGGAACTGGTCCTTCCCAGTTACCCCTGTCTAGGGTTTTGTTAACGCTTGAGCTTTGTTCTGGACTTCTTGTCGATCTGGTATCTGTGATGAAAGATGACACAATATTGGTGGCACCTGTAACACAGGGGAGATATTTAAAAGGTTTGAAGAGATGGAGTCTGTCTGGTATTCAGGGCAAGTTGCAGTGATGTTTTTAGCTGGATACCTTGATAAAGAAAACTGTTTTTGTGTTGCTCTGACATTCTGGTGGAAGAAATGCATGCGTTTTACAGCAGAGCAAATGGTTGACCTGGAGCCAAGATCTCTCCCCCCTTTTTCTTTTTGCAAAAGCACTTTCAAGGTCTGGTGCGCTCTTTCTACGATGGTTTGTCCTGTGGGGGAATGCAGTATATTGCGATGCTTGTCTGTCTGAGATGGTGTTAGCTATACGGTGAAGATCTTGTTTTGCTTTCTCTGTAAGTACTTTGGGTGATGTCAGTGAAGGATCTTTTCACAAAATATCAAACAAGCTATGCAGATCATCATGAGTTAGGCCCACGACGGCTGTATCTAATTTATGGTTCCCAACAGTGTCTGTAAATCTTTTAAAGTCTTTATAACAGTTTTAAGTTGTTGCAAGACAATACTCACAGGTGATTCGGTTCACAAGGTGAGTGTCAGGGGGGTTTCAGGGTGGGTTGTGCTACAGTGGTGATTAAGACAAATTTGATGCAATTTGAGTTCCTCATTGAGTCATAGAGTTACGACCCCAAAATGCAATAGGGGTTTTCCAATATAAATGGATGGATATTTGCTACCCAATTTTCTGGGCCTCTTACACGAATGAGATCCTTGCTTTAAATTGTTACAGCATGACACCAACCCTGAACAGCATTTGAGGTACCAGGGCTAACAGCCAGTCTGCTCACAGATATTATGGTCACATTTGCAGCAGTATCTAAAATGCCTGTCAGCTCGACAGATTTTTTAGCTTTAACGAGAGTACATTTTACCAGACGTTAACCTTGTGTTACTGTTTTAGTCCAAAAATATTTAAGGGGTACCTGTTGATCCAAATCCTGAGTAATTGCAGCGTCTTTAACAAGCTGAACAATTTTTTACTTTTTTTTTTTTTTTTTACTTTTTTGTTTTGTTTTGTTTTGTTTTGTTACAGAACACAGGGGTACAGACCATAATTTTGATTTTTCTCTTCATAATCAGCATCTACAACCCCTGGTAAAACAAACAACCCGTGTAAGGTTGCAGATGACTTTTTAACAATATTTTCGTTAGGCAGATGGTACAAAGGTGCACTCTCCCCGCAGAGTATGCACCTAAATTCAAAACAACAATCAACACAGAATTACTGCCTCCTGCTAGAGGTATTTTACCTTGTAACAGTTAGAACACTGAGCCCAAACAAACCGCAGCGCCGATGACCCAGCGGGCGGGCACTAGGACCCTGCAGTTCCTGGCCGGCCGCTTCCCTGGCCGGAGAACTCGGCAGCTGCAGTGGGCCGCGTCTCACACACACACACACACACACACAGAAAGGAGCTCCTGACACTCATCACTCACAACATAAAATGACAAATATTACAAATACGAAGATTCCATTAAGAACATCTAAAGCCTGTGCTGCATAACCCTGCCGCTTTTGGCGGGGGGGGGGGGGTGTGCCGAGAGCGCAGTGCCGGGCTCAGCCGCAGGCGGCCACTCCGCGGGGGGGTCGGGGAGGCCCCGGGCCGCCGCCGCCAGCTCCGAACGCTGAGCACGGAGATCCACACACTCGTTGTTTCAGATAGAATACTGTCCCAGCGTGAATGCCGGTTTTTCTTCCTAAAAGTGTTAGCCAATTTCTAGGGGGCCAATCGATATCCCTGAGCCATCGCCTCCAGTACAGCTGGTGTAGTTTGAGGTTTTGCAGCCCGTTCTTATTAATGCTTACATCTTTAATAACAGAAAAATGCCGTTCTTCCCAACGTGGCTGATGACTCGGCTCATAGCTTACAGGAGTAAGAATTTTTCTTGCAATGTCCATATTCCCTTGCGCCAAAGTTTTTTCGCCTCACTTTTACGGTTTTTTTCGCCTCACTTCTATCTACAGATCATCCCCAATTAAAGGAGGATACAGACCAGACAGTCCAGATTCTTTTTCAGGATTTACAGCATCAGGGTCTAAAAGATTATCTCACCATTCTGCTTCTTCAAACAATAAATTTGGCTCTTTAAAGTGTCCCTTAGCCTTGCCCAGACCAATCAGCGCGGCTAAGTCTTTTTTAACGGACCTACTCCCCGCTTTTCTAAAAAGCGCTGTAAAAGTTGAATGGCTACCTCTCGTTCCATGTGGCTGCCCGGGCAGCAATTCCACAAATTCCACAAATTCCACACCCCTGGCGCAGCTTGACGACCTTCCTCAAAGTCCGATCAAGTAGCCAGACACCAGGGAGGCTTTTCCTGGGTAACAAATCCCTATTCAGCCTTAAATTCCTCTGGCCTTTCCTGGGTCTCACCCCTATTCGGCCAATTCCGGGGTAGCCATCCACGGACACCAAAATCTCCTGAAGCCGGACCAGCTGCCTCGATGTCAGACTTACGAATCCCGACGCTTTAGGAGATGGCACACGTCTACTGCCGTCAGCAGCGACCTTATCGCCTTCCAGCTCCGAAAAATCCGTTCCGCCGCTTCCCGGGTTCCGTCTGGTGGAAAAGCAGGGTTCGGGTAACCCTGTTCGGTGCGCCACTTGCGGCGGGCGGAGGAAGCAAGCAGCCGATTCAATGTGAATGATAGAGCAAGCTTCAACTTTATTGACAGAAATCACCCCTTATATAAGCACTCTACGATAACCATGCATACTACTCACACATCTATTGGATACATGTAAAAAGCTACATTATAATATCCCAGCCCCCTGTGGCATCTCAGACATGTCACAACATCTTCCCTCTTCTGGACTGCCTCCTTTCCAAAGGTTGTTTTTACCATCAAGGCCATTGTGTACCTCAGTTTCTCTCTCTGTTAACATAACAGTCTGTTGTTAGGCATAACTGTACCCTGGGTTTATTCCTTTGTTTACCTCAGATGGCTGCAATCAGCTTCTGCAGGGACCCATGGCCTTGCTCTCTGCAAGCTATTCTCCAACAGATCACTCCTGGACACGTGTCTGGAGAGGCCAAGGGTTCCCACTCCCACAGCCCCGCACACAAACAGCCCAAACCTCGTTTCTCCTGTCTCCACTGACAGGGCTTGTGCTTGGCCTACAGACCTCCCGAGGTCCCCTCCAGGATGGGTGACGGTGCCTTTCCTTCCACCACAGCTCTTCCCTTGATGATGACCGGGAGAGCACCCACACTCCCCGTGACCATGGAGGGAGCAGATGTAACTGTAGAGATATCCTCTGTAGCTTTTGTGTCCCACTGAAGTCATTGAGTCAGGGTTACTTGGCAGGTCCTACGTGGGGCCTTTCGAACCTCCTGAAATGCAACAAGGCCAAGTGCAAGGTCCTGCATCTGGGTCAAGGCAAATCCCAGTATCAGCACAGGCTGGAGGATGAAGGTGCTGGGAGCAGTCCTGCAGAAAAGGACTTGGGGGTGCTGGTGCAGGAAAAGTTGACCCTGAGATGACAATGTGCACTCCGAGCCCAGGAAGCCAACCGTGTCCTGGACTGCATCAAATGAAGTGTGGCGGCAGCTCGAGGGAGGGGATGGTGCCGCTCTGCTGTGCTGAGAGCCCCCGGAGTGCTGCGTCCAGCTCGGGTTCTCAGCACGGCAGGGACATGGAACTCTTGGAGTGGCTCCAAAGGAGGGCCACAAAAATATTCAGAGGGATTCTTCAGCCTGGAGAAGAGAAGGCTCCAAGGAGACCTTGCTGCTGCCTTTCAGCGCTGAGAGGGGGCTTCAAAGTGAGATGGGGGGAGACTTTTGTGAAAGGACACAGTGTAATGGTTCTCGACTAAAAGAGGGCAGATTCAGGGAGATAAAAGGAAGAACACTTTTACAGTGGCACTGGAGAAACCCTGGAACAGGCTGCCCAGAGCGGTGGTAGAGGCCCCGTCCCTGGGAACATTCAAGGTCGCTTTGGGTGGGGCTTTGAGCCACGTGATCTAGTTGAAGGTGTCCCTGCTCATTGCAGGGGCTTGGATTAGATGGCATTTAAAGGTCTTTTCCAGCCCAAACTCTTCTGTCACTCTACTCTAGGACCCCTTCACAGCCACCTCCACGTTCCTTTTCTGCCTGGTTCCATCACCTCTGATTTCCTTCTCCCCCCGCCCCCAGGGGTGGTCCCCTCTTCTGGTGGTTCCCTCCAGAGTCTCTTCAGCGATGGCCTCGGTGGGGCACGGTAATACCCTCAGACACACGGGGGTTGCTGCTGACTTTTAGTGCTCCAGAGCCTTGTTGGTTCTTCTTTCAGGATCTGCAGTTCAGGAATTTGGCACTAGAGGGCTCAGGAACAGACAAAATGCCCTGACAAGCCAAGGCAGTGGGCAGCACTTCCCTTAACTCCTCTCTTCTTAGGTGCTTCATCTCAGAGGTTTCAGGAGCACAGTCAACGTGAACAAGTTTCAGTTCTCAGGAACAGTAAGAAATCATTTATTCTTTTTCCACTTCCCTTCTGTTCTGGTTACAGATCATGTGATATCAATAAACTCCCGTTATTTCCCCAGTCTCCAAAACCTTTCAGAGATGATGGGGAGTGGCCTCTCTGTGACATCATCCTGCTCTCTCAGCACCCTGGGATGCAGCCCCTCTGCGCTTGTGGACTGGAAGGGTTGAGGTTCATCAAGTAGCCTCTGATCTAGTTTTCACCGCCCCCTGACTGTTCTGCTCCAGAGTCCTGCCTCGAGGCACAAAGGCCGGGCAGACCTTGCTGGGGAAGGCTGAGGAGAAGAGGACAGAGTGTCTCAGACCTTTCTCCACAGACCCTTACTACATGGAGCAGAGCTCCCACATGCTCTCTGCTACTTTGTTAACTCTTCCTGAAGCAGACAACACCTTTGTTCTCATGCCCTTGACCTCACTTTCCAGTTTCCACTGAGTTTTGCTACAGACCATTGCCAAGCTGGGAAGATGCTCTTGCAGACCAGTTGCAGTGAGCTGGGCTTCCCTTCAGCGCTGCTGACCATGAGATCCCCACGGAAACTGCCCAGAACAGGCCAAAGGCTGCTCCTCTGAATTCTGGCGTCTGGTGTCTTCCAATCTGCTTCCTCCCTCCCCTCCTGAACTGGGGCCCTGCTATTTCAGGGTCATGGCAGCCAATCTTCACAGCCCTGGCCAGCTCGGCCTTTCAGTGACCCCTCCCCTCTCCGGAGTGGGAAGGAAAAACCACAACAAAGAGCTCAGACATCAAGATCGGGACAGGGAGGGATGATTCACCCATTATGGCCATGAGCAAAAGACAGACAGGTTAGGGGAACAAAAAACCCTTCATTTAATTCCAACACTAACAACAAAAGTTAAACCCCAGACTGGGACACTGAGAGGTTTTACCACATGTAAAAGCCCCTTCCCCCTCCCCTGCTTTCTTCCCAGGCTCAGCTTTGCTCCTGATTTCTCTCCCTCCTCCCCCGCAGCGGTGCAGGGGGGCAGGGGATGGGGTGTGTGATCAGTTCATCACCTGCTGCACAGGTTCTGGGGATCTCACAGCCCTTGTCAGAGCACAGACAGTGACAGTTTTGTGTTTGAAGACAGTGAGGACAGAGAGTCATCAGTAAGTGCTGGGACAGCCTGGGGTCAGAGTGAGGTGGGGCAGCAGGGGTGGGGTGAAAATCTGCAGAGAAACAGGCAGAGGCAGAGGAAAGTGTGGGACAGCCTGTGGTGGGGATGGGCCCTTGGCTGAGGCTGGCACCCCCCAACAGAACTGAAATCCTTGTCCTCTCGACTATGGCTGCTGTCGCTTCCCCTGAGGACCCTGAGAGGACACCAGTTCCTACAGGCACAGCACTTTGCTGCCTCCTCGCCACCCTCCACAGAGCCTGGGGGGATCCGACCGCTGTCCTGCCTCGGCATCACCCCCTGCCTCTCCCTGCCCCAGGAAGAGCCCTGAGCATCCCAGGAGGGAAAGGATCCCCGTTCCCAGGGGGTGGGCTCAGGGCTGGACCCTCCTGGGGATGAAACCCATCAAGGCCTTTCAGGGCCCCTCAACATTGGATTGGCAGCCTGTGAGCAGAGCCTCTGCCTTCCTGCTTCCCCAGCCCCAGGGACAGGAACCTTGTCTCCTCATTCCCTGCCCGGCCTCTCCAGTGATGGCCCTCGCTGGGCATCACTGACACCCTCACAGCCTTGGAGCTTTGCTGCTGACTTGCCCTTCTCTAGAGGCCACTCCAACCCCTCTGCTGCACCTGCAGTTCAGGAACTGGGCACCAGAGGGCTCATGAACACGCAAATCCCCCTGACAAGCCAAGTCTCTGGCAGAACTTCATTCCTCCCTTCTGACGGGGGGAATGTGAGAGGTTTCAGCCGTGCAGGCAAAGGGAAAAGTTTTCAGTCCTAAATGTCAGTAAGGAACAATTTCTTCTCTTTCCACTGCTCCTTATCAGCTCACCCATGAAGTGACATCAGCAAACTCCACTGGATATTGTTCCTGAGCATCTGCTGATAGAGGCTGAACATGGAGGGAAGCCAAGACCCTCCATGTCAGACACTCTGGGGGCAATCTTTGTCCCTGCCTCCAACCCCACATTTCTCTCATCAGCCCCCTGGCACTTCCAGCACCTCTGTTCAAAGCTGAGCTTTCTCCATGACAGTCTGAAGCTGCATCTTTCAGACCTTTCCCACCAACTCCCACCTGCTGTACTTGGTACTTGCACACAGCTGCACGCAGACACAGAAGGATGTTTAATTGCCAGAAAGCTAAATCAGCAGAAGGCATGCTTCAATCAAAAATAAAATACACTCCTCTGTTGCGTATTAAGTCAATTTTACCACTTCTGAACGCCACTTTCCACTGTGGAGATGGGCTTATGTCAAAGGAAGAGACATTTTTTGTCAAGCAGAGACCCCAAGAACCCCCACAGCCCCCCCTGCCCCAGACTGTGTCCATAGTCACTCCCAGAGTCACAGCCTGAAGTCACGAGCTCCCTCGAGCTTCCCATCTGCATCCCATCCCTTCCCATTGCCATCGGCAAACCCACCAGTTAAACAGGACTGGACTCAGGACTGGCCCCTGGGGGTCACCACTGGTGCCCTGCTCCCACGGGCACTTTGTGCTCTTGGCCACGGCCTTCTGGATCCGGCCATTCACCCTGTTTCCAGCCCCCCTCCCTCACGCCTATCGGGCTGTGACGGGATGCAGCGTGACAAGAATTGTTACTGCGGAGGTGAAACCCCTTCCCTGCTCTCCCCTCACCCACCAGCCGAGGCATCTTCTTGCTGTGGTGGGTTACCCGTGGCTGATCACCCAACTGCCACCCAGCTGCTCGCTCACGGCCTCTCCCACCCCAGCGGGATGGGGGAGAAAATAGGAAGAATGGGGGTGAGAAAGCTGCTGGGTGGGGACAAGGACAGGGAAATATCTTCCCCGTTCCCAATGTGGGCAAGGCAGGACTTGGAGGAAAACAACTGAATTTATTGTCAATTGAAACAGATATTTAAGTATGAACTCAGCTCCTAATAATAATAATAATAAAAAACCCCACAAACAAACATTAAACCAACACCTTTCCTCCTCCCTCCCCAGGCTCAGCTTCACTCCCTCACTCCAGGCCCCTCTCCCCCATCCTGAGCAGTGCAGGGGCGTTTGGGATTGGGTTCTGTGAGGGGTGAGAAACCAGGCCTGCGAGAAACTAACAAACAGCCCGAGAAAGCAAAAGTTGGGGCTGATGGAAGAAATGCCTCAAACACTCCTAAGACAAAAGCGAGTCCCCGGGTGGATGTTGTGGAGGTCGAGGTGATGAGGCTGCCCCAATCACACCAGGTGCAGCTGGGGGAGGGAGCCCTGTGGAGACAGGACGGCCCTGCTCTGGGGCACCTGGGCACATGGCAAGGGCCATGTGTCCGGGGAGTGACCTTTGCTTCATTATCCACGAAATGCATATTAAAGTTAACACCCTCAATATGCTAATGAGGGCTGACATGACCATGCTAATTACATCATCCCGTGGAACACCTGACCCCTCCCCGGACATGGGGTACATAGGTGTGTGGGTCGACCTAGGGGACGGACACAAGGAATGTTGGTATAAATGGAGGTGGGGCGGCTGAAAGTGGGGGGCCCTGGAGAGAGCAGTGAAGCGAAGGAGACTGATGCCGCCTCCTGGAACCCTCGCCGGCGGGATCAGCGCAGGGACCCAGACCGGTGATCTGTATTCCCCCAGTCCCTCTGTCTCCCTCTTTCCCTTTTCCATTAAGCAATGCCAGGCAGATTGTATTGCTCGCCTCAACTTGCGATATCCTTAGCCAATTATCGTGTGTTCAATTAGTACATTGTGGGGAGTTAATTAATGTTTGGAATTTAAGACATGTTGTCTGCTCCATTGCGGATTTGTGACTCTGAGTCACTTGTCCCCTCGTCTGAGCGGGACGTGACAGTACTCGAGTGAAAGCTGCCATCAAATTTCATCAAGTCACACTCTCACAAACTCCCATTAAAATCACTTTTTCAGACACCTTTCCCCGTGATACTCTCAGTGATCTACACCACTCACCCGTGACACGAGGGGACAAAGACCTGGGCTCTGTGGGCCCCTCCCAGCCTTGCCAGCGCCCTTTGCCATCCCACCGCGGGCTGTTCTGCCCTGTCCCACCCCTGCCCCTCTCTCCCCGCAGGCTGCAGCACCCATCTCCCTGCCCCGCCTTGCTCCCACCCCACCATTTCCCGACCTTCACTGATGTTGCCCACTCCAGGGAAAGCTCTACGGCCTCCGAAACCGCCCTCCCAGCAGGGAACCCAACCCAAAGGCTTCCTGTGGCCTTTCCCCTGACCAGAGAGCAGGAACCCCACCAGGACCTTCTCAACCACGTGGCCGCTGTGGCCTTCCAGCTTCTGGGAGGGACGTGCCCAAGCCCTGTGCCTGCTGCTGTCCCACGTGTGCTCAGGTGGAATGGACACGACAGCCCACGGCCCAGCCCTTCTCCTGGGTGAGGCCTGCGGGGGCTTTGGCAGAGGCACTTTCCCAGCCGGGTACCTGCTGCTGGCCTCTCACCCCAGAGACAGAACTGACCTCACGGTCCCTTCACAGCCACACGCTTCCTGCTGGACTGAGACTGTCTGAGACACAACTGACTCATAATACCGTGCGCATCCACCCGCTCCTCATGGCCCAGGACCTGACCAGAGCAAACTCTGCTTCTTTATTAACGTCTATCACATATATTTCTTATTACTGGTCTGAGTGGAGAAGCATTCTTCACAGGAACTGCTGTGGTTATGTTGACACATTTCATAGTTACTCTTTGTTGATGGATATTTTCTCTTCTCCCTCAGGCTATTCTGTCATCAGAAACCTTGTCAAGGGAAAGATCCATAGAATCAAAGAGTAACTCAGGGGTGAAGAGAGCCCTGAAAAACCTCTTGTCCAACTCTCAAGCTGAAGGCAAGTTGAACCAGGTGAGGTTGTTCAAGGCCTCTCTCCAGCTTCGCATCACCCACAAAGGAGCTGATGTGCGCTCTGTCCCATCGTAGAGGGGGACAGGAAAGATGTTCACTGTGTTGGCCCAGGAGCTGGTCACTGAGGGATGCCACTAGTGACCGGCTGCACGCAGGACTTTGTACCCCTGATGGCATTTAAGGTTGATCACCCAGCCAACATCCCACCCACCCTAACGTGCACTTCTTCAGCCCAGGCAGCACCAACCTGGCTATGAGAACACGATGGGAGACCATGTCACAGGCCTTGCACAATCCCATGTGCACAACACGCCCTGCTTTGCCCGGTCTGTTGTGGGTCAGCAATCCCTTCCTTGGCCTTCAGCTACCTGGACACGGCTGAAGGAGGACGTAGCCTACGACCTTCCCAGGGATGGAGGGAAGCTGACAAGCCTATTACTCTCCCCTTTAATTCTCCCAGTTCTCATTCCTGCCCTTCTTGGAGATGGGTTTGCCCTCGGCCTTCTCCATGGACCCCAGAACCTCTCTGATTGCTCTGGCCCTTCTGAGGGCTCAGCCCAGAATCACCGGCGAGGGTGACGGAGCCAACAGGAGCACTTGCCATGAGCCTGTCCAAGGCAGCGGAGATGAGTCTCACTGGGAGAGTGGGGGTTGTTCCTGGGTCACACACACAAGTGTCCGGGCTCTGTCAGGTGCCCACATCTCAGCTGGCCCCATGCCCTCACCTTACACACAGGGGGTTCAGAGACACGAGTCCTTCCCTTGCACACACAGAGGCAGTGCATTGCCGGAGTCGTCGTGTCTCTCTGGGCTCCTGCTGCCACGGCCAGAGGCTGGGAGGCCCCTCAGCCCTGTGCTGATCACCCTGCTCTGCACTCGTGGGAGATGCCCCACGGCATGAGGAATGGACTCGGGGACCTCGGTTCAAGGAAACACCTCCCAGGGCTGCAGCCAGGGGGTTGCCCAGGGGACGTTACTGACGATGTGAAGTGACCTCATGACCCTGTTTGTCCCACACACCTTCACAGCACCCCCAGGAATAGCTGATGGCAGTTGTGCTCTCTCACCTCACACACATGATGTGCATGTTTACATCTCCTCCATAAAATGCAAACATGAACTTCTGACCTACTCATTTGGTGTCCCTCTGTGGAGGGACAAAGACCCTCTCCGAGCTGAAGTGAGAGGCCAGTGCTGCAACTGGTGGTTCTGAGGGGCTACAGCATCATGTTTGCCCTGGGTCAATGTCATGGTTTGAACCCACCAGCATCTGGGCCCAACACAGTCACACACTCACTCCGCTGGGTGCAATGGGGGAGTGAATCAGAAGTGTAAAAGGGAGAAAACTTGCAGGTTGAGCTAAAGACAGTTTAATAGGTACAGAAAAACACACAGGTAAGCAAAGGAAAAGGTGGAATTCCTTCACTTCTTCCTATTTCTAGGCAGAGCTTCATCCATCTCCAGGACATCAGGGCTCCATCTCACATAACAGTGACGTGGGAAGACGAACTCCATGACTCTGAATGTCCCCATGTTCGTCCTTCTCCCCCAGCTTTATATAACTGAGCATGATGTCATAAGGTACAAAATACCCCGTTGGTCAGTCGGGGTCAGCTGTCCCAGCCGTGTCCCCTCCCAGCTCCTTGTGCACCCCCAGCTGCTCGCTGGTGGGGTGGGGTGAGGAGCAGGAATGTCCCTGACCCTGTGTAAGCCCTGCTCAGCAATAACGAAATCAGCCCTGCGTTACCAGCACTGTTCATGGCACAAACCAAACCCCAGCCCCATAGCAGCTCCCAGCAAGAAAAGGAACTCTCTCCCAGCCAGAGCAGCACAGGCAGCTGCCCCAGTGTGTCCAGTGAGCGCAGACACAGAGCAGAGCCTGCTCCTTCAGGTCTCTCCCAGGAGGCCTGGCTGTGCGAGGACACTGCTGCCAGCCCCCACCCTGCAAATCACACTGTTCACCTCTTCGCTGGGGTTTTCCTCTGCGGGCCACTTCCTTGGGCGTGTTCTTGAGATCAGGTTTGGGAGAAGAGCTCAGCCTTCAGGCACTGCCCTGAGCAGATCCTCTTTCATGAGGGAACCGCTCTTCGGGAGGCCGGCTCTGTCACACAAGTGCCCAGTGCCTGTCCCTGCCTGCGGTCACAGGGCTGTCACACAGCAGGAGTTGTCTGGGCATCCCTTCTTAGCCAAAGGAGACAAAGGAGTTGTCTCCACTGAGGTGTCTGGAGATCCTTTTCCTGGTGGCCAGGGAATGCTCCAGAAGGGCTCCCATAGGTCCTGGGTCACCCTTCCAAGCACCCTGTGGGTACTTCAGCTCCCCCAGGGCATGTCAGAGAGCAACAGCTGATGGATGTGGGCAAAGGAACTACTGAGAATCACGGAATCATCGAGGTTGGGAAAGACATTGAAGATGGTCTAGACAACCATTAACCTCACGCTGACAGTTCCCCGCTGCACCATATACCTAAGAGTTATGTCAACGTGACTCTGCAACCCCTCCAGGGATGGGGACTGCCCCCCTGCCCTGGGCAGCCCATTCCAACGCCCAACAGCCCCTTCTGCAAATAAATCCTTACTAATATCGTGTCTAACCCTTCCGTGGTGCAACTTGAGGCCAATTCCTCTTGTCCTGTCGCTTACTACCAGGTTAAAGAGGCTCAAACCCAGGTCTCTGCACCCTCCTTTCAGGTAGCTGTAGAGGGCCAGGAGGTCTCCCCTCAGCCTCCTCTTCTCCAGACTGAACCCCCCCAGTTCCCCCAGCCGCTCCCCAGCAGACCTGTGCTCCAGACCCTGCCCCAGCTCCGTTGCCCTTCTCTGGACATGTTTGAGTCATTCAATGGCCTTTTTGGGGTGAGTGGCTAAAAACTGAACCCAAGAATCAAGGGGCGGCCTCACCGCTTAGTGAAACTCCCCCAGTTGCGCTCAGCCCATGGCTCCAGCCTGGCCAGGTCTCTCTGCAGCCTCCCCACCCTCGAGCAGATCAACACCCCCACCCAACTGGGTGTCATCTGCGAACTGACTGAGGGGGCCCTCGATCCCCTCGTCCAGAGCATCAACAAAGTTGTTAAACTGGATCGAGTGGATCTGGACTGGCAGCATAAAGGTGAATTTCTGGCTCGCTGGGCCCTTGACTCCTCAGGCCAGCAGGGCTGAGATGGAACATCGAGACGGGCTCGTGACTGAGGGGTGGACACCGTGAATGTGCTACGATCAAGCAACCCATCGGTTAAAGCCCCTTTGGTACAGAGGATGATGGTTAAAATATAAATATGGGGAGGCCTGGCAGGTTGATTATATCCCACTCCCACAAACTCGGCACGACAAAGCCCCCGTAGTGCTCCCTGGGATTATGTTGGGGAAGACCGCCGGGGTTACTCCTCCATCGGGTAAAGTTAAACCCGTGCGTGGGCTTACTTTTGCCCAAGGCCCGGGGTGCACTTGGTGGGGGAGCCAGAAGGATGGAGAGGGCCGATGTGTGCCTCGATGGGAGCTGGTTTTAGGTGAGAACAGCCAATGAACCGCAGTGTCAGACACCCCTGGTATTGCCCACAGTGCCTTGCAGCATCCCCGGGCCACAGCCAAAGCCTCCTGCTCGCACCGAGTGAGCCGACTCCGCCTCATTCCTCAGATTCCGGACAGATGGAACCCGAAGTCACGGACTAAATGACCTCAGCACACATTGTGGAAGGACGGAGCAGAGACCGAGGGAATGATACCTGATTGGAATTTGGAACGTGCAGGCTTCCGGAAACCCACATCACCCCCAAAAATCCCGTGTCTCCTGTCTGTAGTTGCTGCTAATTTATTAAACCACGACAACGTCCACCTTGACACTCCAGGCCACCATCATCCACTGTCAATCCCGACTCTCCATCAGACTTTGGCCCCGTGGGGCTCTTAAAGGGGCAGCGCATCCCTGATGGTGACCCCATGGCTAAACGACAGGTAGCCACAAAGCTGCTTTATCACTTGCCCCGCCACCCCCCCCACCCCCCACCCCCCCGCACCTTTCCCCTTTGTTTTTCTCAACAGGGCAAAAACGGGAAAGAAAATAAGATAAACCAACCCTTGGGCGTAAAACAAAAGGAGTTTGAAACAAAGCAAAGCAAAAGTCCACACGTGGAAGAAAAAAAAAAAAAAACAAACCAAACAGAAAGGAGTTTAATTCTCTACTTGCCACGGAGAGGCGCTGTCGTGCCTTCCCAGGGAGCAGGGCTACCACATGCGGAGGGGTTGCCTAGGAGGACCAAGTGTGACCCCACCCCCTTCCTCCTTTCTCCCAGCTTTATACTGAGCAGATGTCACGTGGTCTGGAATATCCCTTTGGTCAGTTGGGGTCAGCAACAAAGGCCAACGATGGCCAACAAAGGCCAACGATAGTCAACAAAACCCAACAAAGGCCAAGGATGACCAAGGATGGCCAAGGATGGCCAACAAAGGCCAACCAAGGCCAAGGATGGCCAAAAAAACCAACGATGGCCAATAAAGGCCAACAATGGCCAATAAGGACCAATGATGGCCAACAAAGTCCAGCAATGACTAATGATTGCCAACAAAGGCCAGCAATGGCCAACGATGGTCAACAAAGGCCAGTGATTGCCAACAAAGGCCAGCAATGGTCAACAAAGGCCGACAAATACCAGCAATGTGAAAGGATGGCCAACAAAGGCCAACAATTGCCAACAAAGGCCAAAAAAGACCAATGATGACCAACGATGGGCAACAATGTCCAACAAAGGCCAACAACGGCTAACAATGGCCAAAAAAGGCCAGCAATGACCAATGATGGCCAACAAAGGACAACAAAAGCCAACAAAGACCAGCAATGGCCAAGAAAGGCCAACAAAGTCTGCACTGGATCACGTGGCCCATTACTGGATCATGTTTTCTTACCGTCCCCCGGCACGGCCAAGGCCTTGTCCCCAGAGCTGCTCCCCAGCCAGGCAGCGCCCTTCTCCCGCCACAGCAGGCTGTCCGTCTGTCCCAGGTGCAAGACGTCACCTTTGTCCTTCTTCTGTCTCATGAGGTTCCTCACAGGACGGTCCCGTTGCCTGGCAGGGTTCATCTGAACGGCGCCCCCAGGGCTCAGGAATTGTCGTCTCTAGTGTCAGTGACAAGCACGGCCACAGCTGCCCCCTCTGGGTCATGGGTGCACCCAGAAGGGTCCCCTGTGCTGCCACAATGCCCCAGTATGTCCCAGTGACCTCCAGGTGTTCCCTCCACCACAGCTCTCTCAGCCTCCAACGGGTGTTTTACCCATCTCGTTGCCACCCCAGCCCGGCTGTAACGGCCTAATTTAGGTACGAGAATATTGAGGGAGACCGTGTCCAATGGTCTTGTTGACTTGGAGTCAGGTGACCCCCACCGTTCTCCTCCCACCTACCAAGGCGGCCATTTCCCCATGAAGGCAATCAGGTTGGGGAGCCATGATGTCCCCTTGGGGGGTCTGTTTGGGCACTGTCTGTTCTTCTGGGTGCCCGGGAATGTCACCCGAGAGGGCTCATTGGAAGGGCCACTCCTCACCTCGTGCACCCAGTGGGTGCTGGGGGGGCAATTCTGGCCTCTTTCAAATGTGGGTGCGACATTGGCTTGTCCTCACCCACCAGAGACCTCCCCCAAACCCGTAATCTTTAAAAGAGAATATTAAAAAAAAAAAATAAATAGCTCTTTCCCAGTAAATTCATTACCACTTCTGGGAATCGCTGTGTAAAATTAATATTTCATTTCTTTTCACCTGTCCCAATAGAACGTACCATTCCTGAAGACACATATTTCCAATGCAATCTCACTAGGAAAAAAAAAAAAAAAAGGTTTTCCCCACAATTCTTTTGTATTCTTTCTCATCCTTTCGGTACGTATGGATTCCTCTCAGCTCGCGAGCTGCAGCTTTCAACTTCAGGTGGTTAAAATCTTGCCTCTCTCTCAGCAGACTAATTGTCTCCTTGGACAATTACTCCAGTATGTTTATCTCTACATTTTTCTATCTGCCAACCGAAAATATTTCTCATAAAATTACCCCTTGTAGAAAGGCAACCTCATTGGAGATTATACTTAACTTATAGGAGAGAAATGTATTTTATTTTGTATGAACCTTGATGATGTTTGACTTTTCCTTGCCTGCAAACAGCAGAAATCCTTCTGCGCCCGTGTGCAGGCGGTTCTCCAAGGACAGCAGGGGGGAGATTGTGCAAAGGAGCTGTAACCTCCCGCTGCAGAGATCAGAGGAGAAATCTGGTGTAAGGAGAGATGATGCGAGTCCCAGGCGGCTGAGGAGAGAAATGCTGGGACTGGGGGTGAGGACAAAGGTTGTCCGGACTGTGTTGGACCCCAAGGGACTGTCCAGGAGATCTCCCGAGGAGATGCTCTGCATCGATGTCAGCCAGAGAGTGCTGCTATCGCCTCTTCTCTAAAGTGTAAATTAAATAATGTGCTCTTTAAAATACAGATTGATTTGTATTAGGGGCACTTTGAAATCTTCCTCCTTAACTACACCAGGAAATGACTCCAATTAGCTGCACAAGTCCTGAAGAATGAAGAAATCTAAAGGAAGAGAACGAGCTCGTTAGGGCTTTGTGCATTTTAATGAGCCCCGTGGTGTATTTGGCCCCATGTCCATGATGCTCAGGCCCTGAGAGGAGACTGAGCAAAGGACTCAACAAGTCCAAGTCAGCAGCAAAGCTCCCCGTGCCCTGAAGCCCTGATTGGCCCCACGGAGGGCCAGGACTGACAAAGCCTCTGCAGGGACTCGTTAGAGCAGAGAATTGGAGGCTGTGATTGCAGGCAGGCAAAGGCCCCGTGCAGGGCTGTCCTGCTGTGAAACCCTTGGGTTGGTGATGGAGCACAAAGGCCAAGCCCTGACCCTCAGGCCCTGGGAAGGAGATGCTGCCCCTCGTGTGTGGCTCAGGGCTCTTCCTGGGGGCAGGGGCTGTGAGGGGGAGCAATGCCAAGTGTAGGAAACTGCACAACCCCTCCCGCCTTCCCCAAGCAATGGCGAAGAAGAAATGAAGTGCAGAGCCTCCCAATCAAGTTTCTCCTGTGAGGCCTCAGTGGCAGAGGCAACTGCCATAGCCCAGGGGAAAAAGACCTTGGTCCTGTTGGGCCTTTTCGCCGTGCCAGAGCCCTTGGCCATCTCGCCTGCCGGCTGTCCTACACTGGCCCGTGCCGGCACCTCTTTCCCTCCAGGCTGCAGACACCCATCTTGCTTTCCCACCCAGCTCCTGCCTCAGCATTTCCACACCTTCACTGATGTCTCTCCACCCTCACCGGCTGGTTCTTGAGAGACAAACCATGGGCTGATCCTGACTCCCTCGGGGGGATCTCTTGCACCACACTGCTACCATCTGAGTGACATTTCTTATCCTTCAAATGCAGTCTGAGCCTTCCAAGATGCACTTTGTTGAGATTTCCTTCTCTTCCGACTACCGAGAAATGCTCCATCACTCGGAAACCCCCCTTCAAGCAGCTGCAGGCTGTTTGTACAGTGCCCTGAGGCTGCACCTCACCAGGCTCAAGCAGCCCAGGTTTCTCAGCCTCTCCACCAAGTCCCCACACCCCGTCCTGGCAGCTCTGCTCTGGAGCCTCTCCAGTTCCTCCCCATTCCTTCAGCACAGGGAGCCCCACCCCAGACACCCCAGTCATGATGTGGCCACCACAGTGCTGATGGGAACTGCCTTGCCTGAGCTGGCCACATGCCCCTAACGCAGCCCCATGGGCAGCTGGCCTTCCTCACGGGGACACGCCCCTCTGCCTTGGATGGCATCCCGAGGGATGCCCAGGCCCTTCTCCTCGGGGTCACTCCTCCGCCGGTCAGGTCCCAGCGTGCCCCCAGCTCTGGGGTTGTTCTGTCCCCAAATGCAGGACTGGCCACTTGCCCTCGTAAAGCTTCAGGAGGTTTCTACTGACTGAAGCCCAGAGAGTTTCAGGGTCCCCCAGCAATGCAGCTGGCTCCAGGGCCAGCTGGGAATGTGCAGGTAGAGGAGAGCATTCCCCCAGGTGCAGTCAGGGATCACTGTCCACCTTCCCTTCAACCCAGGCTGGCTAGCAGAGGTCCATGGACTTCCAAGTCCCCGCGGAGTACCAGCGCCTAAACCTGCGTCCTTCCTCCAGCTGTCCAGAGGAGACTTCATCCTCCTGCTGTCCTTCATCAGGAGGTTGGCTGATCCTGAGCAGAAGACCCCTGTGCCCTGAAGAGTCCGTGATGCTCAGCACAGCAAACCTGAGCAGAGCCAGGCCTGGGCTGTGCCGGGCTGTGCTCCATGTACAGCTGGGCCTTCAGGCCCTGTTGGGCTGAGTGTATCCCTTGGGCGTCAGTTCAACTTGATTGTAAGAGAGAAGAGTGCAGGAAGGTCCCACCTGCCCCTGGCCATCCCGCCATCGGCATGTCCTGACCTTTATACAAAAGCAGCAGCACACGCCCGTGGGAACATCCTCTGTTGGGGGCAGCAGGAGCAAGAAAACCCTTGTGAGAGCAGCACTGTAACTGGTAACACGGAAAGAGCTCACAGGGGCACAATGAGAGAACAGTTCCGGGGGGGGATCTGCACAGCTCCCTGCACCGGGATCAAAACCATGTCCTTGTGCAAACCAGCACCCAAGCCTGCTGCTGGCCTGCCAGGGATTGCGGCAGGTGTGACCTCACAGCTGCCTTCACAGCCATGCACCTGCTGCTGGCCCACGAGATCCTGAGGCACAGCTGAGCTCATCCCAGCGCTCCACACCAGCTCCTCCTCGTGGCCCACGAGGGGATCAGATACAGGTCACCTCACGTTCCGCTTCCAAGGCCTTACGGCTGCTCTAGAACCCTGCAGGGCCTGTGCTGCCCCCACGGGCCAGACAGACCAAGTCAGGGTTAGGACAGGGACTCAGGGGGACGGGGTCAGAGTGTGGGAACAAGGGCTTCCGAGGGTTAGGTGGTAAAACCCAGGCTGTTACTGGGGCACACTGGGATGCCCTGGAGTGTCATGGCCATGGGAGGGGAGGGTCTGAGGGCAGCAGAACTCATGGTGCCTGCCTTTTTCAGTTCCCCCTGTAGAGACACCACAAGACCTCAATGGTTGCTGGGATGTCCCCAGTACCAGCAAGGGATGGGCGAACCAAAGTGTCCTCCAGTTCCCCAGACTGGAGGCCCTCCAAGTCCACCCCACTAATTACCACCACGCCATAACCTGCTCTCGCTTTGAGGAATGCCTCGGGAAGAAGAGCAAAGGGGTGCTCTGGACTGGATCTTGGTGGGCTGGGGGTGGGCACAGCTTTCCCCAGTCCCCACAGGCCCATGGCTTCCCCTGGTCTGAGCAGGAAAATCCCTTCTGCCCTGCCCAGCCCCATTCCTCCAAGTGTCCCCGGGGATACCTGTCCATGCAAGGGCCAGGGGTGGGGACGGAGACACGGAGAGAGTGAGGAATTCATGTCCTCCAAAGGGGAGGGGTGGAGGTGGGGGAGACCCAAAGACAGGGCACTGGGGGGAATTAGTGGACACCAGGGTACGGGGCTGGAGGGGTTGCCGGGACAGGACTGTGTCGAGTGCAAGTGAGGATGAAAGGAATTCAAGTGGAGGGACACGGAGACTGCAAGCAGAGTGGCTGTTGGGGACAGAAGGAAGAGGAGTGCAGAGGACAAACCCAATGGGATTGGAGAGTGTTTGGGAGTGGGGGATCAAGGCAGGGGATCCGGGGACACTCCTGCAGGGGACAGGATGGACAGTGAAGGAGTGAGGGGAGAGAGGGAAGGAAAGGCCTCGGGAGGGATTCAAGGGAGGGGATTTGGGGACCCCAGAGATGACATGAAAGAGATGCCAGGGATGAGATGTCTGAAGGGAGCAAACCAATGGGATAGGGAGGGATAAGAGGGGTGGAGGTGGGGGCATCAGGACAAGAATTTTCCTTTGTAGTAAGATACAGCGTGAGAAAGGACTAATGCCACCAAGTGCAGCTGAGGAGGCCCAGGCTGGGCAGAGAGCAATGTCCCTGGAAGGGCAGTGCTGTGGTGGAACAGGTCACCCCGAGGGAGACTGGAGCAGTCCCAGGCTTTGTGTGTCAAGGAGCAGGCAGGGAGGACGCAGAGATCTCAGGAAAGGAAGGGAGATGCTCAGGGGAGAGCAGGGTGTGGTAGCTGGGTGGACGTCTCCAGCCGGCAGAGAAAGAGGTGCAGGTGTGGGACACGGTGGGACAGCCTGTGGTGGAGACGACAGAGGGGTGAGCAAAGTCTGAGCATCCCCCAGCAGAGCTGAGCTCTCTCTGCCCTTGGCTCTGGCTGGTGTCTCTGCCACTGGTGGCCATGAGGAAGCCCCTTCCCCTTCCAGCACTGGGTCTCATGGCCTCCCCTTCCCCAGCCGAGAGCCTGGCAGGGGTTGGACCATAGTCCTGCCCTTGGCATTGCCCATCCCCACATCACCCTGCCCCAGGAAGAGCCCTGAGGAACAGCATCTGACTTCCCAGGGGCTGGGGGTCAGGGCGTGGCCCTTTGCTCCATGTAACACACCCAGGTTTGCTCAGAATCTGTTCCACACTGACAGGGCCTTTGTTTCCCTGTCATCTCTGCCGGGAGTTTTCTGCTGTAACCAGCCCCGCAGGAGGTTTGTCAGTAATGGTCCTCACTGGGAGCCATTAACACTCCAAGAAACTTTGCAGTTGGCCTCTGGCTTTGACTTCCTGACTGGCACCTTCATCATCCAATCACTGTCTGAGGTCCATGGACTCAGACCAACCCTCCTCAAGGAGTCATTAAAATGCCTTGGGCTTGCATTCTGCTGTGCTGCTGGGCCGGGCTGCTGGGCTGGAGGGAGCTGAGGGCAAGTGGTCAGCGCTGCAGAGAGCCAGCTCTGCCCAGGAGCAGCTCCTCTGCAAAGCGCAGCAGGGCTGAGGGCACTGCCTGCAGGCACCGAGGGCAGAGGAGCCGGGCACAGAGAGGGCAGAGGCAGACGGCACTGGCAGGGTGCTGAGAGCTCACTGCAGGAGAAATCTTCCCAGCCCGTGACACCGTCAGTCTGTGGGTGCGGGGCAGGGCAGCTGCAGGTGGCGGAGGGATGTGGTGAGGCCGGCACAGCCCCAGGAATCTCCCTGGTGTCTGGAGGAGGAGGCCGTGCTCCCGAGCAGGGCTTCCCTGCTGCGCTGCCAGAGGGACAGGCCATGGCTCTGCCTTCTCCCGGGGACGGCTGCAGGGGGTGCAGGCGCGGGTGCGGCCGGGGGTGCCCAGGGCTGTCCTTCCGAGCAGGGTCCCTGCACCCCCGGGGCTGTGTGCTGGGGCAGGGACTCTGCCGCCGGCCAGGGTCAGCACTCAGCCTGCCCGGGGAGCTGCCCACGGCGCCGGGGGGAGCAGCTGTGGGGGGCAGGAGAGACCCCGGCAGGGCAGGGTCCTGCTGCTGTGGAGAGGGTGCTGCCTGGGGCAGGGCTGCTCCCAGCCCCACATCACCCGCAGGACAGTTCCACGGGTACATCATAATGGGAGTGTTAAAGGAGGGATTAGTCAAAACTTACGGAGTATCTTTTGTTCAGAGAAATCTACCCTAAATTCTCACTTGTTTTTCCAACACATAGAGGTCCCCATGTCCAGTAGAAACACATGACTAACGGCAGCTCCATCACCGAGTTCCTCCTCCTGGCATTCGCAGACAGACGGGAGCTGCAGCTCCTGCACTTCTGGCTCTTCCTGGGCATCTCCCTGGCTGCCCTCCTGGGCAACGGCCTCATCATCACCGCCATCGCCTGTGACCACCGCCTGCACACCCCCATGTACTTCTTCCTCCTCAACCTCTCCCTCCTCGACCTGGGCTCCATCTCCACCACTCTCCCCAAAGCCATGGCCAACTCCCTCTGGCACAACAGGCACATCTCCTACTTGGGGTGTGCTTGCCAAGTACTTTTCTTTCTCTTTTTTATCTCAGCAGAGTTTTCTCTCCTCACCGTCATGTCCTACGACCGCTACGTTGCCATCTGCAAACCCCTGCACTACGGGACCCTCCTGGGCAGCAGAGCTTGTGTCCACATGGCAGCAGCTGCCTGGGGCACTGGGTTCCTCAATTCTCTCCTGCACACGGCCAACACATTTTCACTGCCACTGTGCCAGGGCAACACCCTGGGCCAGTTCTTCTGTGAAATCCCCCACATCCTCAAGCTCTCCTGCTCACACTCCTACCTCAGGGAAGTTGGGCTTATCATGGTCAGTGCCTGTTTGGCTTTTGGGTGTTTTGTGTTCATTGGGGTGTCCTATGTGCAGATCTTCAGGGCCGTGCTGAGGATCCCCTCTGAGCAGGGACGGCACAAAGCCTTTTCCACGTGCCTCCCTCACCTGGCCATGGTCTCCGTGTTAATCAGCACAGCTCTATTTGCCCACCTGAAGCCTCCCTCCAACTCCTCCCCATCCCTGGACATGGTGGTGTCATTTCTGTACTCGGTGGTGCCTCCAGCAGTGAACCCCCTCATCTACAGCATGAGGAACCAGGAGATCAAGGATTCCATGAGGAATCTGATAACTAGATGTTATGCTGAAGCAATGAACTGCTTATCTTCTTCATATTAATTACAATATAATTCTGTACAATTCCAATCTCTGAATTTTCTGGGTTATTTTGTTGGATTTTTCTTTTAATGTTTTTTTCTTCCCCTTTTGAATTCAGTCTGCTTTTCTCACCAACTGGCTGCATGAATGAGGATCCATGATCTCTGTGTGTTGCAACAAAATAAAGGGCCTGCAGTGACTTTTTTATCTTCTGAGATCCTTCCTGTGAGAAGAATTTGGACCTGCACGAAAAATCCTGTGTGCAGAGGTGGAGGGGAAGAGAGTCCCAGCATGGCAGCCCTGCCAGGGAGCACTTGGTCCTCCAGAGATGTTCTCTCTTCCCTTCCACACTCTCTTTCTGATCCCTTCGGTTTGGTGTAAGGCCTGAGTGCTCGGGCAGCTTGGTCACACCCCTGCTGTGTGACAGCCCTGTGACCGCAGGCAGGGACAGGCACTGGGCACTTGTGTGACAGAGCCGGCCTCCCGAAGAGCGGTTCCCTCATGAAAGAGGATCTGCTCAGGGCAGTGCCTGAAGGCTGAGCTCTTCTCCCAAACCTGATCTCAAGAACACGCCCAAGGAAGTGGCCCGCAGAGGAAAACCCCAGCGAAGAGGTGAACAGTGTGATTTGCAGGGTGGGGGCTGGCAGCAGTGTCCTCGCACAGCCAGGCCTCCTGGGAGAGACCTGAAGGAGCAGGCTCTGCTCTGTGTCTGCGCTCACTGGACACACTGGGGCAGCTGCCTGTGCTGCTCTGGCTGGGAGAGAGTTCCTTTTCTTGCTGGGAGCTGCTATGGGGCTGGGGTTTGGTTTGTGCCATGAACAGTGCTGGTAACGCAGGGCTGATTTCGTTATTGCTGAGCAGGGCTTACACAGGGTCAGGGACATTCCTGCTCCTCACCCCACCCCACCAGCGAGCAGCTGGGGGTGCACAAGGAGCTGGGAGGGGACACGGCTGGGACAGCTGACCCCGACTGACCAACGGGGTATTTTGTACCTTAGGACATCATGCTCCGTTATATAAAGCTGGGGGAGAAGGACGAACATGGGGACATTCAGAGTCATGGAGTTCGTCTTCCCACGTCACTGTTATGTGAGATGGAGCCCTGATGTCCTGGAGATGGATGAAGCTCTGCCTAGAAATAGGAAGAAGTGAAGGAATTCCACCTTTTCCTTTGCTTACCTGTGTGTTTATCTGTACCTATTAAACTGCCTTTAGCTCAACCTGCAAGTTTTCTCCCTTTTACACTTCTGATTCACTCCCCCATTGCACCCAGAGGAGTGAGTGTGTGACTGTGTTGGGCCCAGATGCTGGTGGGTTCAAACCATGACATTGACCCAGGGCAAACATGATGCTGTAACCCCTCAGAACCACCAGCTGCAGCACTGGCCTCTCACTTCAGCTCGGAGAGGGTCTTTGTCCCTCCACAGAGGGACACCAAATGAGTAGGTCAGAAGTTCATGTTTGCATTTTATGGAGGAGATGTAAACATGCACATCATGTGTGTGAGGTGAGAGAGCACAAATGCCATCAGCTATTCCTGGGGGTGCTGTGAAGGTGTGTGGCACAAACAGGGTCATGAGGTCACTTCACATTGACAGTAACGTCCCCTGGGCAACCCCCTGGCTGCAGCCCTGGGAGGTGTTTCCTTGAACCGAGGTCCCCGAGTCCATTCCTCATGCTGTGGGGCATCTCCCACGAGTGCAGAGCAGGGTGATCAGCACAGGGCTGAGGGGCCTCCCAGCCTCTGGCCGTGGCAGCAGGAGCCCAGAGAGACACGACGACTCCGGCAATGCACTGCCTCTGCGTGTGCAAGGGAAGGACTCGTGTCTCTGAACCCCCTGTGTGTAAGGTGAGGGCATGGGGCCAGCTGAGATGTGGGCACCTGACAGAGCCCGGACACTTGTGTGTGTGACCCAGGAACAACCCCCACTCTCCCAGTGAGACTCATCTCCGCTGCCTTGGACAGGCTCATGGCAAGTGCTCCTGTTGGCTCCGTCACCCTCGCCGGTGATTCTGGGCTGAGCCCTCAGAAGGGCCAGAGCAATCAGAGAGGTTCTGGGGTCCATGGAGAAGGCCGAGGGCAAACCCATCTCCAAGAAGGGCAGGAATGAGAACTGGGAGAATTATAGGGGAGAGTTATAGGCTTGTCAGCTTCCCTCCATCCCTGAGAAGGTCGTAGGCTTCGTCCTCCTTCAGCCGTGTCCAGGTAGCTGAAGGCCAAGGAAGGGATTGCTGACCCACAACAGACCGGGCAAAGCAGGGCGTGTTGTGCACATGGGATTGTGCAAGGCCTGTGACATGGTCTCCCATCGTGTTCTCATAGCCAGGTTGGTGCTGCCTGGGCTGAAGAAGAATTGGCACTGGGCCAAACCCCACCTTGGCAGAGCTTCACTCAACACTCTCCAGGTCCCCCCCACTTCTCCAGAATGGGGACCCACTCCCTGGGACTCACCCATGTGTGTGGGGCCACACCAGTGTGAGTGGAGGGGGATGGTAACCCAGGGTGTCTGGGGGGCCCACGCTCCTCCCAATGCAGCCCCATAGGCAGCTGCCCTTGTTCATCGTGTCCATCCTCTCCTGGCTCGTAGGGAATCCCTCACAGTGCCCAGGCCCTTCTCCTCAGAGCCGCTGCTCAGCCCGGCAGGTCCCAGCCTGCCCTCAGCTATGGGGCATTCACCCCCCATCCAACACTGAGGTACGTCTGGTTACTTATCCCTGTCAAACTTCAAGGGGCTTCTGTTTTCCCAGACCCAGAGATTCTCAAGGTCCACACAAACTGAAGCTCCATTTGGTCAGCTTTTCACGTTTGCGTGCAGCTGGCTTGACTGGGGTGTCTCTCCCAACAGAGAAACATGAGTTTTATGACACTGTCAATCCCTTCTCCTGCAGAAACCGTGAGTCCTCAGGGTCTGGTACTGATGAGGCTGTGGGGATGGACCCAGGAGGGAAATTGTCCTTCCTGGGCGAGAGCAGCAGGAATGTGTGGAGCTCTGCCTGGGCATGGAGGATGAGTCAGCTGAGAGCTGAAGGCTCCTGGGCAACACTGTGGTGGGTGGATGTCTGGTACAGACCCCCCGGTGAGGAAGAGGCAGTAGATGAAGCCTTCATCCTACTGGAAGAAGCCCTGGTCCTCACGTCAGTCCTGACCTATCCCAATATTTGCTGAAGGGACAACACAGCAAAGTGAAAGTGATCCAGGAGGTTTTTGGAATTACTTGACAACATCATCCCAACAAGGGTGACGGAGGAGCCAGTGAGGGGAGGTGTCCTGCAGGAAATCAGACTTAGAAACAAGGGAGAGCTGGTCGGGGATGGAACAGTCAAGGGAGACAAAGGAGAGTCGAGGCTCCTGAGAGAAGGGAAGAAGGCAAAGAGCAGGACGTCAGGAGAGCAGGCTCTGGCCTGTTGAAATATCTCGTGGGCTGTGACCCTGCAGAGAAGAGGGGAGAGCTGTTTGATGGTCAAGAGTCCCGTCTTCAGGCGGCACAAAAGTCCATCCCTACAGGCAGGAAGTGAAGCAACATGGCAGGAGGCTGGTGTGGATGAGGAAGAAAGTCCTGACAAAAATGAAGCAGGAAGAGGCAGCAGAGAGAAGGTGGGAGCTGGCTGCCTGTCAGCCTCAGTGGTTCCGTGACTGTGCTGGAGAGAGACCTTTGTGGTGGTGGAGGGCAGGTCCTGGAGGGATGAGGGATCCCCGGGCAGCTCCTGGACAGGTGGAGAGTCTGAGATCAGCTCCTGCAGAGATCACTCCTGGACACGTGTCTGGAGAGGCCAAGGGTTCCCACTCCCACAGCCCCGCACACAAACAGCCCAAACCTCGTTTCTCCTGTCTCCACTGACAGGGCTTGTGCTTGGCCTACAGACCTCCCGAGGTCCCCTCCAGGATGGGTGACGGTGCATTTCCTTCCACCACAGCTCTTCCCTTGATGATGACCGGGAGAGCACCCACACTCCCCGTGACCATGGAGGGAGCAGATGTAACTGTAGAGATATCCTCTGTAGCTTTTGTGTCCCACTGAAGTCATTGAGTCAGGGTTACTTGGCAGGTCCTACGTGGGGCCTTTCGAACCTCCTGAAATGCAACAAGGCCAAGTGCAAGGTCCTGCATCTGGGTCAAGGCAAATCCCAGTATCAGCACAGGCTGGAGGATGAAGGTGCTGGGAGCAGTCCTGCAGAAAAGGACTTGGGGGTGCTGGTGCAGGAAAAGTTGACCCTGAGATGACAATGTGCACTCCGAGCCCAGGAAGCCAACCGTGTCCTGGACTGCATCAAATGAAGTGTGGCGGCAGCTCGAGGGAGGGGATGGTGCCGCTCTGCTGTGCTGAGAGCCCCCGGAGTGCTGCGTCCAGCTCGGGTTCTCAGCACGGCAGGGACATGGAACTCTTGGAGTGGCTCCAAAGGAGGGCCACAAAAATATTCAGAGGGATTCTTCAGCCTGGAGAAGAGAAGGCTCCAAGGAGACCTTGCTGCTGCCTTTCAGCGCTGAGAGGGGGCTTCAAAGTGAGATGGGGGGAGACTTTTGTGAAAGGACACAGTGTAATGGTTCTCGACTAAAAGAGGGCAGATTCAGGGAGATAAAAGGAAGAACACTTTTACAGTGGCACTGGAGAAACCCTGGAACAGGCTGCCCAGAGCGGTGGTAGAGGCCCCGTCCCTGGGAACATTCAAGGTCGCTTTGGACGGGGCTTTGAGCCACGTGATCTACTTGAAGGTGTCCCTGCTCATTGCAGGGGCTTGGATTAGATGGCATTTAAAGGTCTTTTCCAGCCCAAACTCTTCTGTCACTCTACTCTAGGATCCCTTCACAGCCACCTCCACGTTCCTTTTCTGCCTGGTTCCATCACCTCTGATTTCCTTCTCCCCCCGCCCCCAGGGGTGGTCCCCTCTTCTGGTGGTTCCCTCCAGAGTCTCTTCAGCGATGGCCTCGGTGGGGCACGGTAATACCCTCAGACACACGGGGGTTGCTGCTGACTTTTAGTGCTCCAGAGCCTTGTTGGTTCTTCTTTCAGGATCTGCAGTTCAGGAATTTGGCACTAGAGGGCTCAGGAACAGACAAAATGCCCTGACAAGCCAAGGCAGTGGGCAGCACTTCCCTTAACTCCTCTCTTCTTAGGGGCTTCATCTCAGAGGTTTCAGGAGCACAGTCAACGTGAACAAGTTTCAGTTCTCAGGAACAGTAAGAAATCATTTATTCTTTTTCCACTTCCCTTCTGTTCTGGTTACAGATCATGTGATATCAATAAACTCCCGTTATTTCCCCAGTCTCCAAAACCTTTCAGAGATGATGGGGAGTGGCCTCTCTGTGACATCATCCTGCTCTCTCAGCACCCTGGGATGCAGCCCCTCTGCGCTTGTGGACTGGAAGGGTTGAGGTTCATCAAGTAGCCTCTGATCTAGTTTTCACCGCCCCCTGACTGTTCTGCTCCAGAGTCCTGCCTCGAGGCACAAAGGCCGGGCAGACCTTGCTGGGGAAGGCTGAGGAGAAGAGGACAGAGTGTCTCAGACCTTTCTCCACAGACCCTTACTACATGGAGCAGAGCTCCCACATTCTCTCTGCTACTTTGTTAACTCTTCCTGAAGCAGACAACACCTTGGTTCTCATGCCCTTGACCTCACTTTCCAGTTTCCACTGAGTTTTGCTACAGACCATTGCCAAGCTGGGAAGATGCTCTTGCAGACCAGTTGCAGTGAGCTGGGCTTCCCTTCAGCGCTGCTGACCATGAGATCCCCACGGAAACTGCCCAGAACAGGCCAAAGGCTGCTCCTCTGCATTCTGGCGTCTGGTGTCTTCCAATCTGCTTCCTGCCTCCCCTCCTGAACTGGGGCCCTGCTATTTCAGGGTCATGGCAGCCAGTCTTCACAGCCCTGGCCAGCTCGGCCTTTCAGTGACCCCTCCCCTCTCCGGAGTGGGAAGGAAAAAACACAACAAAGAGCTCAGACATCAAGATCGGGACAGGGAGGGATGATTCACCCCTTATGGCCATGAGCAAAAGACAGACAGGTTAGGGGAACAAAAAACCCATCCATTTAATTCCCACACTAACAACAAAAGTTAAACCCCAGACTGGGACACTGAGAGGTTTTACCACATGTAAAAGCCCCTTCCCCCTCCCCTGCTTTCTTCCCAGGCTCAGCTTTGCTCCTGATTTCTCTCCCTCCTCCCTCGCAGCGGCGCAGGGGGGCAGGGGATGGGGTGTGTGATCAGTTCATCACCTGCTGCACAGGTTCTGGGGATCTCACAGCCCTTGTCAGAGCACAGACAATGACAGTTTTGTGTTTGAAGACAGTGAGGACAGAGAGTCATCAGTAAGTGCTGGGACAGCCTGGGGTCAGAGTGAGGTGGGGCAGCAGGGGTGGGGTGAAAATCTGCAGAGAAACAGGCAGAGGCAGAGGAAAGTGTGGGACAGCCTGTGGTGGGGATGGGCCCTTGGCTGAGGCTGGCACCCCCCAACAGAACTGAAATCCTTGTCCTCTCGACTATGGCTGCTGTTGCTTCCCCTGAGGACCCTGAGAGGACACCAGTTCCTACAGGCACAGCACTTTGCTGCCTCCTCGCCACCCTCCACAGAGCCTGGGGGGATCCGACCGCTGTCCTGCCTCGGCATCACCCCCTGCCTCTCCCTGCCCCAGGAAGAGCCCTGAGCATCCCAGGAGGGAAAGGATCCCCGTTCCCAGGGGGTGGGCTCAGGGCTGGACCCTCCTGGGGATGAAACCCATCAAGGCCTTTCAGGGCCCCTCAACATTGGATTGGCAGCCTGTGAGCAGAGCCTCTGCCTTCCTGCTTCCCCAGCCCCAGGGACAGGAACCTTGTCTCCTCATTCCCTGCCCGGCCTCTCCAGTGATGGCCCTCGCTGGGCATCACTGACACCCTCACAGCCTTGGAGCTTTGCTGCTGACTTGCCCTTCTCTAGAGGCCACTCCAACCCCTCTGCTGCACCTGCAGTTCAGGAACTGGGCACCAGAGGGCTCATGAACACGCAAATCCCCCTGACAAGCCAAGTCTCTGGCAGAACTTCATTCCTCCCTTCTGACGGGGGGAATGTGAGAGGTTTCAGCCGTGCAGGCAAAGGGAAAAGCTTTCAGTCCTACATGGCAATAACAAACAATTTCTTCGTTGTCCACTACTCATTTTTCTGCTCACACACGAAGTGACATCAGCAAACTCCACTGGATATTGGTCCTGAGCATCTGCTGATAGAGGCTGAACATGGAGGGAAGCCAAGACCCTCCATGTCAGACACTCTGGGGGCAATCTTTGTCCCTGCCTCCAACCCCACATTTCTCTCATCAGCCCCCTGGCACTTCCAGCACCTCTGTTCAAAGCTGAGCTTTCTCCATGACAGTCTGAAGCTGCATCTTTCAGACCTTTCCCACCAACTCCCACCTGCTGTACTTGGTACTTGCACACAGCTGCACGCAGACACAGAAGGATGTTTAATTGCCAGAAAGCTAAATCAGCTGAAGGCATGGTTCAATAAAAAATAAAATACACTCCTCTGATGCATATTAAGTCCATTTTACCACTTCTGAAGGCCACTTTCCACAGCGGAGATGGCCTTACATTAAGGGATATCAGATATTTTGTCAATCAGAGTCCCCAAGAACCCCCACAGCCCCCCCTGCCCCAGACTCTGTCCATAGTCACTCCCAGAGTCACAGCCTGAAGTCACGAGCTCCCTCGAGCTTCCCATCTGCATCCCATCCCTTCCCATTGCCATCGGCAAACCCACCAGTTAAACAGGACTGGACTCAGGACTGGCCCCTGGGGGTCACCACTGGTGCCCTGCTCCCACGGGCACTTTGTGCTCTTGGCCACGGCCTTCTGGATCCGGCCATTCACCCTGTTTCCAGCCCCCCTCCGTCATTAACACATAACAACTCCCTTATTCCAGGTAAGATCAATTGTTCGATATGTACTGAAAAGAACGGGAGAAGCAGGACCCAGGTACCACAGACTGACTCTGTCCCCTCACTATCAGCCCCTCTCTCCATGCCAGCACAAAAGTCCTGGCCAGGTGAAAGCAGAGCTTGCCCTGGATTGGTGCCTGTGGGCAGACGTTTCTCTTTTTCATGGATTCCTCCCTGCAGGCACAGAGATGCTCCCATGCTCTTCTCCAGTGACATCCCTGCTCCCCAGAGATCCTGTCCCCAGGTGAGAGTGTCCGCGCTGGCCTGAGCAGCCTTTCCTGGCTTCCTGCCCATACTCCGTGCAGCCCCCAAGCTGGCAGAGCTGCTCTGCAGAGCAAGGGGACTGTGGTGCTCTCAGGACACGGTGGGACCCTGCACTGGCCACACTGTTGGGGGTGGGCAGCAGAGCCAGGCAGACGGGCTTCACTGCTGCTGAGGCCATTTCCATCTTCCCTGGATGGCTCAAGGGCCGAGGACGGGAATGGGCAGGACCATGGGGTGTCTCCGATGGCACAAAGGGCAAGGGAGGGCTGCTCCCAATCCAGCCCGTGGGCTTTCCGAGAGGCTGTCCTGAACACCTCTCCAGTCATGTGTCTCTTTTCCTGCTGACTCCTCACAGCCTCTCCTGGCACTGCAAGGCCTTTGTTCGCCCATGGTGTGCTCAGGGTCACCTCTTCCTCCAGGACAATCCAACTTGCGTAGTCACCCAATTGATGAGGTGCCACTCACTGCCCACCAGACTCACACACTGTTCTGGAGATCCCCTGAGCTCTCCTGGCAGCTCCCGATTCCTCTCCAGGGTGGCTTCTGCCACCAGCCCCACTGCAGGTGGGACAGGGCCAGGCAGGTAAATCCAAGAGCAGTCGCTGCCTGCATGGACATGCGTAAGGAGAATGGGAGGTCTTGGTCCCTAACAGATCCACCTGGGACATGGTGGTGCTGGCCTAGAGACCAGCTCTGACACCACAGCGCCCATGGCCTGCTCCTGCCTGCAGCTATAGGGGTACCACTGTGGACATGATGAGACTGTTCAGAGCTACACAAGAACTTGAAAGTGACACAGATGCAAGGGCACAGCGGGACAGTGTGGAAGTGAGGAGAGCCCAGCCCTGAAAAGGCCACGTCCTGCTGCTGTCCTTGGCCGGGGCTCCAGGGCAGCAGCAGCCCCAGCTCACAGGCAGCCTTGAGGAACACTGGGGCTGCTCCTCCATGGGGCAGCTGGGCCCTCGGCTCCTGAATCCCTTCTGCCTGCTGGGGCTGGGCCCCCAGCTCCAAAGGAGACCTAAGAGATGGGAGTAGAGGCTAATGATTACTTTCTGACCTTCCCATTCTTCCAGACGGTCCGGGTCTCTCTGTGAAGGAGCTCTGCCTTCTGACATGTCCACCTCACCCCTCCATGTGGTTTTGTCAGAAAACATTGTGAGGGTGATTTCACGCCTGTCACCCAGGTAATTTAAGAAGATGTTGAACAGCGTCGGGCCCAGTATCATTTCCTGGAGGATCCAACACGTTACAGGCTTCAGGCTGAGTAGAAAGCACTGGTCAGCACCCTCTGAGTGCAGCCTGGTAGCCACTTTCCTACCCACCTCACAGAGCAGCCCTCCCCTCTGTATCGTGTCCATTTGCCCAGGAGAAGGCTGTAGGAAGCAGTGTTGAATGCTCTGCTGAAGTGCAGGTGAACAACATCCACTGCTCTCCTCATGTTGACAGAAGATGTTCCTCAGTGGAAGGTGATCGGGTTACATTGGCATGATTCGTCCTTGGTAAATCTGTGCTGGATTGTCTCAGTCACCTCCTGCCTTTGATTTGTGATAGCTGAAAGGTTCCCCAGCTCAGTCTCCCAGACACCTTCACTGCCCCTTCTCCCCACGGCCACGCTGCACTGGAAGCTCCCCCAGCACCCGACCCCTGCCCAGACCCAGCCGTGTCCCATGCTGGGCTTTGCAGACACCCTTGTTCCAGGGTCTGCCGGGGTCTGGGCCAGCAGAGAGGCCGGGCAGGGCTGGCCATTCCCCCATCCAGGCCCTGAGAGCAGCCGGAGGATGGAGACGGTCTCACAGAAAGTCTCCCCATAGCCCTGGGGTGAGCAGCCAGTGCTGGAAATGGCCCATGAGGGAGGTTGGGGGGTGATGAGGGCCCTGGGCCACCTTCCTGGTCTGTCCGTGCCACCAAGGGCACAGAGCAGCCCCTTCCCTCCTGCACCTCCATGTCTTCGATCCCTTCCACAAGCCCTGGCTCTGCACCACAAATGTCCTGGTGTGAGTCCTCACCCTGCGAGGTCACACCGTGCCAGTTATATGCTCCTGGTTTTATATCCCCAGTAATTTCCAGCCCAGCCCAGCTCCCGCCAAGCTCTCCCACCTCCCCTGCTCACTCCCCAACTCTCTCCCCGGCACAGCCCAGTCTGAGTTAGTCCCAAGGCAGTGCCCACTGCAGGGTGCTCTGGGCACTCACCCCACAGCCGCAGCCCCTCTGAAGGGCACAGCAGCTCCTCGGGGGCAGGGAGGGGTCAGCCCCAGAGATGGGAGGCACCCATGGCACAAGGAGAAGGAGGTCGGGGCAACTTGCATCTCCTGCTCTCCTCTCCAGCAGTTCCTGAGGGGTCTGCAGCCCCTCTGTGCCATCCCCTCTCTCCAGCCCAGCACAAGAGCCCTGAGCTGGTGCAGCCAGAAAGGCGTTCTCATTCCCTGTTTCTTCCTGCCCGGGTAAGGATGGGTGTAAGACTAAGAAGTCCTGGGTGCATTTATTTTGCTTAAGTTCAGAGTGGCTGGCTCCTGCTTTAAAAAGTGATGAGCAGTAACACAAGATGGGTGGATACTGATGTAGGAGGGGAAGAATAATGGAACTTCTTTGTAGGGCAGATGTTCACAAATGGAAAAAAGAATAAATAATATCTAAAGAAGGAAAACTGTGCTTGGCCTGTCATGACATGCACTGTGAGTCATTTGAATAGAAAGGTGGACTGTCTACAGCTGCTGAAAGACGTCCAACCAGTTTCCTCAGGGCATCCTTGATCTCCCTGTTCCTCAAGCTGTAGATGAGGGGGTTCAAAGTTGGAGAAACCACTGAGTACAGAAATGACACCACCAGGTCCAGGGTTGGGGAGGAGAGGGAGGGGGGCTTCAGGTAGGCAAACATGACAGTGCTGATAAAGAGGGAGACCACGGCCAGGTGAGGGAGGCACGTGGAAAAGGCTTTGTGCCGTCCCTGCTCAGAGGGGATCCTCAGCACGGCCCTGAAGATCTGCACATAGGACACCACAATGAACACAAAACATACAAGGTCAAAACAGATACTAATAATGATTAGCCCAGCTTCCCTGAAGTAGTCTGATTCTGAGCAGGAGAGCTTGAGGATCTGGGGAACTTCACAAAAGGACTGGTTCACAGCATTGCCTTGGCACAATGGCACTGAAAATGTGTTGGCCGTGTGCAGCACAGCAGTGAGGAACCCAGTGCCCCAGGCAGCTGCTGCCATGTGGACACAAGCTCTGCTGCCCAGGAGGGTCCCGTAGTGCAGGGGTTTGCAGATGGCAACGTAGCGGTCGTAGGACATGACGGTGAGAAGGAAATACTCTCCCACCATCAGGAATAGAACAAAAAAGAGCTGTGCAGCACACCCCCAGTAGGAGATGTGCCTGTTGTGCCAGAGGGAGTTGGCCATGGCTTTGGGGAGAGTGGTGGAGATGGAGCCCAGGTCGAGGAGGGAGAGGTTGAGGAGGAAGAAGTACATGGGGGTGTGCAGGCGGTGGTCACAGGCGATGGCGGTGATGATGAGGCCGTTGCCCAGGAGGGCAGCCAGGGAGATGCCCAGGAAGAGCCAGAAGTGCAGGAGCTGCAGCTCCCGTCTGTCTGCGAATGCCAGGAGGAGGAACTCGGTGATGGAGCTGCCGTTGGACATTTGCTGCCGCTGGACATGGAGGACTGTCAAAGGAGGAAACAACAGTGACAGTTTAGGGGTAACTCTTCTGATCAGTGTTGTTTCCCAATGCCCCTCTCCCTACTGCACCCATGCTCCCATTTTTCATTATGTAGGGAAGTTTCTTCAGTTCTGGGGCTGACCCTGCGCTTGGTGCACATACACATAATGCGCTGTGAGCAGCAGGACCTCTGCCCACAGGCTGCCCAGGAGTTAGAGCTGCTCTGCGGCAGCGGGTTCATGTAAGTGCTGGGGGCAGGAGCCAGAGCTGGTGTGCGATGTGGTTATATGTGACTGTCTGTAATGCAACACGGCCTGTCAGCATCTGCAGTGATAAGGAACGAGGATGGCAGAAGGCAGTCAGAGAGCTTTGGGTTTTTGAGGCTCCCCCTATTTCGCCTGGGGAGTGTCCTTGGAATTCAGAATCCCTCAGGACTTCTGCTGCACCCAGGGAGAACAGAGAAAAGCCTCTGCCTGTAGAGGATGATCTGCAGGTTAATGGAGAGTAAGGGAGCTTCTCTGTCCCTCCGACTTGTTCTGAGCTGCCGTGCTCAAGCATGAGAACTCCTATTCCATTGCTCCACCCAAATTCCACAAAAGCAGGAAAGAGAAATCACAAAATTCAGAAAGCATCTTATATATTGAGTCAGCCCTGCCTTGATATTCCACCTATAAAATACCCTTGGAACTGTCCTGGGGGTGATGTGGGGCTGTGAGCAGCCCTGCCCCAGGCAGCACCCTCTCCACAGCAGCAGGACCCTGCCCTGCCGGGGTCTCTCCTGCCCCCCACAGCTGCTCCCCCCGGCGCCGTGGGCAGCTCCCCGGGCAGGCTGAGTGCTGACCCTGGCCGGCGGCAGAGTCCCTGCCCCAGCACACAGCCCCGGGGGTGCAGGGACCCTGCTCGGAAGGACAGCCCTGGGCACCCCCGGCTGCACCCGCGCCTGCACCCCCTGCAGCCGTCCCCGGGAGAAGGCAGAGCCATGGCCTGTCCCTCTGGCAGCGCAGCAGGGAAGCCCTGCTCGGGAGCACGGCCTCCTCCTCCAGACACCAGGGAGATTCCTGGGGCTGTGCCGGCCTCACCACATCCCTCCGCACCTGCAGCTGCCCTGCCCCGCACCCACAGACTGACGGTGTCACGGGCTGGGAAGATTTCTCCTGCAGTGAGCTCTCAGCACCCTGCCAGTGCCGTCTGCCTCTGCCCTCTCTGTGCCCGGCTCCTCTGCCCTCGGTGCCTGCAGGCAGTGCCCTCAGCCCTGCTGCGCTTTGCAGAGGAGCTGCTCCTGGGCAGAGCTGGCTCTCTGCAGCGCTGACCACTTGCCCTCAGCTCCCTCCAGCCCAGCAGCCCGGCCCAGCATCACAGCAGAATGCAAGCCCAAGGCATTTTAATGACTCCTTGAGGAGGGTTGGTCTGAGTCCATGGACCTCAGACAGTGATTGGATGGTGAAGGTGCCAGTCAGGAAGTCAAAGCCAGAGGCCAACTGCAAAGTTTCTTGGAGTGTTAATGGCTCCCAGTGAGGACCGTTACTGACAAACCTCCTGCGGGGCTGGTTACAGCAGAAAACTCCCGGCAGAGATGACAGGGAAACAAAGGCCCTGTCAGTGTGGAACAAATACTGAACAAACCTGAGTGTGTTACGTAAAGTCAAAGGGCCATGGCCTCACCCCCAGAACCGGGGAAGTCAGTTCCTGTCCCTCACCCATTGCTCAGGGCTCTTCCTGGGGCAGGGTGATGTGGGGATGGGCAATGCCAAGGGCAGGACTATGGTCCAACCCCTGCCAGGCTCTCGGCTGGGGAAGGGGAGGCCATGAGACCCAGTGCTGGAAGGGGAAGGGGCTTCCTCATGGCCACCAGTGGCAGAGACACCAGCCAGAGCCAAGGGCAGAGAGAGCTCAGCTCTGCTGGGGGATGCTCAGACTTTGCTCACCCCTCTGTCGTCTCCACCACAGGCTGTCCCACCGTGTCCCACACCTGCACCTCTTTCTCTGCCGGCTGGAGACGTCCACCCAGCTACCACACCCTGCTCTCCCCTGAGCATCTCCCTTCCTTTCCTGAGATCTCTGCGTCCTCCCTGCCTGCTCCTTGACACACAAAGCCTGGGGCTGCTCCAGTCTCCCTCGGGGTGACCTGTTCCACCACAGCACTGCCCTTCCAGGGACATTGCTCTCTGCCCAGCCTGGGCCTCCTCAGCTGCACTTGGTGACATTAGTCCTTTCTCACGCTGTATCTTACTACAAAGGAAAATTCTTGTCCTGATGCCCCCACCTCCACCCCTTTTATCCCTCCCTATCCCATTGGTTTGCTCCCTTCAGACATCTCATCCCTGGCATCTCTTTCATGTCCTCTCTGGGGTCCCCAAATCCCCTCCCTTGAATCCCTCCCGAGGCCTTTCCTTCCCTCTCTCCCCTCACTCCTTCACTGTCCATCCTGTCCCCTGCAGGAGTGTCCCCGGATCCCCTGCCTTGATCCCCCACTCCCAAACACTCTCCAATCCCATTGGGTTTGTCCTCTGCACTCCTCTTCCTTCTGTCCCCATCAGCCACTCTGCTTGCAGTCTCCGTGTCCCTCCACTTGAATTCCTTTCATCCTCACTTGCACTCGACACAGTCCTGTCCCGGCAACCCCTCCAGCCCCGTACCCTGGTGTCCACTAATTCCCCCCAGTGCCCTGTCTTTGGGTCTCCCCCACCTCCACCCCTCCCCTTTGGAGGACATGAATTCCTCACTCTCTCCGTGTCTCCGTCCCCACCCCTGGCCCTTGCATGGACAGGTATCCCCGGGGACACTTGGAGGAATGGGGCTGGGCAGGGCAGAAGGGATTTTCCTGCTCAGACCAGGGGAAGCCGTGGGCCTGTGGGGACTGGGGAAAGCTGTGCCCACCCCCAGCCCACCAAGATCCAGTCCAGAGCACCCCTTTGCTCTTCTTCCCCAGGCATTCCTCAAAGCGAGAGCAGGTTATGGCGTGGTGGTAATTAGTGGGGTGGACTTGGAGGGCCTCCAGTCTGGGCAACTGGAGGGCACTTTGGTTCTCCCATCCCTTGCTGGTACTGGGGACATCCCAGCAACCATTGAGGTCTTGTGGTGTCTCTACAGGGGGAACTGAAAAAGGCAGGCACCATGAGTTCTGCTGCCCTCAGACCCTCCCCTCCCATGGCCATGACACTCCAGGGCATCCCAGTGTGCCCCAGTAACAGCCTGGGTTTTACCACCTAACCCTCGGAAGCCCTTGTTCCCACACTCTGACCCTGTCCCCCTGAGTCCCTATCCTAACCCTGACTTGGTCTGTCTGGCCCTTGGGGGCAGCAGAGGCCCTGCAGGGTTCTAGAGCAGCCGTAAGGCCTTGGAAGCGGAACGTGAGGTGACCTGTATCTGATCCCCTCGTGGGCCACGAGGAGGAGCTGGTGTGGAGCGCTGGGATGAGCTCAGCTGTGCCTCAGGATCTCGTGGGCCAGCAGCAGGTGCATGGCTGTGAAGGCAGCTGTGAGGTCACACCTGCCGCAATCCCTGGCAGGCCAGCAGCAGGCTTGGGTGCTGGTTTGCACAAGGACTTGGTGGAGAGGCTGAGAAACCTGGGCTGCTTGAGCCTGGTGAGGTGCAGCCTCAGGGCACTGTACAAACAGCCTGCAGCTCCTTGAAGGGGGGTTTCCGAGTGATGGAGCATTTCTTGGTACTCGGAAGCAAAACTGAACAAAGCACATCTTGGAAGATTCATACTGCATTGAAGGATAAGAGATGTCACTCAGATGTGCAGTGTGGTACAAGAGATCCCGCCGAGGGAGTCAGGATCAGCCCATGGTTTGTCTCTCAAGGAACAGCCGGTGAGGGTGGAGAGACATCAGTGAAGGTGTGGAAATGCTGAGGTAGGAGCTGGGTGGGAAAGCAAGATGGGTGTCTGCAGCCTGGAGGGAAAGAGGTGCCGGCACGGGCCAGTGTAGGACAGCCGGCAGGCGAGATGGCCAAGGGCTCTGGCACTGCGAAAAGGCCCAACAGGACCAAGGTCTTTCTCCCCTGGGCTATGGCAGTTGCCTCTGCCACTGAGGCCTCACAGGAGAAACTTGATTGGGAGGCTCTGCACTTCATTTCTTCTTCGCCATTGCTTGGGGAAGGCGGGAGGGGTTGTGCAGTTTCCTACACTTGGCATTGCTCCCCCTCACAGCCCCTGCCCCCAGGAAGAGCCCTGAGCCACACACGAGGGGCAGCATCTCCTTCCCAGGGCCTGAGGGTCAGGGCTTGGCCTTTGTGCTCCATCACCAACCCAAGGGTTTCACAGCAGGACAGCCCTGCACGGGGCCTTTGCCTGCCTGCAATCACAGCCTCCAATTCTCTGCTCTAACGAGTCCCTGCAGAGGCTTTGTCAGTCCTGGCCCTCCGTGGGGCCAATCAGGGCTTCAGGGCACGGGGAGCTTTGCTGCTGACTTGGACTTGTTGAGTCCTTTGCTCAGTCTCCTCTCAGGGCCTGAGCATCATGGACATGGGGCCAAATACACCACGGGGCTCATTAAAATACACAAAGCCCTAACGAGCTCATTATCTTCTTTTAGATTTCTTCAAGACTTCAGGACTTGTGCAGCTAATTGGAGTCATTTCCTGGTGTAGTTAAGGAGGAAGATTTCAAAGTGCCCCTAATACAAATCCATCTGTATTTTAAAGAGCACATTATTTAATTTACACTTTAGAGAAGAGGCCATAGCAGCACTCTCTGACCGACATCGATGCAGAGCATCTCCTCGGGAGATCTCCTGGACAGTCCCTTGGGGTCCAACACAGTCCGGACAACCTTTGTCCTCACCCCCAGTCCCAGCATTTCTCTCCTCAGCCGCCTGGGACTCGCATCATCTCTCCTTACATCAGATTTCTCCTCTGATCTCTGCAGCGGGAGGTTACAGCTCCTTTGCACAATCTCCCCCCTGCTGTCCTTGGAGAACCGCCTGCACACGGGCGCAGAAGGAGTTCTGCTGTTTGCAGAAATATGTCAAACATAACCAAGTTTCATTCTCTCCCATAAGTCAAGGCCAAGCTGTCTCCAATGAGGTTGCTTTCTACAAAGGTAATCTTATGAGAAATATTTTACGTTGGTAGATAGAAAATGTAGAGATAAACATACTGGAGGAGTTGGCCAAGAAGACAATTAGTCTGCTGAGAGAGAGGCAAGATTTTAACCACCTGAAGTTCAAAGCAGCAGCTAGCGAGCTGAGAGGAATCGGAACGTACCGAAAGGATGAGAAAGAATACAAAAGAATAGTTGGGAAAATCTTTTATTTATTTTTTTTTTTTTCCTAGTGAGGTTGCATTGGAAAAATGTGTCTTCAGGAATGGTACGTTCTATTGGGACAGGTGAAAATAAATGAAAAATTAATTTCATACAGCGTTGCCCAGAATTGGCAATGAATTTACTGTGAAAGAGCCATTTTTTTTTTTTTTTAATATTCCCTTTTAAAGATCACGGGGTTGGGGGAGGTCTCTGGTGGGTGAGGACAAGCCAACGTCGCACCCACTTTTGAAAGAGGCCAGAATTGCCCCCCCAGCACCCACTGGGTGCACGAGGTGAGGAGTGGCCCTTCCAATGAGCCCTCTCGGGTGACATTCCCGGGCACCCAGAAGAACAGGCAGTGCCCAAACAGACCCCCCAAGGGGACATCATGGCTCCCCAACCTGATTGCCTTCATGGGGAAGTGGCCGCCTTGGTAGGTGGGAGGAGAACGGTGGGGGTCACCTGACTCCAAGTCAACCAGACCACTGGACAAGGTCTCCCTCAATATTCTCGTACCTAAATTAGGCCGTTACAGCCGGGCTGGGGTGGCAACGAGATGGGTAAAACACCCGTTGGAGGCTGAGAGAGCTGTGGTGCAGGGTGAGGTCACTGGGACATACTGGGGCGTTGTGGCAGCACAGGGGACCCTTCTGGGTGCACCCATGACCCAGAGGGGGCAGCTGTGGCCGTGCTTGTCACTGACACTAGAGACGACAATTCCTGAGCCCTGGGGGCGCCGTTCAGATGAACCCTGCCAGGCAACGGGACCGTCCTGTGAGGAACCTCATGAGACAGAAGAAGGACAAAGGTGACGTCTTGCACCTGGGACGGACGGACACCCTGCTGTGGCGGGAGAAGGGCGCTGCCTGGCTGGGGAGCACCTCTGGGGACAAGGCCTTGGCCGTGCCAGGGGACGGTAAGAAAACATGATCCAGTAATGGGCCACGTGATCCAGTTCTGACTTTGTTGGCCTTTGTTGGCCATTGCTGGTCTTTGTTGGCTTTTGTTGGCATTTGTTGGCCATCATTGGTCATTGCTGGACTTTGTTGGCCATCATTGGTCCTTATTGGCCATTGCTGGCCTTTATTGGCCATCGTTGGTTTTTTTGGCGATCCTTGGCCTTGGTTGGCCTTTGTTGGCCATCGTTGGCCATCGTTGGTCATCCTTGGCCTTTGTTGGCTTTTGTTGACTATCGTTGGCCTTTGTTGGCCATCGTTGGCCTTTACTGCTGACCCCAACTGACCAAAGGGATATTCCAGACCACGTGACATCTGCTCAGTATAAAGCTGGGACAAAGGAGGAAGGGGGTGTGGTCACACTTGGTGCTCCGAGGCAACCGCTCCGTATGTGGTAGCCCTGCTTCCTGAGAAGGCACGACAGCGCCTCTCCGTGGCAAGTAGATAATTAATCTCTTTTCTGTGGGGTTTGTGGTTTGTTTATTTTTTTTGCTTCCACGTGTGCACTTTTGCTTTGTTTTTTTTCAAACTCCTTTTGTTTTACCCCCAAGGGTTGGTTTATCTTATTTTCTTTCCCGTTTTTGCCCTGTTGAGAAAAACAAGGGGGAAAGGGGCAGGAGAGTCAAGTGATAAAGCAACTTGGTGGCTACCTGGCGTTTAGCCATGGGGTCACCAGCAGGGATGCGCTGCCCCTTTAAGAGCCCCACGGGGCCAAAGTCTGATGGAGAGTTGGGATTGACAGTGGATGATGGTGGCCTGGAGTGTCAAGGTGGACGTTGTCGTGGTTTAATAAATTAGCAGCGACTACAGACAGGAGACACGGGATTTTTGGGGGTGATGTGGGTTTCGGGAAGCCTGCACGTTCCAAATTCCAATCAGGTATCGTTCCCTCGGTCTCTGCTCCGTCCTTCCACAATGTTTGCTGAGGTCATTTAGTCCGTAACTTTGGGTTCCATCTGCCCGTAACCTGAGGAATGAGGCGGAGTCGGCTCACGCGGTGCGAGCAGGAGGCTTTGGCTGTGGCATGGGGATGCTGCAAGGCACTGTGGGCAATACCAGGGGTATCTGACACTGCGGTTCATTGGCTGTTCTCACCTAAAACCAGCTCCCATCGAGGCACACATCGGCCCTCTCCATCCTTCTGGCTCCCCCACCAAGTGCACCCAGGGCCTTGGGCAAAAGTAAGCCCACGCACGGGTTTAACTTTACCCCATGGAGGAGTAACCCCGACGGTCTTCCCCAACATAATCCCAGGGAGCACTACGGGGGCTTTGTCGTGCCGAGTTTGTGGGAGTGGGATATAATCCACCTGCCAGGCCTCCCCATATTTATATTTTAACCATCATCCTCTGTACCAAAGGGGCTTTAACCGATTGGTTGCTTGATCGTAGCACATTCACGGTGTCCACCCCTCAGTCACGAGCCCGTCTCGATGTTCCATCTCAGCCCTGCTGGCCTGAGGAGTCAAGGGCCCAGCGAGCCAGAAATTCACCTTTATGCTGCCAGTCCAGAACCCGGGAAGCGGCGGACGGACTCAGAGCAGGAAGGCGACAAGATCGTAAGACTGACAAAGAGCAGCAGATGCGTGCCATCTCCAAAGCGCCAGGATCGTAAGACTGACATCGGGGCAGCAGATCGAAAGTCTTGCTTCAGAAGACTTTTCACTCCGAGAAGGGCTGCCCCGGAAAGGCCGCGGTAGGGACTTACCTTGGAACGGCCAAGGAATAAGGAATTAAGGAATTAACTACACTGGTCTTTGGCTACTTGATCGGATATTAAAGAAGGTCGTCAGGCCACATGATCCAGGAATTTAAGGAATTAAGGAATTTGAGGAATTTTCGCCCAGGCAGGAATATTACACGTGAGGTAGCCCTAAGATTTTTGCTTTTTAGAAAAGCGGGGAATAGGTCTGATAAAAGACTTAGCCACTCTGATTGGTCTGGGCAAGGCTAAGGGACACTTTAAAGAGCCAAATTTATTGTTTGAAGAATCAGAATGGTGTGATAATCTTTTAGACCCTAATGCTGTAAATCCTGAAAAATAATCTGGCCTCTGTCCTCCCTTAACTGAGAATGATCCGTAGGTAAAAGTGAGGCGAAAGAACCTTGGCGCAAGGGAATATGGACATGGCAAGAGAGATTCTTACTCCTGCGAACTAGGAGCCGGGACATCAGCCACGTTGGGGAGGACGGCATTTTTCTGTTGTTAACGATTTAGAGAAAAGCATTAATAAGAACGGGCTGCAAAACCTCCGACTACACCAGCTGTACTGGAGGCGATGGCTCAGGGATAGCGATTGGGTCATCGGTGCTGCGGTTGGTTCGGGCTCAGTGCTCTCAGTGTTCCAGGTGAAATACTCCTCTAGCAGGAGGCAGTCATTCTGTCTTGGTTGTTGTTTGGAATTTAGGTGCACACTCTGCGGGGAGAGTGCACCTCTGAACCATCTGCCTAAGGGAAATATTGTCAAAAGGTCATCTGCAACTTGACAGGGGTTGTTTGTTTTACCAGGGGTCGTAGATGCTGGTTATGAAGAGAAAAATCAAAATTATGGTCTGTACCCCTGTGTTCTGTAACAAAAGGGTCGAAAATTGTTCAGCTTGTTAATTTTACTGCGGCTCCCCCTAATATTATGCCAAGAAGCCGCAATGACTCAGGATTTGGATCAGCAGGCACCCCTTAAATATTTTTGGATTTAAACATGACACAAGGTTGACTTCTGGTAAAATGTACTCTCGTTAAAGCTAAAAAATCTGTCGAGCTGACAGGGATTTTAGATACTGGTGCAGATGTGACCATAATATCTGTGAGCAGATTGGCTGTTAGCCCTGGTACCTCAAATGCTGTTCAGGGTTGGTGTCATGCTGTAACGATTCAAAGCGAGGATCTCATTCATGTGAGGGGCCCAGAAAATTGGGTAGCAAATATTCATCCATTTATATTGGAAACCCCTATTGCATTCTGGGGTCATGACTGTATGACTCGATGGGGAACTCAAATTGGGTCAAATTTGTCTTAATCACCACTGTAGCACAACCCCCCCTGAAACCCCCCTGACACTCACCTTGTGAACCGAATCACCTGTGTGTATTGTCCTGCGACAACTTAAAACTGATATTAAGACTTTAAAAGATTTACAGACACTGTTGGGAACCATAAATTAGATACAGCCGTCGTGGGCCTAACTCATGATGATCTGCATAGCTTGTTTGATATTTTGTGAAAAGATCCTTCACTGACATCACCCAAAGTACTTGCAGAGAAAGCAAAACAGGATCTTCAGGGCATAGCTAACACCATCGCAGACAGACAAGCATCGCAATATACTGCATTCCCCCACGGCACAAGCCATCGTAGAAAGAGCACGCCAAACCTTGAAAGCGCTTCTGCAAAAACAAACGGGGGGAGAGATCTTGGCTCCAGGGCAGCCATATGCTCTGCTGGTTCAGTGGGATGAAAAACACAGGCATTTTTTCCACCAGAACGCCAGGGCAATACAAAACCAATTTTCTTTATCAACTTGCCCTGAATACCAGACAGACTCCATCTCTTCAAACCTTTTAAACATTCCCGTCTCACAGGTGCCACCAATAGTGTGTCACTTCTCATCACAGATACCAGATCGACAAGAAGTCCAGAGCAAAGCTCAAGCGTTAACAAAACCCTAGACAGGGGTAACTGGGAAGGACCAGTTCCTTTAATAACCCGGGGAAGAGGTGATGCTGGTGTCTGCACAGGTCACAGTCCCTGGTGGTTACCGGCAAGGTGTGTGCAACCCCACCTGAGGGTGAGAGGCAGCCAGCACTCAGGATCCAGCTGTGGGTGCTGTGGGTGCCCCTGTGCCGACAGTTTGTGATCTCTTCGACTGATCATTCAGCAGAATGTCTGGGTAATGTTTGCTGCTGCAACAGGACAAACCACACTACAGTCGCCAATTCTTTTAAGAGAAAATGCTAACAGTAATTGTAACTCCTTAATGAGATATCTAGGCTTACTAGTCACTTGTGCAAAATGTAGTTTAGATAAAATATAGTTATTAATAAGGATAAGATGCTGTAGGAATGTGTGTATTCCACTTTCTTTGTTTAGTGATATTAAGAATTAAGAGCTCAAGTGTTTAACCTTATTAGAAACTCCCTTGGTTTTCCCCCTGGAGTGCTGGCCAGGCTCCAGGTGGAACCCAACAGGAGGATGAAATCAGATGTTCCCGCTCAAAGAAAGTTGCCAGTTATTTTGGCCTGTTGATTTAGAGGCCGGACCTGCTTGCAGCGACGTTGGATGCCTCACCTACGGATGGACGCATCGCGTAGGGTTTCCAGTTTGTGAGGAAGGGCGCTCTGAATTCTCGCTGCACCCAGGGTTCCCCAGCAATTGCGGATCTGAATGTTAGTACCGTATTTTCCTTACTGTTAATTTTTGTACTATTTAGTCATATCCCTTAAATATGGATAGTGAAATTAGTCTACTCTTTTTAATTAGAACTATTCTAAGTATGCTGTGTTTTGAAGTTTGTCTAACCCTTAACTGATACAGCTCTCAAGCTTCCTACCCCTACCAAGTTGCATGCAGTAAACCTTGAAGCCCCAAGCCAAAGATATGAATGGACAGTGCTTCCTCAAGGAATGAAAAATTCACCAACCTCGTGTCAGTTACATGTAGCATGGGCGTTGACACCGTTGCGTCAACAGTTCCCTGAGATGCTTATATGTCATTACATGGATGATATTCTTTTTGCACACCCACATGAGATTTCTGATGAACTTGTTCAAAGTATAATCCAATCATTGGCCACAGAGAAATTGATTGTAGCACCAGAAAAGATTCAACGCTCGGCACCATGGAAATATCTTGGATGGATCATCACAGATACGCAGATACGGCCACAAAAGATCCATCTGCGCACCACTATTAGAACCTTGAATGATGCTCAAAAATTACTAGGTGATATCCAATGGGTTTGAAATATGGTTGGAATCACTAACGATGATATTGCTCCACTTTTGTCATGGTTACAAGGTACCGATGCAGCAGAACCCCGTATATGTACAACAAAACAACAAGAGGCCTTGGATAACATAGCACAAAAAATTTGTTCTCATTGGAGCTCTCGCCGTCTGGAAGACACTGCAATTTCTGTTTATGTTGTCAATGTTGCAAACCAGCCTTTCAGTGTTTTATGTCGATGGATTAAAAAGAAAAAAGGGGAGTTGAGGGGGGAAGGTTTGCAAGATGGAGAGATGGTGATTTTAGAATGGGTTTTCTTACAGACGCAACCAAAAATCTCAGTATTGACATGGTCAGAAGCTCTTGGGCTTTTCAAAATTGGCCACAGGAACCTTTAAATGTTGTATCTGATTCTCTTTATGTTGTAGGAATTGTGCAGAGAATAGCTGATGCGCTTTTAAAAAGAACGAAAAATGTCAGGTTAAACCAACTATTTCAGAGCTGCGACACATTCTGAATCAGAGAAATCAGCCTTACTGTATCATTCATATCCGTAGCCGTTTATGGGATGTAGGTTTAGGAGAAGAGCCGCCCGTTGTTATCCATCATGCTACTATAAAATCTGGGAGACCACAATCTTTTCCTCAGTTTTTTGTAAATTATAAACATCCTCGAACAGGACAATGGGAAGGACCATCCCCTGTTTTATTTCATGGCAGAGGTTACATGTGTGTTTCCACAGGGGAAGGAGCTCTCTGGGTGCCGAGTCGGTTCACTCGCCCTGCACATCATCAGGAGGCGAACGAATCACCTGTAAACGAACAGAAGGAGGCAGACGAGGAAAATCAAGACCCAGGTGTCACCTGAAATACGGGTGGTAAAACAGACAGCAGTGACCTTTTGAGGATTCCAACAAATGGACTTGTGCAGTGAGATATAAATGAACTCAATAACTTGCTGTGTTTGCCAAACGTGCAAACCGTGGGGTTTGGTATATTGTAAATCTGTGACGAAAAATTTTGGGTAAGATCTGGGTTTTGTAATCAAGGATGTCAAAGCTGTAGGTCTGCAGCACCTCGCACTGCACAAGATCTTTTGTATATATTGTCCATTACTCATGAAAATAGAGTAGAAAAATTAGCTACAGCTTGTTTGGACTTGATTGATCAGCTTCAACAGCAGGCGTCAGATGTCGAATTAATCAGCACTGAATGTGCTAGAGACTTGTTAGTGCCTTATATTTGGACAGTTTCTGATTCAGAATGGGAAAAAACTAAAGCAAATTGTGCAAAAAGATTTGCATGGAAGCGTAAAACTAAAAGGAGAAAACGCCGTTAGGCTGTCATGATGTGGTTAACATTAATGTGGATTTTAGTAAATGTGTCAACACTGGTAATATCAGATTTGACAAAAATTGATGTCAGAACAAATATGTGGGTTACATGGGCGAATCAAACTGGCCAAGATTCATTTTGTTTGAGCCTTGCTTCTGCTACTGACCCTTTTAGGACATGTTGAATTGGATATCCCTATTTTGACCTTAAGGATTTTGATGGTACGATTCTCAACTTTGCTCAGGCTCAGAATGTTTTTCATGATGTCATAGGGAATTGCATGACCCTCTATAACCGTACACAAACATGTCATGGTCTGTCTTGGCCTTTATTTCAAGGACGAATAATCAATAGTCTCAACATCAATGCCCTGAATCCAATACAAGAATTAGAATTAAAAGGATCCCTTATGGCACATGAAAGTGAAAACACAGGAGGAATGCCATGGGGATGTTTTTACTTTGCAACATTTGATACTCATTTACGCTCCTTAAACATCAGTCCGGTCAGACTTCAGCCAGGCTCGACATACAGTCGTTTACCCTGCGCTACTGGTGTTTCTTCTCCCTGGCATGGTTTACATCTCTTCGGTAATTATTGTGGAAGCATGGAGGCTTCTGTATTTTTAGGTTCACGATTACCAGAAAAAGGGATATGGAATAACGGTAGTGCTAAAATGTTGCCCAAGGGGTATTTTTTGATTTGTGGAGATCGAGCCTGGGGAGGCATCCCAGGATAGGCCTTTGGAGGACCTTGTTACACAGGGAAACTTACATTGTTTGCACCCAGTCAGCATGATCTCACACAAGGTAGAAGGAAAGCACGATCTCTAGGAATCCTGACTGAACACTGCAAGGACAATGTGGAGCTAATGAGCAGAACTCAGTTATTTTTTGCCTCTTTGTTAGCGCCAGGTATTGCTTCCGCAAAGGCTTTAGTTAACTTAGAAAAATTGGCTTGTTGGAGTGTAAAGCAATTTCATCTAACCTCAGAGATCATTTCAGCTTTACTAACCGATGTAGATAGTGTCAGGCATGCCGTGCTACAAAATAGAACAGCAGTTGATTTCTTACTGTTGGCACAAGGACATGGTTGTGAAGATTTTGATGGAACGTGTTGTATGAATCTGTCTGATAATTCCGAATCCATTCACAAGGCACTTGGCCTGATGAAACAGAATATACAGCACATCCAGCAGCATCGCTCCGGATTCGATAGTTGGCTTCAGACTCTTTTCGGAAAAGGGAATCTTCCCCTTTGGTTAGGTAGCTTGTTGCAGGAATTGATTCGATTTTGCCTTTATATTGTGATTGCAATGTTTATAATAGGTATTAGCATCTCGTGTATCAAGCGATTCATCACTAAGGTGACAAGCCAAGTCCTGATTGTTCAAAAAGAAAAAGGGGGAGTTGTGGAGATGTTTTTGGAAGATAACGGCCACCTGGTCCTTGATACCGACATGAGTAACTCTCTGCTAGCTGCCCCTGTGTAAAGAACTCACTGTTCCATGTTCCTCTCTGGCTGCCACTGCACAGAGAGCTATTGTTTAGCAGATTCCTTACCTAGAGATATGGAGTGAAGTTGAAACATTGAGTAGGAGTCCATAGGCTCGTGCTTCTTGCGTGTGCTTCTCGCGTTGTACCAATGAAATATGAGTTATATTGTGTGGACAGCAGCTTAGAACCAATCACAGCTTGTTTAGCTGTATGCGATCACGCCCCAATAGTATATAAGATGCTCTGTGCTTAATAAAATTGGATCAAGCTGGCAAAACATATTGGTGTTAATCTTGATACATGGGCTGTATCCGTCGACATGACCCCATGCTGTCCCAGCATTTCCTGATGACTCTCTGTCCTGTCTTCAAACACAAAACTGTCACTGTCTGTGCTCTGACAAGGGCTGTGAGACCCCCAAAACCTGTGCAGCAGGTGATGAACTGATCACACACCCCATCCCCTGCCCCCCTGCGCCGCTGAGAGGGAGGAGGGAGAGAAATCAGGAGCAAAGCTGAGCCTGGGAAGAAAGCAGGGGAGGGGGAAGGGGCTTTTACATGTGGTAAAACCTCTCAGTGTCCCAGTCTGGGGTTTAACTTTTGTTGTTAGTGTTGGAATTAAATGGATGGGTTTTTTGTTCCCCTAACCTGTGTGTCTTTTGCTCATGGCCATAAGGGGTGAATCATCCCTCCCTGTCCCGATCTTGATGTCTGAGCTCTTTGTTGTGTTTTTTCCTTCCCACTCCGGAGAGGGGAGGGGTCACTGAAAGGCCGAGCTGGCCAGGGCTGTGAAGACTGGCTGCCATGACCCTGAAATAGCAGGGCCCCAGTTCAGGAGGGGAGGGAGGAAGCAGATTGGAAGACACCAGACGCCAGAATGCAGAGGAGCAGCCTTTGGCCTGTTCTGGGCAGTTTCCGTGGGGATCTCATGGTCAGCAGCGCTGAAAGGAAGCCCAGCTCACTGCAACTGGTCTGCAAGAGCATCTTCCCAGCTTGGCAATGGTCTGTGGCAAAACTCAGTGGAAACTGGAAAGTGAGGTCAAGGGCATGAGAACAAAGGTGTTGTCTGCTTCAGGAAGAGTTAACAAAGTAGCAGAGAGCATGTGGGAGCTCTGCTCCATGTAGTAAGGGTCTGTGGAGAAAGGTCTGAGACACTCTGTCCTCTTCTCCTCAGCCTTCCCCAGCAAGGTCTGCCCGGCCTTTGTGCCTCGAGGCAGGACTCTGGAGCAGAACAGTCAGGGGGCGGTGAAAACTAGATCAGAGGCTACTTGATGAACCTCAACCCTTCCAGTCCACAAGCGCAGAGGGGCTGCATCCCAGGGTGCTGAGAGAGCAGGATGATGTCACAGAGAGGCCACTCCCCATCATCTCTGAAAGGTTTTGGAGACTGGGGAAATAACGGGAGTTTATTGATATCACATGATCTGTAACCAGAACAGAAGGGAAATGGAAAAAGAATAAATGATTTCTTACTGTTCCTGAGAACTGAAACTTGTTCACGTTGACTGTGCTCCTGAAACCTCTGAGATGAAGCCCCTAAGAAGAGAGGAGTTAAGGGAAGTGCTGCCCACTGCCTTGGCTTGTCAGGGCATTTTGTCTGTTCCTGAGCCCTCTAGTGCCAAATTCCTGAACTGCAGATCCTGAAAGAAGAACCAACAAGGCTCTGGAGCACTAAAAGTCAGCAGCAAACCCCCGTGTGTCTGAGGGTATTACCGTGCCCCACCGAGGCCATCGCTGAAGAGACTCTGGAGGGAACCACCAGAAGAGGTGACCACCCCTGGGGGCGGGGGGAGAAGGAAATCAGAGGTGATGGAACCAGGCAGAAAAGGAACGTGGAGGTGGCTGTGAAGGGGTCCTAGAGTAGAGTGACAGAAGAGTTTGGGCTGGAAAAGACCTTTAAATGCCATCTAATCCAAGCCCCTGCAATGAGCAGGGACACCTTCAACTAGATCACGTGGCTCAAAGCCCCACCCAAAGCGACCTTGAATGTTCCCAGGGACGGGGCCTCTACCACCGCTCTGGGCAGCCTGTTCCAGGGTTTCTCCAGTGCCACTGTAAAAGTGTTCTTCCTTTTATCTCCCTGAATCTGCCCTCTTTTAGTCGAGAACCATTACACTGTGTCCTTTCACAAAAGTCTCCCCCCATCTCACTTTGAAGCCCCCTCTCAGCGCTGAAAGGCAGCAGCAAGGTCTCCTTGGAGCCTTCTCTTCTCCAGGCTGAAGAATCCCTCTGAATATTTTTGTGGCCCTCCTTTGGAGCCACTCCAAGAGTTCCATGTCCCTGCCGTGCTGAGAACCCGAGCTGGACGCAGCACTCCGGGGGCTCTCAGCACAGCAGAGCGGCACCATCCCCTCCCTCGAGCTGCCGCCACACTTCATTTGATGCAGTCCAGGACACGGTTGGCTTCCTGGGCTCGGAGTGCACATTGTCATCTCAGGGTCAACTTTTCCTGCACCAGCACCCCCAAGTCCTTTTCTGCAGGACTGCTCCCAGCACCTTCATCCTCCAGCCTGTGCTGATACTGGGATTTGCCTTGACCCAGATGCAGGACCTTGCACTTGGCCTTGTTGCATTTCAGGAGGTTCGAAAGGCCCCACGTAGGACCTGCCAAGTAACCCCGACTCAATGACTTCAGTGGGACACAAAAGCTACAGAGGATATCTCTACAGTTACATCTGCTCCCTCCATGGTCACGGGGAGTGTGGGTGCTCTCCCGGTCATCATCAAGGGAAGAGCTGTGGTGGAAGGAAAGGCACCGTCACCCATCCTGGAGGGGACCTCGGGAGGTCTGTAGGCCAAGCACAAGCCCTGTCAGTGGAGACAGGAGAAACGAGGTTTGGGCTGTTTGTGTGCGGGGCTGTGGGAGTGGGAACCCTTGGCCTCTCCAGACACGTGTCCAGGAGTGATCTCTGCAGGAGCTGATCTCAGACTCTCCACCTGTCCAGGAGCTGCCCGGGGATCCCTCATCCCTCCAGGACCTGCCCTCCACCACCACAAAGGTCTCTCTCCAGCACAGTCACGGAACCACTGAGGCTGGCAGGCAGCCAGCTCCCACCTTCTCTCTGCTGCCTCTTCCTGCTTCATTGTTACCAGGACCTTCTCCCTCACCTGTACCAGTCTCCTCCCAGGCTGCTTGACTTCCTGCATTTCTGGGTGGACTGGAGCTCAGAGAGGAGACTGATTTGCGGATTAAAGACTCCATAACTTGAATAGAGTTACACAGCAGGGATGTTTACTGCGGTGCCAGGGTGCAAGGGGATCTCTCCACAAAGCTTGCACACCCCCCGCACATTTTACCAAAAACCTATCGAATGTGGATTTCCATATTCATTGGGTTCCATCACACAAACATCATGTGCAGGAGTGAGGCTGGGTTAGCTCTAGAGGCTGCTGTCAGCACTTGATGTCATCTTTGCACCTGCCCATTGCCTCCTGGGGGCGTCTCCGGGGGGCTTTGGGAGGAAGGCTCGGAGTCTTTCTCACCCTGTTTTTCCCCGGAGCATGCGCAGATTCTCTTGGCCAATTTCTTGAATAACAAGACGGTTTACTTTCTAAACTAAGAGAACCCGTAGTTCTTCTAACATTTGTATATGGCTATCTTCACTCATTAGCAAAATTCCAACTAGATACAGCCACTTATTACTGGTGGAGAAAAGTATAATGTTTTGCTGAACATTGTAATCCTTGGGAGATTTTCTCAGTGAACTGCTTTGTGTTGATGAACACAGCAGTCCTTGATAAAATTGCACAGGACAGTCCGGGCAAGCAGGATTCTTAGCAATGTTTTTTAAAAATATTACAACTTGCTGTAAGTAAGTAAATAAATTGCTAAACACTTTTCTATAAGTAAGTAAGTAAATAAACCTGAAAACAAGCAATCATTTCTCTGCATCAAGACCCGTGACCATCAACAGCTCTCCACTCTTCTCTTCAGTGCAGCGTCCCACGGGATTCTTCCAAACAGGTTCCTCAGCAGGCCAGAGCCCGCTCTCATGAAGCCTGTTCTTCAGCTCTCAGCTGACTCCTCCTCCATCCCCCGGCAGAGCTCCATGCCTTCCTGCTGCTCTCTCCCATAAAGGGTAACTTCCCCTCCGGGTCCAGCCCCATGGCCTTATCAGTAGCAAAGCCCCAGGACCCCACAGTTTCTCTAGGAGGGAGCATTTGTAGTGCCCTGCAACTCCTCATGCTCTTCCCTTGTGAAAGACACCCCAATCGAGATGAGCCAAATGCCCACAACTATTAAAAGGCGACCAATTGGAGCTTCAGTCCGTGGGGACCTTGAGAAACTCTGGGATTGGGAAAATGGAAGTAAATTGAAGCTTTACAAGGAAAAGTGGCCAATCCTGGATCAGCAGGGAGAGGGGGTGGATAGTCCCATAGCTGAGGGCAGGCTGGGACCTGCCGGGCTGAGCAGCGGCTCTGAGGAGAAGGGCCTGGGCACTGTGAGGGATTCCCTACGAGCCAGGAGAGGATGGACACGATGAACAAGGGCAGCTGCCTGCGGGGCTGCATTGGGAGGAGCGTGGGCCACCCAGACACCCTGGGTTACCATCCCCCTCCACTCAGCACTGGTGTGGCCCCACACACATGGGTGAGTCCCAGGGAGTGGGTCCCCATTCTGGAGAAGTGGGGGGGACCTGGGGAGTGTTGAGTGAAGCTCTGCCAAGGTGGGGTTTGGGGCCCAGTGCCAATTCTTCTTCAGCCCAGGCAGCACCAACCTGGCTATGAGAACACGATGGGAGACCATGTCACAGGCCTTGCACAATCCCATGTGCACAACACGCCCTGCTTTCCCCGGTCTGTTGTGGGTCAGCAATCCCTTCCTTGGCCTTCAGCTACCTGGACACGGCTGAAGGAGGACGTAGCCTACGACCTTCCCAGGGATGGAGGGAAGCTGACAAGCCTATTACTCTCCCCTTTAATTCTCCCAGTTCTCATTCCTGCCCTTCTTGAAGATGGGTTTGCCCTCGGCCTTCTCCATGGACCCCAGAACCTCTCTGATTGCTCTGGCCCTTCTGAGGGCTCAGCCCAGAATCACCGGCGAGGGTGACGGAGCCAACAGGAGCACTTGCCATGAGCCTGTCCAAGGCAGCGGAGATGAGTCTCACTGGGAGAGTGGGGGTTGTTCCTGGGTCACACACACAAGTGTCCGGGCTCTGTCAGGTGCCCACATCTCAGCTGGCCCCATGCCCTCACCTTACACACAGGGGGTTCAGAGACACGAGTCCTTCCCTTGCACACGCAGAGGCAGTGCATTGCCGGAGTCGTCGTGTCTCTCTGGGCTCCTGCTGCCACGGCCAGAGGCTGGGAGGCCCCTCAGCCCTGTGCTGATCACCCTGCTCTGCACTCGTGGGAGATGCCCCACGGCATGAGGAATGGACTCGGGGACCTCGGTTCAAGGAAACACCTCCCAGGGCTGCAGCCAGGGGGTTGCCCAGGGGACGTTACTGTCAATGTGAAGTGACCTCATGACCCTGTTGTCCCACACACTTTCACAGCACCCCCAGGAATAGCTGATGGCAGTTGTGCTCTCTCACCTCACACACATGATGTGCATGTTTACATCTCCTCCATAAAATGCAAACATGAACTTCTGACCTACTCATTTGGTGTCCCTCTGTGGAGGGACAAAGACCCTCTCCGAGCTGAAGTGAGAGGCCAGTGCTGCAACTGGTGGTTCTGAGGGGCTACAGCATCATGTTTGCCCTGGGTCAATGTCATGGTTTGAACCCATCCAGCATCTGGGCCCAACACACTCACACACTCACTCCGCTGGGTGCAATGGGGGAGTGAATCAGAAGTGTAAAAGGGAGAAAACTTGCAGGTTGAGCTAAAGACAGTTTAATAGGTACAGAAAAACACACAGGTAAGCAAAGGAAAAGATGGAATTCCTTCACTTCTTCCCATTTCCAGGCAGAGCTTCATCCATCTCCAGGACATCAGGGCTCCATCTCACATAACAGTGACGTGGGAAGACGAACTCCATAACTCTGAATGTCCCCATGTTCGTCCTTCTCCCCCAGCTTTATATAACGGAGCATGATGTCCTAAGGTACAAAATACCCCGTTGGTCAGTCGGGGTCAGCTGTCCCAGCCGTGTCCCCTCCCAGCTCCTTGTGCACCCCCAGCTGCTCGCTGGTGGGGTGGGGTGAGGAGCAGGAATGTCCCTGACCCTGTGTAAGCCCTGCTCAGCAATAACGAAATCAGCCCTGCGTTACCAGCACTGTTCATGGCACAAACCAAACCCCAGCCCCATAGCAGCTCCCAGCAAGAAAAGGAACTCTCTCCCAGCCAGAGCAGCACAGGCAGCTGCCCCAGTGTGTCCAGTGAGCGCAGACACAGAGCAGAGCCTGCTCCTTCAGGTCTCTCCCAGGAGGCCTGGCTGTGCGAGGACACTGCTGCCAGCCCCCACCCTGCAAATCACACTGTTCACCTCTTGGCTGGGGTTTTCCTCTGCGGGCCACTTCCTTGGGCGTGTTCTTGAGATCAGGTTTGGGAGAAGAGCTCAGCCTTCAGGCACTGCCCTGAGCAGATCCTCTTTCATGAGGGAACCGCTCTTCAGGAGGCCGGCTCTGTCACACAAGTGCCCAGTGCCTGTCCCTGCCTGCGGTCACAGGGCTGTCACACAGCAGGAGTGTGACCAAGCTGCCCGAGCACTCAGGCCTCACACCAAACCGAAGGGATCAGAAAGAGAGTGTGGAAGGGAAGAGAGAACATCTCTAGAGGACCAAGTGCTCCCTGGCAGGGCTGCCATGCTGGGACTCTCTTCCCCTCCACCTCTGCACACAAGAATTTTTCGTGCAGGTCCTTAAAATCTTACAGGAAAAATCTCAGAAGAAAAAAAAGTCAATGCATGCCCTTTGTTTTTTTAAAACACACACAGATCATGGCTCCTCATTTATCCAGCCACTCGATCAGAAAAGAAAAGCAGGCAGTGAATTAGAAGGGGAGTGGAAACCTCTTTCTAAGTATAATACAACCATCAACTACAGAAAATGTACATGATATCCTGGGCCTGTACAATGTTAAACCTGTGCAGCAGCAGATGAGCAGTTTCTTCCTTCAAAATAACATCTGGTTATCAGTTTCCTCAGGGCATCCTTGATCTCCTGGTTCCTCATGCTGTAGATGAGGGGGTTCACTACTGGAGGCACGACCGAGTACAGAAATGACACCACCAGGTCCAGGGATGGGGAAGAGAGGGAGGGCGGCTTCAGGTCGGCAAACAGGCCAGTACTGACAAAGAGGGAGACCACGGCCAGGTGAGGGAGGCACGTGGAAAAGGCTTTGTGCCGTCCCTGCTCAGAGGGGATCCTCAGCACGGCCCTGAAGATCTGCACATAGAACACCACAATGAACACAAAACACCCAAAAGCCAAACAGGCACTGACCATGATAAGCCCAACTTCCCTGAGGTAGGAGTGTGAGCAGGAGAGCTTGAGGATGTGGGGGATTTCACAGAAGAACTGGTCCAGGGTGTTGCCATGGCAGAGAGGTAGTGAAAATGTGTTGGCCGTGTGCAGGAGAGAATTGAGGAACCCAGTGCCCCAGGCAGCTGCTGCCATGTGGACACAAGCTCTGCTGCCCAGGAGGGTCCCGTAGTGCAGGGGTTTGCAGATGGCAACGTAGCGGTCGTAGGACATGATGGTGAGGAGAGAAAACTCTGCTGTGATAAAGAAGGCAAACATAAAGAGCTGTGCAGCACACCCCGAGTAGGAGATGTGCCTGTTGTCCCAGAGGGAGTTGGCCATGGCTTTGGGGAGAGTGGTGGAGAGGGAGCCCAGGTCGAGGAGGGAGAGGTTGAGGAGGAAGAAGTACATGGGGGTGTGCAGGCGGTGGTCACAGGCGATGGCGGTGATGATGAGGCCGTTGCCCAGGAGGGCAGCCAGGGAGATGCCCAGGAAGAGCCAGAAGTGCAGGAGCTGCAGCTCCCGTCTGTCTGCGAATGCCAGGAGGAGGAACTCGGTGATGGAGCTGCCGTTGGACATTTGCTCCCTCACGGCACGAGGGCCTGTTCACAGAGGAAAAAGCATCAATCAGTCGGGACAGATTTCTCATTTCTCTCCATCCAGTTCCTCACGGGGCTGCTGGAGAACACAGAGCTGCCCGGGGAGAGCTGTGCCCTTCTGGAGGACAGGCTGCAGCCCAGCAGGACCCCACTGGGAAAGAGTCCAGTGCCCTAAAGATGGGGTGTCCTGAGGGGGGAACTGGCTCCTTTGTGTCCCCCGGAGCCTGCAGATGGCGAGGGCACTCGGACGTTTCACTCCCAGGGAAACATCTGCATGGCAGTGCCCACAGGTCTTGCTCCCAGCTGAACCCCCGCCCATCCCCGAACGTCCGGTGATCCCAACGCGGGGAGCAGAGGCCCACGGGGAAATGTGGGGAAATGCCCCAGTGCTGCTGGGAGGAGGCAGCACAGGGACAGCGGGTGGGGCTCTGCTGGCTGGGAGAGGAGACCAGGGGGCTCCTCTGGAGTGGGTGTCTGCACTGCAGGGGATGGCAGGGGCTGCCTGAATTCCTGCCCCCAAGGTGTTTCCAGCAGCAGCTCCCTCTGACTCCCTGCCCATGTCTCTGGTGCCTGGAGCTGTCCCAGCCAGGAGCTGCTTCTCTGTCCCCACGTCTCCTCCCTGTCAGTGCTCACAGCCCCCATCCCACCCGCTGGGTGCTCAGCTCTGCCCTGCAGACCCCTCCTGGCAGCAGGGCCCTGCCCAGGGGCAGCTCTGCCTCTGCAGGGGCTCAGGAGACAATTAAAGATGTGCTAATGAAACAGCTGCCTTAGCACTTTCTCTAGAAAGGAGGAATAAAATGCCACCTCCCCCTGCCCACCCAGCAAAACAAGAGTTCACTTACCATGTTACCTGCTGGGAAGATTTCTCCTGCAGTGAGCTCTCAGCACCCTGCCAGTGCCGTCTGCCTCTGCCCTCTCTGTGCCCGGCTCCTCTGCCCTCGGTGCCTGCAGGCAGTGCCCTCAGCCCTGCTGCGCTTTGCAGAGGAGCTGCTCCTGGGCAGAGCTGGCTCTCTGCAGCGCTGACCACTTGCCCTCAGCTCCCTCCAGCCCAGCAGCCCGGCCCAGCATCACAGCAGAATGCAAGCCCAAGGCATTTTAATGACTCCTTGAGGAGGGTTGGTCTGAGTCCATGGACCTCAGACAGTGATTGGATGATGAAGGTGCCAGTCAGGAAGTCAAAGCCAGAGGCCAACTGCAAAGTTTCTTGGAGTGTTAATGGCTCCCAGTGAGGACCGTTCCTGACAAACCTCCTGCGGGGCTGGTTACAGCAGAAAACTCCCGGCAGAGATGACAGGGAAACAAAGGCCCTGTCAGTGTGGAACAGATTCTGAGCAAACCTGGGTGTGTTACATGGAGCAAAGGGCCACGCCCTGACCCCCAGCCCCTGGGAAGTCAGATGCTGTTCCTCAGGGCTCTTCCTGGGGCAGGGTGATGTGGGGATGGGCAATGCCAAGGGCAGGACTATGGTCCAACCCCTGCCAGGCTCTCGGCTGGGCAAGGGGAGGCCATGAGACCCAGTGCTGGAAGGGGAAGGGGCTTCCTCATGGCCACCAGTGGCAGAGACACCAGCCAGAGCCAAGGGCAGAGAGAGCTCAGCTCTGCTGGGGGATGCTCAGACTTTGCTCACCCCTCTGTCGTCTCCACCACAGGCTGTCCCACCGTGTCCCACACCTGCACCTCTTTCTCTGCCGGCTGGAGACGTCCACCCAGCTCCCACACCCTGCTCTCCCCTGAGCATCTCCCTTCCTTTCCTGAGATCTCTGCGTCCTCCCTGCCTGCTCCTTGACACACAAAGCCTGGGGCTGCTCCAGTCTCCCTCGGGGTGACCTGTTCCACCACAGCACTGCCCTTCCAGGGACATTGCTCTCTGCCCAGCCTGGGCGTCCTCAGCTGCACTTGGTGGCGTTAGTCCTTTCTCACGCTGTATCTTACTACAAAGGAAAATTCTTGTCCTGATGCCCCCACCTCCACCCCTTTTATCCCTCCCTATCCCATTGGTTTGCTCCCTTCAGACGTCTCATCCCTGGCATCTCTTTCATGTCCTCTCTGGGGTCCCCAAATCCCCTCCCTTGAATCCCTCCCGAGGCCTTTCCTTCCCTCTCTCCCCTCACTCCTTCACTGTCCATCCTGTCCCCTGCAGGAGTGTCCCCGGATCCCCTGCCTTGATCCCCCACTCCCAAACACTCTCCAATCCCATTGGGTTTGTCCTCTGCACTCCTCTTCCTTCTGTCCCCAACAGCCACTCTGCTTGCAGTCTCCGTGTCCCTCCACTTGAATTCCTTTCATCCTCACTTGCACTCGACACAGTCCTGTCCCGGCAACCCCTCCAGCCCCGTACCCTGGTGTCCACTAATTCCCCCCAGTGCCCTGTCTTTGGGTCTCCCCCACCTCCACCCCTCCCCTTTGGAGGACATGAATTCCTCACTCTCTCCGTGTCTCCGTCCCCACCCCTGGCCCTTGCATGGACAGGTATCCCCGGGGACACTTGGAGGAATGGGGCTGGGCAGGGCAGAAGGGATTTTCCTGCTCAGACCAGGGGGAAGCCATGGGCCTGTGGGGACTGGGGAAAGCTGTGCCCACCCCCAGCCCACCAAGATCCAGTCCAGAGCACCCCTTTGCTCTTCTTCCCGAGGCATTCCTCAAAGCGAGAGCAGGTTATGGCGTGGTGGTAATTAGTGGGGGGGACTTGGAGGGCCTCCAGTCTGGGGAACTGGAGGACACTTTGGTTCGCCCATCCCTTGCTGGTACTGGGGACATCCCAGCAACCATGGAGGTCTTGTGGTGTCTCTACAGGGGGAACTGAAAAAGGCAGGCACCATGAGTTCTGCTGCCCTCAGACCCTCCCCTCCCATGGCCATGACACTCCAGGGCATCCCAGTGTGCCCCAGTAACAGCCTGGGTTTTACCACCTAACCCTCGGAAGCCCTTGTTCCCACACTCTGACCCCGTCCCCCTGAGTCCCTATCCTAACCCTGACTTGGTCTGTCTGGCCCGTGGGGGCAGCACAGGCACTGCAGGGTTCTAGAGCAGCCGTAAGGCCTTGGAAGCGGAACGTGAGGTGACCTGTATCTGATCCCCTCGTGGGCCACGAGGAGGAGCTGGTGTGGAGCGCTGGGATGAGCTCAGCTGTGCCTCAGGATCTCGTGGGCCAGCAGCAGGTGCATGGCTGTGAAGGCAGCTGTGAGGTCACACCTGCCGCAATCCCTGGCAGGCCAGCAGCAGGCTTGGGTGCTGGTTTGCACAAGGACATGGTTTTGATCCCGGTGCAGGGAGCTGTGCAGATCCCACCCCTGGAACTGTTCTCTCATTGTGCCCCTGTGAGCTCTTTCCGTGTTACCAGTTACAGTGCTGCTCTCACAAGGGTTTTCTTGCTCCTGCTGCCCCCAACAGAGGATGTTCCCACGGGCGTGTGCTGCTGCTTTTGTATAAAGGTCAGGACATGCCGATGGCGGGATGGCCAGGGGCAGGTGGTGTGAGAGACGAGAAACCAGGCCTGTGAGAAACTAAGACAAACAACCTGGGAAAGCAAAAGTTGAGGCTGATTGAAGAAATGCCTCAAACACTCGCAAGACAAAACTCTGAGTCCCAGGGTGCATTCTGTGGAGGCCAAAGCTGATAACGCTGCCCGATGTAGCTGGGGGAGAGAGCCCTGTGGAGACAGGACGGCTCTGCCCTGGGGCACCTGGGCAAATTTCAAGGGCCATGTGTCCGGTGAATGAACTTTGCTTCATTATCCACAAAATGCATATTAAAGTTGACACCCCTCAATATGCTAACGAGGGCTGTCATGATCATGCTAATGACATCATCCCATGAAACACCTTACCCCTCCCTGTACATGGGATACGTAGCTATGTGGGTCGACCTAGGGGACGGACCCAAGGAAAATGGGTATAAATCAAAGGGGGGAAGAAAGGACTCGCTCTCTCTCCCTGCCTACCTCCCCCCACCCCCACCCCCCGACCGTCTGGAGAAAGCAGTGAAGCGAAGAAGACAAATGCCAGCGAAGAAGACAAATGCCAGCGAAGAAGACGAATGCCAGCGAAGAAGACGGCCGCCTCCTGGAACCCTCGCCGGCGGGATCAGCGCAGGAACCCAGACCGGTGATCTGTATTCCCCCATTCCCTCTATCTCCCTCTTTTCCTTTTTCTATTAAGAAATGCAAAGCATATTATATTGCTCGCCACAACTTCTCTGTACTTAGCCAATTATGATGTGTTCAATTAGTGCATTGTAGGTAGTTAATAAATGCTTAAACTTGGAGACTTGTTGTCCGCTCCAATTGGGGATTTACGAATCTAAGTCACTTGTCCCCCTCGTCGGAGCGGGACGTGACATGACCAGATGAAATTCATCATCTCGAGGAGATGAAGTCCCTGCTCAGGGGAAGACGGAACCCCCCAAACTCATCTCCATCTTCTTTTAGTCAACCTGCGAGTCCGAGCTCCCGCAGACCTTCCCAGAGCAGCTCTTGGCCGTTGGAGAAGACCCAAAAGCTGCGCTGAAGCCATTTAAATGCCCCTCCGTCGGGAAAGGACAGAAATCGGCCGCTCTCAGCCCTTTCCCTTCCACTGTTTTTTGCCTTAATTTGCCTTCTTTGGGGGCCAATTTGAGCCATGAAGTTTGGAAAACTTCGGTGGGAGACCTAACATATTTACCCTTGATGGTGATGTCCAAGGTTTCACTTGGGGGGGGCAGCACCCACATACCCCCACCTCCTCTTCCACCCCGCAGCTGAATTTCCCACCAAAATTCCTGGGACTTTTGGGGAAAGAAAGCTGGGAAAAATTCTCGTTGTTCCTAATTTTGACACCCCTTAGGCCTGGTGGGATCTGAACCCCGGTCCTGTAGAAGCGAAACTTCAACTCGAAGTTGTCTCTGGAGGCCGCGCAGGTATAGGCGGAGCGGGTCGTCCTCGCTCACCACCCCGCTGGGAGGGTCTACGCTCAACTGGGGAGGGGACGCATGCTCTGGGAAGAAAAGTCGGGGGGGAGCGAAACTGACTTAAAAACGGTAATTTTGGTCAAAACGGTCATCAGGGCATGGCTTGAGTTGGCCAAAAGTTGGCTTCTGCTCAACCAACTTGGCCATGAAAAGCAAACCAAGGTGTTTTGGGGTTTAGGGTGGTTTCACCAAACCGGTGGCTCTTTGCCGTGGCCAAAACCGGTGGGATTTAGCCAAAAAATGCAGCGCTACCTTTGACAAGGACGTCGATGGGTTGGCTGAGGTAGGATGGGATCAACCAGCCTCCGGTTTCCTCCTCGTAGCCGCAGCTGAAGTTGCCGGTGTGGTTGTGGACACTGGCCGCCACCCGCAGTTGGGCCCCAGTCTTCCATAAGGTCAACTCAACCCCGTCGATGACTTTGACCTCGTCCTTGTAGAAATTAAACCTCCGCTCCCTGTCCCCTGCCGGGGCTGCGCAGAGGAAGACGAGGGCTTGGCCTTCAATGGCAACGCCGCTGGAAGACGTCAAGGTCAAGGTGGGTTGAAGCGGATGGTCTGAAAGGTGAAAGAGAAAGCTCAGATGCGGGTTTTTGGGTAGGATTCAAGTATACCTTTGCCAACTTGGTGAACTTTGGCCGGGAGCTGAGGGGAATTTGGCTTTGCCATGGGGGGATTTAATGAGAAAAAGGGCCTTTCTGAGGCCAAAAGTGGGGAAATCGGTGGGAGGAGGCCAACGGGGTGAGATCTCACCTACCTTTGACATTGATGATGATGGATTTGCTCTCGCGGGACCGAATGAGTTGGCAGTGGCGGTTGATGGGGGTGTAGGTGCAGGCGTGCGAGCCGCCGTCCTTCAGTGTCGTCAGGTTGAAGGTGTAGACGTAACTCCTCTTTGTTGTCCGGACGTCCACGGCCCAACTGCTCGTTCCCGAAAATTGGAAACCTCAGATATTTTCTTCGGACCAAGGAGCGACGCAACGGAGGGAGACGGTGTCGCCGAGGAGGTACTCGGTCTTCTCTGGTGTCATTGTGATGTTGGGAGGAGCAGGAGGGACGTCTGGGGAGGAAGGGTTGAGGTGGGCAAAAAGGAAGAAAGATAGGGGTGGAACAAAGGGGAAAAAAGGGGCATTGTTGGCTATCTCGGAGTCTTCTGGGTGAGGTGGGAGCGGTGGAGTTGGGGTGGGGGGAGTTGGTTTGGAAGAGGAGGGGGAGATGTGGAGGTTAAAAGAGGGTTTTTAACCCAAAATGGGCATCCTCGGAGAGCAAGGGGTGGGGCCAAGAGGCAATGTTGGAACAGATCGAGGAGGAAGCACCAAATTTTCTTCGAAATGGGTGATTTGTTTGGGAGAAGACCTGAGGGGTGAATGAATTTAGGAGAAACCACCAAACTCTTTTTAAAATGGATATTTATGTGTACAGAGGAGATGAGAGGGGATTGGATGGAGGATCAACCACTGAATTCTCTTAAAAATGGGTATTTTGTTACTGCAGGAGTTGTGACATGGCCTGATTGAGGAGTAACCACCCCAATCTCCTCAAAATTGGTATTTTGATTGGTGGTAGAGATGAGACGGGACGAAACCGAGGAGAAACCACCTAATTTCTTTGAAAATTGTTATTTTTGTAGCTGGAGGATTGGAGGGGGCCCAAGTGGAGGAGAAACCGCCAGATTCTCTTAAAATACAGATGTGTGTTTAGCATCGAGTTCCTCAGGGTTTTGTGGCAAAAGATGGTGGTGATTGTGGGTCGGGGGATTCCAGGTGGTGACGTGGCCCAAAGGTGAGGTGGAAACTCATTGTTTTCCCCCCAGATTTGTTACCTGTACGTGCTGCCAGCGGGAGGAGTATCTGGAGAGAGGCTTGTACAGGTTTAACCCCTGCTGGGATGGGAGAGCACGTTGCCGTTGCCCCTCCCCCACCCGCGGCCGGTCGGGCTGGCAGTGAGGCACAGACCCGGGTAAAGTAACAAGGAATTTAATACAACAGAGTGATAGAACAATCTGAACAACAGTAACAGTGATAACAACAAGAAACAGCAATAACAGTGAACAAGACAAAAGATATACAGAGAAATACCGCAAAATGGTCAAGGAGCAAGCCCGCCGCCTGTATGGCAAAACCCAAAACCAGAAGCGAAAGTAAAAAGGCTCCGCCCCTGGACCTGACGTCAGCATGGTATGAATAACCCGGCTGGAGATCCCTTCCCCCTCGCTCTCTGCTGGGGAAAAACTTGACTCTATCCCAGCTGAACCAGGACATAATCCACCCCTTTATTCTATACCATCTGCGTCATGTCCAGCTGCCAGTTAGCAGTTAACAATAACAAAGTAATAATTTACACAGGCACAGCATAATTTACGGCATGTTCTCATCCAGAATCAAGTCCCCCTGGGGTACGCATCGGACCTCTCCATCGTCCTGCATCACCCACCAGGTGCACCCAGGTCCTTGGGCAAAAGCAATCCCGTGGATGGGTTTGCCTTTACCTTTGCCTGGCGCAGGACTAACCCAGACCATTTTTCCCAATATATTCCTCATGCGCACCACAGGGACTTTATCCCCATCTACAGCACGGGGAGGTTTCGACTGAGCCGGGCCAGCTCGACTGGCAGACCCTCTTGTGTTGACTAGCCAGGTGGCCTTTGCTAGATGCATGTCCCAGTCTCTGAAGGTCCCACCTCCCAGTGCTTTCAGTGGGGTTTTTAACAGTCCATTGCAGCGCTCGATCTTCCCAGAGGCTGGTGCGTGGTAGGGGATATGGCAGACCCACTCGATGCCGTGTTCTCCTGCCCAGGCACTTATGAGGTTGTTACAGAAGTGGGTCCTGTTGTCTGACTCAATTCTCTCTGGGGTGCCCTGTCACCAGAGGACTTGGGTCTCAAGGCCCAGGATGGTGTTTCAGGCGGTGGTGTGGGGCGCTGGGTAAGCTTCCAGCCATCCAGTGGTTACTTCCACCATTGTGAGCACGTGGCGCTTCCTGTGGCGGGTCTGTGGCAGTGTGATGTAGTCCATCTGCCAGGCCTCTCCATATCTATATTTCAGCCATCGCTCTCCATTTCTCTGGGGCTTCACCCGCTTGGCATGTTTGATTGCAGCACACGTCTCACACCCGTGGATGATCTCTGCAATGGTGTCAAAGGTGAGGTCCACCCCTCGATCTCGAGCCCACCTGTATGTTGCATCCCTACCTTGGTGGCCCGAGGTCTCGTGGGCCCACCGGGCTATGAACAGTTCACCTTTGCGCTGCCAGTCCAAGTCCACCTGAGCCACTCTGATCTTAGCAGCTTGGTCTGCCTGCTGGTTGTGTCGATGTTCATCAGTGGCCCGACTCTTGGGTACGTGGGCATCCACATGGCGCACCTTCACCACGAGGTTTTCCACACGGGCTGCAATGTCCTGCCATACTTCAGCAGCCCAGACGGTTTTACCCTTACGTTGCCAGTTGTTCTGCTTCCATTGCTGCAGCCATTTCCACAGGGGATTCGCCACTGCCCACGAGTCGGTGTAGAGGTAGAGCCTTGGCCACTTTTCCCGCTCAGCAATATCCAAAGCAAGCTGGACGGCTTTCACCTCTGCGAACTGGCTCTATTCCCCCTGTCCCTCAGCAGCTTCAGTGACCCGTCGTGTGGGACTCCACACAGCAGCCTTCCACCGTCGATGTTTTCCCACAATGTGACAAGACCCATCAGTGAACGGGGCAGATCGCTTCTCCTCATCCGGCAGCTCGTTATATGGTGGGGCCTCCTTAGCACGTGTCACCTCCTGTTCTGGTGACATCCTGGAATCTTTGCTCTCTGACCAGTTCATGATCACCTCTAGTATCCCTGGGCGGCTGGGGTTCCCTATTCATGCCCGTTGTGTTACCAACGCAACCCATCTACTCCACGTGGCATCGGTTGCATGATGCGTGGAGGAGGCCTTTCCTTTGAACATCCACCCCAGCACCGGCAGTCGGGGTGCCAGGGGGAGCTGTGTTTCGGTGCCGACCACTTCTGAGGCAGCCCAAACTCCTTCGTACGCTGCCAGTATCTCCTTCTCAGTGGGTGTGTAATTAGCTTCAGAGCCTTTGTGTCCCCGGCTCCAAAAGCCCAGAGGTCGGCCTCGGGTCTCCCCAGGTGCTCTCTGCCAGAGGCTCCTGTAGGGCCATTCTCCCCGGCTGCGGTGTAGAGCATGTTCTGAACCTCCTGCCCTTCCCGGACTGGCCCGAGGGCTACTGCTTGGGCAATCTCCCGTTTAATCTGTTCAAAGGATTGTTGTTGCTCAGGGCCCCATTCAAAATCGTTCTTCTTGCGGGTTACGTGGTAGAGAGGGCTCACAATCAGGCTGTAGTTCGGGATATGCATCCTCCAGAACCCCACAGCGCTCAGGAAAGACTGAGTCTCCTTCTTAGAGGTTGGTGGGGCCATGGCTGTTATCTTGTTTATCACCTCCACTGGGATGTGGCGACGCCCATCTTGCCATTTTATCCCTAGGAACTGAATTTCCCTTGCAGGCCCCTTGACTTTCTTTTGCTTAATGGCAAAGCCGGCCTTCAGGAGGATTTCAATTATCTTCTTCCCTTTCACAAAGACCTCCTCGGCTGTGTCCCCCCATACCATGATGTCATCAATATACTGCAGGTGTTCTGGGGCCCCACCTTTCTCCAGTGCAGTATAGACCAGTCCATTCCAAATGGTGGAGCTGTGGTTCCACCCCTGGGGCAATCGATTCCAGGCGTACTGGATGCCTCTCCAAGTGAACGCAGACTGTGGCCTGCACTCTGGCGCTATGGGAATGGAGAAGAACGCGTTAGCAATGTCAGTCGTGGCGTACCACTTGGCTGCCTTCGACTCCAGTTCATACTGGAGCTCCAGCATGTCCGGCACTGCAGCACTCATCGCTGGCGTAACTTCATTCAGGCCACGGTAGTCCACAGTCAGCCTCCATTCGCCATTGGCCTTTCTCACCGGCCATATAGGGCTGTGGAAGGGTGAGTGAGTTTTGCTGATCACCTTCTGGCTTTCTAGTTGGCGGATCAGGTGATGGATGGGGACCAGGGAATCTCAGTCGGTGCGGTACTGCCGCCGGTGCACCGTCCTGGTAGCAATCGGCACTCGCTGCTCCTCACCCTTAAGCCGCCCCACCACTGAGGGATCCTCTGAGAGGCCGGGTAAGGTGGACAACTGTCCAACCTCCTCCAGGGCAGCCACACCAAAAGCCCACCGGTACCCTTTTGGGTCTCTGAAGTGCCCTCTCCTGAGGTAGTCTGTGCCCAGGATGCACGGGGCGTCTGGGCCAGTCACAGTGGGGTGCTTATGCCAGTCCCTCCCAGTCAGGCTCCCTGCGGCTTCCAGTAGGGTCAGCTGCTGGGATCCCCCTGTCACTCCGGAGCTGCAGATGGATTCAACCCCACTGTAGCTCGATGGCATCAGGGTGCACTGAGCGCCAGTGTCCACAAAGCCTTATACTCTTGTGGGTCTGACGTGCCAGGCCATCGGATCCACACTGTCCAGTAAATCCCATTATCCCTTTCCTCCACCTGGCTGGAGGCAGGGCCCCTCTAATCCTGTTCAGCATCACTCACTTCTTGCAAGAATGATTTACTGGTCCCCTCAAGAGGGTCAGACATAACGTTCACCATTCTGTTCTGCCTGGGGGATTTCTGACTGGACACTGGAGCTGCGCTCCTCTTGGAGGACTCCCCTTTGGTGATGGTCTTCCCTTTCAGCTGCTCTACTCGTGCAGCCAGGGCAGCAGTGGGCTGTCCATCCCACCTCCTCATGTTTTCTGCATGGTCGCGGAGGAAAAACCACAGGGTGCCTCGTGGTGTGTACCTTCGGCTGCCTTTCTCTTGGGTGGGGAAACGTTTACTTCTAATGGCTGAGACATCAGCCCGTGTAGGTGGAACGTAGGACATGTCCTCTTCCATTTTCTGGACCCTCTGAGACAGTTCCTCCACAGCTGAGACCAGGGAATGCTGAGATGAAGGGAGATTTCCCTCATATTGCCGGAGCTGGCCAACCACTCCATCCACTGTCAGAGTCTGGGTGTCTGTCCACCAGGACACTATTGCCAATGCTTTCGAGTGCGCTTCTGGTGCGCTCTTCAGGAACTGTCGCCACATCAGGTGTGTGCAAGGGGCCTGATCTGGGTCCATGGGTGCCTGCTCATCATTCAGATCACCATAGATCACCTCAAACACAGCCAGCTCCCTGAGGTTCTGGATGCCTTTCTCAGTGCTGGTCCGTTTGCCTAGCTGACATAGGAGATCATCCTTGTAGGGGTGCCTCTCCCTTACACTGAGCAGGCGTCGCCTCCAAAGGCTGAGGGTTTGAGCCTGTTTCCCTATTTCCCTGTCAATGCCAGCATCCTTGGCCAAAGACCCCAGCTGCCTGGCCTCTCTCCCCTCCATCTCCAAAGCACTGGCTCCATTGTCCCAGCATCGGAGCAGCCAGGTGCAAATCTGCTCGTCTCCCAGGCGGCCAAAATCTCTCTGCATATCTCGCAGCTCAGTCGGGGACAGAGATCGGACAGTCACGTCTGGCCCTTCCTCCTGTTCCCCTGATGGGCCTGGCTCATCCTCATCCCTCACTCTGCCAACAGACTTTCTGGTATATTTTGTTTTCTGTATCGGGGCGACTGATCCCGGCACTGCCTGGCCCTCTGGCCCAGTCTGTGTGCTGGTGGAGGCGACTGAGACTGGCTCTGCCTGTCCCCCCGGTTCAGATATTGTTTGTGTGGCCTTTTCTTCCCTTGAGGGCAGCGGGTGGTATTAAAGAGGACACGGTAGGCATGGGCAAGTCCCCAACACATTGCAGCGAGTTGTGTCTCCTGGGTTTTGCCCGTTTGGTAACACACCCTTTCTAAGCACTCCATCAGCTTCTCAGGGCTCTGCATTTGCTCAGGAGTGAAGTTCCAAAGCATTGGGGGTGCCACCGACTCAGGCCTTTGCCCATCTTCTCCCACACCCCTTGCCACTCACTGCTGTCTGACCTCGGGCAGGTTTCCGGGCACGGCTATTGTTAGAGAAGTGCCGCATGGCCAAAACCGAAATCAGGCAGGCATTCAGAAGGCATTGTGCCACAATCACTCTGGCCTGCAGGCTCCGAGGATAACTGAAACTCCCCAGAGCCGAGAGGATCTCTTCCCCTGGCTCACCCATAGAGGGGGTGAGACCCCTAACAAAAGCCCAGGCAGCAAACAGGTACCGGCCCGCCCCACACACAGCGATACAAAGGCAGCAGAAGTGTTCGATAGCCCCTATAACAACATGAGACCCTGGATACATTTCCCACCGATAACAAACGCCACCACTGGGATCATACACTGGATAGAAGGATTAATCCAGCCCCACCACGCAAGCAAGTGGGCCAGCATTGCAAACATTTTCTTATCAAATAAACACGAATACAAACAGAAAGATGACACCCAACAGATTGCTCTAACACACTCTGGTCAGGGTCTGTCCCTTTTTGACTCTTATTTCAACCCAATTCGTGCCCCACGTTGGGACCCAAAAAGACTGTGCTGGTTTAAGCCCTGCCGGGCCCGGAGACCACGTTGCCATTGCCCCTCCCCAACCCTCGGGCTGAGTAGGGCTGGAAGTGAGGCACAAACCCCGGGGTTGAAATAAGGATTGACTACAAGTGTCAGAAATAACAATCTGAACAACAACAACCGCAATAACAACAACAAACAGCAATAACAGTAAACAAGACAAAAGATATACAGAGAAATACCGCAAAATGGTCAAGGAGCAAGCCCGCCGCGTGTATGGCAAAACCCAAAACCAGAAGCGAAAGTAAAAAGTCTCCGCCCCTGGACCTGACGTCAGCATGGTATGAATAACCCGGCTGGAGATCCCTTCCCCCTCACTCTCTGCTGGTGAAAAACTTGACTCTATCCCAGCTGAACCAGGACAAGAATGCTGTGGGAAACGGTGTCAGAGGCCTTGCTAAAGTCAAGGTAAACAGCACCCACAGCCTTTCCCTCATCCAATCAGCAGGTCGCCCTGTCGTAGAAGGAGATCAGGTCTGTCAGGCAGGACCTGCCTTTCATAACCCCGCTGACTGGGCCTGATCCCCTGCCTGTCCATTAGATGACTTGTAATGGCACCCGAGGTGACCTGCTCCATCACCTTCCCTGGCACCCAGGTCACACGGACAGGTCTGTAGTTCCCTGGATCCTCCTTCCTGCCTCTCCTGTAGATGGGTGTCCCATGTGCCACCCTCCAGTCCAATGGGCCCTCCCCAGTCAGCCATGACTCCAGGTAAAGCATGGACAGCGCCTTGGCGAGCACATCTGCCAGCTCCCTCAGCACCCTTGGGCGTAACCCACCCGCTCCCACAGCCTTGTGTGCATCCAAGCGGTGCAGCAGGTCTCTGACCACCTCCTCTTCCCCTGCGCTGCCCTCAGCCTGCTTCCCCTGCCCATCTCCCGGCTCCTGGGGCTGGGGGTTCAGGGAACAGCCACTTCCACTGCTACACGCTGAGGCCAAGTAGGCCTTGAGCACCTCAGCCTTTCCCTCAGCCTTAGTTACCAGGTCTCCCTCTGCATCCAGCAAAGGAGGGAGATTTTCCCTCATCCTCCTTTTGCTGTTAACAAATTTATAGCAACATTTTTGTTATCCTTAACAGCTGCGGCCAAGTTGAGCTCTAGCTGTGCTTTGCCTCTCCTCATGTTCTCCCTGCACAGCTTCACGACATCTTTATAGTCTTCCTGAGAGAAGAGTTGCCTCCTCTGGGTCATGGGCACAGCTGTTAAACTGTCCAGGTCCCAGAAGCGTCCCCTGTGCTGCACCACAACGCCCCGGTATCTCCCACTGACCTCCAGGTAGGGGTGACCCCTTCCCCACAGCTCTCTGAGCCTGATCCTCCAACGGGTGTTTTACCCATCTCGTTGCCGACCCAGCCCGGCTGTAACGGCCTGACTTGGGTACGAGAATATTGAGGGAGACCGTGTCCAATGTCTTGCTGAGTTGGAGGTACATGACACCCACTGTCTCCCCTCACGTCCCAACGCAGCCACTTCCCCATGAAGGCAATCCGGCTGGGGAGCCATGATGTCCCCTTGGGAGGTCCATGCCGACGGCGTTTGGACACAATCTGCTCTTTTGGGTGCCCGGGAATGTCACCCCAGAGGACTCATTGCAAGGGTCACTCCTCACCACAGTGACCTTGTGCAGCCAGTGGGTGCTGGGGGGCACTTCTGGCCTCCTTCAAAGGTGGGGGCAACATTGGCTTGTCCTCACCCACAAGAGATGTCTCCCAGTACTGGGACCTTTTCAGAGGGATATTCCACAGAAATATTGATCTTCTCCTGTAACTTCATTGCACCTCTCTGCTGTTACATGGTGTATCAAATCTCTTTAATCTTTCGTGTATTTTCACCTGTCCCAATAGAATGACCATTTCTGAAGCCAACTTTTCAGATGCAAACTCTCTAGAAAAAGGGCCTTTTCATTATTCTTTAGTTTTCTCCTCCCCTGACTTTTGTTCATTCAGATTCCTCTCAGCTCGCGAGCTGCTGCTTTCAACTTCAGGTGGTTAAAATCTTGCCTCTCTTTCCGCAGACTAATTGTCTCCTTGGCCAACTCCTCCAGTATGTTTATCTCTACATTTTTCTATCTGCACACCGAAAATATTTCTCATAAAATTACCCCTTGTAGAAAGGCAACCTCATTGGAGATTATACTTAACTTATAGGAGAGAAATGTATTTTATTTTGTATGAACCTTGACGATGTTTGACTTTTCCTTGCCTGCAAACAGCAGAAATCCTTCTGCGCCCGTGTGCAGGCGGTTCTCCAAGGACAGCAGGGGGGAGATTGTGCAAAGGAGCTGTAACCTCCCGCTGCAGAGATCAGAGGAGAAATCTGATGTAAGGAGAGATGATGCGAGTCCCAGGCGGCTGAGGAGAGAAATGCTGGGACTGGGGGTGAGGACAAAGGTTGTCCGGACTGTGTTGGACCCCAAGGGACTGTCCAGGAGATCTCCCAAGGAGATGCTCTGCATCGATGTCAGTCAGAGAGTGCTGCTATCGCCTCTTCTCTAAAGTGTAAATTAAATAATGTGCTCTTTAAAATACAGATTGATTTGTATTAGGGGCACTTTGAAACCTTCCTCCTTAACTACACCAGGAAATGACTCCAATTAGCTGCACAAGTCCTGAAGACTTGAAGAAATCTAAAGGAAGAGAACGAGCTCGTTAGGGCTTTGTGTATTTTAATGAGCCCCGTGGTGTATTTGGCCCCATGTCCATGATGCTCAGGCCCTGAGAGGAGACTGAGCAAAGGACTCAACAAGTCCAAGTCAGCAGCAAAGCTCCCCGTGCCCTGAAGCCCTGATTGGCCCCACGGAGGGCCAGGACTGACAAAGCCTCTGCAGGGACTCGTTAGAGCAGAGAATTGGAGGCTGTGATTGCAGGCAGGCAAAGGCCCCGTGCAGGGCTGTCCTGCTGTGAAACCCTTGGGTTGGTGATGGAGCACAAAGGCCAAGCCCTGACCCTCAGGCCCTGGGAAGGAGATGCTGCCCCTCGTGTGTGGCTCAGGGCTCTTCCTGGGGGCAGGGGCTGTGAGGGGGAGCAATGCCGAGTGTAGGAAACTGCACAACCCCTCCTGGCCTCTCCAGGAAGGGGCGAGGAGGAAAACACAGTCCAGAGCCTCAACATCAGGTTTATCCCGGTAGCCCCCCATGGCAGGGCAACTGCCATGACCAAGGGGGCCAAGAGCTCTGTCTCGTGTGGCCTTTCAGCCCTGGCAGAGCCCTCAGACATCTCTGCTGCAGGTTTGCTTCTGCTGGGCCCTTCGGGCGCCTTTTTCCCTCCAGGCTGGTGACATCCATCTCCCTTTCCTCCCTCGCTCTCCTCCCGGCATTCCCACCCCTTCACTGATGTCTCTCCACACTCACTGCCTGTTCCTTGAAACACAGAGCCACAGGCTGACCCACACTCCCTCTGGGCGACCTCTTACACCACAATACCACCTCCTGATTGAGATTTCTTTTTCCTCAACTCCCATCTGAACCTCCCAGTCTGCACTTTGTTGAGGTTTCCTTCTCTTCCCACTACCAAGAAAAGCTCCGTTATCTCAGAAACTCTCCTCCCAGCAGGTGCAGGCGACTGCTGTAGTGCCCTGAGCCTCCACCTCACCAGGCTCAAGCAGCCCCGGTCCTTCAGCCTCTCCACAAAGGCCCCAAAGCCCACCCTGGCACATCTCCTTTGGAGCTTCTCCCTTTCCTCTCCATTCCTCCAGGACAGGGAGCCTCTCCCCCAGTCACACCAGTCTAGAGGTGGCCTCCCCAGCGCTGAGTCAAGGGCATGATAACGCCCTGGTTTGGTTTGCAGCCTAAGAGAAGGTTCTGGGGGTTCTCACTGACAAGCAGCTGAACAGGAGCCAGCAGTGTGCCCGGGGGGCCAAGAAAGCCAGCGGCATCCTGGCTTGTGTCAGCACTAGTGTGACCAGCAGGAGCAGGGAGGTGACAGTCCCCCTGTGCTCTGCCCTGGGGAGGCCACACCTGGAGGGTTGTGTCCAGGTTTGGGCACCTCAATCCCAGAGAGATCTGGAGGGGCTGGAGCGAGGGCAGAGGAGGGCAACGAGGCTGGGGAAGGGCCTGGAGAATCAATCCTGTGAGGAGCCAGGGCAGGAGCTGGGAGTGTTCAGTGTGAGGAGGAGGAGGCTGAGGGGAGCCCTCATCCCTCTCTGCAGCTCCTGACAGGACATTGCAGAGAGGCTGGGGCTGGGCTCTGCTCCCAGGGGATCAGGGACAGGACAAGAGGGAACGGCTGGAAACTGCCACAGGGGACGGTCAGGCTGGGCAGGAGGAGAAAATATTTTGCAGAAAGAGTGGTCAGAGAGTGGAATAATCTGCCCGCGGAGGGGGGGAGTCCCCATCCCTGGGGGGGTTTAAGGGAGGTTTAGATGAAATATAGGGGGGTGTGGGTTAGGGGAGAAATTTGTAGAGTCGGGCTGATGGTTGGACTCAGTGATCCCAAGGGGCTTTTCCAACCTCAGTGATTCTGTGATTCTGTGAATAACAGAGGTTCCTCCGCATTCAGAACCCATGTCTTGTCCCCAGACTGCTGGGGCCAGCTGCTGGCCAATCAGGACCCTGTGGCTGTCATGGAGTCACAATCAGCATCACAATTTGTGGCGCCTTTGCCCGTCTCTCCCCATCCACTCCCTTGAGCCCTCATGGCTGCTGGACCCCACGTTCAACAGCCACACCCAGCCCTTCGCTGGCCTTTCCCTCTCCCTGCCCCACGCCTGGGCAGAGCCGGGGGGGACGTGTCGCCTTCAGGCTTTGCAGTGCTCATGCAGAATTACTGCCACAAAGTCGGTGCTGGGATCAGACTCGGCGCTGTGGAGCAGAGCCCAGCAAGACAGAGCAGCGTCCAGCAGGAGATGTGCAGTGGTGGCCGCCACCTTGCTCTGGCCAGGGGGCTTCTGTCCGTGCACTGAAAGGATCTGCTGCTACCAAGATGCACTTGGTGTTTCCAGCTGTCACTGCAGAGCTGCCCCAAACCGATCTGCAGTTGTGGCGTGGCCTCCCCTCTGTGGGGGCTGGGCTGGGGCTTTGACTCCAGTGTCACCTGCACTGGTCACGGCACAAGGCAGACAGCTCCTACCCAGAGATCTACATCCTGCTGGGGGTTCGGCCAGCGCTCCCTGCCCTTCACTCTGCTCACAGTGTTTGCCTCAGCGCAGGGACCAGCTTGATGAGATTCCCAGGAATATTCTGAGGCACAGTCCAATGCTTGTTGCCGTCTGCATCCACAGCATCAGAAATATTCCTTTCCCTTACATTGCAGATTGACTGATGGGCCTGGTCACATGACTGCCTGGAATTTCCCTTCCTGGAAGGTGACATTTTCCCAGAGTGGGTCAAGGTGATGGGCTCTGTCACGGCCACTTGGAGACACTTCTCCTGGAGTTCTTCAGCCTGGGTTTACCCCAGATGACCCAGGAGTGCTCACGGATGCTCCTGTGCCTGCTAATAGCTGGGCCAAGGTTCTCAGGTTCCCAATGGCCTCTTCAGCTGTGGGTCATCCCCAGGAATCTGCTGGAACTGGTAACATGACCCGTGGTGCCCCCACAGGAACCGGGGCCTTCCCAGTAGAACCTATGGGTCTTGCCCAAGACTTACCCTGAGTTCCCAGGCTGCAGGCAGTGCATTGCATTTGTTGTCACTTGTGTTAGTGACTCAGCACTGCTGTGGCCCCACACAGATGGGTGTGTTACAGGTTGTGTCTCCCCCACGTTGGGCGCCCAAATAGACTGTGATGGTTTGACTTTGGCTAAACGCCAGGTATCCACCAAGTCACTCTATCACTTCCCCCCCTTTTCTCCTTGTTTTCTCAACAGAGCAAAGAGGGGAAAGGAAATAATATAAACCAATAATTGTGGAAAAAAAGAAAAAAAAGCAGTTTTAATCTAAGCAAAACAAAGCAAAGTTCTGTGCGTGGAAGCAAATCAAAAAGATTTATTCTCTACTTCCCATGGACAGGCGATGTGGGGCCTTCTCAGGATCAGGGCTCCCATACGCGTAGTGGTTGCCTCGGAGGACCAAGGGTGACCCCACCCCCTTCCTCCTTTCTCCCAGCTTTACACTGAGCAGACGTCACATGGTCTGGAATGTCCCTTTGGTCGTTTGGGTCAGCTGTCCTGGCTGTGTCCCCTCCCAAGATCTTGCCCACCCCGTCCCACTGGGGGAAATGTCGGAAGGAGCCTTGGTGCTGCGTGAGCACTGCTCAGCAGCAGCCACCACACCAGGGTGCTGCCAACACCCTGCAGCTCCCAGCATAAACCACAGCACCGTGAGGGCTGCTGTAGGGGAAACCAATTCCAGCTCAGCCAGACCCAGTGCAGTCTCCCCATTTTGGAGAAGTAAGGGCGACCTGAATAGTGTTGAGTGAAGGTCTGACAAGGTGGGGCACAGGACATTGTACACATAACCTGTGTGAGGTGGCTGAGGGACGTGAATTTTTGGCCCAGCGGTGTGGAGGCTCCAGGCACCATAGGAGTAGCCTGAGAGTGGCTGAGGGGTGACTTCAGAGATAATGGAGATTGTCTTTGTTGAAAGATACACCATGAGAAAGAACTAATGCATCAAGTGGATCTGGGGAGGAACAGACTGGGCAGAGAGCAATGTCCCTGGAAGGGCAGTGCTGTGGTGGAACAGGTCACCCCGAGGGAGACTGGAGCAGCCCCAGGCTTTGTGTGTCAAGGAGCAGGCAGGGAGGAGGCAGAGATCTCAGGAAAGGAAGGGAGATGCTCAGGGGAGAGCAGGGTGTGGTGCTGGGTGGACGTCTCCAGCCGGCAGAGAAAGAGGTGCAGGTGTGGGACACGGTGGGACAGCCTGTGGTGGAGACGACAGAGGGGTGAGCAAAGTCTGAGCATCCCCCAGCAGAGCTGAGCTCTCTCTGCCCTTGGCTCTGGCTGGTGTCTCTGCCACTGGTGGCCATGAGGAAGCCCCTTCCCCTTCCAGCACTGGGTCTCATGGCCTCCCCTTCCCCAGCCGAGAGCCTGGCAGGGGTTGGACCATAGTCCTGCCCTTGGCATTGCCCATCCCCACATCACCCTGCCCCGGGAAGAGCCCTGAGCAATGGGTGAGGGACAGGAACTGACTTCCCCGGTTCTGGGGGTGAGGCCATGGCCCTTTGACTTTACGTAACACACCCAGGTTTGCTCAGAATCTGTTCCACACTGACAGGGCCTTTGTTTACCGATATTCTCTGCCTCGAGTTTTCTTGTCTAATTAGACAATGGGGAGGCTTTGTCAGTAACGGTCCTCACTGGGACCCATTAACACTCCAAGAAACTTTGCAGTTGGCATCTGGCTTTGACTTCCTGACTGGCACCTTCATCATCCAATCACTGTCTGAGGTCCATGGACTCAGACCAACCCTCCTCAAGGAGTCATTAAAATGCCTTGGGCTTGCATTCTGCTGTGATGCTGGGCCGGGCTGCTGGGCTGGAGGGAGCTGAGGGCAAGTGGTCAGCGCTGCAGAGAGCCAGCTCTGCCCAGGAGCAGCTCCTCTGCAAAGCGCAGCAGGGCTGAGGGCACTGCCTGCAGGCACCGAGGGCAGAGGAGCCGGGCACAGAGAGGGCAGAGGCAGACGGCACTGGCAGGGTGCTGAGAGCTCACTGCAGGAGAAATCTTCCCAGCAGGTAACATGGTAAGTGAACTCTTGTTTTGCTGGGTGGGCAGGGGGAGGTGGCATTTTATTCCTCCTTTCTAGAGAAAGTGCTAAGGCAGCTGTTTCATTAGCACATCTTTAATTGTCTCCTGAGCCCCTGCAGAGGCAGAGCTGCCCCTGGGCAGGGCCCTGCTGCCAGGAGGGGTCTGCAGGGCAGAGCTGAGCACCCAGCGGGTGGGATGGGGGCTGTGAGCACTGACAGGGAGGAGACGTGGGGACAGAGAAGCAGCTCCTGGCTGGGACAGCTCCAGGCACCAGAGACATGGGCAGGGAGTCAGAGGGAGCTGCTGCTGGAAACACCTTGGGGGCAGGAATTCAGGCACCCCCTGCCATCCCCTGCAGTGCAGACACCCACTCCAGAGGAGCCCCCTGGTCTCCTCTCCCAGCCAGCAGAGCCCCACCCGCTGTCCCTGTGCTGCCTCCTCCCAGCAGCACTGGGGCATTTCCCCACATTTCCCCGTGGGCCTCTGCTCCCCGCGTTGGGATCACCGGACGTTCGGGGATGGGCGGGGGTTCAGCTGGGAGCAAGACCTGTGGGCACTGCCATGCAGATGTTTCCCTGGGAGTGAAATGTCCGAGTGCCCTCGCCATCTGCAGGCTCCGGGGGACACAAAGGAGCCAGTTCCCCCCTCAGGACACCCCATCTTTAGGGCACTGGACTCTTTCCCAGTGGGGTCCTGCTGGGCTGCAGCCTGTCCTCCAGAAGGGCACAGCTCTCCCCGGGCAGCTCTGTGTTCTCCAGCAGCCCCGTGAGGAACTGGATGGAGAGAAATGAGAAATCTGTCCCGACTGATTGATGCTTTTTCCTCTGTGAACAGGCCCTCGTGCCGTGAGGGAGCAAATGTCCAACGGCAGCTCCATCACCGAGTTCCTCCTCCTGGCATTCGCAGACAGACGGGAGCTGCAGCTCCTGCACTTCTGGCTCTTCCTGGGCATCTCCCTGGCTGCCCTCCTGGGCAACGGCCTCATCATCACCGCCATCGCCTGTGACCACCGCCTGCACACCCCCATGTACTTCTTCCTCCTCAACCTCTCCCTCCTCGACCTGGGCTCCATCTCCACCACTCTCCCCAAAGCCATGGCCAACTCCCTCTGGCACAACAGGCACATCTCCTACTTGGGGTGTGCTGCACAGACCTTTTTTTTCTTTTTCTTTGCTACAGCAGAGTTTTCTCTCCTCACCGTCATGTCCTACGACCGCTACGTTGCCATCTGCAAACCCCTGCACTACGGGACCCTCCTGGGCAGCAGAGCTTGTGTCCACATGGCAGCAGCTGCCTGGGGCACTGGGTTCCTCAATTCTCTCCTGCACACGGCCAACACATTTTCACTGCCACTGTGCCAGGGCAATGCTGTGGACCAGTTCTTCTGTGAAATCCCCCAGATCCTCAAGCTCTCCTGCTCACACTCCTACCTCAGGGAAGTTGGGCTTATCATGGTCAGTGCCTGTTTGGCTTTTGGGTGTTTTGTGTTCATTGTGGTGTCCTATGTGCAGATCTTCAGGGCCGTGCTGAGGATCCCCTCTGAGCAGGGACGGCACAAAGCCTTTTCCACGTGCCTCCCTCACCTGGCCGTGGTCTCCGTGTTAATCAGCACGGCTCTATTTGCCTACCTGAAGCCGCCCTCCATCTCCTCCCCATCCCTGGACCTGGTGGTGTCATTTCTGTACTCGGTGGTGCCTCCAGCAGTGAACCCCCTCATCTACAGCATGAGGAACCAGGAGATAAAGGATTCCATGAGGAATCTGATAACTAGATGTTATGCTGAAGCAATGAACTGCTTATCTTCTTCATATTAATTACAATATAATTCTGTACAGTTCCAATCTCTGAATTTTCTGGGTTATTTTGTTGGATTTTTCTTTTAATGTTTTTTTCTTCCCCTTTTGAATTCAGTCTGCTTTTCTCACCAACTGGCTGCATGAATGAGGATCCATGATCTCTGTGTGTTGCAACAAAATAAAGGGCCTCCAGCGACTTTTCTTGTACTGAGATACTTTCTTTAAGTTTTTAAGGACATGCACGTAAATTTCCTGTGTGCAGCGGTGGAGGGGAAGAGAGTCCCAGCATGGCAGCCCTGCCAGGGAGCGCTTGGTCCTCTAGAGATGTTCTCTCTTCCCTTCCACACTCTCTTTCTGATCCCTTCGGTTTGGTGTGAGGCCTGAGTGCTCGGGCAGCTTGGTCACACTCCTGCTGTGTGACAGCCCTGTGACCGCAGGCAGGGACAGGCACTGGGCACTTGTGTGACAGAGCCGGCCTCCCGAAGAGCGGTTCCCTCATGAAAGAGGATCTGCTCAGGGCAGTGCCTGAAGGCTGAGCTCTTCTCCCAAACCTGATCTCAAGAACACGCCCAAGGAAGTGGCCCGCAGAGGAAAACCCCAGCGAAGAGGTGAACAGTGTGATTTGCAGGGTGGGGGCTGGCAGCAGTGTCCTCGCACAGCCAGGCCTCCTGGGAGAGACCTGAAGGAGCAGGCTCTGCTCTGTGTCTGCGCTCACTGGACACACTGGGGCAGCTGCCTGTGCTGCTCTGGCTGGGAGAGAGTTCCTTTTCTTGCTGGGAGCTGCTATGGGGCTGGGGTTTGGTTTGTGCCATGAACAGTGCTGGTAACGCAGGGCTGATTTCGTTATTGCTGAGCAGGGCTTACACAGGGTCAGGGACATTCCTGCTCCTCACCCCACCCCACCAGCGAGCAGCTGGGGGTGCACAAGGAGCTGGGAGGGGACACGGCTGGGACAGCTGACCCCGACTGACCAACGGGGTATTTTGTACCTTAGGACATCATGCTCAGTTATATAAAGCTGGGGGAGAAGGACGAACATGGGGACATTCAGAGTCATGGAGTTCGTCTTCCCACGTCACTGTTATGTGTGACGGAGCCCTGATATTCTGGCAGAAGACCTGACTGGCAATGGGAAGTGATTGAATTCCATGTTTTCCTCTGCTTACACGTGTGGCTTTTGCTTTACCTATAAAATAGTCTGTATCTCAACTTGTGAGTTTTCTTAATTTTACCCTTGTGCTTCACTCCCTCATCGCACCCAGGGCAGTGAGTGAGTGGCTGTGTGGGGCTCAGATGCTGGCTGGGGTTAGACCATGACCCTGACCCAGGGAAATCATCACGCTCTAGCCCCTCCCAAACACCATTTCCAGCTCTGGCCTCTCACTTCAGCTCGGAGAGGGTCTTTGTCCCTCCACAGAGGGACACCAAACGAGTAGGTCAGAAGTTCATGTTTGCATTTTATGGAGGAGATGTAAACATGCACATCATGTGTGTGAGGTGAGAGAGCACAACTGCCATCAGCTATTCCTGGGGGTGCTGTGAAGGTGTGTGGCACAAACAGGGTCATGAGGTCACTTCACATTGACAGTAACGTCCCCTGGACAACCCCCTGGCTGCAGCCCTGGGAGGTGTTTCCTTGAACCGAGGTCCCCGAGTCCATTCCTCATGCCGTGGGGCATCTCCCACGAGTGCAGAGCAGGGTGATCAGCACAGGGCTGAGGGGCCTCCCAGCCTCTGGCCGTGGCAGCAGGAGCCCAGAGAGACACGACGACTCCGGCAATGCACTGCCTCTGCGTGTGCAAGGGAAGGACTCGTGTCTCTGAACCCCCTGTGTGTAAGGTGAGGGCATGGGGCCAGCTGAGATGTGGGCACCTGACAGAGCCCGGACACTTGTGTGTGTGACCCAGGAACAACCCCCACTCTCCCAGTGAGACTCATCTCCGCTGCCTTGGACAGGCTCATGGCAAGTGCTCCTGTTGGCTCCGTCACCCTCGCCGGTGATTCTGGGCTGAGCCCTCAGAAGGGCCAGAGCAATCAGAGAGGTTCTGGGGTCCATGGAGAAGGCCGAGGGCAAACCCATCTTCAAGAAGGGCAGGAATGAGAACTGGGAGAATTATAGGGGAGAGTTATAGGCTTGTCAGCTTCCCTCCATCCCTGGGAAGGTCGTAGGCTACGTCCTCCTTCAGCCGTGTCCAGGTAGCTGAAGGCCAAGGAAGGGATTGCTGACCCACAACAGACCGGGGAAAGCAGGGCGTGTTGTGCACATGGGATTGTGCAAGGCCTGTGACATGGTCTCCATCGTGTTCTCATAGCCAGGTTGGTGCTGCCTGGGCTGAAGAAGAATTGGCGCTGGGCCCCAAACCCCACCTTGGCAGAGCTTCACTCAACACTCCCCAGGTCCCCCCCACTTCTCCAGAATGGGGACCCACTCCCTGGGACTCACCCATGTGTGTGGGGCCACACCAGTGTGAGTGGAGGGGGATGGTAACCCAGGGTGTCTGGGTGGCCCACGCTCCTCCCAATGCAGCCCCGCAGGCAGCTGCCCTTGTTCATCGTGTCCATCCTCTCCTGGCTCGTAGGGAATCCCTCACAGTGCCCAGGCCCTTCTCCTCAGAGCCGCTGCTCAGCCCGGCAGGTCCCAGCCTGCCCTCAGCTATGGGACTATCCACCCTCTGCTCCCTGCTGATCCAGGATTGGCCACTTTTCCTTGTAAAGCTTCAATTTACTTCCATTTTCCCAATCCCAGAGTTTCTCAAGGTCCCCACGGACTGAAGCTCCAATTGGTCGCCTTTTAATAGTTGTGGGCCTTTGGCTCATCTCGATTGGGGTGTCTTTCACAAGGGAAGAGCATGAGGAGTTGCAGGGCACTACAAATGCTCCCTCCTAGAGAAACTGTGGGGTCCTGGGGCTTTGCTACTGATAAGGCCATGGGGCTGGACCCAGAGGGGAAGTTACCCTTTATGGGAGAGAGCAGCAGGAAGGCATGGAGCTCTGCCGGGGGATGGAGGAGGAGTCAGCTGAGAGCTGAAGAACAGGCTTCATGAGAGCGGGCTCTGGCCTGCTGAGGAACCTGTTTGGAAGAATCCCGTGGGATGCTGCACTGAAGAGAAGAGTGGAGAGCTGTTGATGGTCACGGGTCTTGATGCAGAGAAATGATTGCTTGTTTTCAGGTTTATTTACTTACTTACTTATACAAAAGTGTTTAGCAACTTATTAACTTACTTATAGAAAGTTGTAATATTTTTTTAGTATTGCTAATAATCCTGCTTGCCCAGACTGTTCTGTGGAATTTTACCAAGGACTGCTGTGTTCATCAACACAAAGCAGTTCACTGAGAAAATCTCCCAAGGATTACAATGTTCAGCAAAATATTAAACTTTTCTCCTTGAGTAAAAGGTGGTTCTGTCTAGTTGGAATTTTGCTAATGAGTGAAGATAGCCATGTACAAATGGTAGAAATTCTATTGGTTCTCTTACTTAAGATAGAAAGTAAACTGTCTGAAAAACACTCTTGTTATTCAAGGAATTGGCCAAGAGAATCTGTGCATGCTCCAGGGAAAAACAGGGTGAGAAAGACTCCGAGCCTTCCTCCCAAAGCCCCCCGGAGACGCCCCCAGGAGGCAATGGGCAGGTGCAAAGATGACATCAAGTGCTGACAGCAGCCTCTAGAGCTAACCCAGCCTCACTCCTGCACATGATGTTTGTGTGATGGAACCCAATGAATATGGAAATCCACACTCGATCAGGTTTTGGTAAAATGTGCGGTGGGTGTGCAAGCTTTGTGGAGAGATCCCCTTGCACCCCGGCACCGCAGTAAACATCCCTGCTGTGTGACTCTACTCGAGTTGTGGAGTCTTTTTTCCGCAACTCAGTCTCCTCTCGGAGCTCCAGTCCACCCAGAAATGCAGGAAGTCAAGCAGCCTGGGAGGAGACTGGTACAGGTGAGGGAGAAGGTCCTGGTAACAATGAAGCAGGAAGAGGCAGCAGAGAGAAGGTGGGAGCTGGCTGCCTGCCAGCCTCAGTGGTTCCGTGACTGTGCTGGAGAGAGACCTTTGTGGTGGTGGAGGGCAGGTCCTGGAGGGATGAGGGATCCCCGGGCAGCTCCTGGACAGGTGGAGAGTCTGAGATCAGCTCCTGCAGAGATCACTCCTGGACACCTGTCTGGAGAGGCCAAGGGTTCCCACTCCCACAGCCCCGCACACAAACAGCCCAAACCTCGTTTCTCCTGTCTCCACTGACAGGGCTTGTGCTTGGCCTACAGACCTCCCGAGGTCCCCTCCAGGATGGGTGACGGTGCCTTTCCTTCCACCACAGCTCTTCCCTTGATGATGACCGGGAGAGCACCCACACTCCCCGTGACCATGGAGGGAGCAGATGTAACTGTAGAGATATCCTCTGTAGCTTTTGTGTCCCACTGAAGTCATTGAGTCGGGGTTACTTGGCAGGTCCTACGTGGGGCCTTTCGAACCTCCTGAAATGCAACAAGGCCAAGTGCAAGGTCCTGCATCTGGGTCAAGGCAAATCCCAGTATCAGCAGAGGCTGGAGGATGAAGGTGCTGGGAGCAGTCCTGCAGAAAAGGACTTGGGGGTGCTGGTGCAGGAAAAGTTGACCCTGGGATGACAATGTGCACTCCGAGCCCAGGAAGCCAACCGTGTCCTGGACTGCATCAAATGAAGTGTGGCGGCAGCTCGAGGGAGGGGATGGTGCCGCTCTGCTGTGCTGAGAGCCCCCGGAGTGCTGCGTCCAGCTCGGGTTCTCAGCACGGCAGGGACATGGAACTCTTGGAGTGGCTCCAAAGGAGGGCCACAAAAATATTCAGAGGGATTCTTCAGCCTGGAGAAGAGAAGGCTCCAAGGAGACCTTGCTGCTGCCTTTCAGCGCTGAGAGGGGGCTTCAAAGTGAGATGGGGGGAGACTTTTGTGAAAGGACACAGTGTAATGGTTCTCGACTAAAAGAGGGCAGATTCAGGGAGATAAAAGGAAGAACACTTTTACAGTGGCACTGGAGAAACCCTGGAACAGGCTGCCCAGAGCGGTGGTAGAGGCCCCGTCCCTGGGAACATTCAAGGTTGCTTTGGGTGGGGCTTTGAGCCACGTGATCTAGTTGAAGGTGTCCCTGCTCATTGCAGGGGCTTGGATTAGATGGCATTTAAAGGTCTTTTCCAGCCCAAACTCTTCTGTCACTCTACTCTAGGATCCCTTCACAGCCACCTCCACGTTCCTTTTCTGCCTGGTTCCATCACCTCTGATTTCCTTCTCCCCCCGCCCCCAGGGGTGGTCACCTCTTCTGGTGGTTCCCTCCAGAGTCTCTTCAGCGATGGCCTCGGTGGGGCACGGTAATACCCTCAGACACACGGGGGTTGCTGCTGACTTTTAGTGCTCCAGAGCCTTGTTGGTTCTTCTTTCAGGATCTGCAGTTCAGGAATTTGGCACTAGAGGGCTCAGGAACAGACAAAATGCCCTGACAAGCCAAGGCAGTGGGCAGCACTTCCCTTAACTCCTCTCTTCTTAGGTGCTTCATCTCAGAGGTTTCAGGAGCACAGTCAACGTGAACAAGTTTCAGTTCTCAGGAACAGTGAGAAATCATTTATTCTTTTTCCATTTCCCTTCTGTTCTGGTTACAGATCATGTGATATCAATAAACTCCCGTTATTTCCCCAGTCTCCAAAACCTTTCAGAGATGATGGGGAGTGGCCTCTCTGTGACATCATCCTGCTCTCTCAGCACCCTGGGATGCAGCCCCTCTGCGCTTGTGGACTGGAAGGTTTGAGGTTCATCAAGTAGCCTCTGATCTAGTTTTCACCGCCCCCTGACTGTTCTGCTCCAGAGTCCTGCCTCGAGGCACAAAGGCCGGGCAGACCTTGCTGGGGAAGGCTGAGGAGAAGAGGACAGAGTGTCTCAGACCTTTCTCCACAGACCCTTACTACATGGAGCAGAGCTCCCACATTCTCTCTGCTACTTTGTTAACTCTTCCTGAAGCAGACAACACCTTGGTTCTCATGCCCTTGACCTCACTTTCCAGTTTCCACCGAGTTTTGCCACAGACCATTGCCAAGCTGGGAAGATGCTCTTGCAGACCAGTTGCAGTGAGCTGGGCTTCCCTTCAGCGCTGCTGACCATGAGATCCCCACGGAAACTGCCCAGAACGGGCCAAAGGCTGCTCCTCTGAATTCTGGCGTCTGGTGTCTTCCAATCTGCTTCCTGCCTCCCCTCCTGAACTGGGGCCCTGCTTTTTCAGGGTCATGGCAGCCAGTCTTCACAGCCCTGGCCAGCTCGGCCTTTCAGTGACCCCTCCCCTCTCCGGAGTGGGAAGGAAAAAACACAACAAAGAGCTCAGACATCAAGATCGGGACAGGGAGGGATGATTCACCCCTTATGGCCATGAGCAAAAGACAGACAGGTTAGGGGAACAAAAAACCCATCCATTTAATTCCCACACTAACAACAGAAGTTAAACCCCAGACTGGGACACTGAGAGGTTTTACCACATGTAAAAGCCCCTTCCCCCTCCCCTGCTTTCTTCCCAGGCTCAGCTTTGCTCCTGATTTCTCTCCCTCCTCCCTCGCAGCGGCGCAGGGGGGCAGGGGATGGGGTGTGTGATCAGTTCATCACCTGCTGCACAGGTTCTGGGGATCTCACAGCCCTTGTCAGAGCACAGACAATGACAGTTTGTGTTTGAAGACAGTGAGGACAGAGAGTCATCAGTAAGTGCTGGGACAGCCTGGGGTCAGAGTGAGGTGGGGCAGCTGGGGTGGGGTGAAAATCTGCAGAGAAACAGGCAGAGGCAGAGGAAAGTGTGGGACAGCCTGTGGTGGGGATGGGCCCTTGGCTGAGGCTGGCACCCCCCAACAGAACTGAAATCCTTGTCCTCTCGACTATGGCTGCTGTCGCTTCCCCTGAGGACCCTGAGAGGACACCAGTTCCTACAGGCACAGCACTTTGCTGCCTCCTGCCCACCCTCCACAGAGCCTGGGGGGATCCGACCGCTGTCCTGCCTCGGCATCACCCCCTGCCTCTCCCTGCCCCAGGAAGAGCCCTGAGCATCCCAGGAGGGAAAGGATCCCCGTTCCCAGGGGATGGGCTCAGGGCTGGACCCTCCTGGGGATGAAACCCATCAAGGCCTTTCAGGGCCCCTCAACATTGGATTGGCAGCCTGTGAGCAGAGCCTCTGCCTTCCTGCTTCCCCAGCCCCAGGGACAGGAACCTTGTCTCCTCATTCCCTGCCCGGCCTCTCCAGTGATGGCCCTCGCTGGGCATCACTGACACCCTCACAGCCTTGGAGCTTTGCTGCTGACTTGCCCTTCTCTAGAGGCCACTCCAACCCCTCTGCTGCACCTGCAGTTCAGGAACTTGGCACCAGAGGGCTCATGAACACGCAAATCCCCCTGACAAGCCAAGTCTCGGGCAGAAGTTCATTCCTCCCTTCTGACGGGGTGAGTGTGAGAGGTTTCAGCCGTGCAGGCAAAGGGAAAAGCTTTCAGTCCTACACGGCAATAAGAAACAATTTGTTCGCTTTCCACTACTCCTTATTTATCAGCTCACCCATGAAGTGACATCAGCAAACTCCACTGGATATTGGTCCTGAGCATCTGCTGATAGAGGCTGAACATGGAGGGAAGCCAAGACCCTCCATGTCAGACACTCTGGGGGCAATCTTTGTCCCTGCCTCCAACCCCACATTTCTCTCATCAGCCCCCTGGGAATTACAGCACCTCTGTTCAAACCTGAGCTTTCTCCATGACAGTCTGAAGCTGCATCTTTCAGACCTTTCCCACCAACTCCCACCTGCTGTACTTGGTACTTGCACACAGCTGCACGCAGACACAGAAGGATGTTTAATTGCCAGAAAGCTAAATCAGCAGAAGCCATGGTTCAATCAAAAATAAAATACACTCCTCTGCTGCATATTAAGTCCATTTTACCACTTCTGAAGGCCACTTTCCACACTGGAGATTGGCTTACATTAAAGGAAATCAGATATTTTGTCAATCAGAGACCCCAAGAACCCCCACAGCCCCCCCTGCCCCAGACTCTGTCCATAGTCACTCCCAGAGTCACAGCCTGAAGTCACGAGCTCCCTCGAGCTTCCCATCTGCATCCCATCCCTTCCCATTGCCATCGGCAAACCCACCAGTTAAACAGGACTGGACTCAGGACTGGCCCCTGGGGGTCACCACTGGTGCCCTGCTCCCACGGGCACTTTGTGCTCTTGGCCACGGCCTTCTGGATCCGGCCATTCACCCTGTTTCCAGCCCCCCTCCCTCACGCCTATCGGGCTGTGACGGGATGCAGCGTGACAAGAATTGTTACTGCGGAGGTGAAACCCCTTCCCTGCTCTCCCCTCACCCACCAGCCGAGGCATCTTCTTGCTGTGGTGGGTTACCCGTGGCTGATCACCCAACTGCCACCCAGCTGCTCGCTCACGGCCTCTCCCACCCCAGCGGGATGGGGGAGAAAATAGGAAGAATGGGGGTGAGAAAGCTGCTGGGTGGGGACAAGGACAGGGAGATCAGTTCCCAGTTCCCATTGCAGGCAAGACTTGACTTGGGGGAAAGTGACTCCATTTGTTGTCAATTTAAACAGAGATTTAATTATGAACTGAGGTGATGAGTGGGTTCAGTTTTGGGCCCCTCACCCCAAAAAGGCCATTGAATGACTCGAGCGTGGCCAGAGAAGGGCAACGGAGCTGGGGCAGGGTTGAAATGCTGGGGTTTCAACCCCAAACCCCAAATTAAGGTTGACATAGGGGTGATTCCCACAGCCCTTCCCAAAGGGGGGGTAAGTTTGCCTTTAGGATTCCCTCCAGGGTGGGGCCGGCCTGGCAGACAGAGCCATGGGGTAAATGAGCCCCAGGGGTCCTGCATTAATTAAACAAAGGTCAGGTGTCCCACTTAGGGATAAAAGCTGGGACCCTTTGCAGGCAGGGGCAGTGTCTTTCTCTGCGGGTGCAATGTGCCGAGTTCCCTGTTGGGGAAGGCCCTCTTTCCTCCCTGGGACTGGGCTCCAGTCAGGTCTGGCTTTTGTAAATGTGGGCTCTGTAGAGATTCAGCATGTGGTGAGATGGGGAGTCTAAACAACCTTAGATTGATGGTGCAAGACTGGGGAACTTTCACCAAGACAAAAGGAGGCGTAAGGGGCTGTGTGCAAAGACATACCAGGTGCTGATAACGTTGCTAGGCGACTATCTCCTAGACCAAAGAGAAGCCTCCTCTGGTGCTTGAAGTTGTGGGTATCAGCAGGAGACTACCCCAAACACCAGCACAAACTGGCCTGGCGGTTTGTCCAGGGCCCAGGGAAACAACTGAGGCTGCGCAGAGCGACAGGGTGAAAAGTTCATCAGTGAGGAAGAAGAGGTGCTTCATCTATATGACCCCTGCCGGGAACTTGAAGAGCTCATCGTGCAGGCGCAAGGGGAGGAGACCTGATTACCATGAGAAGTGAGGGGAGGCGGGGGTAGGCTATGTATATGTACAGGCGTTCTATGAATATGCGCTATTCTGTAACGTATCAGCCGGACGGGAGCTGCAAACGATGCGGGTGCTTGTGGTGGAGCGATCCCCCATGCGCCCGGCGCTGAATAAACATACCCACTTTATAGCTCCAAAGTTATAGAATGATTTCTCCGCAAAACATCTTGACACCCCAGATGGGACCATCTCTGCTCGGCTGCCGGGACACTGCTGGAGGGTGGACGTCCTTGGTGCACCCCGAGCTCTTCTCGGAGGAACTCCGCTCCCAGCTGTCCACTGCGGGAGCGGACAAGGACCATCTGGTTCGCGGACAGAGGTATGTTTAAGGGTGACGGGCTGCTGGTAAGACGCGCAGAGACGTCTGGCGCACAGCTCAGTCCCGAGGAGGGGGTACACCCATTTGGTTTTGGCTTTGGGAATCTGCGGGAAAGATCTTTTGGGGCAAACTACCGATGACTGGTATATAAGAGGCAGTTTGCATTTTGGGCAGGGTCCTGGTAATTCCCGTCACCTGCAGGATCTTGCTTCAGGTCTTTGTGTAGTGCACTAATTGTGGATATACTGGCTTTGAACTGACTGCTAATTGTTAACGGTTTATGATTTATACCTGCTAGAAGGATTGTACACAGCTCCTTCTGGGCAACTGGTAGTACCAGACTGGGTTCGTGGGAGAATCCCCTGCTTTCTCTGTGCTCCTATGCTCCTACCTTTAGTAATTTTCATCAAGCCTGGGTATTAGCAGAGTGCGTAGATTGTCGATGTAAGTGGTATTATGTGTCTGATAAGAGGAGGACGAGGTGTGCAGAGTGCTGGGAAGAAGCGGTGTCGTTAGACCTCTCTGTCGAAAGACGGGAGTGGATAATTATTGTGTGGAAGAAGCCATAAGATACCGGAACTTTGGGAAGTGAAGGAGGCAGAGTGGGAGAAGGTTAAAAGCCAGTGTAGAGACTGATATAAGTGGAGAGAAAGAATTTTGGGAAGAAGGGATAATAATGGGAAATAAGCAGGGAAAAATTGTAAAGAAAATCCCATTGGATTGCATACTCACGCACTGGAAAGGCATAGCGGGAGAGGAAGCACGGAAAGCAAGAAAATCCTGATTAAATATTGTAATCAGTGGTGGCCACTTTACAAACTAGAAGAAGCAGCTAAATGGCCACTAAATGGGACCTTAGACTGTAACACGCTTTTGCAATTAATGTTATTTTTCCAGAGGGAAGGGAAGTAGGATGAGGTGTCTTATAACGCAGACATGTTCTTTACCCTCCGAAATCACCGGGGTGGCAGAGGGACTGTGAACTAGTTCCACCACAAGATCCTTTAGTGCTTGCCCTGGAAAAACATTATAAGGGAGCTACTGGCCAAAGTGGAAAGGCTTATTTTTGCAGACCTTTGAAATATAAACTGGGAAAGCAGTTAGGCATACACACATTTCTGTATATGCCTGACTCCCCAAAAGCGCTCCTAGGGAGACACTAGAACAATTAGGAGCAAGAGGCATGCTGGGTATGCTGTCGCTACCACCCAAGAAATACTGGAATCAGGACCGCTGCCTGTGAATACATCTGCACAAAAGGCAGAGATAATCGCACTGACTCGTGCTTTAGAATTAGCCCAAGGCAAAACTGTGAACATTTACACAGATTCGAAGTGTGCCTTTGGGGTAGTTCATGCTCATGGAGCAATCTGGAAGGAAGGAGGACTGTTGAACTCACAAGGGAAACACATCAAACATGGGAAGGAAATTCTGGAACTGCTAGAAGCTGTCCAACTTCCAAGAAAAGTGGCAATCATGCATGTTAAGGCCCACCAAAAGGTGAACTCGGATTTGGAAAAAGAAAATGAACTGGCAGACAGAGAGGCAAAACAAGCAGCCAAAAGAGAGGTAAAAATAGAGGGAGTTTTAGTTCCTGATGGGCAAGTCATCCCAGAAGGTAAGCCTAAATATACTAAAGAGGATCAAAAGTTAATTACAGACCTGGAAGGATCATATAATGAAGAAGGTTGGGCCATCACTCCCCAAGGGAAGGCAGTAATTCCCTCTTGTTTAGCTAGACACCTGGTGCGAGAGGAACACAGGAAAGGGCACTGGGGAGCGGAGGCCCTGCACCGATATTTGGTCAAGAGTATTAGAGCTAGAAATCTGTATACCATAAGAAGACAGGTGACGCAACAGTGTGACCTTTGCCTCCAGACTAATCCTAAGAATACCCCGGCTCTAGAAGTAGGCCAGATTGGAAAAGGAAATGGACCGGGACAACAATGGCAAATTGATTTCTCAGAACTGCCAAGAAAAATGGAGTATCAATACCTATTAGTATTAACAGACACCTTTTCCGGTTGGCCAGAGGCATTCCCCACCAGAACGGTTAAAGCCAGAGAAGTAACTAAAGTATTAATACAAGAAATAATTCCACGATTCGGGGTTCCAGCGACCATATCCTCAGATAGGGGTTCGCAATTTATCTCAAAAGTAGTCCAGCAAGTTAGTTGCTTTCTGGGCATAGACTGACAACTTCACACTCCATACCGTCCCCAATCTAGTGGTCAGGTAGAGAAAAGGAATCATTTGATTAAGCAGCAAATAGTGAAACTTGGTCAGGAGTCAAACCTGACCTGGCCTCAGGCCCTCCCTCTGGCTCTTCTGCCTATACGAGCGAAACCGAGGGCCAAGGAAGGATTAAGTCCTTTTGAAATGTTATATGGCAGACCTTATGTGGTACAGAAAGGGACGTCACTGCAGGTCGGGGAGGAAACCGTGAATTCCTACATGATAGCTTTAAGTAAACAGCTTAATAAAATTGGAAAACATGTATTTGGGACTCGGGGCAGAGGGTTAGATGGGCCTGTACATAACATTCAGCCTGGAGACTATGTGTATGTTAAGTCTCTTGCAGAAAAGTCTTGGAACCGCAGTGGGAGGGACCGTTTCAAGTGCTACTGACAACATTTACAACGATCAAGGTTAGAGAGCAGACATCGTGGATACATCATACTAGAGTCAAGAAAGCTCCTAAACAGCGCTGGGAGGTGACTGAAAATGGACCATTAAAACTCAGATTCAAACAAAAACTTTTGGATTGAGACCTCAAAATGATCAACCGTGAGTTGGAACCGTTAATATGTTTTAGAATTATCCTACTTGCCTATGCCCAGGAACCTAAAAACTGGCCTTGGAATCACGCCCAGAAAAATCATGCCATGATGGTGAAGGATGTGGATTCAAGAACAAGATTAGCCATGATGGTTGTTAACAATAATAAGGTGTACCAAGAGGATCAGTGGAGAAGGGACAATAAGGGCGAAGTCAGCCAGTTAGAAGGGAAGATGGGGGATGAAATAACAGTGGGTTGTCAAATATACTATGAGGATGGTCTAGTTCCAGTTTTAGAAGACACCATGATAGGTGTGAGAATGATAGGGTCCTCATATAAATTTGGAGAATCATAAAATTAATATGTTGGTTTAACTTTACCTTAACCGAGACAGCTATTGTAACATGCTTAGGACAAGGATCGGGAGGACAGGCGTTGTTTTACAGAGTTAGAATTGACCCCATACAGCCTACTACTACCCCACCACCTATCACATCTGCAAAGGATATGAGAGCAATTGCTGGGCAAGAGTCAGAACCGAGAATCTTTAAAATAGGTCCACATGTAATCCGGAAACTGGTCAGCAAGTTGTATTATTTAATCCCCAACGGTCATTAAAACAAGTGGAGGTGCATTTGCAGGTGAATCCGGCAGACCTACAGCCAAAGTGCCTTCCATATGTAGAAACAACCCAAAAAGGATGGACCGCCTGCCTAAAGGCTCGAGCTGTTCAAAGACAAGAGAGGGATCTGACAGGAACTTTAGGGACAGGACTAGGAGTATTGAATAGCATAGATTCAGAGGTAATAATGAACAAATTGGCCACAGCAACTCAAGAATTGGATCAATTCAAACGGCCTCTAAAGTCATCTTTACTAGCACTAGGGACTCATCAATGGCTACCATCAAAACTGCTCCCAGATTGGGAGAGAGTTAATCTCGAGGACCATTCAGTGGCGGTAGAGGGGACTGAGGCTCTACAGAAGGACACCTCCCTGGCTCTCAGCTGCATACAGGCGCAGATAGGGATACATCAATTATTTCTAATATTCTAAGGGAAGGGGAGGAGGGGATCCTCCCCAGAGAGATTCGAAAGGTAATTTGGGATAAAGCACTTGGCCAAGAGAGAGAACTACAATCCTGGTAGAAAATGGTGAACTTTACTTATGATAGTGTGAATGATAAAATAATTGCCTTCGTCCTGAGCATATCAAGGGCTGTCCAATGTAAAATTTACCCTATCGCTGCTATAGGACTATATCATGAAGGAGCAATAATCAATCCAGTAGGACACAAGGGATGGGTGTGGCAGCAAGGGGATAAGTGGCAAACCATCGATGCAGGTCTGTGTACTAGCACGGGGCACCAGGGATATGTCTGTGAAGGAAACACTCTAGAGGCCCAAGATATGTGTTTGGACACCCACCAGAAAGAGTGCAACTTTGAAGTCCAACTTTCCCCAACAACCACCCAGTTCTAATATACATAGGAGAAGGATGCATATGTCTACGCACTTCCTGTAGGAGCTTGGTGGTTGATGGTCACGAAAAGGAGAAAGGTAACTCCTCTAATCATTGTATATGTAATTTCACTAAAATTGAAGGGTGCGACTTTAACTATGTTATCCCCGTACTGAGCTCCCAAGTGATAGAAACGGAATACACCTTGTTTCAAAGAATAGGCTCTACTCCCATAGGAATGATTTGGAAAGGGTGAAGGAGATGTTACAGCACAAAGACTTACTTTCCATTCTAGAGGAAGTGAAAGAAAAAGGGAAGGAGATGCTAATAGTAGTAAGACATGATAAGGAGCAAATTCACGAGATTTTGACGAAAGTACGAAAGGTAGGAGAGCATCATTGGTGGTAGACCATCCTCGGATGGTCGCCCACAACTACTGGAATCTTAAACACGGCCTCCACCCAGTGGTTGTTTTATTAGTATCTGTAACAGTTTTGCTGATCCCCACTATAGCTATATACGTATGGAACTGGAGACTTAGAAGACGCTTACAAGTTATGTATGAAGCTTTATACCATAATCCACATTTTAAAGGGTTGAGATAATTCTACTAACATAGAATTAGTTATAGGAGCTAGTTGTAAAATAGTCTGACTAGTAAAAGAATTTACTAAGTAGAAAGAAAAGGGGGGGATGAGATAGGGGATTTGAGTTACTTCGGTCAGATGGCACAAGACAGAGGCCTGTCACAAGACAGAGGCCTGTGCACGGACAAAGAAAAGGGGGGAGAGCCACATACCAGGTGCTGATAAAGTTGCTAGGCTGCAATCTCCTAGCGCAAAGAGGAGTTTCTCATGGTCCTTGAAGTTGTGTGTTCAGCAACAAATCATCCTGGATTCTAGCACAAACCGGCCTGGCGGTTTGGCCGGCGCTCAGAGAACAACTGAGACTGCGCAGAGCGACAGGGTGAGAAGTTCATCAGCGAGGAAGAAGAGGTACTTCATCTTTACGACCCTTGCCCAGAAATTTGTGACCCCTGACCGGAACTTGAAGAACTTATCATGCAGGCACAAGGGGAGGAGACCTGATTACCATGAGGAGCGAGGGGAGGCGGGGTAGGCTATGTATATGTACAGGCGTTCTATGAATATGCACTACTTTGTAACATATAAGCCGGACTGGACCTACGATTGGTGAACATGCTTTTGGTGGAGCGATCCCCATGCGCCCGGCGCTGAATAAACATACCTACTTTATAACTTCACGGTTGTAAAGTCTTATCTCCGCAAAACACCAAGGAAGGCCAACAGAGGCCAGCAATGGCTAAGGATGGCCAACGAAGGCCAACAATTGCCAAAAAAGGTCAAAAAAGACCAATGATGACAAACAATGGCCAATAAAGGACAGCAAAGGCCAACAAAAGCCAACAAAGCCCAACAAAGGACAGCAATGGCCAACGATGGCCAACAAAGTCCAAGGATTGCCAATAAAGGCCAAGAAAGGCCAGCAACGGCCAACAATGGCCAACAAAGGTCAACAATGGACAACAAAGGCCAGCAATGACCAATGATGGCCAACAAAGGACAACAAAAGCCAACAAAGACAAGCAATGGCTAACAAAGGCCAACAAAGTCCACGCTGGATCACGTGGCCCATTACTGGATCATGTTTTCTTACCGTCCCCAGGCACGGTCAAGGCCTTGTCCCCAGAGCTGCTCCCCAGCCAGGCAGCGCCCTTCTCCCGCCACAGCAGGGTGTCCGTCTGTCCCAGGTGCAAGACGTCACCTTTGTCCTTCTTCTGTCTCATGAGGTTCCTCACAGGACGGTCCCGTTGCCTGGCAGGGTTCATCTGAACGGCGCCCCCAGGGCTCAGGAATTGTCGTCTCTAGTGTCAGTGACAAGCACGGCCACAGCTGCCACCTCTGGGTCATGGGTGCACCCAGAAGGGTCCCCTGTGCTGCCACAACGCCCCAGTATGTCCCAGTGACCTCCAGGTGTTCCCTCCACCACAGCTCTCTCAGCCTCCAACGGGTGTTTTACCCATCTCGTTGCCACCCCAGCCCGGCTGTAACGGCCTAATTTACGTACGAGAATATTGAGGGAGACCGTGTCCAATGGTCTGGTTGACTTGGAGTCAGGTGACCCCCACCGTTCTCCTCCCACCTACCAAGGCGGCCACTTCCCCATGAAGGCAATCAGGTTGGGGAGCCATGATGTCCCCTTGGGGGGTCTGTTTGGGCACTGTCTGTTCTTCTGGGTGCCCGGGAATGTCACCCGAGAGGGCTCATTGGAAGGGCCACTCCTCATCTCGTGCACCCAGTGGGTGCTGGGGGGCAATTCTGGCCTCTTTTGTATGTGGTTGTGACATTGGCTTGTCCTCACCCACCGGATTCCTCCCCCAAACCCGTGATTTTTAAAAGGGAATATTAAAAAAAAAAAAAAAATTCGCTCTTCCCCTGTAACTTCATTGTCACTTCTGGGCAACGCTGTGTCCTGAAGACTTGAAGAAATCTAAAGGAAGAGAACGAGCTCGTTAGGGCTTTGTGCATTTTAATGAGCCCCGTGGTGTATTTGGCCCCATGCCCATGATGCTCAGACCCTGAGAGGAGACTGAGCAAAGGACTCAACAAGTCCAAGTCAGCAGCAAATCTCCCCGTGCCCTGAAGCCCTGATTGGCCCCACGGAGGGCCAGGACTGACAAAGCCTCTGCAGGGACTCGTTAGAGCAGAGAATTGGAGGCTGTGATTGCAGGCAGGCAAAGGCCCCGTGCAGGGCTGTCCTGCTGTGAAACCCTTGGGTTGGTGATGGAGCACAAAGGCCAAGCCCTGACCCTCAGGCCCTGGGAAGGAGATGCTGCCCCTCGTGTGTGGCTCAGGGCTCTTCCTGGGGGCAGGGGCTGTGAGGGGGAGCAATGCTGAGTGTAGGAAACTGCACAACCCCTCCCGCCTTCCCCAAGGAATGGCGAAGAAGAAACGAAGTGCAGAGCCTCCCAGTCAAGTTTCTCCTGTGAGGCCTCAGTGGCAGAGGCAACTGCCATAGCCCAGGGGAGAAAGACCTTGGTCCTGTTGGGCCTTTTCGCCGTGCCAGAGCCCTTGGCCATCTCGCCTGCCGGCTGTCCTACACTGGCCCGTGCCGGCACCTCTTTCCCTCCAGGCTGCAGACACCCATCTTGCTTTCCCACCCAGCTCCTGCCTCAGCATTTCCACACCTTCACTGATGTCTCTCCTCCCTCACCGGCTGGTCCTTGAGAGACAAACCATGGGCTGATCCTGACTCCCTCGGGGGGATCTCTTGCACCACACTGCTACCATCTGAGTGACATTGCCTCTCCTTCAAATACAGTCTAAGCCTTCCAAGATGCACTTTGTTGAGATTTCCTTCTCTTCCGAGAACCGAGAAATGCTCCATCACTCGGAAACCCCCCTTCAAGCAGCTGCAGGCTGTTTGTACAGTGCCCTGAGGCTGCACCTCACCAGGCTCAAGCAGCCCAGGTTTCTCAGCCTCTCCACCAAGTCCCCACACCCCGTCCTGGCAGCTCTGCTCTGGAGCCTCTCCAGTTCCTCCCCATTCCTTCAGCACAGGGAGCCCCACCCCAGACACCCCAGTCATGATGTGGCCACCACAGTGCTGATGGGAACTGCCTTGTCTGAGCTGGCCACATGCCCCTAACGCAGCCCCATGGGCAGCTGGCCTTCCTCACGGGGACACGCCCCTCTGCCTTGGATGGCATCCTGAGGGATGCCCAGGCCCTTCTCCTCGGGGTCACTGCTCCGCCGGTCAGGTCCCAGCGTGCCCCCAGCTCTGGGGTTGTTCTGTCCCCAAATGCAGGACTGGCCACTTGCCCTTGTAAAGCTTCAGGAGGTTTCTACTGACTGAAGCCCAGAGAGTTTCAGGGTCCCCCAGCAATGCAGCTGGCTCCAGGGCCAGCTGGGAATGTGCAGGTAGAGGAGAGCATTCCCCCAGGTGCAGTCAGGGATCACTGTCCACCTTCCCTTCAACCCAGGCTGGCTAGCAGAGGTCCATGGACTTCCAAGTCCCCGCGGAGTACCAGGGCCTAAACCTGTGTCCTTCCTCCAGCTGTCCAGAGGAGACTTCATCCTCCTGCTGTCCTTCATCAGGAGGTTGGCTGATCCTGAGCAGAAGACCCCTGTGCCCTGAAGAGTCCGTGATGCTCAGCACAGCAAACCTGAGCAGAGCCAGGCCTGGGCTGTGCCGGGCTGTGCTCCATGTACAGCTGGGCCTTCAGGCCCTGTTGGGCTGAGTGTATCCCTTGGGCGTCAGTTCAACTTGATTGTAAGAGAGAAGAGTGCAGGAAGGTCCCACCTGCCCCTGGCCATCCCGCCATCGGCATGTCCTGACCTTTATACAAAAGCAGCAACACACGCCCGTGGGAACATCCTCTGTTGGGGGCAGCAGGAGCAAGAAAACCCTTGTGAGAGCAGCACTGTAACTGGTAACACGGAAAGAGCTCACAGGGGCACAATGAGAGAACAGTTCCAGGGGTGGGATCTGCACAGCTCCCTGCACCGGGATCAAAACCATGTCCTTGTGCAAACCAGCACCCAAGCCTGCTGCTGGCCTGCCAGGGATTGCGGCAGGTGTGACCTCACAGCTGCCTTCACAGCCATGCACCTGCTGCTGGCCCACGAGATCCTGAGGCACAGCTGAGCTCATCCCAGCGCTCCACACCAGCTCCTCCTCGTGGCCCACGAGGGGATCAGATACAGGTCACCTCACGTTCCGCTTCCAAGGCCTTACGGCTGCTCTAGAACCCTGCAGGGCCTGTGCTGCCCCCAAGGGCCAGACAGACCAAGTCAGGGTTAGGATAGGGACTCAGGGGGACGGGGTCAGAGTGTGGGAACAAGGGCTTCCGAGGGTTAGGTGGTAAAACCCAGGCTGTTACTGGGGCACACTGGGATGCCCTGGAGTGTCATGGCCATGGGAGGGGAGGGTCTGAGGGCAGCAGAACTCATGGTGCCTGCCTTTTTCAGTTCCCCCTGTAGAGACACCACAAGACCTCAATGGTTGCTGGGATGTCCCCAGTACCAGCAAGGGATGGGAGAACCAAAGTGCCCTCCAGTTCCCCAGACAGGAGGCCCTCCAAGTCCACCCCACTAATTACCACCACGCCATAACCTGCTCTCGCTTTGAGGAATGCCTCGGGAAGAAGAGCAAAGGGGTGCTCTGGACTGGATCTTGGTGGGCTGGGGGTGGGCACAGCTTTCCCCAGTCCCCACAGGCCCATGGCTTCCCCCTGGTCTGAGCAGGAAAATCCCTTCTGCCCTGCCCAGCCCCATTCCTCCAAGTGTCCCCGGGGATACCTGTCCATGCAAGGGCCAGGGGTGGGGATGGAGACACGGAGAGAGTGAGGAATTCATGTCCTCCAAAGGGGAGGGGTGGAGGTGGGGGAGACCCAAAGACAGGGCACTGGGGGGAATTAGTGGACACCAGGGTACGGGGCTGGAGGGGTTGCCGGGACAGGACTGTGTCGAGTGCAAGTGAGGATGAAAGGAATTCAAGTGGAGGGACACGGAGACTGCAAGCAGAGTGGCTGTTGGGGACAGAAGGAAGAGGAGTGCAGAGGACAAACCCAATGGGATTGGAGAGTGTTTGGGAGTGGGGGATCAAGGCAGGGGATCCGGGGACACTCCTGCAGGGGACAGGATGGACAGTGAAGGAGTGAGGGGAGAGAGGGAAGGAAAGGCCTCGGGAGGGATTCAAGGGAGGGGATTTGGGGACCCCAGAGAGGACATGAAAGAGATGCCAGGGATGAGATGTCTGAAGGGAGCAAACCAATGGGATAGGGAGGGATAAAAGGGGTGGAGGTGGGGGCATCAGGACAAGAATTTTCCTTTGTAGTAAGATACAGCGTGAGAAAGGTCTAATGCCACCAAGTGCAGCTGAGGAGGCCCAGTCTGGGCAGAGAGCAATGTCCCTGGAAGGGCAGTGCTGTGGTGGAACAGGTCACCCCGAGGGAGACTGGAGCAGCCCCAGGCTTTGTGTGTCAAGGAGCAGGCAGGGAGGACGCAGAGATCTCAGGAAAGGAAGGGAGATGCTCAGGGGAGAGCAGGGTGTGGTAGCTGGGTGGACGTCTCCAGCCGGCAGAGAAAGAGGTGCAGGTGTGGGACACGGTGGGACAGCCTGTGGTGGAGACGACAGAGGGGTGAGCAAAGTCTGAGCATCCCCCAGCAGAGCTGAGCTCTCTCTGCCCTTGGCTCTGGCTGGTGTCTCTGCCACTGGTGGCCATGAGGAAGCCCCTTCCCCTTCCAGCACTGGGTCTCATGGCCTCCCCTTCCCCAGCCGAGAGCCTGGCAGGGGTTGGACCATAGTCCTGCCCTTGGCATTGCCCATCCCCACATCACCCTGCCCCGGGAAGAGCCCTGAGGAACACCATCTGACTTCCCAGGGGCTGGGGGTCAGGGCGTGGCCCTTCGACCTTACATAACACACCCACGTTTGATCGATATTTGTTACAACCTGACATGGCCTTTGTTTACCGATATTCTCTGCCTCAAGTTTTCTTGTCTAATTAGACAACGGGGAGGCTTTGTCAGTAACGGTCCTCACTGGGAGCCATTAACAATGTAAGAATCTTTGGAGTTTGCATCTGACTTGGACTTCTTGACAGGCAACTTCATCATCCAATCCCTGTCAGAGTTCATGGACTTGGTACAAAAGCCACCCGAGGGGTCATTAAATTGCCCAGGGTTGATCCTATGCTGTGATGCTGGGCCGGGCTGCTGGGCTGGAGGGAGCTGAGGGCAAGTGGTCAGCGCTGCAGAGAGCCAGCTCTGCCCAGGAGCAGCTCCTCTGCAAAGCGCAGCAGGGCTGAGGGCACTGCCTGCAGGCACCGAGGGCAGAGGAGCCGGGCACAGAGAGGGCAGAGGCAGACGGCACTGGCAGGGTGCTGAGAGCTCACTGCAGGAGAAATCTTCCCAGCAGGTAACATGGTAAGTGAACTCTTGTTTTGCTGGGTGGGCAGGGGGAGGTGGCATTTTATTCCTCCTTTCTAGAGAAAGTGCTAAGGCAGCTGTTTCATTAGCACATCTTTAATTGTCTCCTGAGCCCCTGCAGAGGCAGAGCTGCCCCTGGGCAGGGCCCTGCTGCCAGGAGGGGTCTGCAGGGCAGAGCTGAGCACCCAGCGGGTGGGATGGGGGCTGTGAGCACTGACAGGGAGGAGATGTGGGGACAGAGAAGCAGCTCCTGGCTGGGACAGCTCCAGGCACCAGAGACATGGGCAGGGAGTCAGAGGGAGCTGCTGCTGGAAACACCTTGGGGGCAGGAATTCAGGCACCCCCTGCCATCCCCTGCAGTGCAGACACCCACTCCAGAGGAGACCCCTGATGTGTCCCTGGGAGTGAAATGTCCGAGTGCCCTCGCCATCTGCAGGCTCCGGGGGATACAAAGGAGCCAGTTCCCCCCTCAGGACACCCCATCTTTAGGGCACTGGACTCTTTCCCAGTGGGGTCCTGCTGGGCTGCAGCCTGTCCTCCAGAAGGGCACAGCTCTCCCCGGGCAGCTCTGTGTTCTCCAGCAGCCCCGTGAGGAACTGGATGGAGAGAAATGAGAAATCTGTCCCGACTGATTGATGCTTTTTCCTCTGTGAACAGGCCCTCGTGCCGTGAGGGAGCAAATGTCCAACGGCAGCTCCATCACCGAGTTCCTCCTCCTGGCATTCGCAGACAGACGGGAGCTGCAGCTCCTGCACTTCTGGCTCTTCCTGGGCATCTCCCTGGCTGCCCTCCTGGGCAACGGCCTCATCATCACCGCCATCGCCTGTGACCACCGCCTGCACACCCCCATGTACTTCTTCCTCCTCAACCTCTCCCTCCTCGACCTGGGCTCCCTCTCCACCACTCTCCCCAAAGCCATGGCCAACTCCCTCTGGCACAACAGGCACATCTCCTACTTGGAGTGTGCTGCACAGATCTTTTTCTTTGTTTTTTTAATCTCAACAGAGATTTGTCTTCTCACTGTCATGTCCTACGACCGCTACGTTGCCATCTGCAAACCCCTGCACTACGGGACCCTCCTGGGCAGCAGAGCTTGTGTCCACATGGCAGCAGCTGCCTGGGGCACTGGGTTCCTCAATTCTCTCCTGCACACGGCCAACACATTTTCACTGCCTCTCTGCCAAGGCAACACCCTGGACCAGTTCTTCTGTGAAATCCCCCAGATCCTCAAGCTCTCCTGCTCACACTCCTACCTCAGGGAAGTTGGGCTTCTTGTAATTAGTATATGTTCGAGTTTTGGGTGTTTTGTGTTCATTGTGGTGTCCTATGTGCAGATCTTCAGGGCCGTGCTGAGGATCCCCTCTGAGCAGGGACGGCACAAAGCCTTTTCCACGTGCCTCCCTCACCTGGCCGTGGTCTCCCTCTTTATCAGCACTGGCACATTTGCCTACCTGAAGCCGCCCTCCATCTCCTCCCCATCCCTGGACCTGGTGGTGTCATTTCTGTACTCGGTGGTGCCTCCAGCAGTGAACCCCCTCATCTACAGCATCAGGAACCAGGAGCTTAAACAGACACTGAAGAAGCTGATTCAATCAGCTGTTTCTCAGCACCATTAACCTGCCCGTGTCTCTTCAGAAGCGATTTCACATTCATTCAGGGAACCTCCTGCATTCGGGCATTTTATCTGTGATAACCATGTTTGTCCATGTCTGCACCCACTCCACTTCCCCAGAGGCATGACCCAGCCTGTCTGACCCAGAGCTCTGTTCCCGTGTGTCTGGCACGATGGTACAGCTGGGCTCCCATGTGGCACCTCTGTAATAAAAGGGGATTTCCTCAATGTCTGCACGTTGGGATCTTCTTCCAAAGCTGAGGGCAGGCTGAAGAAATTGCCCTCACAAGGGCCTTGGGTTGTCCATGGAAGGAGGGCATGGCGTGATGTGTTAGGGAATGAGCCTTCCCCCGTGGGTGATGAGTTCCCCCGGAGATGGAGAATGATCCCAGGGATGTGCCTGGGACTGTCACCCCATGGCTTTCAGGCCCCACAGCCCACTCTCTATCCAGAGCAGCACCACCAGCCCTGTGAGAGCATGGGGACAGGGTGTAGGAGTGACAGGTCAGGTCAGCATGGAAACACTGCTGAAAAGATTTCTATGGGCTGGAACATTCCCCAAGAAAAGCAGAGGATCAGCAATGTGCTGCCAGGGGAAATAAATCACCACCATAAACTTATTTCTAATGCAGCAGCTCGGGGAAGTTTCTCTACGGCAGGGGAAGCTGGAGAAGCCTGAGGAGCCTTTTCCTGGGAGGGGCTGGCACAGAGGGGCTTGCTGGGAGTGGACAATAAGGATGCCTTGGAGACAGGAGCAGGGACACAGGGAGACACTGGCCTCCATCTCCTCATGCCATAGCTGGCCTCAGCCCTGGGGCTGATGGGGAGGCTGAGACACCTCTCATTTCTTCCTTCACTCCCACACTTGAACAGAACTCAGGAAACAACCATGAGCCTGGAGGATGCAGAAAAATCCAGCTCAGAGGTCCCATGGCTGCAGGGGAAGCAGAAGGGTTTGTGGGACACGTGAGAGTGCAGGGAGAGAGAGGTTGGGGTGTGACAGCGTGTGAGTAACAGGAAGGAAGGACATGAAGGGTCGGAGTGTTTGCTGCTGCAGTGAAATAGGTTGAGTTTTGATCTGGAGGCAGCAGAAGCAGGAGGCTGTGCAGTTCAGTGCTGGGACATGGGGATAAATAGAGGATCCAAGGGAGGCTGGGGGCTGGGACATCTTTAGGCTCCTGAGGAGCATTATCAGGCCTATGGAAGGAGCTGCACAGGTTCTGGGGATCTCACAGCCCTTGTCAGAGCACAGACAATGACAGTTTTGTGTTTGAAGACAGTGAGGACAGAGAGTCATCAGGAAATGCTGGGACAGCCTGGGGTCAGAGTGAGGTGGGGCAGCAGGGGTGGGGTGAAAATCTGCAGAGAAACAGGCAGAGGCAGAGGAAAGTGTGGGACAGCCTGTGGTGGGGATGGGCCCTTGGCTGAGGCTGGCACCCCCAACAGAACTGAAATCCTTGTCCTCTCGACTATGGCTGCTGTCGCTTCCCCTGAGGACCCTGAGAGGACACCAGTTCCTACAGGCACAGCACTTTGCTGCCTCCTGCCCACCCTCCACAGAGCCTGGGGGGATCCGACCGCTGTCCTGCCTCGGCATCACCCCCTGCCTCTCCCTGCCCCAGGAAGAGCCCTGAGCATCCCAGGAGGGAAAGGATCCCCGTTCCCAGGGGATGGGCTCAGGGCTGGACCCTCCTGGGGATGAAACCCATCAAGGCCTTTCAGGGCCCCTCAACATTGGATTGGCAGCCTGTGAGCAGAGCCTCTGCCTTCCTGCTTCCCCAGCCCCAGGGACAGGAACCTTGTCTCCTCATTCCCTGCCCGGCCTCTCCAGTGATGGCCCTCGCTGGGCATCACTGACACCCTCACAGCCTTGGAGCTTTGCTGCTGACTTGCCCTTCTCTAGAGGCCACTCCAACCCCTCTGCTGCACCTGCAGTTCAGGAACTTGGCACCAGAGGGCTCATGAACACGCAAATCCCCCTGACAAGCCAAGTCTCTGGCAGAACTTCATTCCTCCCTTCTGACGGGGTGAGTGTGAGAGGTTTCAGCCGTGCAGGCAAGGTGAAGATTTTTCAGTCCTACATGGCAATAAGAAATAATTTCTTCTCTTTGCACTACTCCTTATTTATCTGCTCACCCATGAAGTGACATCAGCAAACTCCACTGGATATTGGTCCTGAGCATCTGCTGATAGAGGCTGAACATGGAGGGAAGCCAAGACCCTCCATGTCAGACACTCTGGGGGCAATCTTTGTCCCTGCCTCCAACCCCACATTTCTCTCATCAGCCCCCTGGCACTTCCAGCACCTCTGTTCAAAGCTGAGCTTTCTCCATGACAGTCTGAAGCTGCATCTTTCAGACCTTTCCCACCAACTCCCACCTGCTGTACTTGGTACTTGCACACAGCTGCACGCAGACACAGAAGGATGTTTAATTGCCAGAAAGAAAAATCAACAGAAGGCATGGTTCAATCAAAAATAAAATACACTCAGCTACTTTATATTAAGCTAATTTACCTCCTCTGATTTCCACTTTCCTCAGTGGAGATGGGCTTAGACCAAAGGAAAACACATTTTTTGTCGAGCAGAGACCCCAAGAACCCCCACAGCCCCCCCTGCCCCAGACTCTGTCCATAGTCACTCCCAGAGTCACAGCCTGAAGTCACGAGCTCCATCGAGCTTCCCATCTGCATCCCATCCCTTCCCATTGCCATCGGCAAACCCACCAGTTAAACAGGACTGGACTCAGGACTGGCCCCTGGGGGTCACCACTGGTGCCCTGCTCCCACGGGCACTTTGTGCTCTTGGCCACGGCCTTCTGGATCCGGCCATTCACCCTGTTTCCAGCCCCCCTCCCTCACGCCTATCGGGCTGTGACGGGATGCAGCGTGACAAGAATTGTTACTGCGGAGGTGAAACCCCTTCCCTGCTCTCCCCTCACCCACCAGCCGAGGCATCTTCTTGCTGTGGTGGGTTACCCGTGGCTGATCACCCAACTGCCACCCAGCTGCTCGCTCACGGCCTCTCCCACCCCAGCGGGATGGGGGAGAAAATAGGAAGAATGGGGGTGAGAAAGCTGCTGGGTGGGGACAAGGACAGGGAGATCTCTTCCCCGTTCCCAATGTGGGCAAGGCAGGACTTGGAGGAACACAACTTAATTTATTGTCACTTGAAACAGATATATAATTATGAACTCAGCTCCCAATAATAATAATAAAAACCCACAAACAAACATTAAAACATCACCTTTCCTCCTCCCTCCCCAGGGTCAGCTTCACTCCCTCACTCCAGGCCCCTCTCCCCCATCCTGAGCAGTGCAGGGGCGTTTGGGATTGGGTTCTGTGAGGGGTGAGAAACCAGGCCTGCGAGAAACTAACAAACAGCCCGAGAAAGCAAAAGTTGGGGCTGATGGAAGAAATGCCTCAAACACTCCTAAGACAAAAGCGAGTCCCCGGGTGGATGTTGTGGAGGTCGAGGGTGATGAGGCTGCCCCAATCACACCAGGTGCAGCTGGGGGAGGGAGCCCTGTGGAGACAGGACGGCCCTGCTCTGGGGCACCTGGGCACATTGCAAGGGCCATGTGTCCGGGGAGTGACCTTTGCTTCATTATCCACGAAATGCATATTAAAGTTAACACCCTCAAGATGCTAATGAGGGCTGACATGACCATGCTAATTACATCATCCCGTGGAACACCTGACCCCTCCCTGTACATGGGGTACGTAGGTGTGTGGCTCGACCTAGGGGACGGACCCAAGGAACGTGGGTATAAATCAAGGAAGGGGGAAGAAAGTGGGGGGCCCTGGAGAGAGCAGTGAAGCGAAGGAGACTGATGCCGCCTCCTGGAACCCTCGCCGGCGGGATCAGCGCAGGGACCCAGACCGGTGATCTGTATTCCCCCAGTCCCTCTGTCTCCCTCTTTCCCTTTTCCATTAAGCAATGCCAGGCAGATTGTATTGCTCGCCTCAACTTGCGATATCCTTAGCCCATTATCGTGTGTTCAATTAGCACATTGTGGGGAGTTAATTAATGTTTGGAATTTAAGACTTGACTGCTCTGTTGGGCTTTGTGACTCTGAGTCACTTGTCCCCTCGTCTGAGCGGGACGTGACAGTACTCGAGTGAAAGCTGCCATCAAATTTCATCAAGTCACACTCTCACAAACTCCCATTAAAATCACTTTTTCAGACACCTTTCCCCGTGATACTCTCAGTGATCTACACCACTCACCCGTGACACGAGGGGACAAAGACCTGGGCTCTGTGGGCCCCTCCCAGCCTTGCCAGCGCCCTTTGCCATCCCACCGCGGGCTGTTCTGCCCTGTCCCACCCCTGCCCCTCTCTCCCCGCAGGCTGCAGCACCCATCTCCCTGCCCCGCCTTGCTCCCACCCCACCATTTCCCGACCTTCACTGATGTTGCCCACTCCAGGGAAAGCTCTACGGCCTCCGAAACCGCCCTCCCAGCAGGGAACCCAACCCAAAGGCTTCCTGTGGCCTTTCCCCTGACCAGAGAGCAGGAACCCCACCAGGACCTTCTCAACCACGGGGCCGCTGTGGCCTTCCAGCTTCTGGGAGGGACGTGCCCAAGCCCTGGGCCTGCTGCTGTCCCACGTGTGCTCAGGTGGAATGGACACGACAGCCCACGGCCCAGCCCTTCTCCTGGGTGAGGCCTGCGGGGGCTTTGGCAGAGGCACTTTCCCAGCCGGGTACCTGCTGCTGGCCTCTCACCCCAGAGACAGAACTGACCTCACGGTCCCTTCACAGCCACACGCTTCCTGCTGGACTGAGACTGTCTGAGACACAACTGACTCATAATACCGTGCGCATCCACCCCCTCCTCATGGCCCAGGACCTGACCAGAGCAAACTCTGCTTCTTTATTAACACCTATCACATATTTCTTATTACTGGTCTGAGTGGAGAAGCATTCTTCACAGGAACTGCTGTAGTTGTGTTGACACATTTCATAGCTCCTCTTTTTTTCTGGATATTTTTTCTTCTCCCTCAGGCTATTCTGTCATCAGAAACTTTGTCAAGGGAAAGATCCATAGAATCAAAGAGTAACTCAGGGGTCAAAAGAGCCCTGAAATACCTCTTGTCCAACTTTCAAGTTGAAGGCAAGTTGAACCAGGTGAGGTTGTTCAAGGCCTCTCTCCAGCTTCGCATCACCCACAAAGGAGCTGATGTGCGCTCTGTCCCATCGTAGAGGGGGACAGGAAAGATGTTCACTGTGTTGGCCCAGGAGCTGGTCACTGAGGGATGCCGCTAGTGACCGGCTGCACGCAGGACTTTGTACCCCTGATGGCATTTAAGGTTGATCACCCAGCCAACATCCCACCCACCCTAACGTCTACTTCTTCAGCCCAGGCAGCACCAACCTGGCTATGAGAACACGATGGGAGACCATGTCACAGGCCTTGCACAATCCCATGTGCACAACACGCCCTGCTTTCCCCGGTCTGTTGTGGGTCAGCAATCCCTTCCTTGGCCTTCAGCTACCTGGACACGGCTGAAGGAGGACGTAGCCTACGACCTTCCCAGGGATGGAGGGAAGCTGACAAGCCTATAACTCTCCCCTATAATTCTCCCAGTTCTCATTCCTGCCCTTCTTGAAGATGGGTTTGCCCTCGGCCTTCTCCATGGACCCCAGAACCTCTCTGATTGCTCTGGCCCTTCTGAGGGCTCAGCCCAGAATCACCGGCGAGGGTGACGGAGCCAACAGGAGCACTTGCCATGAGCCTGTCCAAGGCAGCGGAGATGAGTCTCACTGGGAGAGTGGGGGTTGTTCCTGGGTCACACACACAAGTGTCCGGGCTCTGTCAGGTGCCCACATCTCAGCTGGCCCCATGCCCTCACCTTACACACAGGGGGTTCAGAGACACGAGTCCTTCCCTTGCACACGCAGAGGCAGTGCATTGCCGGAGTCGTCGTGTCTCTCTGGGCTCCTGCTGCCACGGCCAGAGGCTGGGAGGCCCCTCAGCCCTGTGCTGATCACCCTGCTCTGCACTCGTGGGAGATGCCCCACGGCATGAGGAATGGACTCGGGGACCTCGGTTCAAGGAAACACCTCCCAGGGCTGCAGCCAGGGGGTTGTCCAGGGGACGTTACTGTCAATGTGAAGTGACCTCATGACCCTGTTTGTGCCACACACCTTCACAGCACCCCCAGGAATAGCTGATGGCAGTTGTGCTCTCTCACCTCACACACATGATGTGCATGTTTACATCTCCTCCATAAAATGCAAACATGAACTTCTGACCTACTCATTTGGTGTCCCTCTGTGGAGGGACAAAGACCCTCTCCGAGCTGAAGTGAGAGGCCAGAGCTGGAAATGGTGTTTGGGAGGGGCTAGAGCGTGATGATTTCCCTGGGTCAGGGTCATGGTTTAACCCCAGCCAGCATCTGAGCCCCACACAGCCACTCACTCACTCCTCTGTGTTCCATGGGAGAGTGAATCAGAAGTGTAATACTGAGAAAACTAGTGGCTTGAGATAAAGACACTTGAATAGGTAAAGTAAAAGTCACACACATTGGCAAAATGAAAACATGGAATTCATTCCCTACTTCCCATTTGCGGGCAGGGCTTCAGCCATCTCCAGAACATCAGGGCTTCATCACATGTAACTGTGACTTGGGAAGAGAAATGTTGTAGCTTTGAATGTCCCCATGTTAATCCTTCTTCCCCCAGCTTTATATAACGGAGTAAGCCCTGCTCAGCAATAACGAAATCAGCCCTGCGTTACCAGCACTGTTCATGGCACAAACCAAACCCCAGCCCCATAGCAGCTCCCAGCAAGAAAAGGAACTCTCTCCCAGCCAGAGCAGCACAGGCAGCTGCCCCAGTGTGTCCAGTGAGCGCAGACACAGAGCAGAGCCTGCTCCTTCAGGTCTCTCCCAGGAGGCCTGGCTGTGCGAGGACACTGCTGCCAGCCCCCACCCTGCAAATCACACTGTTCACCTCTTCGCTGGCGTTTTCCTCTGCGGGCCACTTCCTTGGGCGTGTTCTTGAGATCAGGTTTGGGAGAAGAGCTCAGCCTTCAGGCACTGCCCTGAGCAGATCCTCTTTCATGAGGGAACCGCTCTTCGGGAGGCCGGCTCTGTCACACAAGTGCCCAGTGCCTGTCCCTGCCTGCGGTCACAGGGCTGTCACACAGCAGGGGTGTGACCAAGCTGCCCGAGCCCTCAGGCCTCACACCAAACCGAAGGGATCAGAAAGAGAGTGTGGAAGGGAAGAGAGAACATTTCTGGAGGACCAAGTGCTCCCTGGCAGGGCTGCCATGCTGGGACTCTCTTCCCCTCCACCTCTGCACATAGGAATTGTCCCTGCAGCTCCAAATTCTTCTCACAGGAAGGATCTCAGAAAATAAAAAAGTCACTGCAGGCCCTTTATTTTGTTGCAACACACAGAGATCATGGATCCTCATTCATGCAGCCAGTTGGTGAGAAAAGCAGACTGAATTCAAAAGGGGAAGAAAAAAACATTAAAAGAAAAATCCAACAAAATAACCCAGAAAATTCAGACAGATTGGAACTGTACAGAATTATATTTTAATTAATATGAAGAGGATAAGCAGTTCATTGCTTCAGCATAACATCTAGTTATCAGATTCCTCATGGAATCCTTGATCTCCTGGTTCCTCATGCTGTAGATGAGGGGGTTCACTGCTGGAGGCACCACCGAGTACAGAAATGACACCACCAGGTCCAGGGATGGGGAGGAGATGGAGGGCGGCTTCAGGTGGGCAAAGATAACAGTGATGACAAAGAGGGAGACCACGGCCAGGTGAGGGAGGCACGTGGAAAAGGCTTTGTGCCGTCCCTGCTCAGAGGGGATCCTCAGCACGGCCCTGAAGATCTGCACATAGGACACCACAATGAACACAAAACACCCAAAAGCCAAACAGGCACTGACCATGATAAGCCCAACTTCCCTGAGGTAGGAGTGTGAGCAGGAGAGCTTGAGGATCTGGGGGATTTCACAGAAGAACTGGTCCAGGGTGTTGCCCTGGCAGAGAGGCAGTGAAAATGTGTTGGCCGTGTGCAGGAGAGAATAAAGGAACCCAGTGCCCCAGGCAGCTGCTGCCATGTGGACACAAGCTCTGCTGCCCAGGAGGGTCCCGTAGTGCAGGGGTTTGCAGATGGCAACGTAGCGGTCGTAGGACATGATGGTGAGAAGACAAATCTCTGTTGAGATTAAAAAAACAAAGAAAAAGAGCTGTGCAGCACACCCCAAGTAGGAGATGTGCCTGTTGTGCCAGAGGGAGTTGGCCATGGCTTTGGGGAGAGTGGTGGAGAGGGAGCCCAGGTCGAGGAGGGAGAGGTTGAGGAGGAAGAAGTACATGGGGGTGTGCAGGCGGTGGTCACAGGCGATGGCGGTGATGATGAGGCCGTTGCCCAGGAGGGCAGCCAGGGAGATGCCCAGGAAGAGCCAGAAGTGCAGGAGCTGCAGCTCCCGTCTGTCTGCGAATGCCAGGAGGAGGAACTCGGTGATGGAGCTGCCGTTGGACATTTGGTCCCTCTGGACATGAGGTCTGTCAGAAAAGTAAATAATCGTGACAATACAGAGGTAAATTTTCTGAGCAAAATTACTGTCATTTCCCAACAAGCCTGTCCCTACGGCATCCATGCTCCCATTTTTCCTTTTAAGGGATAATTTCCTTCAGTTCCATGCCCAGTTGATGCTGAATTAATGTACCATGAGGAGCAGGGCCTCTGCCCAGACAGTGCCCACAACTCCCCATGCTCTGCAGCAGAGCGTCCGTCTAAAGCTCAGGAGCAGGAGCCAAATTTGCTGTTGGACTTTTGCGGCGGGCGGAGGAAGCAAGCAGCTGATTCAATGTGAATGATAGAGCAAGCTTCAACTTTATTGACAGAAATCACCCCTTACATAAGCACTCTACAATAACCATGCACACTACTCACAAATCTATTGGATACATGTAACAGGCTACATTATAATATCCCAGCCCCTTGTGGCATTTCAGATATGTCACAGCATCTTCCCTCTTCTGGCCTGCCTCCTTTCCCAAGGTTGTTTTTACCATCAAGGCCATTGTGTACCTCAGTTTCTCTCTCTGTTAACATAACAGTCTGTTGTTAGCATAACTGTACCCTGGGTTTTTCCTCTGTTTACCTCAGATGGCTGCAATCAGCTCCTGCACAGACCCATGGCCTTGCTCTCTGAAAGCCGTTCTCCAACAATTCCCCCTTTTTCTTTTTGTGCAGGCTGCACAAGCATAAATTTACTAATATTTCTCATCATACAACTATATGCTATTTTAATAATTACTACAATCAATAGTACTATTCCTAATCACCGCAGTCCTTCTTGTAACAGACCTTGTAGCCATAGGGACAGACCAAACACAGATTGTAACCATTTGTCTCAAGGATTGACAACCACTTGTGTTTTTTGTAAACGTTGCTTCATCCATTGTAATTGGTTTTGAATTAATTGACTGTGGTCGGATAGATTAAAACAACACATCCCATCAAAATCTTTACATCCATGATCCTGGGCAAGCAAAAGAAAGGGTATGGCAGCTCGACTCTGTAATACAGCGCGCCTTAAACTGTCGAAGGTACCTTATCGAGTACAGAGCATCCCACATACTATCGAAGAGCAATCACATGAAAGCAAACAAACTAGGATTGGTTCTATACCACTGTCCACAAGCCTTCACGCCCTCTGTGGTTGGTCCCGTTATGGCGTTCACACGTAGTTCTTCTGTTAGGCAAACATCTTATTTCCCACAGTCCGGAATCCTTATTTCTTTGCTACTCACGCAGTTTCTCAGCCTCTCGGCCTTGCCGGTGTTCTTCCCAACAGCTACAGCCTGATGACAGTGATGCCACTCAGTCTGGATCACTCATGACATGTCCGCTGTTTCCCAGGCATTCCACAGATCCCCCTTTTTGTTTTTGAGTGATCCAGACCCCTTTTATTGTTCAGTCCATCGTTCTCATAAAACGCTTCCACACACAGGTTAACACCATTAAAAGGATTACAATGACAATTTAAACTGTTATTCCATGTAAAAACAAAAGAATTTTTAACCATCTAATAATTGGTAACCTTTTAGTCAAATCATTATTAAACCCTCTTCCTTCTTCAAGATGTAAACTCATTGTATAAACATCACTACAAAACTTAGTGCTATTCACCGGTACTGCTGAAGGAGTCACACCTTGCCATCTCAGCCAGATTGTCTGATTATACCAACCATAATGACCAGTACAACTGGCATACCAAACAGGGCTGGGATGGGTCGGCAGCAGTTGCTAAGCCCAGGCAAAATGCCTGCTGTCCTGATTGATCTTTCCCTGCCACCTTGGCACAACTCTGCAGTTTCTTATCTATCTTACGAGGCCTGTTCTTCATCAAAGCTGAGCTGTTTGTCAGGAGCTGTGTGAGGCCGATGCCTTCCAGCCCTCCCCTTTCTTTGGTTTGCTGCGGCACCTGCAAGACTTGTTTGAGAGCTGTATCAGTTAAGGGTTAGACAAACTTCAAAACACAGCATACTTAGAATAGTGCTAATTAAACAGAGTAGACTAATTTCACTATCCATATTTAAGGGATATGACTAAATAGTACAAAAATAAACAGTAAGGAAAATACGGTACTAACATTCAGATCCGCAATCGCTGGGGAACCCTGGATGCAGCGAGAATTCAGAGCGCCCTTCCTCACAAACTGGAAACCCTACGCGATGCGTCCATCCGTAGGTGAGGCATCCAACGTCGCTGCAAGCAGGTCCGGCCTCTAAATCAACAGGCCAAAATAACTGGCAACTTGCTTTGAGCGGAAACATCTGATTCCATCCTCCTGTTGGGTTCCACCTGGAGCCTGGCCAGCACTCCAGGGGGAAAACCAAGGGAGTTTCTAATAAGGTTAAACACTTGAGCTCTTAATTCTTAATATCACTAAACAAAGAAAGTGGAATACACACATTCCTACAGCATCTTATCCTTATTAATAACTATATTTTATCTAAACTACATTTTGCACAAGTGACTAGTAAGCCTAGATATCTCATTAAGGAGTTACAATTACTGTTAGCATTTTCTCTTAAAAGAATTGGCGACTGTAGTGTGGTTTGTCCTGTTGCAGCAGCAAACATTACCCGTACATTCTGCTGAATGATCAGTCGAAGAGATCACAAACTGTCGGCACAGGGGCACCCACAGCACCCACAGCTGGATCCTGAGTGCTGGCTGCCTCTCACCCTCAGGTGGGGTTGCACACACCTTGCCGGTAACCACCAGGGACTGTGACCTGTGCAGACACCAGCATCACCTCTTCCCCGGGTTATTAAAGGAACTGGTCCTTCCCAGTTACCCCTGTCTAGGGTTTTGTTAACGCTTGAGCTTTGCTCTGGACTTCTTGTCGATCTGGTATCTGTGATGAGAAGTGACACACTATTGGTGGCACCTGTGAGACGGGAATGTTTAAAAGGTTTGAAGAGATGGAGTCTGTCTGGTATTCAGGGCAAGTTGATAAAGAAAATTGTTTTTGTATTGCCCTGGCGTTCTGGTGGAAAAAATGCCTGTGTTTTTCATCCCACTGAACCAGCAGAGCATATGGCTGCCCTGGAGCCAAGATCTCTCCCCCCGTTTGTTTTTGCAGAAGCGCTTTCAAGGTTTGGCGTGCTCTTTCTACGATGGCTTGTGCCGTGGGGGAATGCAGTATATTGCGATGCTTGTCTGTCTGAGATGGTGTTAGCTATGCCGTGAAGATCCTGTTTTGCTTTCTCTGCAAGTACTTTGGGTGATGTCAGTGAAGGATCTTTTCACAAAATATCAAACAAGCTATGCAGATCATCATGAGTTAGGCCCACGACGGCTGTATCTAATTTATTGTTCCCAACAGTGTCTGTAAATCTTTTAAAGTCTTAATATCAGTTTTAAGTTGTCGCAGGACAATACACACAGGTGATTCGGTTCACAAGGTGAGTGTCAGGGGGGTTTCAGGGTGGGTCGTGCTGCAGCGGTGATTAAGACAAATTTGACCCAATTTGAGTTCCCCATCGAGTCATACAGTCATGACCCCAGAATGCAATAGGGGTTTCCAATATAAATGGGTGAATATTTGCTCCCCAATTTTCCGGGCCCCTCACATGAATGAGATCCTCGCTTTGAATTGTTACAGCATGACACCAACCCTGAACAGCATTTGAGGTACCAGGGCTAACAGCCAATCTGCTCACAGATATTATGGTCACATCTGCACCAGTATCTAAAATCCCTGTCAGCTCGGCAGATTTTTTAGCTTTAACGAGAGTACATTTTACCAGAAGTCAACCTTGTGTCATGTTTAAATCCAAAAATATTTAAGGGGTGCCTGCTGATCCAAATCCTGAGTCATTGCGGCTTCTTGGCATAATATTAGGGGGAGCCGCAGTAAAATTAACAAGCTGAACAATTTTCGACCCTTTTGTTACAGAACACAGGGGTACAGACCATAATTTTGATTTTTCTCTTCATAACCAGCATCTACGACCCCTGGTAAAACAAACAACCCCTGCCAGGTTGCAGATGACCTTTTGACAATATTTCCCTTAGGCAGATGGTTCAGAGGTGCACTCTCCCCGCAGAGTGTGCACCTAAATTCCAAACAACAACCAAGACAGAATGACTGCCTCCTGCTAGAGGAGTATTTCACCTGGAACACTGAGAACACTGAGCCCGAACCAACCGCAGCACCGATGACCCAATCGCTATCCCTGAGCCATCGCCTCCAGTACAGCTGGTGTAGTCGGAGGTTTTGCAGCCCGTTCTTATTAATGCTTTTCTCTAAATCGTTAACAACAGAAAAATGCCGTCCTCCCCAACGTGGCTGATGTCCCGGCTCCTAGTTCGCAGGAGTAAGAATCTCTCTTGCCATGTCCATATTCCCTTGCGCCAAGGTTCTTTCGCCTCACTTTTACCTACGGATCATTCTCAGTTAAGGGAGGACAGAGGCCAGATTATTTTTCAGGATTTACAGCATTAGGGTCTAAAAGATTATCACACCATTCTGATTCTTCAAACAATAAATTTGGCTCTTTAAAGTGTCCCTTAGCCTTGCCCAGACCAATCAGAGTGGCTAAGTCTTTTATCAGACCTATTCCCCGCTTTTCTAAAAAGCAAAAATCTTAGGGCTACCTCACGTGTAATATTCCTGCCTGGGCGAAAATTCCTCAAATTCCTCAAATTCCTTAATTCCTTAAATTCCTGGATCATGTGGCCTGACGACCTTCTTTAATATCCGATCAAGTAGCCAAAGACCAGTGTAGTTAATTCCTTAATTCCTTATTCCTTGGCCGTTCCTAGGTAAGTCCCTACCGCGGCCTTTCCGGGGCAGCCCTTCTCGGAGTGAAAACTCTCCTGAAGCAAGACTTTCGATCTGCTGCCCCGATGTCAGTCTTACGATCCTGGCGCTTTGGAGATGGCACGCATCTGCTGCTCTTTGTCAGTCTTACGATCTTGTCGCCTTCCTGCTCTGAGTCCGTCCGCCGCTTCCCGGGTTCTGGACTGGCAGCATAAAGGTGAATTTCTGGCTCGCTGGGCCCTTGACTCCTCAGGCCATCAGGGCTGAGATGGAACATCGAGACGGGCTCGTGACTGAGGGGTGGACACCGTGAATGTGCTACGATCAAGCAACCAATCGGTTAAAGCCCCTTTGGTACAGAGGATGATGGTTAAAATATAAATATGGGGAGGCCTGGCAGGTGGATTATATCCCACTCCCACAAACTCGGCACGACAAAGCCCCCGTAGTGCTCCCTGGGATTATGTTGGGGAAGACCGTCGGGGTTACTCCTCCATCGGGTAAAGTTAAACCCGTGCGTGGGCTTACTTTTGCCCAAGGCCCTGGGTGCACTTGGTGGGGGAGCCAGAAGGATGGAGAGGGCCGATGTGTGCCTCGATGGGAGCTGGTTTTAGGTGAGAACAGCCAATGAACCGCAGTGTCAGATACCCCTGGTATTGCCCACAGTGCCTTGCAGCATCCCCATGCCACAGCCAAAGCCTCCTGCTCGCACCGCGTGAGCCGACTCCGCCTCATTCCTCAGGTTACGGGCAGATGGAACCCAAAGTTACGGACTAAATGACCTCAGCAAACATTGTGGAAGGACGGAGCAGAGACCGAGGGAACGATACCTGATTGGAATTTGGAACGTGCAGGCTTCCCGAAACCCACATCACCCCCAAAAATCCCGTGTCTCCTGTCTGTAGTCGCTGCTAATTTATTAAACCACGACAACGTCCACCTTGACACTCCAGGCCACCATCATCCACTGTCAATCCCGACTCTCCATCAGACTTTGGCCCCGTGGGGCTCTTAAAGGGGCAGCGCATCCCTGCTGGTGACCCCATGGCTAAACGCCAGGTAGCCACCAAGTTGCTTTATCACTTGACTCTCCTGCCCCTTTCCCCCTTGTTTTTCTCAACAGGGCAAAAACGGGAAAGAAAATAAGATAAACCAACCCTTGGGGGTAAAACAAAAGGAGTTTGAAAAAAAACAAAGCAAAAGTGCACATGTGGAAGCAAAAAAAATAAACAAACCACAAACCCCACAGAAAAGAGATTAATTATCTACTTGCCACGGAGAGGCGCTGTCGTGCCTTCTCAGGAAGCAGGGCTACCACATACGGAGCGGTTGCCTCGGAGCACCAAGTGTGACCACACCCCCTTCCTCCTTTGTCCCAGCTTTATACTGAGCAGATGTCACGTGGTCTGGAATATCCCTTTGGTCAGTTGGGGTCAGCAGTAAAGGCCAACGATGGCCAACAAAGGCCAACGATAGTCAACAAAAGCCAACAAAGGCCAAGGATGACCAACGATGGCCAACGATGGCCAACAAAGGCCAACCGAGGCCAAGGATCGCCAAAAAAACCAACGATGGCCAATAAAGGCCAGCAATGGCCAATAAGGACCAATGATGGCCAACAAAGTCCAGCAATGACCAATGATGGCCAACAAATGCCAACAAAAGCCAACAAAGACCAGTAATGGCCAACAAAGGCCAACAAAGTCAGAACTGGATCACGTGGCCCATTACTGGATCATGTTTTCTTACCGTCCCCAGGCACGGCCAAGGCCTTGTCCCCAGAGGTGCTCCCCAGCCAGGCAGCGCCCTTCTCCCGCCACAGCAGGGTGTCCGTCCGTCCCAGGTGCAAGACGTCACCTTTGTCCTTCTTCTGTCTCATGAGGTTCCTCACAGGACGGTCCCGTTGCCTGGCAGGGTTCATCTGAACGGCGCCCCCAGGGCTCAGGAATTGTCGTCTCTAGTGTCAGTGACAAGCACGGCCACAGCTGCCCCCTCTGGGTCATGGGTGCACCCAGAAGGGTCCCCTGTGCTGCCACAACGCCCCAGTATGTCCCAGTGACCTCACCCTGCACCACAGCTCTCTCAGCCTCCAATGGGTGTTTTACCCATCTCGTTGCCACCCCAGCCCGGCTGTAACGGCCTAATTTAGGTACGAGAATATTGAGGGAGACCTTGTCCAGTGGTCTGGTTGACTTGGAGTCAGGTGACCCCCACCGTTCTCCTCCCACCTACCAAGGCGGCCACTTCCCCATGAAGGCAATCAGGTTGGGGAGCCATGATGTCCCCTTGGGGGGTCTGTTTGGGCACTGCCTGTTCTTCTGGGTGCCCGGGAATGTCACCCGAGAGGGCTCATTGGAAGGGCCACTCCTCACCTCGTGCACCCAGTGGGTGCTGGGGGGGCAATTCTGGCCTCTTTCAAAAGTGGGTGCGACGTTGGCTTGTCCTCACCCACCAGAGACCTCCCCCAACCCCGTGATCTTTAAAAGGGAATATTAAAAAAAAAAAAAAATGGCTCTTTCACAGTAAATTCATTGCCAATTCTGGGCAACGCTGTATGAAATTAATTTTTCATTTATTTTCACCTGTCCCAATAGAACGTACCATTCCTGAAGACACATTTTTCCAATGCAACCTCAGTAGGAAAAAAAAAAAAATAAATAAAAGATTTTCCCAACTATTCTTTTGTATTCTTTCTCATCCTTTCGGTACGTTCCGATTCCTCTCAGCTCGCTAGCTGCTGCTTTGAACTTCAGGTGGTTAAAATCTTGCCTCTCTCTCAGCAGACTAATTGTCTTCTTGGCCAACTCCTCCAGTATGTTTATCTCTACATTTTCTATCTACCAACGTAAAATATTTCTCATAAGATTACCTTTGTAGAAAGCAACCTCATTGGAGACAGCTTGGCCTTGACTTATGGGAGAGAATGAAACTTGGTTATGTTTGACATATTTCTGCAAACAGCAGAACTCCTTCTGCGCCCGTGTGCAGGCAGTTCTCCAAGGACAACAGGGGGGAGATTGTGCAAAGGAGCTGTAACCTCCCGCTGCAGAGATCAGAGGAGAAATCTGATGTAAGGAGAGATGATGCGAGTCCCAGGCGGCTGAGGAGAGAAATGCTGGGACTGGGGGTGAGGACAAAGGTTGTCCGGACTGTGTTGGACCCCAAGGGACTGTCCAGGAGATCTCCCGAGGAGATGCTCTGCATCGATGTCAGTCAGAGAGTGCTGCTATCGCCTCTTCTCTAAAGTGTAAATTAAATAATGTGCTCTTTAAAATACAGATTGATTTGTATTAGGGGCACTTTGAAATCTTCCTCCTTAACTACACCAGGAAATGACTCCAATTAGCTGCACAAGTCCTGAAGTCTTGAAGAAATCTAAAAGAAGATAATGAGCTCGTTAGGGCTTTGTGTATTTTAATGAGCCCCGTGGTGTATTTGGCCCCATGTCCATGATGCTCACGCCCTGAGAGGAGACTGAGCAAAGGACTCAACAAGTCCAAGTCAGCAGCAAAGCTCCCCGTGCCCTGAAGCCCTGATTGGCCCCACGGAGGGCCAGGACTGACAAAGCCTCTGCAGGGACTCGTTAGAGCAGAGAATTGGAGGCTGTGATTGCAGGCAGGCAAAGGCCCCGTGCAGGGCTGTCCTGCTGTGAAACCCTTGGGTTGGTGATGGAGCACAAAGGCCAAGCCCTGACCCTCAGGCCCTGGGAAGGAGATGCTGCCCCTCGTGTGTGGCTCAGGGCTCTTCCTGGGGGCAGGGGCTGTGAGGGGGAGCAATGCCAAGTGTAGGAAACTGCACAACCCCTCCCGCCTTCCCCAAGCAATGGCGAAGAAGAAATGAAGTGCAGAGCCTCCCAATCAAGTTTCTCCTGTGAGGCCTCAGTGGCAGAGGCAACTGCCATAGCCCAGGGGAGAAAGACCTTGGTCCTGTTGGGCCTTTTCGCAGTGCCAGAGCCCTTGGCCATCTCGCCTGCCGGCTGTCCTACACTGGCCCGTGCCGGCACCTCTTTCCCTCCAGGCTGCAGACACCCATCTTGCTTTCCCACCCAGCTCCTACCTCAGCATTTCCACACCTTCACTGATGTCTCTCCACCCTCACCGGCTGTTCCTTGAGAGACAAACCATGGGCTGATCCTGACTCCCTCGGCGGGATCTCTTGTACCACACTGCACATCTGAGTGACATCTCTTATCCTTCAATGCAGTATGAATCTTCCAAGATGTGCTTTGTTCAGTTTTGCTTCCGAGTACCAAGAAATGCTCCATCACTCGGAAACCCCCCTTCAAGGAGCTGCAGGCTGTTTGTACAGTGCCCTGAGGCTGCACCTCACCAGGCTCAAGCAGCCCAGGTTTCTCAGCCTCTCCACCAAGTCCTTGTGCAAACCAGCACCCAAGCCTGCTGCTGGCCTGCCAGGGATCGCGGCAGGTGTGACCTCACAGCTGCCTTCACAGCCATGCACCTGCTGCTGGCCCACGAGATCCTGAGGCACAGCTGAGCTCATCCCAGCGCTCCACACCAGCTCCTCCTCGTGGCCCATGAGGGGATCAGATACAGGTCACCTCATGTTCCGCTTCCAAGGCCTTACGGCTGCTCTAGAACCCTGCAGGGCCTGTGCTGCCCCTAAGGGCCAGACAGACCAAGTCAGGGTTAGGATAGGGACTCAGGGGGACGGGGTCAGAGTGTGGGAACAAGGGCTTCCGAGGCTTAGGTGGTAAAACCCAGGCTGTTACTGGGGCACACTGGGATGCCCTGGAGTGTCATGGCCATGGGAGGGGAGGGTCTGAGGGCAGCAGAACTCATGGTGCCTGCCTTTTTCAGTTCCCCCTGTAGAGACACCACAAGACCTCAATGGTTGCTGGGATGTCCCCAGTACCAGCAAGGGATGGGAGAACCAAAGTGCCCTCCAGTTCCCCAGACTGGAGGCCCTCCAAGTCCCCCCCACTAATTACCACCACGCCATAACCTGCTCTCGCTTTGAGGAATGCCTGGGGAAGAAGAGCAAAGGGGTGCTCTGGACTGGATCTTGGTGGGCTGGGGGTGGGCACAGCTTTCCCCAGTCCCCACAGGCCCATGGCTTCCCCCTGGTCTGAGCAGGAAAATCCCTTCTGCCCTGCCCAGCCCCATTCCTCCAAGTGTCCCCGGGGATACCTGTCCATGCAAGGGCCAGGGGTGGGGACGGTGACAAGGAGAGAGTGAGGAGTTCATGTCCTCCAAAGGGGAGGGGTGGAGGTGGGGGAGACCCAAAGACAGGGCACTGGGGGGAATTAGTGGACACCAGGGTACGGGGCTGGAGGGGTTGCCGGGACAGGACTGTGTCGAGTGCAAGTGAGGATGAAAGGAATTCAAGTGGAGGGACACGGAGACTGCAAGCAGAGTGGCTGTTGGGGACAGAAGGAAGAGGAGTGCAGAGGACAAACCCAATGGGATTGGAGAGTGTTTGGGAGTGGGGGATCAAGGCAGGGGATCCGGGGACACTCCTGCAGGGGACAGGATGGACAGTGAAGGAGTGAGGGGAGAGAGGGAAGGAAAGGCCTCGGGAGGGATTCAAGGGAGGGGATTTGGGGACCCCAGAGAGGACATGAAAGAGATGCCAGGGATGAGATGTCTGAAGGGAGCAAACCAATGGGATAGGGAGGGATAAAAGGGGTGGAGGTGGGGGCATCGGGAAAAGAATTTTCCTTTGTAGTAAGATACAGCGTGAGAAAGGACTAATGCCGCCAAGTTCAGCTGAGGAGGCCCAGGCTGGGCACAGAGCAATGTCCCTGGAAGGGCAGTGCTGTGGTGGAACAGGTCACCCCGAGGGAGACTGGAGCAGCCCCAGGCTTTGTGTGTCAAGGAGCAGGCAGGGAGGACGCAGAGATCTCAGGAAAGGAAGGGAGATGCTCAGGGGAGAGCAGGGTGTGGGAGCTGGGTGGACGTCTCCAGCCGGCAGAGAAAGAGGTGCAGGTGTGGGACACGGTGGGACAGCCTGTGGTGGAGACGACAGAGGGGTGAGCAAAGTCTGAGCATCCCCCAGCAGAGCTGAGCTCTCTCTGCCCTTGGCTCTGGCTGGTGTCTCTGCCACTGGTGGCCATGAGGAAGCCCCTTCCCCTTCCAGCACTGGGTCTCATGGCCTCCCCTTGCCCAGCCGAGAGCCTGGCAGGGGTTGGACCATAGTCCTGCCCTTGGCATTGCCCATCCCCACATCACCCTGCCCCAGGAAGAGCCCTGAGGAACAGCATCTGACTTCCCAGGGGCTGGGGGTCAGGGCGTGGCCCTTTGCTCCATGTAACACACCCAGGTTTGCTCAGAATCTGTTCCACACTGACAGGGCCTTTGTTTACCGATATTCTCTGCCTCGAGTTTTCTTGTCTAATTAGACAATGGGGAGGCTTTGTCAGTAACGGTCCTCACTGGGACCCATTAACACTCCAAGAAACTTTGCAGTTGGCCTCTGGCTTTGACTTCCTGACTGGCACCTTCATCATCCAATCACTGTCTGAGGTCCATGGACTCAGACCAACCCTCCTCAAGGAGTCATTAAAATGCCTTGGGCTTGCATTCTGCTGTGATGCTGGGCCGGGCTGCTGGGCTGGAGGGAGCTGAGGGCAAGTGGTCAGCGCTGCAGAGAGCCAGCTCTGCCCAGGAGCAGCTCCTCTGCAAAGCGCAGCAGGGCTGAGGGCACTGCCTGCAGGCACCGAGGGCAGAGGAGCCGGGCACAGAGAGGGCAGAGGCAGACGGCACTGGCAGGGTGCTGAGAGCTCACTGCAGGAGAAATCTTCCCAGCAGGTAACATGGTAAGTGAACTCTTGTTTTGCTGGGTGGGCAGGGGGAGGTGGCATTTTATTCCTCCTTTCTAGAGAAAGTGCTAAGGCAGCTGTTTCATTAGCACATCTTTAATTGTCTCCTGAGCCCCTGCAGAGGCAGAGCTGCCCCTGGGCAGGGCCCTGCTGCCAGGAGGGGTCTGCAGGGCAGAGCTGAGCACCCAGCGGGTGGGATGGGGGCTGTGAGCACTGACAGGGAGGAGACGTGGGGACAGAGAAGCAGCTCCTGGCTGGGACAGCTCCAGGCACCAGAGACATGGGCAGGGAGTCAGAGGGAGCTGCTGCTGGAAACACCTTGGGGGCAGGAATTCAGGCACCCCCTGCCATCCCCTGCAGTGCAGACACCCACTCCAGAGGAGCCCCCTGGTCTCCTCTCCCAGCCAGCAGAGCCCCACCCGCTGTCCCTGTGCTGCCTCCTCCCAGCAGCACTGGGGCATTTCCCCACATTTCCCCGTGGGCCTCTGCTCCCCGCGTTGGGATCACCGGACGTTCGGGGATGGGCGGGGGTTCAGCTGGGAGCAAGACCTGTGGGCACTGCCATGCAGATGTTTCCCTGGGAGTGAAATGTCCGAGTGCCCTCGCCATCTGCAGGCTCCGGGGGACACAAAGGAGCCAGTTCCCCCCTCAGGACACCCCATCTTTAGGGCACTGGACTCTTTCCCAGTGGGGTCCTGCTGGGCTGCAGCCTGTCCTCCAGAAGGGCACAGCTCTCCCCGGGCAGCTCTGTGTTCTCCAGCAGCCCCGTGAGGAACTGGATGGAGAGAAATGAGAAATCTGTCCCGACTGATTGATGCTTTTTCCTCTGTGAACAGGCCCTCGTGCCGTGAGGGAGCAAATGTCCAACGGCAGCTCCATCACCGAGTTCCTCCTCCTGGCATTCGCAGACAGACGGGAGCTGCAGCTCCTGCACTTCTGGCTCTTCCTGGGCATCTCCCTGGCTGCCCTCCTGGGCAACGGCCTCATCATCACCGCCATCGCCTGTGACCACCGCCTGCACACCCCCATGTACTTCTTCCTCCTCAACCTCTCCCTCCTCGACCTGGGCTCCATCTCCACCACTCTCCCCAAAGCCATGGCCAACTCCCTCTGGCACAACAGGCACATCTCCTACTTGGGGTGTGCTGCACAGACCTTTTTTTTCTTTTTCTTTGCTACAGCAGAGTTTTCTCTCCTCACCATCATGTCCTACGACCGCTACGTTGCCATCTGCAAACCCCTGCACTACGGGACCCTCCTGGGCAGCAGAGCTTGTGTCCACATGGCAGCAGCTGCCTGGGGCACTGGGTTCCTCTATTCTCTCCTGCACACGGCCAACACGTTTTCACTGCCTCTCTGCCAGGGCAACACCCTGGACCAGTTCTTCTGTGAAATCCCCCAGATCCTCAAGCTCTCCTGCTCACACTCCTACCTCAGGGAAGTTGGGCTTATCATGGTCAGTGCCTGTTTGGCTTTTGGGTGTTTTGTGTTCATTGTGGTGTCCTATGTGCAGATCTTCAGGGCCGTGCTGAGGATCCCCTCTGAGCAGGGACGGCAAAAAGCCTTTTCCACGTGCCTCCCTCACCTGGCCGTGGTCTCCCTCTTTGTCAGCACTGCCATGATTGCCTACTTAAAGCCCCCCTCCCTCTCCTCCCCATCCCTGGACCTGGTGGTGTCATTTCTGTACTCGGTGGTGCCTCCAGCAGTGAACCCCCTCATCTACAGCATGAGGAACCAGGAGCTTAAACAGACACTGAAGAAGCTGATTCAATCAGCTGTTTCTCAGCACCATTAACCTGCCCGTGTCTCTTCAGAAGTGATTTCACATTCATTCAGGGAACCTCCTGCATTCGGGCATCTTATCTGTGATAACCATGTTTGTCCATGTCTGCACCCACTCCACTTCCCCAGAGGCATGACCCAGCCTGTCTGACCCAGAGCTCTGTTCCCGTGTGTCTGGCACGATGGTACAGCTGGGCTCCCATGTGGCACCTCTGTAATAAAAGGGGATTTCCTCAATGTCTGCAGGTTGGGCTCTTCTTCCAAAGCTGAGGGCAGGCTGAAGAAATTGCCCCCACAAGGGGCTTGGGTTCTACATGGAAGGAGGGCACAGGGCGATGTGTTATGGAATGAGCCTTCCCCCGTGGGTGCTGAGTTCCCCCGGAGATGGAGAATGATCCCAGGGATGTGCCTGGGACTGTCACCCCATGGATTTCAGGCCCCACAGCCCACTCGCTCTGCAGAGCAGCACCACGAGGCCTGTGAGAGCATGGGGACAGGGTGTAGGAGTGACAGGTCAGGTCAGCATGGAAACATTTCACTGCTGAAAAGTTTTCTAGGGGCTGGAACATTCCCCAAGAAATGCAGAGGATCAGCACTGTGCTGCCAGGGGAAATAAACCATCACGATAAATTTATTTCTAATGCAGCAGCTTGGGGAAGTTTCTCTATGGCAGGGGAAGCTGCAGAAGTCCCTGAGGAGCCTTTTTCTGGGAGGGGCCTGGCACAGAGGGGCTTGCTGGGAGTGGACAATAAGGATGCCTTGGAGACAGGAGCAGGGACACAGGGAGACACTGGCCTCCATCTCCTCATGCCATGGCTGGCCTCAGCCCTGGGGCTGATGGGGAGGCTGAGACACCTCTCATTTCTTCCTTCACTCCCACACCTGAACAGAGCTCAGGAAACAGCCATGAGCCTGGAGGAGGGAGAAAAATCCAGCTCAGAGGTCCCATGGCTGCAGGGGAAGCAGAAGGGTTTGTGGGACACGTGAGAGTGCAGTGAGAGAGAGGTGGGGGTGTGACAGTGTGTGTGTAACAGGCAGGAAGGACATGGAGGGTTGGAGTGTTTGCTGCTGAAGTGAAATATGTCGAGTTTTGATCTGGAGGCAGCAGAAGCAGGAGGCTGTGCAGTTCAGTGCTGGGACATGGGGATAAATAGAGGATCCAAGGGAGGCTGGGGGCTGGGACATCTTTAGGCTCCTGAGGAGCATTATCAGGCCTATGGAAGGAGCTGCACAGGTTCTGGGGATCTCACAGCCCTTGTCAGAGCACAGACAATGACAGCTTTGTGTTTGAAGACAGTGAGGACAGAGAGTCATCAGGAAATGCTGGGACAGCCTGGGGTCAGAGTGAGGTGGGGCAGCAGGGGTGGGGTGAAAATCTGCAGAGAAACAGGCAGAGGCAGAGGAAAGTGTGGGACAGCCTGTGGTGGGGATGGGCCCTTGGCTGAGGCTGGCACCCCCCAACAGAACTGAAATCCTTGTCCTCTCGACTATGGCTGCTGTCGCTTCCCCTGAGGACCCTGAGAGGACACCAGTTCCTACAGGCACAGCACTTTGCTGCCTCCTGCCCACCCTCCACAGAGCCTGGGGGGATCCGACCGCTGTCCTGCCTCGGCATCACCCCCTGCCTCTCCCTGCCCCAGGAAGAGCCCTGAGCATCCCAGGAGGGAAAGGATCCCCGTTCCCAGGGGATGGGCTCAGGGCTGGACCCTCCTGGGGATGAAACCCATCAAGGCCTTTCAGGGCCCCTCAACATTGGATTGGCAGCCTGTGAGCAGAGCCTCTGCCTTCCTGCTTCCCCAGCCCCAGGGACAGGAACCTTGTCTCCTCATTCCCTGCCCGGCCTCTCCAGTGATGGCCCTCGCTGGGCATCACTGACACCCTCACAGCCTTGGAGCTTTGCTGCTGACTTGCCCTTCTCTAGAGGCCACTCCAACCCCTCTGCTGCACCTGCAGTTCAGGAACTTGGCACCAGAGGGCTCATGAACACGCAAATCCCCCTGACAAGCCAAGTCTCTGGCAGAACTTCATTCCTCCCTTCTGACGGGGTGAGTGTGAGAGGTTTCAGCCGTGCAGGCAAAGGGAAAAGCTTTCAGTCCTACATGGCAATAAGAAATAATTTCTTCTCTTTCCACTGCTCCTTGTATTTGTGCTCACCCATGCAGTGACATCAGCAAACTCCACTGGATATTGGTCCTGAGCATCTGCTGATAGAGGCTGAACATGGAGGGAAGCCAAGACCCTCCATGTCAGACACTCTGGGGGCAATCTTTGTCCCTGCCTCCAACCCCACATTTCTCTCATCAGCCCCCCGGGACTTCCAGCACCTCTGTTCAAAGCTGAGCTTTCTCCATGACAGTCTGAAGCTGCATCTTTCAGACCTTTCCCACCAACTCCCACCTGCTGTACTTGGTACTTGCACACAGCTGCACGCAGACACAGAAGGATGTTTAATTGCCAGAAAGAAAAATCAACAGAAGGCATGGTTCAATCAAAAATAAAATACACTCAGCTACTTTATATTAATCTAATTTACCTCCTCTGATTTCCACTTTCCTCAGTGGAGATGGGATTAGATAAAAGGAAAACACATTTACTGTCAAGCAGAGACCCCAAGAACCCCCACAGCCCCCCCTGCCCCAGACTCTGTCCATAGTCACTCCCAGAGTCACAGCCTGAAGTCACGAGCTCCCTCGAGCTTCCCATCTGCATCCCATCCCTTCCCATTGCCATCGGCAAACCCACCAGTTAAACAGGACTGGACTCAGGACTGGCCCCTGGGGGTCACCACTGGTGCCCTGCTCCCACGGGCACTTTGTGCTCTTGGCCACGGCCTTCTGGATCCGGCCATTCACCCTGTTTCCAGCCCCCCTCCCTCACGCCTATCGGGCTGTGACGGGATGCAGCGTGACAAGAATTGTTACTGCGGAGGTGAAACCCCTTCCCTGCTCTCCCCTCACCCACCAGCCGAGGCATCTTCTTGCTGTGGTGGGTTACCCGTGGCTGATCACCCAACTGCCACCCAGCTGCTCGCTCACGGCCTCTCCCACCCCAGCGGGATGGAGGAGAAAATAGGAAGAATGGGGGTGAGAAAGCTGCTGGGTGGGACAAGGACAGGGAGATCAGTTCCCAGTTCCCATTGCAGGCAAGACCTGACTTGGGGGAAAGTGACTCCATTTACTGTCAGTTAAAACAGAGATTTAATTATGAACTGAGGCGATGGTGGGAAATGACCAACATTTAAACAACACTAGCTGGCTCCAGCTCGGCTTTGCCCTGCTGCTCACCACCCTCTGGGTCCTGCCCTCCGCCCCTTTTCCACCCAGCACCCAGCCTGCTCATCCTGCCCACACATCGACTGCTTCTCGTTGAGGTTCCTGTGGCAGAGAGTGTTGAAAGCCTTCCCGCAGTCCAGGCAGTCAAGATCCACTGCTCTGCCTCCAGCTGCCAGGCCAGACACTGCGTCGGAGAAGTTCATCACGCTGGATCACCTGTCGTCGTGCTGACATCTCCTGATTATTCTCTTCTCCTCCAAATGCCTGGAAATGGTTTCCAGGATTAGCTGCTCCGTCACCTTCTGAGCGATCAAGGTGAGGCTGACCGGCCTTTTGTTCCCTGGTGCCTACTTGTGCCCCTTCTTGAGGACGGGAGTGACATTTGATTTCTTCCACTCTCCAGGCTCTTCTCCCAGTCACAATGCGTAATCAGAGATCATTGAGGGTGGCCTTGAAATGCCATCTGCCAGCTCCCTCAGCACTCATTGCTGCGTCCCGTCACGGCCCAAGGACTTCTGCATCACCAGTCCATGGCCACTTTGCCTGCTTCACCATCAGGTCCGTGTTCCCTGACCTGATACTCTTCCATCAAGGGGCATCTTCCTTGCTCCAACTTTCCCCCTGTTCTCGGGGCCCTGGGATTCCTGAAGGCCCATCCTGCTGGTAAAGCCCGAGGCAAAGGAGCCATTCGGTACCTCAGCCTGTCCCGCGTGTGTGTAAGAAGGTCCCCAGTCCCACTGAGCCACGGGCCCACGTTTTCCATCGTTTTCCCTTTGTCACGCATTTATTTCAGGAAGCCCTTCAGTTGGCTTTGACATCCATGGTCAGATTCCATTCCCTTTGGGCTTTAGCTTTCCTCCCCTCATCCCTGCAGGCTTGGACAGTGGTTGGTTATTTCTCCCGGGTTATCCACCTTATTTCCCCCTTCCTTATGCTTCCTTTAGTGTCTGAGCCAGGAGAGGGCAGGACAATGTGGGCCCGCTCCGGGGTAAACAGAGGGTCTCAGGCCAACTCCTGGAGAGATACGTATTGTCTGAAATTCTATATACATATACATATCGGCCACTAACCCGGCCCAGCACATCAGCTCTTTGTTGCCCTTCCTATACTGCTCTTGGTTTGCTTCCTTTGAACCCTCCTCTGGTGCTTTAGGGGTGCTTGTCACAGTCATTGTTCTCTGGGCCAGAAACTGAACTAGCACCTCCTTTTATCTCCTGCAGCATGCTGAGAGTCCTCCTGTTGTTACTGTGTGAGACACACCTCAGGCAGGGTGAGCCATCGGCACCCAGACATTAACAGCGGACCAAGTGGCGCTTCTAGTCCCGGGGGACCTTGAGAAACTCAGGGGTCTGACCAATAAAAACCCCCTGGATGTTTCCAAGGAGACGCGGCCAGTCCCGCACTGGGAGGAAGAATAACCCCGTGCATCAGGGCCCGCGAGGCCTTGCCCAGGTGAGCACGGACCCTGAGGGAAGGGCCTGGGCACTGGGAGGGACGGCACACGAGCCGGGGGGGCACGCTCCCCAGGAACAAGGCCAGCTGCCTGGGAGGCTGCATCAGGAAGGAGGTGGCACCCACAAACCCCGAGTTAGCTTCTCCTTCAACTCAGCACTGGTGTGGCTCCACACACACAGGTGTGTCCCGCTGTGCAGCTCCTGTTTGTAGGGGTTGGGAGGAGGTGGAGAGTGCTGAGGGGAGGTCTGCAAAGATGGGGTTCGGGGTCTCAACACATGGCCTGTGTGCAGAGGCGGAGGGACGTGGGCATCTTGGGGCCAATGGCAGGGAGGTTCCGGGCAGTAAAGGATGAGCCTGAGAGTGCTTGAAGGGTGTTCAGAGGTGATGGAGCATTTCTGTGTGGTGGGAAACAGCATGAGAAAGACATAAGTGACCCAAGGGAAGCTGGAGAGGTTCAGAACGGGCATGAAGTTACAGAAGTGTCACCCCAAGGGCAGTGTTGTGCAGCACCCAGACACCGAGAGGGATTCTGGGCCAGCCCATAGCTTTGTGTTTCAAGGAAGAGCCAGGGAGGATGGAGAGATATTCAGTGCTGGTGCGGCCTCGCCCTGAGTCCTGTGTGCGGTGCTGGGCCCCCAACTGGAGAAGGATGGGAAGGTCCTGGAATGCGCCCAGAGGAGGGTGACAGAGCTGGTGACAGGGTGGAGGGAATGTCACCTGGGGCCGAGCTGAGGTGTCGGGGTTTGTCTGGTCTTGAGAAGAGGAGGCTGAGGGGTGACCCCATTGCTCTCTGCAGCTTCCTGAGGAGGGGACATGGAGTGGGAGGTGCTGCTCTCTTCTCCCCGGGATCAGTGACAGGAGGTGTAGGAACGGCTCAAAGCTGTGGCAGGGGAGGTTTAGACTGGACATGGGGAAGGATTTGTTTTAGCGAGATGGAGGAGAAAACCTGGCAGAGGCTTCCTAGAGAGGGGGTCGGTGTCCCAGGCCGGTCAGTGTTTGAGGGGCATTTGGACAATGCCCTTAACAACAGCTTTAACTTGGTCAGCCCTCACCTGGTCAGGTGGGCGAGTCGATGAGCACTGTAGGTCCCTTCCAGCTGCAACAGTCTCCTCGATTCGTTCCTCTCCCGTATCAGGAAGGGCAGGGACACACTGAGGTGAGCGCGAGGTGGGGAAGCAAGGACGATGCTGAGAGCCTGCAGGGAAGGAGCTGCGGGTGTGGGACACTGAGCACAGCCTGTGGGAAAGGCGGTTGGAGGCTCTGGCATGGCGGAGAGCCCCCAGCAGGGCCAAGGACTTTTCCCCTTTGCCTGTGGTTGCTGCCTCTGCAGCTGAGGCCCCCCCGGACACACCTCAGCCTCAAGGCACCGGGAGCTTCTCCTGACATCAGACTTCTCCAGCCCCGCTGCAGCTGGAGGTTACAGCTCCTCTGCACCAGCTCCCGCTGGCTTCCCTCAGAGACCCGCCTGCACTCAGGCACAGCAGGATTTCTCCTCCCTGCAGACAAACAGAAGGAAAACACGGGAAAGTTGAACTAAGACCAACAGCCTCTGCTCAGCGGTGTGCTGAGGGGAAGCTGCCTCCACTGAGGGTCACCATCCCCAGGGGAGAACCTCACTAGCCATGTTTCAGACAGACCGATGGGCAAGGAGAGATATGAACCCAGCGAAGGAGGTGCCTGAGGAGAGAATTCGACTGCTGAGAGACAAGGGCAGGCTTCGAACTCCCTGACGCTCAGAGCTTCGCTTCTGAGAAATTCCCATGTTGTCACGGTGGAAAGACATCACCACGGCATTCAAAGTTTTGAGTCAAGTGGCTCAGGTGTTTGTTAAAAGTCTCAGGCGGTTCTTCCCCTTTGCAGGCTGAGCTCAGCTGTCTGACCATGGACATCGAGTGCCCCTTGCAGACGCCCCGGGGGATCTGACGGATTTCCCTGGGACTGGCCGCGGTCACCCAGGCCGGGACGTCTCCTGCAGGAGAGCAGAGCCCCTGGGGAGCTGCTGGGAGAGGCCGGGCAGAGGGGCCCAGGGCACCTGCACTGCCCCAGGCATCTCCTGCCCTGTGACTTAGGGCAGCTGTGTTCTGCAGCTACATCCCACCCTGGTCCTGGAAATATTTTTGTATTTCAAAATTATAATTAAAAAATATCCATGAAATCCCCCAAACATTGGTATATCAAAACAAAGTAAGTTAAAGAGGGAATAAGCATAATAAATGCCTGAAGATCTATTTAAAATTATTCTTATATCTCCTCCTTTCTTCCTTGTTTCATTTTGACTGATAATTTCTAAGCATTTCTATCATACTCATCCCAGGTGGAATCCACGTGGCATGGGAATGCACCAGAAGGAGAAACTCCTTGCTGTCCATGAACAGTGGGAAGGTATTTCAGTCACCAGTGGCATTCAGCTTCCCTGATTACTAAAACGTACAAGTAGAAGCTTCACGGTGCAGACCATGGCCAGCCTTTGTGTGTGTCAAAGCTGGATGCAGTGAGGTGCAGGGGTGATGTAGAGCTGTCTCAGGCAGTGCCTCCCAGGCTCCCCCTGCAGTCAAAGCAGAGTCGGGTATACGGGGACTCTTTGCTCCTTAGGGCTTGGTCTATCCGGGTCTTGAAAACCTGCCAGGATAGAGGACTTCACAATCTCTCCGGGGGACCAACGCTTGTTCCCGTGCTTGGCTCGCCTCATGGTGCAAAAGGGGAGGCCCCCCTGGCTGTGCGGTGCCCCTCGGCCCCCCCTTCTCCAGGCTGAAGAAGCCTGTCAGTAGGAGCCCTGTCCCTGAGCAGAGGCCTGCGAGACCTTCTCAGGAAAGACTAAAGCAAAGGCTGAGCCCCTCATCCCCATCTGTCTCTGCTGCTGTGAAACCCCCTCCCCATTCAGCAGCCCCTGCCACGGGCCATGTTCAGCCTTTTCCTCAAACGCAGCGACTGAAGCTCTGCATTTGCTCTGGATGTTGCCTGCAGGCCCCTCAGCTCCAGGGGACCTTTGGCTTTCCTAAACACACGCCCCAGCTCAGCTCAGCTCCTATTTCTCAATTCCTCCTTCACAGCCTGTCCTTGCAGCCACCTCCCGATGGCCGTGTCATGGCCCCCACCTGTGACCCATCCCTGCACCAGTGCAGCCCCAGTGCCCAACACATGCCCCCATGGCCCCTCATCAGACACTGCCCAGGACAGGGTGTGTTCGGGGGGGGGAAATGTCCCCCAGCAGACCCCCCCTGCCAGACCTCAGCGTCCATCCCCACCAGCTGTCCTGCTTTGGCAACCCCTATGGCCTGGCCCCAGATAAGTCCCAGCTTTGTCCCAGAAATGTTCCAAAGTGCCGTGCTCTGGGGGCTGCCAAGGTCTGGGCAAGAAGAGAGGCTGGGGCAGGGCTGGCTCCTCCCCTGACACAGGCACCGAGACCAGTAGGAGGAAGGAGATGGGCACCGAGCAAAACCGCCCATAAACCGGCGTGAGTGGGCAGTGCTGGAAATGGCCGATGGGAGGGACTGGGGGGTGATGAAGGCCCATGTCACCAAGGGCACAGAGCAGCCCCTTCCCTCCTGCACCTCCATGTCTTCGATCCCTTCCACAAGCCCTGGCTCTGCACCACAAATGTCCTGGTGTGAGTCCTCACCCTGCGAGGTCACACCGTGCCAGTTATATGCTCCTGGTTTTATATCCCCAGCAATTTCCAGCCCAGCCCAGCTCCCGCCAAGCTCTCCCACCTCCCCTGCTCACTCTCCAACTCTCTCCCCGGCACAGCCCAGTCTGAGTTAGTCCCAAGGCAGTGCCCACTGCAGGGTGCTCTGGGCACTCACCCCACAGCCGCAGCCCCTCTGAAGGGCACAGCAGCTCCTCGGGGGCAGGGAGGGGTCAGCCCCAGAGATGGGAGGCACCCATGGCACAAGGAGAAGCAGGTCAGGTGCACCCTGTGTCCCCTGCTCTCCTCTCCAGCAGATCCTGAGGGGTCTGCAGCCACTCCGTGCTATCCCTTCAGATCAGACCAGGAGAACAGTCTTCAGCTGGTGCAGCCAGAAAGGTGTTTAAATTCACTTTTTTCCTGCCCTGATTAGGATTGATGTAAGACAAAGATTTTGGTGTTCATTTATTTTTCTTAAAGACACAGAGTCCATGATTCCTCCTTTAGACAAAGTCCCCGATTCACACAAAAAGGGTGGATACTAAAGTAGGAGGGAAGGTGTAATGGAATGTCTTTGGAGATCACATCATCACAAATGGAAAAAGGAAAAAATATTTATATAAGGAAGGAAATAAATGCTTGATTTATCATGATATATACTGGGAGTCATTTCCAAAGAATGGTTGACAGTCCATGGTTGCAGAAAAACAGCCGAACACTTTCCTGAGAGAATCCTTGATCTCCCGGTTCCTCATGCTGTAGATGAGGGGGTTCACTGCTGGAGGCACCACCGAGTACAGAAATGGGGTCCCGTAGTGCAGGGGTTTGCAGATGGCAACGTAGCGGTCGTAGGACATGACGGTGAGAAGGAAATACTCTGCTGCAGCACAGAAATAAAAGAAGAAGAGCTGTGCAGCACATCCTGCATAGGAGATGTGCCTGTTGTGCCAGAGGGAGTTGGCCATGGCTTTGGGGAGAGTGGTGGAGAGGGAGCCCAGGTCGAGGAGGGAGAGGTTGAGGAGGAAGAAGTACATGGGGGTGTGCAGGCGGTGGTCACAGGCGATGGCGGTGATGATGAGGCCGTTGCCCAGGAGGGCAGCCAGGGAGATGCCCAGGAAGAGCCAGAAGTACAGGAGCTGCAGCTCCCGTCTGTCTGCGAATGCCAGGAGGAGGAACTCGGTGATGGAGCTGCCGTTGCACATTTGCTCCCTCACGGCACGAGGGCCTGTTCACAGAGGAAAAGCATCAATCAGTCGGGACAGATTTCTCATTTCTCTCCATCCAGTTCCTCACGGGGCTGCTGGAGAACACAGAGCTGCCCGGGGAGAGCTGTGCCCTTCTGGAGGACAGGCTGCAGCCCAGCAGGACCCCACTGGGAAAGAGTCCAGTGCCCTAAAGATGGGGTGTCCTGAGGGGGGAACTGGCTCCTTTGTATCCCCCGGAGCCTGCAGATGGCGAGGGCACTCTGACATTTCACTCCCAGGGACACATCAGGGGTCTCCTCTGGAGTGGGTGTCTGCACTGCAGGGGATGGCAGGGGGTGCCTGAATTCCTGCCCCCAAGGTGTTTCCAGCAGCAGCTCCCTCTGACTCCCTGCCCATGTCTCTGGTGCCTGGAGCTGTCCCAGCCAGGAGCTGCTTCTCTGTCCCCACGTCTCCTCCCTGTCAGTGCTCACAGCCCCCATCCCACCCGCTGGGTGCTCAGCTCTGCCCTGCAGACCCCTCCTGGCAGCAGGGCCCTGCCCAGGGGCAGCTCTGCCTCTGCAGGGGCTCAGGAGACAATTAAAGATGTGCTAATGAAACAGCGGGCTTAGCACTTTCTCTAGAAAGGAGGAATAAAATGCCACCTCCCCCTGCCCACCCAGCAAAACAAGAGTTCACTTACCATGTTACCTGCTGGGAAGATTTCTCCTGCAGTGAGCTCTCAGCACCCTGCCAGTGCCGTCTGCCTCTGCCCTCTCTGTGCCCGGCTCCTCTGCCCTCGGTGCCTGCAGGCAGTGCCCTCAGCCCTGCTGCGCTTTGCAGAGGAGCTGCTCCTGGGCAGAGCTGGCTCTCTGCAGCGCTGACCACTTGCCCTCAGCTCCCTCCAGCCCAGCAGCCCGGCCCAGCATCACAGCAGAATGCAAGCCCAAGGCATTTTAATGACTCCTTGAGGAGGGTTGGTCTGAGTCCATGGACCTCAGACAGTGATTGGATGATGAAGGTGCCAGTCAGGAAGTCAAAGCCAGAGGCCAACTGCAAAGTTTCTTGGAGTGTTAATGGCTCCCAGTGAGGACCATTCCTGACAAACCTCCTGCGGGGCTGGTTACAGCAGAAAACTCCCGGCAGAGATGACAGGGAAACAAAGGCCCTGTCAGTGTGGAACAGATTCTGAGCAAACCTGGGTGTGTTACATGGAGCAAAGGGCCACGCCCTGACCCCCAGCCCCTGGGAAGTCAGATGCTGTTCCTCAGGGCTCTTCCTGGGGCAGGGTGATGTGGGGATGGGCAATGCCAAGGGCAGGACTATGGTCCAACCCCTGCCAGGCTCTCGGCTGGGCAAGGGGAGGCCATGAGACCCAGTGCTGGAAGGGGAAGGGGCTTCCTCATGGCCACCAGTGGCAGAGACACCAGCCAGAGCCAAGGGCAGAGAGAGCTCAGCTCTGCTGGGGGATGCTCAGACTTTGCTCACCCCTCTGTCGTCTCCACCACAGGCTGTCCCACCGTGTCCCACACCTGCACCTCTTTCTCTGCCGGCTGGAGACGTCCACCCAGCTCCCACACCCTGCTCTCCCCTGAGCATCTCCCTTCCTTTCCTGAGATCTCTGCGTCCTCCCTGCCTGCTCCTTGACACACAAAGCCTGGGGCTGCTCCAGTCTCCCTCGGGGTGACCTGTTCCACCACAGCACTGCCCTTCCAGGGACATTGCTCTGTGCCCAGCCTGGGCCTCCCCTGCTGTACTTTTCGGCAGTAGTGTTTCACATGCTCTTTCTTACTTCAAAGAAAATCTCCATCATCTCTGAATTCCCCCCTCAGTCACTCTCAGGCTACACCTATGGTGCCTGGAGCCTCCACACCACTGGGCCAAAGAACTCCAGGTCCCTCAGGCACCCCACACAGTCCATGGGCACTGGGTCCCAAACCCCACCTTGGCAGAGCTTCACTCAACACTCTCCAGGTCCCCCCCACTTCTCCAGAATGGGGACCCACTCCCTGGGACTCACCCATGTGTGTGGGGCCACACCAGTGCTGAGTGGAGGGGGATGGTAACCCAGGGTGTCTGTGTGGCCCACGCTCCTCCCAATGCAGCCCCGCGGGCAGCTGCCCTTGTTCATCGTGTCCATCCTCTCCTGGCTCGTAGGGAATCCCTCACAGTGCCCAGGCCCTTCTCCTCAGAGCCGCTGCTCAGCCCGGCAGGTCCCAGCCTGCCCTCAGCTATGGGGCATTCACCCCCCATCCAACACTGAGGTACGTCTGGTTACTTCTCCGTGTAGAACTTCAAGTGGCTTCCGTTTTCCCAGACCCAGAAATTCTCAAGGTCCACACACACTGAAGCTCCATTTGGTCAGCTTTCCATGTTTGCGTGCAGCTGGCTTGACTGGGGTGTCTCTCCCAAGAGAGAAACATGAGTTTTATGACACTGTCAGTCCCTTCTCCTGCAGAAACCGTGAGTCCTCAGGGTCTGGTACTGATGAGGCTGTGGGGATGGACCCAGGAGGGAAATTGTCCTTCCTGGGCGAGAGCAGCAGGAATGTGTGGAGCTCTGCCTGGGGATGGAGGATGAGTCAGCTGAGAGCTGAAGGCTCCTGGGCAACACTGTGGTGGGTGGATGTCTGGTACAGACCCCCCGGTGAGGAAGAGGCAGTAGATGAAGCCTTCATTCTACTGGAAGAAGCCCTGGTCCTCATGTCAGTCCTGACCTATCCCAATATTTGCTGAAGGGACAACACCGCAAAGTGAAAGTGATCCAGGAGGTTTTTGGAATTACTTGACAACATCATCCCAACAAGGGTGACGGAGGAGCCAGTGAGGGGAGGTGTCCTGCAGGAAATCAGACTTAGAAACAAGGGAGAGCTGGTCGGGGATGGAACAGTCAAGGGGGACAAAGGAGAGTTGAGGCTCCTGAGAGAAGGGAAGAAGGCAAAGAGCAGGACGTCAGGAGAGCAGGCTCTGGCCTGTTGAAATATCTCGTGGGTTGTGACCCTGCAGAGAAGAGGGGAGAGCTGTTTGATGGTCAAGAGTCCCGTCTTCAGGCGGCACAAAAGTCCATCCCTACAGGCAGGAAGTGAAGCAACATGGCAGGAGGCTGGTGTGGATGAGGGAGAAAGTCCTGACAAAAATGAAGCAGGAAGAGGCAGCAGAGAGAAGGTGGGAGCTGGCTGCCTGCCAGCCTCAGTGGTTCCGTGACTGTGCTGGAGAGAGACCTTTGTGGTGGTGGAGGGCAGGTCCTGGAGGGATGAGGGATCCCCGGGCAGCTCCTGGACAGGTGGAGAGTCTGAGATCAGCTCCTGCAGAGATCACTCCTGGACACGTGTCTGGAGAGGCCAAGGGTTCCCACTCCCACAGCCCCGCACACAAACAGCCCAAACCTCGTTTCTCCTGTCTCCACTGACAGGGCTTGTGCTTGGCCTACAGACCTCCCGAGGTCCCCTCCAGGATGGGTGACGGTGCATTTCCTTCCACCACAGCTCTTCCCTTGATGATGACCGGGAGAGCACCCACACTCCCCGTGACCATGGAAGGAGCAGACATAAATTTGGAATGATCAGATGTGGCTTTTTGTGCCCTTGCAGTCACTGACACAGGGCTGCTCAGCAGGGAACCTCTGTTGCAGGCTGCAGCCTGTCTAACACTGGCTTTTCTTGTTCCTCCTTCCTCGCAAAATGGAGCTTCACTCCAGGAGGCCTTTGACGTAATCCAGGACTCAATTAACAGAAACTTCTCAAGATATTCAGGAAGTGACCAGTCCTGTATTGGGGGGAAGAACAACCTCTATGGATCCCTGGGTGTAAGAAATCCGGCAAGGAAGGCAAGAGAGCGGCATGGCTGAGTGGAGACCTGCTGGTCAGAGTGAAGGGCAGGAAGGAAATGCACAGGCAGAGGCAGCAGGGACAGGGACCCTGGGATGAGCAGAGGGACACTGCTGGGTTGTGTAGGGATCGGGTCAGGAAGGTCAGGACTCAGCCGGAGCTGAGCTTGGCAAAGGATGCAAAGAACCCGAAGAGGGGCTTCTGCAGGGACATCAGCCTGAAGAGGAAGATCACAGAAACTGCATCCCCCTTGGGAGCAAAACGGGCAAAGTAGTAACTAGTCTTCACTGCAACCTCTCTTCCCACAGCTCTCGAGTGGATGGACCACAAGGCGGGCACTGGGGGAGCAAAGTCCCTCCCCCTGGAAGAGAAGATGAGGTTCAGGCCCCCCTGGGGAACTGAACGTCCATCAGGCCGTGGGACAGGACGGGCTCCATCCCAGAGTCCTGAGGGAATTGCCTGATGCAGGGGCCAAGCTGCTCTCCGTGATATTTGACAAGTCCTGGCACTCAGGGAAAATCCCCGGTGCCCGGAAAAAGGGAACCATCGCCCCCATTTTGAAGAAGGGCGGAAAGGAGGATCCTGGGAGGCAGCAGCCTGTCAGCCTCCCCTCTGTGCCTGGAAACCTCATGGAACAGACCCAGCAGCAGCAGAGCAGCGGCTCTGCCAATCCGATTCCAGTTTTGCCCTGGGCTGTGCAGAGTTGGCTCTCCTTGCTGTCACGCCCTCTGACCGCTCTGTTGCTCTCTGCCAGCCTTTGTGTTACGCCGCCATCATGGAGCCTCGGCTCTGCATCCACCCGGCTGCTGCTGCTGCTCACGGGCATCACACTGCCGAGTGCCCGTCTGCTCCTCCTCTACCAGCTGACTTGCTGTGGCTCCAACAAGATCCACCATTGCTTTTGGGACAACTGCCCCTTGTTCCAGCTGCCCCCGTTGCAAAATAGACTCGGGTTCAAGACCAGTTGGCCTACTGGCTTCCTTACAGGCTCCTGAGGAATGAACGTCTTGTCCCAGCTCCTTCCAGGGCTGCCCTGGGAGAGCCACCAGCCCCCTTGGCCAGGGGGAGCCCGTCCAGATGAGGCACTGAGAGCAGCTCTGGGGCCGCATCTGCGCTGAGGGGGTGTTGCCTCGGGGTGTAGGACACGTGATGGGGGCAGGGGAAGAGCATGTTTGCATTGCGACGGGCTTATTATGGGATGTTTAGGGGAGGACCCCGCCAAGGGCAGTCTGTCCTGTCTGCTCATTAAACCGAATTTCTAACTCTTTCCTGTGCGAGGGAATCTCTCTTCTGTGTGAAGGTGTGAGCGTGGGGGTGTGAGTGCAGCAGCTGGAGCAGGCGCAGGGGGTCAGACAGCCCGTATGTCATTAGTGCCAGCCCCTGAGAGACGGGAGTGAGTGATCCTGAGAGTCTGTGTGTGACTGGGGGGGTCTGTACCAGCATCTGGAACGGGGCTGCGGCCTCGGGGGCTTGTATGTGCCGGTGCCTGCCAGTGGGGAGGGTGGTCTGGAGGGGCAGTTACTGAGGAGAGTGAGTGTCCGAGCCCAGCTGCTGGAGGGATCCACCCTGCCCAGGAACAGAGAATAGAATAGAATAGAATAGAATAGAATAGAATAGAATAGAATAGAATAGAATAGCTCCGTGGGAAGGGACCTGCACTGACCACCTGCTCCAAACACCCGACCACTTCAGGTCTGACGGAAAGAGAAATCCTGCTGTTAAGGGCAGTGTCCAAATGCCCCTGAAACACTGACAGGCTTGGGGGGTCGAGCACCTCTCGAGGAAGCCTGTTCCAGTGTGCCACTGCCCTCTCGGGAAAGAAATGTTTCCTAGTGCCAAGCCTGTACCTGCCCTGGTGCAGCTTGGAACCATTCCCACACGGACTGTCCCTGGGTGCCATGACCAGAGCTCAGCACCTCCATCTCCACAGCCCCTCCTCAGGAAGCTGCAGAGAGCCCTGAGCTCACCCCGCAACATCCTTTTCTCCAAACGAGACCAACACCCAGTCCTCAGCTGCTCCCCATGGGACATTCCTTCCAGCCCTGGCAGCGGTTTTGTTGCCCCCTCTGGATCCCTTCAAGGACCTGAAGACCCTGCGGAAACTGTGGGGCCCACAACTGCACTTTTCTCCTCCCGTCACTCCTGGTTCATTCAGACACCTCTCACCTGTGCTGCTGCTTTGAGCTGCAGGGACTCAAACCTTGCCTGTCTTCCTATCGTCTAATTGTCTCTGTAGCCAAATCCTCCATCATGTTTGTATCGACCTTTTTGGGTCTGTGGAGCTAAAACATTTCTCCTGAGATTATCCCTTGTCGACAGGCGACCTCATTAGAGATATCGTGTGCTTAGTAGCTGGTTGAGGAGTGTGCTGTATTGTTTGTGAATCTTGACCATGCGTCACTGTGTTTTGCTTGCAAATAGGAAAACATATTCTGTGCCCGTGTGCCGGCAGGTCTCTCAGGAGAGCAGGTGGGAGATGGGGAATGGAGCTGTAACCTCCCGCTGCAGCATGCAGTGGAGAAGTCGGATGTAAGGAAAAGGGCTGTAGATCCCAGGTGGGATATGACAGCAATGGTGAGGCTGGGAGGTGAGGAGCAAGGTTGTCCATACAGTGCCAGAGCTCAAGGGGCTGCTTCTGCTCCCTGTGCAGAGCTCCTGAGGAGACCCCGGGATCAATATCAACTGCAGAAGGCTTCCATCACCCTTCTCTAATCTGAACAGTAAATAAAAATTGCCTGTATAAGAAAAAAAAATAATTATTAGATCCTCTTTGAAATCTTCCTCCTTAACTACACCAGGAAATGACTCCAATTAGCTGCACAAGTCCCGAAGACTTGAAGAAATCTAAAGGAAGATAATGAGCTGGTTAGGGCTTTATGTATTTTAATGAGCCCCGTGGTGTATTTGGCCCCATGTCCATGATGCTCAGGCCCTGAGAGGAGACTGAGCAAAGGACTCAACAAGTCCAAGTCAGCAGCAAAGCTCCCCGTGCCCTGAAGCCCTGATTGGCCCCACGGAGGGCCAGGACTGACAAAGCCTCTGCAGGGACTCGTTAGAGCAGAGAATTGGAGGCTGTGATTGCAGGCAGGCAAAGGCCCCGTGCAGGGCTGTCCTGCTGTGAAACCCTTGGGTTGGTGATGGAGCACAAAGGCCAAGCCCTGACCCTCAGGCCCTGGGAAGGAGATGCTGCCCCTCGTGTGTGGCTCAGGGCTCTTCCTGGGGGCAGGGGCTGTGAGGGGGAGCAATGCCAAGTGTAGGAAACTGCACAACCCCTCCCGCCTTCCCCAAGCAATGGCGAAGAAGAAATGAAGTGCAGAGCCTCCCAATCAAGTTTCTCCTGTGAGGCCTCAGTGGCAGAGGCAACTGCCATAGCCCAGGGGAGAAAGACCTTGGTCCTGTTGGGCCTTTTCGCCGTGCCAGAGCCCTTGGCCATCTCGCCTGCCGGCTGTCCTACACTGGCCCGTGCCGGCACCTCTTTCCCTCCAGGCTGCAGACACACATCTTGCTTTCCCACCCAGCTCCTGCCTCAGCATTTCCACACCTTCACTGATGTCTCTCCACCCTCAACGGCTGTTCCTTGAGACACAAACCATGGGCTGATCCTGACTCCCTCGGCGGGATCTCTTACACCACACTGATACCATCTGAATGAGATTGCTTCTTCTTCAAATGCATTCTGAACCTTCCAAGATGCACTTTGTTGAGATTTCCTTCTGTTCCGACTACCGAGAAATGCTCCATCACTCGGAAACCCCCCTTCAAGCAGCTGCAGGCTGTTTGTACAGTGCCCTGAGGCTGCACCTCACCAGGCTCAAGCAGCCCAGGTTTCTCAGCCTCTCCACCAAGTCCCCACACCCCGTCCTGGCAGCTCTGCTCTGGAGCCTCTCCAGTTCCTCCCCATTCCTTCAGCACAGGGAGCCCCACCCCAGACACCCCAGTCATGATGTGGCCACCACAGTGCTGATGGGAACTGCCTTGTCTGAGCTGGCCACATGCCCCTAACGCAGCCCCATGGGCAGCTGGCCTTCCTCACGGGGACACGCCCCTCTGCCTTGGATGGCATCCCGAGGGATGCCCAGGCCCTTCTCCTCGGGGTCACTGCTCCGCTGGTCAGGTCCCAGCGTGCCCCCAGCTCTGGGGTTGTTCTGTCCCCAAATGCAGGACTGGCCACTTGCCCTCGTAAAGCTTCAGGAGGTTTCTACTGACTGAAGCCCAGAGAGTTTCAGGGTCCCCCAGCAATGCAGCTGGCTCCAGGGCCAGCTGGGAATGTGCAGGTAGAGGAGAGCATTCCCCCAGGTGCAGTCAGGGATCACTGTCCACCTTCCCTTCAACCCAGGCTGGCTAGCAGAGGTCCATGGACTTCCAAGTCCCCGCGGAGTACCAGCGCCTAAACCTGCGTCCTTCCTCCAGCTGTCCAGAGGAGACTTCATCCTCCTGCTGTCCTTCATCAGGAGGTTGGCTGATCCTGAGCAGAAGACCCCTGTGCCCTGAAGAGTCCGTGATGCTCAGCACAGCAAACCTGAGCAGAGCCAGGCCTGGGCTGTGCCGGGCTGTGCTCCATGTACAGCTGGGCCTTCAGGCCCTGTTGGGCTGAGTGTATCCCTTGGGCGTCAGTTCAACTTGATTGTAAGAGAGAAGAGTGCAGGAAGGTCCCACCTGCCCCTGGCCATCCCGCCATCGGCATGTCCTGACCTTTATACAAAAGCAGCAGCACACGCCCGTGGGAACATCCTCTGTTGGGGGCAGCAGGAGCAAGAAAACCCTTGTGAGAGCAGCACTGTAACTGGTAACACGGAAAGAGCTCACAGGGGCACGATGAGAGAACAGTTCCAGGGGTGGGATCTGCACAGCTCCCTGCACCAGGATCAAAACCATGTGCTTGTGCAAACCAGCACCCAAGCCTGCTGCTGGCCTGCCAGGGATTGCGGCAGGTGTGACCTCACAGCTGCCTTCACAGCCATGCACCTGCTGCTGGCCCACGAGATCCTGAGGCACAGCTGAGCTCATCCCAGCGCTCCACACCAGCTCCTCCTCGTGGCCCACGAGGGGATCAGATACAGGTCACCTCACGTTCCGCTTCCAAGGCCTTACGGCTGCTCTAGAACCCTGCAGGGCCTGTGCTGCCCCCAAGGGCCAGACAGACCAAGTCAGGGTTAGGATAGGGACTCAGGGGGACGGGGTCAGAGTGTGGGAACAAGGGCTTCCGAGGGTTAGGTGGTAAAACCCAGGCTGTTACTGGGGCACACTGGGATGCCCTGGAGTGTCATGGCCATGGGAGGGGAGGGTCTGAGGGCAGCAGAACTCATGGTGCCTGCCTTTTTCAGTTCCCCCTGTAGAGACACCACAAGACCTCAATGGTTGCTGGGATGTCCCCAGTACCAGCAAGGGATGGGAGAACCAAAGTGCCCTCCAGTTCCCCAGACTGGAGGCCCTCCAAATCCACCCCACTAATTACCACCACGCCATAACCTGCTCTCGCTTTGAGGAATGCCTCGGGAAGAAGAGCAAAGGGGTGCTCTGGACTGGATCTTGGTGGGCTGGGGGTGGGCACAGCTTTCCCCAGTCCCCACAGGCCCATGGCTTCCCCTGGTCTGAGCAGGAAAATCCCTTCTGCTCTGCCCAGCCCCATTCCTCCAAGTGTCCCCAGGGATACCTGTCCATGCAAGGGCCAGGGGTGGGGACGGAGACACGGAGAGAGTGAGGAATTCATGTCCTCCAAAGGGGAGGGGTGGAGGTGGGGGAGACCCAAAGACAGGGCACTGGGGGGAATTAGTGGACACCAGGGTACGGGGCTGGAGGGGTTGCCGGGACAGGACTGTGTCGAGTGCAAGTGAGGATGAAAGGAATTCAAGTGGAGGGACACGGAGACTGCAAGCAGAGTGGATGATGGGGACAGAAGGAAGAGGAGTGCAGAGGACAAACCCAATGGGATTGGAGAGTGTTTGGGAGTGGGGGATCAAGGCAGGGGATCCGGGGACACTCCTGCAGGGGACAGGATGGACAGTGAAGGAGTGAGGGGAGAGAGGGAAGGAAAGGCCTCGGGAGGGATTCAAGGGAGGGGATTTGGGGACCCCAGAGAGGACATGAAAGAGATGCCAGGGATGAGATGTCTGAAGGGAGCAAACCAATGGGATAGGGAGGGATAAAAGGGGTGGAGGTGGGGGCATCAGGACAAGAATTTTCCTTTGTAGTAAGATACAGCGTGAGAAAGGACGAATGCCACCAAGTGCAGCTGAGGAGGCCCAGGCTGGGCACAGAGCAATGTCCCTGGAAGGGCAGTGCTGTGGTGGAACAGGCCACCCCGAGGGAGACTGGAGCAGCCCCAGGCTTTGTGTGTCAAGGAGCAGGCAGGGAGGACGCAGAGATCTCAGGAAAGGAAGGGAGATGCTCAGGGGAGAGCAGGGTGTGGTAGCTGGGTGGACGTCTCCAGCCGGCAGAGAAAGAGGTGCAGGTGTGGGACACGGTGGGACAGCCTGTGGTGGAGACGACAGAGGGGTGAGCAAAGTCTGAGCATCCCCCAGCAGAGCTGAGCTCTCTCTGCCCTTGGCTCTGGCTGGTGTCTCTGCCACTGGTGGCCATGAGGAAGCCCCTTCCCCTTCCAGCACTGGGTCTCATGGCCTCCCCTTCCCCAGCCGAGAGCCTGGCAGGGGTTGGACCATAGTCCTGCCCTTGGCATTGCCCATCCCCACATCACCCTGCCCCGGGAAGAGCCCTGAGCAATGGGTGAGGGACAGGTCCTGATTTCCCAGGGCCTGGGGGTCAGGCCATGGCCCTTCGACCTTACATAACAGACCCACGTTTGATCGATATTTGTTATAACCTGATATGGCCTTTGTTTACCGATATTCTCTGCCTCAAGTTTTCTTGTCTAATTAGACAATGGGGAGGCTTTGTCAGTAATGGTCCTCACTGGGAGCCATTAACAATGTAAGAATCTTTGGAGTTTGCATCTGACTTGGACTTCTTGACAGGCAACTTCATCATCCAATCCCTGTCAGAGTTCATGGACTTGGTACAAAAGCCACCCGAGGGGTCATTAAATTGCCCAGGGGTGATCCTATGCTGTGATGCTGGGCCGGGCTGCTGGGCTGGAGGGAGCTGAGGGCAAGTGGTCAGCGCTGCAGAGAGCCAGCTCTGCCCAGGAGCAGCTCCTCTGCAAGGGCAGCAGGGCTGAGGGCACTGCCTGCAGGCACCGAGGGCAGAGGAGCCGGGCACAGAGAGGGCAGAGGCAGACGGCACTGGCAGGGTGCTGAGAGCTCACTGCAGGAGAAATCTTCCCAGCAGGTAACATGGTAAGTGAACTCTTGTTTTGCTGGGTGGGCAGGGGGAGGTGGCATTTTATTCCTCCTTTCTAGAGAAAGTGCTAAGGCAGCTGTTTCATTAGCACATCTTTAATTGTCTCCTGAGCCCCTGCAGAGGCAGAGCTGCCCCTGGGCAGGGCCCTGCTGCCAGGAGGGGTCTGCAGGGCAGAGCTGAGCACCCAGCGGGTGGGATGGGGGCTGTGAGCACTGACAGGGAGGAGACGTGGGGACAGAGAAGCAGCTCCTGGCTGGGACAGCTCCAGGCACCAGAGACATGGGCAGGGAGTCAGAGGGAGCTGCTGCTGGAAACACCTTGGGGGCAGGAATTCAGGCACCCCCTGCCATCCCCTGCAGTGCAGACACCCACTCCAGAGGAGACCACTGATGTGTCCCTGGGAGTGAAATGTCCGAGTGCCCTCGCCATCTGCAGGCTCCGGGGGACACAAAGGAGCCAGTTCCCCCCTCAGGACACCCCATCTTTAGGGCACTGGACTCTTTCCCAGTGGGGTCCTGCTGGGCTGCAGCCTGTCCTCCAGAAGGGCACAGCTCTCCCCGGGCAGCTCTGTGTTCTCCAGCAGCCCCGTGAGGAACTGGATGGAGAGAAATGAGAAATCTGTCCCGACTGATTGATGCTTTTTCCTCTGTGAACAGGCCCTCGTGCCGTGAGGGAGCAAATGTCCAACGGCAGCTCCATCACCGAGTTCCTCCTCCTGGCATTCGCAGACAGACGGGAGCTGCAGCTCCTGCACTTCTGGCTCTTCCTGGGCATCTCCCTGGCTGCCCTCCTGGGCAACGGCCTCATCATCACCGCCATCGCCTGTGACCACCGCCTGCACACCCCCATGTACTTCTTCCTCCTCAACCTCTCCCTCCTCGACCTGGGCTCCCTCTCCACCACTCTCCCCAAAGCCATGGCCAACTCCCTCTGGCACAACAGGCACATCTCCTACTCGGGGTGTGCTGCACAGCTCTTTATGTTTGCCTTCTTTATCACAGCAGAGTTTTCTCTCCTCACCATCATGTCCTACGACCGCTACGTTGCCATCTGCAAACCCCTGCACTACGGGACCCTCCTGGGCAGCAGAGCTTGTGTCCACATGGCAGCAGCTGCCTGGGGCACTGGGTTCCTCAATTCTCTCCTGCACATGGCCAACACATTTTCACTACCTCTCTGCCAGGGCAACACCCTGGACCAGTTCTTCTGTGAAATCCCCCAGATCCTCAAGCTCTCCTGCTCACACTCCTACCTCAGGGAAGTTGGGCTTATCATGGTCAGTGCCTGTTTGGCTTTTGGGTGTTTTGTGTTCATTGTGGTGTCCTATGTGCAGATCTTCAGGGCCGTGCTGAGGATCCCCTCTGAGCAGGGACGGCACAAAGCCTTTTCCACGTGCCTCCCTCACCTGGCCGTGGTCTCCCTCTTTGTCAGTACTGGCCTGTTTGCCGACCTGAAGCCGCCCTCCCTCTCCTCCCCATCCCTGGACCTGGTGGTGTCATTTCTGTACTCGGTCGTGCCTCCAGTAGTGAACCCCCTCATCTACAGCATGAGGAACCAGGAGATCAAGGATGCCCTGAGGAAACTGATAACCAGATGTTATTTTGAAGGAAGAAACTGCTCATCTGCTGCTGCAGAGGTTTAACTTTGTACAGGCCCAGGATATCATGTACATTTTCTGTAGTTGATGGTTGTATTATACTTAGAAAGAGGTTTCCACTCCCCTTCTAATTCACTGCCTGCTTTTCTTTTCTGATCGAGTGGCTGGATAAATGAGGAGCCATGATCTGTGTGTGTTTTAAAAAAACAAAGGGCATGCATTGACTTTTTTTTCTTCTGAGATTTTTCCTGTAAGATTTTAAGGACCTGCACGAAAAATTCTTGTGTGCAGAGGTGGAGGGGAAGAGAGTCCCAGCATGGCAGCCCTGCCAGGGAGCACTTGGTCCTCTAGAGATGTTCTCTCTTCCCTTCCACACTCTCTTTCTGATCCCTTCGGTTTGGTGTGAGGCCTGAGTGCCCTGGCAGCTTGGTCACACTCCTGCTGTGTGACAGCCCTGTGACCGCAGGCAGGGACAGGCACTGGGCACTTGTGTGACAGAGCCGGCCTCCCGAAGAGCGGTTCCCTCATGAAAGAGGATCTGCTCAGGGCAGTGCCTGAAGGCTGAGCTCTTCTCCCAAACCTGATCTCAAGAACACGCCCAAGGAAGTGGCCCGCAGAGGAAAACCCCAGCGAAGAGGTGAACAGTGTGATTTGCAGGGTGGGGGCTGGCAGCAGTGTCCTCGCACAGCCAGGCCTCCTGGGAGAGACCTGAAGGAGCAGGCTCTGCTCTGTGTCTGCGCTCACTGGACACACTGGGGCAGCTGCCTGTGCTGCTCTGGCTGGGAGAGAGTTCCTTTTCTTGCTGGGAGCTGCTATGGGGCTGGGGTTTGGTTTGTGCCATGAACAGTGCTGGTAACGCAGGGCTGATTTCGTTATTGCTGAGCAGGGCTTACACAGGGTCAGGGACATTCCTGCTCCTCACCCCACCCCACCAGCGAGCAGCTGGGGGTGCACAAGGAGCTGGGAGGGGACACGGCTGGGACAGCTGACCCCGACTGACCAACGGGGTATTTTGTACCTTAGGACATCATGCTCCGTTATATAAAGCTGGGGGAGAAGGACGAACATGGGGACATTCAGAGTTATGGAGTTCGTCTTCCCACGTCACTGTTATGTGTGATGGAGCCCTGATGTCCTGGAGATGGATGAAGCTCTGCCTAGAAATAGGAAGAAGTGAAGGAATTCGACCTTTTCCTTTGCTTACCTGTGTGTTTATCTGTACCTATAAAACTGTCTTTAGCTCAACCTGCAAGTTTTCTCCCTTTTACCCTTCTGATTCACTCCCCCATTGCACCCAGCGGAGTGAGTGTGTGACTGTGTTGGGCCCAGATGCTGGATGGGTTCAAACCATGACATTGACCCAGGGCAAACATGATGCTGTAGCCCCTCAGAACCACCAGTTGCAGCACTGGCCTCTCACTTCAGCTCGGAGAGGGTCTTTGTCCCTCCACAGAGGGACACCAAATGAGTAGGTCAGAAGTTCATGTTGCATTTTATGGAGGAGATGTAAACATGCACATCATGTGTGTGAGGTGAGAGAGCACAAATGCCATCAGCTATTCCTGGGGGTGCTGTGAAGGTGTGTGGCACAAACAGGGTCATGAGGTCACTTCACGTCGACAGTAACGTCCCCTGGGCAACCCCCTGGCTGCAGCCCTGGGAGGTGTTTCCTTGAACCGAGGTCCCCGAGTCCATTCCTCATGCCGTGGGGCATCTCCCACGAGTGCAGAGCAGGGTGATCAGCACAGGGCTGAGGGGCCTCCCAGCCTCTGGCCGTGGCAGCAGGAGCCCAGAGAGACACGACGACTCCGGCAATGCACTGCCTCTGCGTGTGCAAGGGAAGGACTCGTGTCTCTGAACCCCCTGTGTGTAAGGTGAGGGCATGGGGCCAGCTGAGATGTGGGCACCTGACAGAGCCCGGACACTTGTGTGTGTGACCCAGGAACAACCCCCACTCTCCCAGTGAGACTCATCTCCGCTGCCTTGGACAGGCTCATGGCAAGTGCTCCTGTTGGCTCCGTCACCCTCGCCGGTGATTCTGGGCTGAGCCCTCAGAAGGGCCAGAGCAATCAGAGAGGTTCTGGGGTCCATGGAGAAGGCCGAGGGCAAACCCATCTTCAAGAAGGGCAGGAATGAGAACTGGGAGAATTATAGGGGAGAGTTATAGGCTTGTCAGCTTCCCTCCATCCCTGGGAAGGTCGTAGGCTACGTCCTCCTTCAGCCGTGTCCAGGTAGCTGAAGGCCAAGGAAGGGATTGCTGACCCACAACAGACCGGGGAAAGCAGGGCGTGTTGTGCACATGGGATTGTGCAAGGCCTGTGACATGGTCTCCCATCGTGTTCTCATAGCCAGGTTGGTGCTGCCTGGGCTGAAGAAGAATTGGCGCTGGGTCCCAAACCCCACCATGGCAGAGCTTCACTCAACACTCTCCAGGTCCCCCCCACTTCTCCAGAATGGGGACCCACTCCCTGGGACTCACCCATGTGTGTGGGGCCACACCAGTGCTGAGTGGAGGGGGATGGTAACCCAGGGTGTCTGGGTGGCCCACGCTCCTCCCAATGCAGCCCCGCAGGCAGCTGCCCTTGTTCATCGTGTCCATCCTCTCCTGGCTCGTAGGGAATCCCTCACAGTGCCCAGGCCCTTCTCCTCAGAGCCGCTGCTCAGCCCGGCAGGTCCCAGCCTGCCCTCAGCTATGGGACTATCCACCCCCTGCTCCCTGCTGATCCAGGATTGGCCACTTTTCCTTGTAAAGCTTCAATTTACTTCCATTTTCCCAATCCCAGAGTTTTCAAGGTCCCCACGGACTGAAGCTCCAATTGGTCACCTTTTAATAGTTGTGGGCATTTGGGTCATCTCGATTGGGGTGTCTTTCACAAGGGAAGAGCATGAGGAGTTGCAGGGCACTACAAATGCTCCCTCCTAGAGAAACTGTGGGGTCCTGGGGCTTTGCTACTGATAAGGCCATGGGGCTGGACCCGGAGGGGAAGTTACCCTTTATGGGAGAGAGCAGCAGGAAGGCATGGAGCTCTGCCGGGGGATGGAGGAGGAGTCAGCTGAGAGCTGAAGAACAGGCTTCATGAGAGCGGGCTCTGGCCTGCTGAGGAACCTGTTTGGAGGAATCCCGTGGGATGCTGCACTGAAGAGAAGAGTGGAGAGCTGTTGATGGTCACGGGTCTTGATGCAGAGAAATGATTGCTTGTTTTCAGGTTTATTTACTTACTTACTTATACAAAAGTGTTCAGCAACTTATTTACTTACTTATAGCAAGTTGTAGTATTTTTAGAAAACATTGCTAATAATCCTGCTTGCCCAGACTGTCCTGTGGAATTTTACCAAGGACTGCTGTGTTCATCAACACAAAGCAGTTCACTGTGAAAATCTCCCAAGGATTACAATGTTCAGCAAAATATACTTTTCTCCTTGACTAATAAGTGGTTCTATAGTTGGAATTTTGTTAAAGTGCATCCATATGCGAATGGCAGAAGTTCTATCGGTTCTCTTAGTTAAGATAGAAAGTAAACCGTCTGAAAAACACTCTTGATATTCAAGAAAATAGCCAAGAGAATCTGCGCATGTTCTGGGAAAAACAGGGTGAGAAAGACTCCGAGCCTTCCTCCCAAAGCCCCCCGGAGACACCCCCAGGAGGCAATGGGCAGGTGCAAAGATGACATCAAGTGCTGACAGCAGCCTCTAGAGCTAACCCAGCCTCACTCCTGCACATGATGTTTGTGTGATGGAACCCAATGAATATGGAAATCCACACTCGATCAGGTTTTGGTAAAATGTGCGGTGGGTGTGCAAGCTTTGTGGAGAGATCCCCTTGCACCCCGGCACCGCAGTAAACATCCCTGCTGTGTGACTCTATTCGAGTTGTGGAATCTTTTTTCCGCGACTCAGTCTCCTCTCTGAGCTCCAGTCCACCCAGAAATTCAGGAAGTCAAGCAGCCTGGGAGGAGACTGGTACAGGTGAGGGAGAAGGTCCTGGTAACAATGAAGCAGGAAGAGGCAGCAGAGAGAAGGTGGGAGCTGGCTGCCTGCCAGCCTCAGTGGTTCCGCGACTGTGCTGGAGAGAGACCTTTGTGGTGGTGGAGGGCAGGTCCTGGAGGGATGAGGGATCCCCGGGCAGCTCCTGGACAGGTGGAGAGTCTGAGATCAGCTCCTGCAGAGATCACTCCTGGACACGTGTCTGGAGAGGCCAAGGGTTCCCACTCCCACAGCCCCGCACACAAACAGCCCAAACCTCGTTTCTCCTGTCTCCACTGACAGGGCTTGTGCTTGGCCTACAGACCTCCCGAGGTCCCCTCCAGGATGGGTGACGGTGCATTTCCTTCCACCACAGCTCTTCCCTTGATGATGACCGGGAGAGCACCCACACTCCCTGTGACCATGGAGGGAGCAGATGTAACTGTAGAGATATCCTCTGTAGCTTTTGTGTCCCACTGAAGTCATTGAGTCGGGGTTACTTGGCAGGTCCTACGTGGGGCCTTTCGAACCTCCTGAAATGCAACAAGGCCAAGTGCAAGGTCCTGCATCTGGGTCAAGGCAAATCCCAGTATCAGCACAGGCTGGAGGATGAAGGTGCTGGGAGCAGTCCTGCAGAAAAGGGCTTGGGGGTGCTGGTGCAGGAAAAGTTGACCCTGAGATGACAATGTGCACTCCGAGCCCAGGAAGCCAACCGTGTCCTGGACTGCATCAAATGAAGTGTGGCGGCAGCTCGAGGGAGGGGATGGTGCCGCTCTGCTGTGCTGAGAGCCCCCGGAGTGCTGCGTCCAGCTCGGGTTCTCAGCACGGCAGGGACATGGAACTCTTGGAGTGGCTCCAAAGGAGGGCCACAAAAATATTCAGAGGGATTCTTCAGCCTGGAGAAGAGAAGGCTCCAAGGAGACCTTGCTGCTGCCTTTCAGCGCTGAGAGGGGGCTTCAAAGTGAGATGGGGGGAGACTTTTGTGAAAGGACACAGTGTAATGGTTCTCGACTAAAAGAGGGCAGATTCAGGGAGATAAAAGGAAGAACACTTTTACAGTGGCACTGGAGAAACCCTGGAACAGGCTGCCCAGAGCGGTGGTAGAGGCCCCGTCCCTGGGAACATTCAAGGTCGCTTTGGACGGGGCTTTGAGCCACGTGATCTACTTGAAGGTGTCCCTGCTCGTTGCAGGGGCTTGGATTAGATGGCATTTAAAGGTCTTTTCCAGCCCAAACTCTTCTGTCACTCTACTCTAGGATCCCTTCACAGCCACCTCCACGTTCCTTTTCTGCCTGGTTCCATCACCTCTGATTTCCTTCTCCCCCTGCCCCCAGGGGTGGTCACCTCTTCTGGTGGTTCCCTCCAGAGTCTCTTCAGCGATGGCCTCGGTGGGGCACGGTAATACCCTCAGACACACGGGGGTTGCTGCTGACTTTTAGTGCTCCAGAGCCTTGTTGGTTCTTCTTTCAGGATCTGCAGTTCAGGAATTTGGCACTAGAGGGCTCAGGAACAGACAAAATGCCCTGAAAAGCCAAGGCAGTGGGCAGCACTTCCCTTAACTCCTCTCTTCTTAGGTGCTTCATCTCAGAGGTTTCAGGAGCACAGTCAAGGTGAACAAGTTTCAGTTCTCAGGAACAGTAAGAAATCATTTATTCTTTTTCCATTTCCCTTCTGTTCTGGTTACAGATCATGTGATATCAATAAACTCCCGTTATTTCCCCAGTCTCCAAAACCTTTCAGAGATGATGGGGAGTGGCCTCTCTGTGACATCATCCTGCTCTCTCAGCACCCTGGGATGCAGCCCCTCTGCGCTTGTGGACTGGAAGGGTTGAGGTTCATCAAGTAGCCTCTGATCTAGTTTTCACCGCCCCCTGACTGTTCTGCTCCAGAGTCCTGCCTCGAGGCACAAAGGCCGGGCAGACCTTGCTGGGGAAGGCTGAGGAGAAGAGGACAGAGTGTCTCAGACCTTTCTCCACAGACCCTTACTACATGGAGCAGAGCTCCCACATGCTCTCTGCTACTTTGTTAACTCTTCCTGAAGCAGACAACACCTTTGTTCTGATGCCCTTGACCTCACTTTCCAGTTTCCACTGAGTTTTGCCACAGACCATTGCCAAGCTGGGAAGATGCTCTTGCAGACCAGTTGCAGTGAGCTGGGCTTCCCTTCAGCGCTGCTGACCATGAGATCCCCACGGAAACTGCCCAGAACAGGCCAAAGGCTGCTCCTCTGAATGCTGGCGTCTGGTGTCTTCCAATCTGCTTCCTGCCTCCCCTCCTGAACTGGGGCCCTGCTATTTCAGGGTCATGGCAGCCAGTCTTCACAGCCCTGGCCAGCTCGGCCTTTCAGTGACCCCTCCCCTCTCCGGAGTGGGAAGGAAAAAACACAACAAAGAGCTCAGACATCAAGATCGGGACAGGGAGGGATGATTCACCCCTTATGGCCATGAGCAAAAGACAGACAGGTTAGGGGAACAAAAAACCCATCCATTTAATTCCCACACTAACAACAAAAGTTAAACCCCAGACTGGGACACTGAGAGGTTTTACCACATGTAAAAGCCCCTTCCCCCTCCCCTGCTTTCTTCCCAGGCTCAGCTTTGCTCCTGATTTCTCTCCCTCCTCCCTCGCAGCGGCGCAGGGGGGCAGGGGATGGGGTGTGTGATCAGTTCATCACCTGCTGCACAGGTTCTGGGGATCTCACAGCCCTTGTCAGAGCAGACAATGACAGTTTTGTGTTTGAAGACAGTGAGGACAGAGAGTCATCAGTAAGTGCTGGGACAGCCTGGGGTCAGAGTGAGGTGGGGCAGCAGGGGTGGGGTGAAAATCTGCAGAGAAACAGGCAGAGGCAGAGGAAAGTGTGGGACAGCCTGTGGTGGGGATGGGCCCTTGGCTGAGGCTGGCACCCCCCAACAGAACTGAAATCCTTGTCCTCTCGCCTATGGCTGCTGTCGCTTCCCCTGAGGACCCTGAGAGGACACCAGTTCCTACAGGCACAGCACTTTGCTGCCTCCTCGCCACCCTCCACAGAGCCTGGGGGGATCCGACCGCTGTCCTGCCTCGGCATCACCCCCTGCCTCTCCCTGCCCCAGGAAGAGCCCTGAGCATCCCAGGAGGGAAAGGATCCCCGTTCCCAGGGGATGGGCTCAGGGCTGGACCCTCCTGGGGATGAAACCCATCAAGGCCTTTCAGGGCCCCTCAACATTGGATTGGCAGCCTGTGAGCAGAGCCTCTGCCTTCCTGCTTCCCCAGCCCCAGGGACAGGAACCTTGTCTCCTCATTCCCTGCCCGGCCTCTCCAGTGATGGCCCTCGCTGGGCATCACTGACACCCTCACAGCCTTGGAGCTTTGCTGCTGACTTGCCCTTCTCTAGAGGCCACTCCAACCCCTCTGCTGCACCTGCAGTTCAGGAACTTGGCACCAGAGGGCTCATGAACACGCAAATCCCCCTGACAAGCCAGTCTCTGGCAGAACTTCATTCCTCCCTTCTGACGGGGTGAATGTGAGAGGTTTCAGCCGTGCAGGCAAAGGGAAAAGCTTTCAGTCCTACATGGCAATAAGAAACAATTTCTTCTCTTTCCACTGCTCCTTGTATTTCTGCTCACCCATGCAGTGACATCAGCAAACTCCACTGGATATTGGTCCTGAGCATCTGCTGATAGAGGCTGAACATGGAGGGAAGCCAAGACCCTCCATGTCAGACACTCTGGGGGCAATCTTTGTCCCTGCCTCCAACCCCACATTTCTCTCATCAGCCCCCTGGCACTTCCAGCACCTCTGTTCAAACCTGAGCTTTCTCCATGACAGTCTGAAGCTGCATCTTTCAGACCTTTCCCACCAACTCCCACCTGCTGTACTTGGTACTTGCACACAGCTGCACGCAGACACTGAAGGAGGTTTAATTGCCAGAAAGCTAAATCAACAGAAGGCATGGTTCAATCAAAAATAAAATACACTCCTCTGCTGCATATTAAGTCCATTTTACCACTTCTGAAGGCCACTTTCCACAGTGGAGATGGGCTTAAGTCAAAGGAAGAGACATTTTTTGTCAAGCAGAGACCCCAAGAACCCCCACAGCCCCCCCTGCCCCAGACTGTGTCCGTAGTCACTCCCAGCGTCACAGCCTGAAGTCACGAGCTCCCTCGAGCTTCCCATCTGCATCCCATCCCTTCCCATTGCCATCGGCAAACCCACCAGTTAAACAGGACTGGACTCAGGACTGGCCCCTGGGGGTCACCACTGGTGCCCTGCTCCCACGGGCACTTTGTGCTATTGGCCATGGCCTTCTGGAGTACACTTGAGTACAAGGGCAGTGAAGACAGGGTGCAGTGTCTTTGCGTTAGAACCAGGAGGAAGGCCAACAGGGCAGATGTGTTAGTAGGAGTCTGCTACAGGCCACCCAACCAGGACAGAGAGGTGGATGAGATATTTTATAGGCATTATAGCTTGCCCTTGTTGTTGTGCGTGACAGTAACTTCCCAGACATCTGCTGAAAATACAACACAGCTGAGCAGGACCTGTCCCGGAGATTCCTGGAATGTGCGGCAGACAATGTCCTGAGGCAGCTGGTGAGAGAACTGACCAGAGAAGGTGCCCTGCTGGATCTCCTCTTTGTGAGCAGAGGAGGACTGGTGGAGGATGTGGTGGTTGGAGGCCGACTAGGGCACAGCAATCATGGAATAATAGAGTTCTCTATTCTTAGAGAGGCCAGGAGAGGGCTGAGCAGGACTGACATCCTGGACTTCCCAAGGGCTGACTTTGTCTTGTTTAGGCACCTGCTTGACAGGATCCCCTGGGAGACGATCCTGAAGGGTACAGGGGCCCAGGATGTCTGGGGGCTCTGCAAGAAGAAAGTGTTAATGGCTCAGGAGCAGGCGGTCCGCGGGTGCTCTAAGAGAAGCCAGCAACAGAGAAGACCTCCCTGGCTGTACAGGGAGATTTGGCTGCAACTCAGGGAGAAAGGAGGGTTTACCACTTTTGGAAGAAGGGGCTAGCGACTCACAGTGATTCCAAAGAGGCTGTGAGGCTGTGCAGGGTGGAAATCAGGAGGGCTAAAGCCCAGCTGGAAATTAATCTGGCCTCAGCAGTTAAGGACAGTAAGAAATGTTTCTGTAAGGATGTCAGTAGCAAGAGAAAGTCCAGGGAGAGTCTCCATCCCCTGCCAGAGGCAGGAGGAGACATGGCAACAAGTGACGAGGAGAAGGCTGAGGTGCTTAATGCCTTCTTTGCCTCAGGCTTTAGCAACAAGACCAGTTGTCCTGAGGGAATCCAGCCTCCGCAGGCAGAGGACAGAGACTGTTGGGACGACCCCCCCGCAATCCAGGAGGAGACAGTCAGTGACCTGCTGCATCCCACAGACACACACCAGTCTGTGGGACCAGACGGGATACGCCCCAGGGTGCTGAAGGAGCTGGCTGGGTGCTGGCCAAGCCGCTTTTTATCATTTGCCAGCAGTCCTGGCTGAGCAGGGAGGGACCGACAGATTGGAAATGGGCCAGTGTGACGCCCATCTACAAGAAGGGTCTGAAGGATGATCCGGGAAATTACAGGCCTGTCAGCTTGACTTCGGTGCCCGGGAAGCTGATGGAGCAGCTCATCCTGAGTGCCATCCTAGAGCACGTGAGGGACAGGCAGGGGATCAGGCCCAGTCAGCGGGGTTATGAAAGGCAGGTCCTGCCTGACAGACCTGATCTCCTTCTACGACAGGGCGACCTGCTGATTGGATGAGGGAAAGGCTGTGGGTGCTGTTTACCTTGACTTCAGCAAGGCCTCTGACACCGTTTCCCACAGCATTCTCCTGGTGACACTGGCTGCTCGAGGCTGGGATGGGCACACGCTTCGCTGGGTAAAAAACTGTCTGGATGGCCGGGCCCAGAGAGTTGTGGTGAAGGGAGTTAAATCCGGTTGGCTGGTGGTCACGAGTGGTGTCCCCCAGGGCTGGGTGCTGGGGCCACTCCTGTTTAACATCTTTATTGATGCTCTGGACGAGGGGATCGAGGGCCCCCTCAGTCAGTTTGCAGATGACACCCAGTTGGGTGGGGGTGTTGATCTCTCGAGGGTGGGGAGGCTCTGCAGAGAGACCTGGCCAGGCTGGAGCCATGGGCTGAGCCCAACTGGGGGAGTTTCACTGAGGGGAAATGCCGGGGGCTGCCCTTTGGTCACAACAACCCCCAGCAGGGCTACAGGCCTGGGGAGGAGTGGCTGGAGAGCTGTCAGTAAGAGAGGGGCCTGGGGGGGATTGATAATGAGCCAGCAGAGTGCCCAGGGGGCCAAGAAGGCCAATGGCATCCTGGCTTGTGTCAGCACTAGCGTGGCCAGCAGGGACAGGGAAGGGATCTGAGCCCTGGGCTCGGCACTGGGGAGGCCGCCCCTCGCTGAGTGGGTTCAGTTCTGGGCCCCTCACCCCAAAAAGGCCATTGAATGACTCGAGCGTGGCCAGAGAAGGGCAACGGAGCTGGGGCAGGGTCTGGAGCACAGGTCTGCTGGGGAGCGGCTGGGGGAACTGGCGGGGTTCAGTCTGGAGAAGAGGAGGCTGAGGGGAGACCTCCTGGCCCTCTGCAACTCCCTGCCAGGAGGGGGCAGAGAGGGGGGGTGAGTCTCTGGAGCCAAGGCCCCAGCACCAGGCCCCGAGGGAATGGCCTCAAGCTGCCCAGGGCAGGGTCAGGCTGGCTCTGAGGAAGGATTTCTGTGCAGAAGGGGCTGTTGGGCGTTGGAATGGGCTGCCCAGGGCAGGGGCTAGTCCCCATCCTTGGGGGCTTGAAGAGTTGAGCTGAGCCAGCGCTGAGGGATCTGGGGCAGTTGGGAACGGTCAGTGTGAGGGTCATGGTTGGACTGGAGGAGCTTCAAGATCTTTTCCAACCCCGATGATTCTGGGATTCTGTGGCAGCATGGTTGAGTCTCCCCCTGCCCCCTGAGGGACATGTCCCTTTTTAAATGGAGTGGATGTGTGTTTCCCCAGCCCCTGGTGCCCCCCAAATCCCCTCAAACTCCTCAGAAGTGCCCTCATATCCCCCCCTCCCCATATTCCCTGGACCTCCCCATGATCCCCTGCAACCCCCTCCAAACTGACACATGCCACTCCCCAGCACCCCCTGACACCCCTCAGTTCCAACTCAGCTCCCCTCCCCTCCTCCCATGACCCCTTGGGACCCCCCAATTTCCTTATGGGACCCCCATGGATCCTCTAAGACCTCCTCAGGGTCCCCCCAAGGTCTGCTGGGACCCCCCCAAGGTCCTTCTGCAAACCCACCAGGGCCCCTCAATTCTTCCTAGCACATTGGGACCCCCAGTACCCCTCACCAGAGCAACTTGAGACCCTCCAATTCCTCCTGGCAGCTCCTAGGACCCCCCAATACCCTCCTAAGAACCTGCCAGACCCCTTGATTCTCCCCTCCAATTCTTACAAGAACCCCCCCGGACCCCCCCAGAGCACATTGGCACCTCCCAATACTAAGACCCTCCCACGCCCGCTTGGGACCCCCCAAGTTCTCTTGGTTCCTCCCAGGACCCCCCAGTACCCCCTAAGAACCCCCCGGGACTCTTTGGGACTGCCTCAGTTCTTCCAGGCACCCCTCAGAGCCCCCCAAACGCCCCCCACCTCCACGCTGCCACCTGCGCCCCGGCTGGAGTGACCTCTGACCCCGCCTTCACGTTTGACCCCAGAGTGACCTCCCACCACCAGAAGTGACCGTTAATCCCCTCAGCTGTGCCACTCCCAGAGGGGTTTGGGGGTGCGTGTGTGTGTGTGTGTGCATTTGTGTCCCGTCCCCCCACCCCACGCACCCCCCAGGTAAATAGAGGCCCCAGCGCTGTCGCTCCCGGTGCCTCCGTTACCGGCGCCCCCAGGCACAGAACCACCCTGCACGTGTGCAATGGCGCTGCGCCCTCCCCTCGGGGTCTCGGTGTGCGCATGCGCGGTGCCATGGGGGGAGGCACTGGGGAGCGGGCAGGAGGCCAAGATGGGGACGGGAGGTACCGTAGGAGGGGAAGAAGCCGCATTGCGAGCGGGAGGGCTTGTGGAGGGGAATCAGGAGGCCATTTTGGGGGGCAAGAGGCTCCACGGGGGGGGAGGGGCCATTTGGGGGGGGGGGGGCGGAAGGCTCCACAGGAGGTTAAGAGGCCATTTTGGGGGTTCAGGAAGCCATTTGGGGAGCAGGAGGCAACATAGGGGGGCAAGAAGTTCCACAAGGGGGTAAAGGGGCCATTTCGAGGGGCAGGAGGACACGTGGGGGGGCAGGCAGCTGTTTTTGGGGGGGAAGGAGTCAATTTGGGGGGGGGGGAAGGGACCTATTTTTGGGGACAGGAGTGCAAGTTGTGAGGGACAAGAGGAACCACAGGGGGGTAAAGGGGCCATTTTGGGCAGCAGGAGGGCTTGTGGGAGGACAGGAGGGCAAGTTGTGGGGCAGGAGGGCTTCTGGGGGGAGGCAGGAGGCTATTTTGAGGGGCAGGAGACCATGTTGGGGGGCTTCGGGGGGGGGCAGAAGGTGATGTTAGGGGGCTGGAAGTCATTTTGTAGGGTAATGGGCCATTTCAGGGCACCGGAGGCCATTTTGGTGGGCCAGGAGGCCATTTTGTGAGGGCCAGAAAGCTCTTTTGGGGGCCAGGAGGCCCATAGGGGTGGCGTCAACCACGTCACGGTGCCTAACTTGGGGGGCGCAAGCTTGGGTTGGCCAACTTGGTTGAGCAAGACCCGAGATTACCCCCCCCTTCTAATTTCACCCCAAAAGTGACAAATTCAGTTCCATGTGGCCATTTCCTCACTCCAAAAACCATCAGGGCGCCCCCAGGCGACGCTCTCAGCCATCTTGGAGTTGGGATGCGTGATGGGCAGGGACGAGAGAAGGGGGAGGCGGAGTTGAGGTCAACGTTTACTGACCGGTGCTATGTGGTGGACCCACAGAAGCTTGTCCTCCCCATCCCCCTGGAGAAGGGGTTGGGGAGTTAGGGGGCAGAGTTGGGGGTCACCTTCAAGGTCAAGGGTCGCCACCATCGACATAGGCCATAGGGTAGGTGCTGCGGTTATCCTTGCTCTTGAACCCCTTCCAGTGAGTGCTGCCTTGCTGAGAGGGAAGGAGGGAGGCTCCATCAGCCGCAAGGCTCATGGGAAGTCACCCCAAAGCTGGAAGGGGGTGGTGGCCCCGCCCCACTCACCTCTCCACCTCCGACACAGGAAAACAGCCAATAGGAGTCCCAGGAGCAACGCGACGCCGCCGGTGACGTAATCGGCCACCAAGGAGAGGAGCTGAGACCGGGCTGGGGAGGGAGACCGTCAAGAAGAGTAAGTGACCTCCTAAACCCCACCCTGGTGTCCCGCTTGTCCCTTCTGGTGACACCCAACTTGGGGGGCCACCTGGTATCCCAGAGACATCTCTAAAAAGCCCCATTTTCCCCAATTTTGGGATCTAGATGAGCCGTTAGAATGTCAATGATGTCCCTGAGGACCCACCCCAAGATATGGGTGCAGCAGGAAGGTCCCCAAGATCTCCACAACCTCACCTTGGGTGGTGACCATCATGGCTTGGCTGAAGGGGGACGGGATCCACCTATCGTTGACTTTCTCCTCGTAGCGGCAGGTGAAGTGGCCAGCGGTGAAGGTGTCTTTGGCCACCGGGATGCTGAAACGGGCTCGTTCCTTCGTGGCCATCATGGAGTGTTGTCGGTCACCATCTTTGTAGAAGGAGAAGTTGCGTTGGGCCACGGGGCCGGTAGCCACACAGGTGAGGACCAAGGTGTCGCCGTCGAGGACTTGGCCGGATGGGGGGTCCAGGAGCAAAGCAGGCTGGGAAGGGAGCTCTGGGGAGACACGGAGAAGGGAGAGGTTGGGGGAGGAGCCACGTCGTGGTGATGAGGAGGTGACAGGCGCAGTGGAGAGAGGGTGGTGTCGGGCATTGGGAGATGAGATTTATGGTGAGAAGGTGAAGTTCAGGGTCATGATGAGAAGGTGTGGGGGGATGTCCTGGTGGTGACGGAGGTGGGGGTGCAAACTTCAATCAGATGGAGGACAAATCACCAAAATCTCTGAAAACTGGGTATTTTTGTGGAGAGAAAAGATGAGAGAGGATGGGATGGAGGAGAATCACCAAATTCTCTTAAAAATGGGTGTTTTGGTGGAGAATAAAGATGAAGCAGGATCAGATGGTGGAGAAATAACCAAATTCTCTTAAAAACGGATATTCTGGTAAAGAGAGGAGATGAGAGGGGACTGGAAGCAGAAGGAAAGACCAGATTCTCTTAAAAGCTGGTATTTTGGTGGCTGGAGGAGATGAGGCAATACAAGAGGGAGGAGAAACCACCGGATTTCCCTCAAAATTGGTACTTTTGTGGGTAGAGATGAGACGAGAGAGAAAAAGGGGAAAACCACATAATTCTCTTAAAAATTGTAACTTTGGTGGGAGGAGGGATTGAGGCTGAACCAGAGGGAGGAGTAACGACCGAATATTATTAAAACTTGTTATCTTTGTAATCAGAGGATATGAAAGAGGACCAGCAGGAGGAGAAACCCCCTGATTCTCCTCAAAGTTGTTTTGGTGGCTGGAGAAAATGAATGAGATAAAAATCGTCACCTCTAGGATATGAAGCTCATAGTCATGAGGAGATGAAACTCATCATCACAAGGAGGTGAAAATCATGACCAGATGGAATTCATCATCTCGAGGAGATGAAGTCCCTGCTCAGGGGAAGACGGAACCCCCCAAACTCATCTCCATCTTCTTTTAGTCAACCTGCGAGTCCGAGCTCCCGCAGACCTTCCCAGAGCGGCTCTTGGCCGTTGGAGAAGACCCAAAAGCTGCGCTGAAGCCATTTAAATGCCCCTCCGTTGGGAAAGGACAGAAATCGGCCGCTCTCAATCCTTTCCCCACCACCATTTTTCACAATTCTGCCGTTTCTGGGACCAATTTAAGGCATGAAGATTGGAAAACCTCGTTGGGAGACCTAACAGACTTACCCATGATGGTGATGTCCATGGTTTCACTCGTGAGTGGCAGCACCCACATCCCCCCCACCTTCTCCTCCACACCGTAGCTGATTTATTGCCAAAATTCCTTGGACTTTTGGGGAAAAAAGTTGGGAAAAAATAATTTTGTTCCTATTTTTGGCACCCCTTAAGCCTGGTGGGATTTATGCCCAAAAATGCAGCGCTACCTTTGACAAGGACGTTGATGGGTTGGCTGAGGTAGGACGGGATCCACCGGCCTCCGATTTCCTCCTCGTAGCCGCAGCTGAAGTTGCCGGTGTGGTTGTGGACACTGGCCGCCACCCGCAGTTGGGCCCCAGTCTTCCATAAGGTCAACTCAACCCCGTCGATGACTTTGACCTCGTCCTTGTAGAAATTAAACCTCCGCTCCCCGTCCCCTGCCGGGGCTGCGCAGAGGAAGACGAGGGCTTGGCCTTCAATGGCGACGCCGCTGGAAGGCGTCAAGGTCAAGGTGGGTTGAGGCGGATGGTCTGAAAGGTGAAAGAGAAACGTCAGATGTGGGGTTTTGGGGCGGATTGCAGTTTTCTTTCCCCAACTTGTGAACTTTGGCGGGGAGCTGAGGGGAATTTGGCTTTGCCATGGGGGAATTTAAGGAGAAAAAGGCCCTTTCTGAGGCCAAAAGCGGGGAAATCGGTGGGAGGAGGCCAACGGGGTGAGATCTCACCTACCTTTGACACTGATGGTGATGGATTTGCTCTCACGGGACCGAATGAGTTGGCGGTGGCGGTTGATGAGGGTGTAGGTGCAGGCGTGCGAGCCGCCCTCCTTCAGCGTCGTCAGGTTGAAGGTGTAGACGTAACTCCTCTTTGTTGTCCGGACGTCCACGGCCCAACCGCTCGTTCCCGAAAATTGGAAACCTCGGATTTTTTCTTCGGACCAAGGAGCAACGCAACGGAGGGAGACGGTGTCGCCGAGGAGGTACTCGGTCTTCTCCGGTGTCACCGTGATGTTGGGAGGAGCAGGAGGAACGTCTAGGCAGGAAGGGTCGAGGTGGGGAAAAACGGGAGGAATGATTTGGGTGGAAAAACTTGTCGTTGGTGGCTATCTCGGAGTCTTCTGGGTGAGGTGGGAGCTGGTGGAGTTGGGGTGGGGGGAGATGGTTTGGAAGAGGAGGGAGATTTGTGGAGATGAAAAGAGGGTTTTCAACCGAAAGTGGGTCCCCCCGGAGAGCAAGGGGTGGGGCCAAGAGGCAATGTTGGACCAGTTGGAGGAGGAAGCACCAAATTCTCTTAAAAATGGGTCTTTTGTTAGAGGGAGGAGATGAGAGAGGCCCAAGTGGAGGACAAACCACCAAATCCTGTTTAAAGCAGAGATTTTGGTGAAGAGAGAAGAGGGGACTGGATGCAGCAGGAGCCACCAGCTTCTTTTAAAAGCTGTTATTTCAGTGTCTGGAGGAGACGAGACAGGACAAGAGGGAGGAGAAACCACCCGATTTTCCTCAAAATTGGTATTTAGAGGGTAGAGAAGATGAGACAGGAAAGAATGGAGGGGCAACCCCCAAATTCCCTTAAAATTTGTTATTTCGGTGGCAGAGGAGTTGAGGCAGGACCAGAGGGAGGAGTAAGGGTCCATTTTTCTCAAAGATTGTTGTTTTGTTGGTCCAAGGAAATGAAACAGGACCAAAGGGAGCAGAAACCCTCTCCTTCTCCTCAGAACTGCTCTGGTGGCTGGAGGAGATGAGATGAAGTTCGTCATGACGAGGGGATAAAACTCATCGTCAGGAGATGACCCTCACAGTCACGAGAAGATGAAACTCATCATCACAAGGAAGTGAAACTCATGACCAGATGAAATTCATCATCTCGAGGAGATGAAGTCCCTGCTCAGGGGAAGACGGAACCCCCCAAACTCATCTCCATCTTCTTTTAGTCAACCTGCGAGTCCGAGCTCCCTCAGACCTTCCCAGAGCGGCTCTTGGCCGTTGGAGAAGACCCAAAAGCTGCGCTGAAGCCATTTAAATGCCCCTCCGTCGGGAAAGGACAGAAATCGGCCGCTCTCAGCCCTTTCCCTTCCACTGTTTTTTGCCTTAATTTGCCTTCTTTGGGGGCCAATTTGAGCCATGAAGTTTGGAAAACCTCACAGGGAGACTCAACGGACTTACCCTTGATGGTGATGTCCAAGGTTTCACTTGGGGGGGACAGCACCCACGTCCCCCCCACCTCCTCCTCCATCCTGCAGCTGAATTTCCCGCCAAAACTCCTGGGACTTTTCGGGAAGAAAAGCTGGGAAAAATTCCCATTGTTCCTAATGTTGGCACCCCTTAGGCCTGGCGGGATCTGAACCCCGTTCCTGTAGAAGCAAAACTTCAACTCGAAGTCGTCTCTGGAGGCCACGCAGGTGAGGCGGAGCCGGTCGTCCTCGCTCACCACCCCGCTGGGAGGGTCTACGCTCAACTGGGGAGGGGACGCACGCTCTGGGAAGAAAAATTCGGGAGGGAGACTGGCTTAAAAACGGTAATTTTGGTCAAAACGGTCATCGGGGCACGGCTTGAGTTGGCCAAAAGTTGGCCATAAGTTGGCTTCTTCTCAGCCAGCTTGACCATGAAAAGCAAACCGAGGTGTTTTGGGGTTTAGGGTGGTTTCACCAAACCGGTGGCTCTTTGCCGTGGCCAAAACCGGTGGGATTTAGCCCGAAAAATGCAGCGCTACCTTTGACAAGGACATCGATGGGTTGGCTGAGGTAGGACGGGATCCACCGGCCTCCGATTTCCTCCTCGTAGCCGCAGCTGAAGTTGCCGGTGTGGTTGTGGACACTGGCCGCCACCCGCAGTTGGGCCCCAGTCTTCCATAAGGTCAACTCAACCCCGTCGATGACTTTGACCTCGTCCTTGTAGAAATTAAACCTCCGCTCCCCGTCCCCTGCCGGGGCTGCGCAGAGGAAGACGAGGGCTTGGCCTTCAATGGCGACGCCGCTGGAAGGCGTCAAGGTCAAGGTGGGTTGAGGCGGATGGTCTGAAAGGTGGAAGAGAAACGTCAGATGTGGGGTTTTGGGGCGGATTGCAGTTTTCTTTCCCCAACTTGGTGAACTTTGGTGGGGAGCTGAGGGGAATTTGGCTTTGCCATGGGGGAATTTAAGGAGAAAAAGGCCCTTTCTGAGGCCAAAAGCGGGGAAATCGGTGGGAGGAGGCCAACGGGGCGAGATCTCACCTACCTTTGACATTGATGGTGATGGATTTGCTCTCACGGGACCGAATGAGTTGGCGGTGGCGGTTGATGGGGGTGTAGGTGCAGGCGTGCGAGCCGCCGTTCTTCAGCGTCGTCAGGTTGAAGGTGTAGACGTAACTCCTCTTTGTTGTCCGGACGTCCATGGCCCAACCGCTCGTTCCCGAAAATTGGAAACCTCGGATTTTTTCTTCGGACCAAGGAGCAACGCAACGGAGGGAGACGGTGTCGCCGAGGAGGTACTCGGTCTTCTCCGGTGTCACCGTGATGTTGGGAGGAGCAGGAGGAACGTCTAGGCAGGAAGGGTCGAGGTGGGCAAATTGGAAGAAAGATAGGGGTGGAACAAAGGGGAAAAAAGGGGCATTGTTGGCTATCTCGGAGTCTTCTGGGTGAGGTGGGAATGGGTAGAATTGGGGTGGGGGGAGACGATTTGGAAGAGGAGGGGAATTCTGGAGGTCAAAAGACAGTTTTTAACCCAAAATGGGCACCCCTGGAGAGCAAGGGGTGGGGCCAAGAGGCAATGTTGGAACAGATCGAGGAGGAAGCATCAAATTTTCTTAGAAATGGATGATTTGGGTGAGAGAAGACATGAGGCGTGAACGAATTTAGGAGAAACCACCAATTTCTCTTAAAAACAGATATTTACGTGTACAGAGGAGATGAGAGGGGATTGGATGGAGGATCAACCACTGAATTCTCTTAAAAATGGGTATTTTGTTACTGCAGGAGTTGTGACATGGCCTGATTGAGGAGTAACCACCCCAATCTCCTCAAAATTGGTATTTTGATTGGTGGTAGAGATGAGACGGGACCAAACGGAGGAGAAACCACTTAATTTCTTTGAAAATTGTTATTTTTGTGGCTGGAGGATTGGAGGGGGCCCAAGTGGAGGAGAAACTGCCAGATTCTCTTAAAATACAGATGTGTGTTTAGCATCGAGTTCCTCAGGGGTTTGTGTCAAAAGATGGTGGTTATTGTGGGTCGGGGGATTCCATGTGGTGACGTGGCCCAAAGGCGAGGTGGAAACTCGTTGTTTTCCCCCCAGATTTGTTACCTGTACGTGCTGCCAGCGGGAGGAGTATCTGGAGAGAGGCTGGAAGAGAGAGAGAGAGGAGTAAGGGTGGGGGATGAAAAGGGGGGGGGCAGGAAATGTTGGTTTTTGAGGTGGGGGAGATGGTGAGGAAATGGGAAAAAAAGAGGGAAAAAGAGAAGAAAAATGGAAAGTGAGTGGATGGAAATTAAGAGAATGGGTTGGAGAAGGAAACCGAGAAATAAAAATGGAAAATGAAACGAAAAGAGGAAGTGAAGAGAAAGGAAGAGGAAGGGTGAGGGGGAGAGGAAGGGCAGTGCAGGTCAGGGCAAAAATGAAACAAAAAGTGAAAGAAAAAAGAAAATAGTCTGGAAAAAGAATTGGAGAAAACAGCAGCAAAGGAAAAAAATTAAAATAGAACGGAAAAAAGGAAGACTGAAATAAAAAAGAGGCAATTTTAAAAGGAGTGGGAATAAATGTGGGGAAAATCAAAGAAATTAGGGGAAAACAAAGCAATTGGGTGGAAAGCAAAGAAATTGTGGAAAAGGCAAAGCAATGGGCAAAAATTCAAAGAAACAATCAAAGCACTTGGGGGAAAGGAAATAAATGAGGGGGAAAATGAGGGAAAAGCAAAACAATGGGGAGAGCAGCAAAGGAATTGGGAAGAAAATCAAAGGAATTGGGGAAAAATCCAATTAATTGGGAAATTAAAAGGAATTGGGAAAAAAATCAGAAATTGAGGGAAAAGCTAAACATTCAAAAAGGGGGAAGAAGTGATGGGGGGGGGGAACGAATATCGGGTGGAGACAAGCGCTGAATAAAGGTGTGATGGTTTGACTCTGGCTAAATGCCAGGTATCCACCAAGTCGCTCTATCACTCCCCCCCACACCCTTTGTTTTCTCAACAGGGTAAAGAGGGGAAAGAAGATAAACTAACCCTTGTGGGTGAAACAAAAGCAGTTTTAATATAAGCAAAGCAAAGCAAAAGTCCGCGCGCGGAAGCAAAAGCAAACAGATTTACTCTCTACTTCCCATGAAGAGGCGATGTGGGGCCTTCTCAGGATCAGGGCTCCCATACGCGTAGTAGTTGCCTCGGAGGACCAAGGGTGACCCCACCCCCTTCCTCCTTTCTCCCAGCTTTACACTGAGCAGACGTCACATGGTCTGGAATGTCCCTTTGGTCGTTTGGGTCAGCTGTCCTGGCTGTGTCCCCTCCCAAGATCTTGCCCACCCCGTCCCACTGGGGGAAATGTCGGAAGGAGCCTTGGTGCTGTGTAAGCCCTGCTCAGCAGCAGCCACCACACCAGGGTGCTGCCAACACCCTGCAGCTCCCAGCATAAACCACAGCACCGTGAGGGCTGCTGTAGGGGAAACCAATTCCAGCTCAGCCAGACCCAATACAAAAGGGAAGAGATGAAGAAAGCAATGTAGAAGCTTGGAAGAAGGAGGGAGGAGTTGGCCCAATGGGCCTGGAAATGGGCAGAAAAATGAAGGGAGAGGTGAAAGTGAGAGGAACGGCGGAGGAGGGAGACTCACCAAGCAGCAGAACGAGGCGAAGGGGCTCCATTTTGGGTGGCGTCCTCTTCTTTCTGTGACGATGAGAGTATCTCGTTCCCCTTCAGTCCCACCCGGGGGCCCGAGGGTCACGTGACGCCGGTTGCCATGGAACTGATGTAAAAAAAAAAATAAAAAAATTTATAATTAAAATAACTAACTAACTAAAATGGCATCATCTCCATGTTGTTTTGAACGCTGTAACTGCTTGCCTAGCAGAGATAAGACAGGCCTGGGACAGTCTGGGGAAGTCCCCGAGCACACCCTGATAACAGGAATTAAAAACAAGCCTCTAAGCACACGCCAGAGCCACGGGAAGTGGCTGGAAGCCAGTTTGAAGTAACTCCCTCGGAACAAACGGGCGGAAGGACGGGTGAGGTAACGCTCTGAACACGTACGGGCAGCGCTGCCCAGCGCCGCGAACAAAGAATCCCTGCTGCCCAGCGCCACCAGTTCTGAGTGCGGAGGGAAGCTCTTGGGCTCAGGGCTGCTCCTCCAGGGGGCAGCTGGGCCCTCGGCTCCTGAACCCTTCTGCCGGCTGGGGCTGGGCCCCAGTTCCGGAGCAGGTGTGAAGGGGTGCGACCGCAGACAAAGGATTACGTTCTGGCTTCCTCAGCTCTGCAGGTGCCGGGGGCCTTGCGCACGTTCCACTTGCCAGACAGAAACAACCGGTTCTAAGCCGAAGAAGAAATTGTATGAATACTGTGTCCTTACAGTTAATATTGTTACAGGTGTAAACAGCAAATCCAACATAAAGCAATCAAAGACGCAGAGCCAGGCAGGGCCTGCACTGATTTCCGGGGAGGTATGTGATGGCGGGCACCTTACCAATGCCGGAATAACGCGTATTTGCAGCTGCCTCAGGAGCATCCCTGAGCTCCCGGTTCCTCACACCGTACATGTCACGTCCCACTCGGACCAGGGATACAAGTGACTCAGGTTCGTAAATCCCCAACGGAGTGGACGGTGGTGAGACAAGTCTCAAAGCCCGGACATTCATTAACTTCCCACAATGTACTAATTGGGTACACGATCATTGGGTAAGTACAGAACGAGTTGTGGCAAGCAATCCAGCATGCCTTGCATCGCTTAATGGTGGTGAAGGAAAGGGGGGAAAGGAAAGGAGGGAGACAGAGGGAATAGCGGAATGGAGATCACCGGTCTGGGTCCCTGCGTCGATCCCGCCGGCGAGGGTTCCAGGCGTCGGCCATCTCCTTCCCTTCCCTGCACTCTCCAGACAAGCCCCTCTTGCCCCCCCTCGATTTATACCCACGTTCCTCGGGTCCGTCCCCTAGATCTACCCACAAACCTGTGTACCCCATGTACGGGGAGGGGTCATGTGTTCCACACGATGATGTAATTAGCATGGTCATGTCAGCCCTCATTAGCATATTGAGGGTGTTAACTTTAATATGCATTTCGTGGATAATGAAGCAAAGGTCACTCCCCGGACACATGGCCCTTGCAATGTGCCCAGGTGCCCCAGAGCAGGGCCGTCCTGTCTCCACAGGGCTCCCTCCCCCAGCTGCACCTGGTGTGATTGGGGCAGCCTCATCACCCTCGACCTCCACAACATCCACCCGGGGACTCGCTTTTGTCTTAGGAGTGTTTGAGGCATTTCTTTGATCAGCCTCAGCTTTCACTTTCTCGGGCTGTATTTCTTAGTTTCTCACAGGCCTGGTTTCTCATCTCTCACAGATTTCTCCTGCCCAGCCCAGCCCAGCCCCTCCCCAGCTCTCCCCATCTCCCCTGCCCGCTCCCCTCTTTGGTCTCACAGAGGGGCCCAGTCTGGGCTGCAGGGTGCTGCAGAGCTCTGGGAACCCACTCCACAGCCCCAGCCCCTCCCAAGGGCACAGCAGCTGCTGGGGGCAGAGGGGGGGTCTCAGACTCCTCATCACACCCAAGGATGGAGTCTCACTGTGCCATGATGAAATGGAGAGCAGTGAAACTGCAGGACTCCTGGTCTCGTGTCCAGATGGTCCTGGACCCAGTCACCAGAGGCTGATTGTGCCCCCTCACTGTCAGCCGCTGGGCCCAGGACAGTAAAAATTCCAGGTCCAGCAACAGAGCATCCTGCCCCGAGCGGGTGCCTGCAGGAAGAGGTTTCTCTTTCTCAAGGCGTCATCCCTGCAGGCACAGAAATGCTCCCTCGCTCTCCTCCAGTGACATCCCTGCTCCCCAGAGAGCCTTTCCCAACATGAGCGTGTCCGTGCTGACCAGCCCGGCCATTCCTGGTGCGGGTCCTGTGCTCCCTGCAGCGCCCCAAGCTGGCGGTGCTGCTCTGCGGAGCAAGGGGACTGCGGTGCCCTGGGGCCACAGGGCGACTCCCCACTGACCGTGCTGTTGGGGGTGGGCAGCAGAGCCAGGCAGACGGGGTTCAATGCTGCTGAGGCCCTTTCCATCTTCCCTGGATGGCTCAAGAGCCAAGGATGGGGCTGGGCAGGACCATGGGGTGTCTCCGATGGCACAAAGGGCAAGGGAGGGCTGCACCACACCCACCCTGTCAGTTTTTCAAATGTGTGTCCTGAACCACTCTCAGCCCTGTGTCCCTTTGCCTGCTGGCTCCTCACAGCCTCTCCAGAAATTGCAGGGCCCTCGTTGGCCCATGGTGTCCTCAGGTTCACCTTTTTATCCAGGAGACTCCACCTTGGAGGGTCACTCACTTTCTGAGGGCCACTCACTGCCCACCCAGACTCACACAGGGGAGATCCCCTGAGCTCTCCCGGCAGCTCCCGATTCCTCTCCAGGGTGGCCTCTGCCATCAGCCCCACTGCAGGTGGGACAGGGCCAGGCAGGTAAATCCAAGAGCAGTTGCTGCCTGCATGGACATGGGCAACCACAAAGGGAGGTCTCGGTCCAGCCCTTGGCCCCTAGACAGATCCCACTCGGTCTCTGCACTTGTCCCTGTGAAACAATCAAGAACCTCAAAGGAGCAGATGTCCTTGTGAGGGAGCCGATTCCTGAGTGCATTCCCGACACCAGCTGTGGAAGAGGCATCCAGTCTACTGGTCCTGCCTGGTGGAGCCCCTTTGGTGATGGTGGTGCTGGCATGGAGGCCAGCTCTGACACTGTGGCTCACGTGGCCTGCTCCCGCCTGCAGCCACAGGGGTGTCACTGTGGACACAACGGAACTGCCAGGAGCTACAAAAGATCTTATGGGTGACACAGATGCAAGGGCACAGCGGGACAGTGTGGAAGTGAGGAGAGCCCAGCCCCGAAAAGGCCACGTCCTGCTGCTGTCCTTGGCCGGGGCTCCAGGGCAGCAGCAGCCCCAGCTCACAGGCAGCCTTGAGGAACACTGGGGCTGCTCCTCCATGGGGCAGCTGGGCCCTCGGCTCCTGAATCCCTTCTGCCTGCTGGGGCTGGGCCCCCAGCTCCAAAGGAGACCTAAGAGATGGGAGTAGAGGCTAATGATTACTTTCTGACCTTCCCATTCTTCCAGACGGTCTGGGTCTCTCTGTCAAGGAGCTCTGCCTTCTGACATGTCCACCTCACCCCTCCATGTGGTTTTGTCAGAAAACATTGTGAGGGTGATTTCACGCCTGTCACCCAGGTAATTTAAGAAGATGTTGAACAGCGTTGGGCCCAGTATCATTTCCTGGAGGATCCAACACGTTACAGGCTTCAGGCTGAGTAGAAAGCACTGGTCAGCACCCTCTGAGTGCAGCCTGGTAGCCACTTTCCTACCCACCTCACAGAGCAGCCCTCCCCTCTGTATCGTGTCCATTTGCCCAGGAGAAGGCTGTAGGAAGCAGTGTTGAATGCTCTGCTGAAGTGCAGGTGAACAACATCCACTGCTCTCCTCATGTTGACAGAAGATGTTCCTCAGTGGAAGGTGATCGGGTTACATTGGCATGATTCGTCCTTGGTAAATCTGTGCTGGATTGTCTCAGTCACCTCCTGCATTTGATTTGTGATAGCTGAAAGGTTCCCCAGCTCAGTCTCCCAGACACCTTCACTGCCCCTTCTCCCCACGGCCACGCTGCACTGGAAGCTCCCCCAGCACCCGACCCCTGCCCAGACCCAGCCGTGTCCCATGCTGGGCTTTGCAGACACCCTTGTTCCAGGGTCTGCCGGGGTCTGGGCCAGCAGAGAGGCCGGGCAGGGCTGGCCATTCCCCCATCCAGGCCCTGAGAGCAGCCGGAGGATGGAGACGGTCTCACAGAAAGTCTCCCCATAGCCCTGGGGTGAGCAGCCAGTGCTGGAAATGGCCCATGAGGGAGGCGGGGGGGTGATGAAGGCCCTGGGCCACCTTCCTGGTCTGTCCGTGCCACCAAGGGCACAGAGCAGCCCCTTCCCTCCTGCACCTCCATGTCTTCGATCCCTTCCACAAGCCCTGGCTCTGCACCACAAATGTCCTGGTGTGAGTCCTCACCCTGCGAGGTCACACCGTGCCAGTTATATGCTCCTGGTTTTATATCCCCAGTAATTTCCAGCCCAGCCCAGCTCCCGCCAAGCTCTCCCACCTCCCCTGCTCACTCTCCAACTCTCTCCCCGGCACAGCCCAGTCTGAGTTAGTCCCAAGGCAGTGCCCACTGCAGGGTGCTCTGGGCACTCACCCCACAGCCGCAGCCCCTCTGAAGGGCACAGCAGCTCCTCGGGGGCAGGGAGGGGTCAGCCCCAGAGATGGGAGGCACCCATGGCACAAGGAGAAGGAGGTCGGGGCAACTTGCATCTCCTGCTCTCCTCTCCAGCAGTTCCTGAGGGGTCTGCAGCCCCTCTGTGCCATCCCCTCTCTCCAGCCCAGCACAAGAGCCCTGAGCTGGTGCAGCCAGAAAGGCGTTCTCATTCCCTGTTTCTTCCTGCCCGGGTAAGGATGGGTGTAAGACTAAGAAGTCCTGGGTGCATTTATTTTGCTTAAGTTCAGAGTGGCTGGCTCCTGCTTTAAAAAGTGATGAGCAGTAACACAAGATGGGTGGATACTGATGTAGGAGGGGAAGAATAATGGAACTTCTTTGTAGGGCAGATGTTCACAAATGGAAAAAAGAATAAATAATATCTAAAGAAGGAAAACTGTGCTTGGCCTGTCATGGCATGCACTGTGAGTCATTTGAATAGAAAGGTGGACAGTCTACAGCTGCTGAAAGACGTCCAACCAGTTTCCTCAGGGCATCCTTGATCTCCCTGTTCCTCAAGCTGTAGATGAGGGGGTTCAAAGTTGGAGAAACCACTGAGTACAGAAATGACACCACCAGGTCCAGGGTTGGGGAGGAGAGGGAGGGGGGCTTTAGGTAGGCAAACATGACAGTGCTGATAAAGAGGGAGACCACGGCCAGGTGAGGGAGGCACGTGGAAAAGGCTTTGTGCCGTCCCTGCTCAGAGGGGATCCTCAGCACGGCCCTGAAGATCTGCACATAGGACACCACAATGAACACAAAACATACAAGGTCAAAACAGATACTAATAATGATTAGCCCAGCTTCCCTGAAGTAGTCTGATTCTGAGCAGGAGAGCTTGAGGATCTGGGGAACTTCACAAAAGGACTGGTTCACAGCATTGCCTTGGCACAATGGCACTGAAAATGTGTTGGCCGTGTGCAGCACAGCAGTGAGGAACCCAGTGCCCCAGGCAGCTGCTGCCATGTGGACACAAGCTCTGCTGCCCAGGAGGGTCCCGTAGTGCAGGGGTTTGCAGATGGCAACGTAGCGGTCGTAGGACATGACGGTGAGAAGGAAATACTCTCCCACCATCAGGAATAGAACAAAAAAGAGCTGTGCAGCACACCCCCAGTAGGAGATGTGCCTGTTGTCCCAGAGGGAGTTGGCCATGGCTTTGGGGAGAGTGGTGGAGAGGGAGCCCAGGTCGAGGAGGGAGAGGTTGAGGAGGAAGAAGTACATGGGGGTGTGCAGGCGGTGGTCACAGGCGATGGCGGTGATGATGAGGCCGTTGCCCAGGAGGGCAGCCAGGGAGATGCCCAGGAAGAGCCAGAAGTGCAGGAGCTGCAGCTCCCGTCTGTCTGCGAATGCCAGGAGGAGGAACTCGGTGGTGGAGCTGCCGTTGCACATTTGCTGCCGCTGGACATGGAGGACTGTCAAAGGAGGAAACAACAGTGGCAGTTTAGGGGTAACTCTTCTGATCAGTGTTGTTTCCCAATGCCCCTCTCCCTACTGCACCCATGCTCCCATTTTTCATTATGTAGGGAAGTTTCTTCAGTTCTGGGGCTGACCCTGCGCTTGGTGCACATACACATAATGCGCTGTGAGCAGCAGGACCTCTGCCCACAGGCTGCCCAGGAGTTAGAGCTGCTCTGCGGCAGCGGGTTCATGTAAGTGCTGGGGGCAGGAGCCAGAGCTGGTGTGCGATGTGGTTATATGTGACTGTCTGTAATGCAACACGGCCTGTCAGCATCTGCAGTGATAAGGAACGAGGATGGCAGAAGGCAGTCAGAGACCTTTGGGTTTTTTGAGGCTCCCCTATTTCACCTGGGGAGTGTCCTTGGAATTCAGAATCCCTCAGGACTTCTGCTGCACCCAGGGAGAACAGAGAAAAGCCTCTGCCTGTAGAGGATGATCTGCAGGTTAATGGAGAGTAAGGGAGCTTCTCTGTCCCTCCGACTTGTTCTGAGCTGCCGTGCTCAAGCATGAGAACTCCTACTCCATTGCTCCACCCAAATTCCACAAAAGCAGGAAAGAGAAATCACAAAATTCAGAAAGCATCTTATATATTGAGTCAGCCCTGCCTTGATATTCCACCTATAAAATACCCTTGGAACTGTCCTGGGGGTGATGTGGGGCTGTGAGCAGCCCTGCCCAAGGCAGCACCCTCTCCACAGCAGCAGGACCCTGCCCTGCCGGGGTCTCTCCTGCCCCCCACAGCTGCACCCCCCGGCGCCGTGGGCAGCTCCCCGGGCAGGCTGAGTGCTGACCCTGGCCGGCGGCAGAGTCCCTGCCCCAGCACACAGCCCCGGGGGTGCAGGGACCCTGCTCGGAAGGACAGCCCTGGGCACCCCCGGCTGCACCCGCGCCTGCACCCCCTGCAGCCGTCCCCGGGAGAAGGCAGAGCCATGGCCTGTCCCTCTGGCAGCGCAGCAGGGAAGCCCTGCTCGGGAGCACGGCCTCCTCCTCCAGACACCAGGGAGATTCCTGGGGCTGTGCCGGCCTCCCCACATCTCTCCGCCACCTGCAGCTGCCCTGCCCCGCACCCACAGACTGACGGTGTCACGGGCTGGGAAGATTTCTCCTGCAGTGAGCTCTCAGCACCCTGCCAGTGCCGTCTGCCTCTGCCCTCTCTGTGCCCGGCTCCTCTGCCCTCGGTGCCTGCAGGCAGTGCCCTCAGCCCTGCTGCGCTTTGCAGAGGAGCTGCTCCTGGGCAGAGCTGGCTCTCTGCAGCGCTGACCACTTGCCCTCAGCTCCCTCCAGCCCAGCAGCCCGGCCCAGCATCACAGCAGAATGCAAGCCCAAGGCATTTTAATGACTCCTTGAGGAGGGTTGGTCTGAGTCCATGGACCTCAGACAGTGATTGGATGATGAAGGTGCCAGTCAGGAAGTCAAAGCCAGAGGCCAACTGCAAAGTTTCTTGGAGTGTTAATGGCTCCCAGTGAGGACCGTTCCTGACAAAGCCTCCCCATTGTCTAATTAGACAAGAAAACTCAAGGCAGAGAATATTGGTAAACAAAGGCCCTGTCAGTGTGGAACAGATTCTGAGCAAACCTGGGTGTGTTACGTAAAGTCAAAGGGCCATGGTCTCACCCCCAGAACCTGGGAAGTCAGGTCCTGTCCCTCACCCATTACTCAGGGCTCTTCCCGGGGCAGGGTGATGTGGGGATGGGCAATGCCAAGGGCAGGACTATGGTCCAACCCCTGCCAGGCTCTCGGCTGGGGAAGGGGAGGCCATGAGACCCAGTGCTGGAAGGGGAAGGGGCTTCCTCATGGCCACCAGTGGCAGAGACACCAGCCAGAGCCAAGGGCAGAGAGAGCTCAGCTCTGCTGGGGGATGCTCAGACTTTGCTCACCCCTCTGTCGTCTCCACCACAGGCTGTCCCACCGTGTCCCACACCTGCACCTCTTTCTCTGCCGGCTGGAGACGTCCACCCAGCTCCCACACCCTGCTCTCCCCTGAGCATCTCCCTTCCTTTCCTGAGATCTCTGCGTCCTCCCTGCCTGCTCCTTGACACACAAAGCCTGGGGCTGCTCCAGTCTCCCTCGGGGTGACCTGTTCCACCACAGCACTGCCCTTCCAGGGACATTGCTCTGTGCCCAGTCTGTTCCTCCCCAGCTCCACTTGATGCAAAAGTTCTTTCTCATGGTGTATCTTTCAACAAAGACAATCTCCATTATCTCTGAAGTCACCCCTCAGCCACTCTCAGGCTACTCCTATGGTTCCTGGAGCCTCCACACCGCTGGGCCAAAAACTCCACGTCCCTCAGCCACCTCACACAGGTTATGTGCACTAAGCCCTGAGCCCCACCTTGTCAGACCTTCACTCAACACTATTCAGGTCGCCCTTACTTCTCCAAAACGGGGAGACTGCACTGGGTCTGGCTGAGCTGGAATTGGTTTCCCCTACAGCAGCCCTCACGGTGCTGTGGTTTATGCTGGGAGCTGCAGGGTGTTGGCAGCACCCTGGTGTGGTGGCTGCTGCTGAGCAGGGCTTACACAGCACCAAGGCTCCTTCCGACATTTCCCCCAGTGGGACGGGGTGGGCAACATCTTGGGAGGGGACACAGCCAGGACAGCTGACCCAAACGACCAAAGGGACATTCCAGACCATGTGACGTCTGCTCAGTGTAAAGCTGGGAGAAAGGAGGAAGGGGGTGGGGTCACCCTTGGTCCTCCGAGGCAACCACTCCGCGTATGGGAGCCCTGATCCTGAGAAGGCCCCACAGCGCCTGTCCATGGGAAGTAGAGAATAAATCTGTTTGATTTGCTTCCACGCACAGACCTTTGCTTTTTTTTGCTTAGATTAAAACTGCTTTTTTTCTTTTTTTTCCACAATTATTGGTTTATATTATTTCCTTTCCCCTCTTTGCTCTGTTGAGAAAACAAGGGTGTAAGGGGGGGAAGTGATAGAGTGACTTGGTGGATACCTGGCGTTTAGCCAAAGTCAAACCATCACAGTCTATTTGGGCGCCCAATGTGGGGGAGACACAACCTGTAACACACCCATCTGTGTGGGCCACAGCAGTGCTGAGTCACTAACACAAGTGACAACAAATGCAATGCACTGCCTGCAGCCTGGGAACTCAGGGTAAGTCTTGGGCAAGACCCATAGGTTCTACTGGGAAGGCCCCGGTTCCTGTGGGGGCACCACGGGTCATGTTACCAGTTCCAGCAGATTCCTGGGGATGACCCACAGCTGAAGAGGCCATTGGGAACCTGAGAACCTTGGCCCAGCTATTAGCAGGCACAGGAGCATCCGTGAGCACTCCTGGGTCATCTGGGGTAAACTCAGGCTGAAGAACTCCAGGAGAAGTGTCTCCAAGTGGCCGTGACAGAGCCCATCACCTTGACCCACTCTGGGAAAATGTCACCTTCCAGGAAGGGAAATTCCAGGCAGTCATGTGACCAGGCCCATCAGTCAATCTGCAATGTAAGGGAAAGGAATATTTCTGATGCTGTGGATGCAGACGGCAACAAGCATTGGACTGTGCCTCAGAATATTCCTGGGAATCTCATCAAGCTGGTCCCTGCGCTGAGGCAAACACTGTGAGCAGAGTGAAGGGCAGGGAGCGCTGGCCGAACCCCCAGCAGGATGTAGATCTCTGGGTAGGAGCTGTCTGCCTTGTGCCGTGACCAGTGCAGGTGACACTGGAGTCAAAGCCCCAGCCCAGCCCCCACAGAGGGGAGGCCACGGCCACAACTGCAGATCGGTTTGGGGCAGCTCTGCAGTGACAGCTGGAAACACCAAGTGCATCTTGGTAGCAGCAGATCCTTTCAGTGCACGGACAGAAGCCCCCTGGCCAGAGCAAGGTGGCGGCCACCACTGCACATCTCCTGCTGGACGCTGCTCTGTCTTGCTGGGGTCTGCTCCACAGCGCCGAGTCTGATCCCAGCACCGACTTTGTGGCAGTAATTCTGCATGAGCACTGCAAAGCCTGAAGGCGACACGTCCCCCCCGGCTCTGCCCAGGCGTGGGGCAGGGAGAGGGAAAGGCCAGCGAAGGGCTGGGTGTGGCTGTTGAACGTGGGGTCCAGCAGCCATGAGGGCTCAAGGGAGTGGATGGGGAGAGACGGGCAAAGGCGCCACAAATTGTGATGCTGATTGTGACTCCATGACAGCCACAGGGTCCTGATTGGCCAGCAGCTGGCCCCAGCAATCTGGGGACAAGACATGGGTTCTGAATGCGGAGGAACCTCTGTTATTCACAGAATCACAGAATCACTGAGGTTGGAAAAGCCCCTTGGGATCACTGAGTCCAACCATCAGCCCGACTCTACAAATTTCTCCCCTAACCCACACCCCCCTATATCTCATCTAAACCACCCTTAAACCCCCCCAGGGATGGGGACTCCCTCCCTCCCCGGGCAGCCTATTCCAATCTCTGACCACTCTTTCTGCAAAATATTTTCTCCTCCTGCCCAGCCTGACCCTCCCCTGTGGCAGTTTCCAGCCGTTCCCTCTTGTCCTGTCCATGATCCCCTGGGAGCAGAGCCCAGCCCCAGCCTCTCTGCAATGTCCTGTCAGGAGCTGCAGAGAGGGATGAGGGCTCCCCTCAGCCTCCTCCTCCTCACACTGAACACTCCCAGCTCCTTCCCTGGCTCCTCACAGGATTGATTCTCCAGGCCCTTCCCCAGCCTCGTTGCCCTCCTCTGCCCTCGCTCCAGCCCCTCGAGATCTCTCTGGGATTGAGGTGCCCAAACCTGGACACAACCCTCCAGGTGTGGCCTCCCCAGGGCAGAGCACAGGGGGACTGTCACCTCCCTGCTCCTGCTGGTCACACTAGTGCTGACACAAGCCAGGATGCTGTTGGCTTTCTTGGCCCCCCGGGCACACTGCTGGCTCCTGTTCAGCTGCTTGTCAGTGAGAACCCCCAGACCCTTCTCTTAGGCTGCAAACCAAACCAGGGCGTTATCATGCCCTTGACTCAGCGCTGGGGAGGCCACCTCTAGACTGGTGTGACTGGGGGAGAGGCTCCCTGTCCTGGAGGAATGGAGAGGAAAGGGAGAAGCTCCAAAGGAGATGTGCCAGGGTGGGCTTTGGGGCCTTTGTGGAGAGGCTGAAGGACCGGGGCTGCTTGAGCCTGGTGAGGTGGAGGCTCAGGGCACTACAGCAGTCGTCTGCACCTGCTGGGAGGAGAGTTTCTGAGATAACGGAGCTTTTCTTGGTAGTGGGAAGAGAAGGAAACCTCAACAAAGTGCAGACTGGGAGGTTCAGATGGGAGTTGAGGAAAAAGAAATCTCAATCAGGAGGTGGTATTGTGGTGTAAGAGGTCGCCCAGAGGGAGTGTGGATCAGCCTGTGGCTCTGTGTTTCAAGGAACAGGCAGTGAGTGTGGAGAGACATCAGTGAAGGGGTGGGAATGCCGGGAGGAGAGCGAGGGAGGAAAGGGAGATGGATGTCACCAGCCTGGAGGGAAAAAGGCGCCTGAAGGGCCCAGCAGAAGCAAACCTGCAGCAGAGATGGCTGAGGGCTCTGCCAGGGCTGAAAGGCCACACGAGACAGAGCTCTTGGCCCCCTTGGTCATGGCAGTTGCCCTGCCATGGGGGGCTACCGGGATAAACCTGATGTTGAGGCTCTGGACTGTGTTTTCCTCCTCGCCCCTTCCTGGAGAGGCCAGGAGGGGTTGTGCAGTTTCCTACACTCGGCATTGCTCCCCCTCACAGCCCCTGCCCCCAGGAAGAGCCCTGAGCCACACACGAGGGGCAGCATCTCCTTCCCAGGGCCTGAGGGTCAGGGCTTGGCCTTTGTGCTCCATCACCAACCCAAGGGTTTCACAGCAGGACAGCCCTGCACGGGGCCTTTGCCTGCCTGCAATCACAGCCTCCAATTCTCTGCTCTAACGAGTCCCTGCAGAGGCTTTGTCAGTCCTGGCCCTCCGTGGGGCCAATCAGGGCTTCAGGGCACGGGGAGCTTTGCTGCTGACTTGGACTTGTTGAGTCCTTTGCTCAGTCTCCTCTCAGGGCCTGAGCATCATGGACATGGGGCCAAATACACCACGGGGCTCATTAAAATACACAAAGCCCTAACGAGCTCGTTCTCTTCCTTTAGATTTCTTCAAGTCTTCAGGACTTGTGCAGCTAATTGGAGTCATTTCCTGGTGTAGTTAAGGAGGAAGATTTCAAAGTGCCCCTAATACAAATCAATCTGTATTTTAAAGAGCACATTATTTAATTTACACTTTAGAGAAGAGGCGATAGCAGCACTCTCTGACTGACATCGATGCAGAGCATCTCCTCGGGAGATCTCCTGGACAGTCCCTTGGGGTCCAACACAGTCCGGACAACCTTTGTCCTCACCCCCAGTCCCAGCATTTCTCTCCTCAGCCGCCTGGGACTCGCATCATCTCTCCTTACATCAGATTTCTCCTCTGATCTCTGCAGCGGGAGGTTACAGCTCCTTTGCACAATCTCCCCCCTGTTGTCCTTGGAGAACCGCCTGCACAAGGGAGCAGAAGGATTTCTGCTGTTTGTAAGCAAGGAAAAGTCAAACATCATCAAGGTTCATACAAAATAAAATAAATTTCTCTCCTATAAGTTAAGTATAATCTCCAATGAGGTTGCCTTTCTACAAGGGGTAATTTTATGAGTAATATTTTAGGTGTGCAGATAGAAAAAGGTAGAGATAAACATACTGGAGGAGTTGGCCAAGGAGACAATTAGTCTGCGGAAAGAGAGGCAAGATTTTAATGACCTGAAGTTGAAAGCAGCAGCTCGCGAGCTGAGAGGAATCTGAATGAACAAAAGTCAGGGGAGGAGAAAACTAAAGAATAATAGAAAAGGCCCTTTTTCTAGAGAGTTTGCATCTGAAAAGTTGGCTTCAGAAATGGTCATTCTATTGGGACAGGTGAAAATACACGAAAGATTAAAGAGATTTGATACACCATGTAACAGCAGAGAGGTGCAATGAAGTTACAGGAGAAGATCAGTATTTCTGTGGAATATCCCTCTGAAAAGGTCCCAGTACTGGGAGACATCTCTTGTGGGTGAGGACAAGCCAATGTTGCCCCCACCTTTGAAGGAGGCCAGAAGTGCCCCCCAGCACCCACTGGCTGCACAAGGTCACTGTGGTGAGGAGTGACCCTTGCAATGAGTCCTCTGGGGTGACATTCCCGGGCACCCAAAAGAGCAGATCGTGTCCAAACGCCGTCGGCATGGACCTCCCAAGGGGACATCATGGCTCCCCAGCCGGATTGCCTTCATGGGGAAGTGGCTGCGTTGGGACGTGAGGGGAGACAGTGGGTGTCATGTACCTCCAACTCAGCAAGACATTGGACACGGTCTCCCTCAATATTCTCGTACCCAAGTCAGGCCGTTACAGCCGGGCTGGGTCGGCAACGAGATGGGTAAAACACCCGTTGGAGGATCAGGCTCAGAGAGCTGTGGGGAAGGGGTCACCCCTACCTGGAGGTCAGTGGGAGATACCGGGGCGTTGTGGGGCAGCACAGGGGACACTTCTGGGACCTGGACAGTTTAACAACTGTGCCCATGACCCAGAGGAGGCAACTCTTCTCTCAGGAAGACTATAAAGATGTCGTGAAGCTGTGCAGGGAGAACATGAGGAGAGGCAAAGCACAGCTAGAGCTCAACTTGGCCGCAGCTGTTAAGGATAACAAAAATGTTTCTATAAATTCGTTCACAGCAAAAGGAGGATGAGGGAAAATCTCCCTCCTTTGCTGGATGCAGAGGGAAACCTGGTAACTAAGGCTGAGGGAAAGGCTGAGGTGCTCAAGGCCTACTTGGCCTCAGCGTGTAGCAGTGGAAGTGGCTGTTCCCTGGACCCCCAGCCCCAGGAGCCGGGAGATGGGCAGGGGAAGCAGGCTGAGGGCAGCGCAGGGGAAGAGGAGGTGGTCAGAGACCTGCTGCACCGCTTGGATGCACACAAGGCTGTGGGAGCGGGTGGGTTACACCCAAGGGTGCTGAGGGAGCTGGCAGATGTGCTCGCCAAGGCACTGTGCATGCTTTACCTGGAGTCATGGCTGACTGGGGAGGGCCCATTGGACTGGAGGGTGGCACATGGGACACCCATCTACAGGAGAGGCAGGAAGGACGATCCAGGGAACTACAGACCTGTCCGTGTGACCTGGGTGCCAGGGAAGGTGATGGAGCAGGTCACCTCGGGTGCCATTACAAGTCATCTAATGGACAGGCAGGGGATCAGGCCCAGTCAGCGGGGTTATGAAAGGCAGGTCCTGCCTGACAGACCTGATCTCCTTCTACGACAGGGCGACCTGCTGATTGGATGAGGGAAAGGCTGTGGGTGCTGTTTACCTTGACTTTAGCAAGGCCTTTGACACTGTTTCCCACAGCATTCTTGTCCTGGTTCAGCTGGGATAGAGTCAAGTTTTTCCCCAGCAGAGAGCGAGGGGGAAGGGATCTCCAGCCGGGTTATTCATACCATGCTGACGTCAGGTCCAGGGGCGGAGCCTTTTTACTTTCGCTTCTGGTTTTGGATTTTGCCATACACGCGGCGGGCTTGCTCCTTGACCATTTTGCGGTATTTCTCTGTATATCTTTTGTCTTGTTTACTGTTACTGCTGTTTATTGTTGTTATCATTGCCACTGCTACTAATCAGATTGTTTGATCACACTGTTGTATGAAATTTTCTTCTTATTTTAGCCGGAGTCTGTGCTTAACTTTCCAGCCCGACCGGCAGAGGGTGGGGGAAGGGCAACAGCAACGTGCTCTCCGACCCCGGCAGGGGTTAAACCTTACACATTTACAATTGGCGCCCAACGTGGGGCAGACCCTGACCAGAGTGTGATAGAGCAATCTGTTGGGTGTAATCTTTCTGTTTGTATTCGTGTTTATTTGATAAGAAAATGTTTGCAATGCTGGCCCACTTGCTTGCGTGGTGGGGCTGGATTAATCCTTCTATCCAGTGTATGATCCCAGTGGTGGCGTTTGTTATCGGTGGGAAATGTATCCAGGGTCTCATGTTGTTATAGGGGCTATCGAACACTTCTGCTGCCTTTGTATCGCTGTGTGTGGGGCGGGCCGGTACCTGTTTGCTGCCTGGGCTTTTGTTAGGGGTCTCACCCCCTCTATGGGTGAGCCAGGGGAAGAGATCCTCTCGGCTCTGGGGAGTTTCAGTTATCCCCGGAGCCTGCAGGCCAGAGTGATTGTGGCACAATGCCTTCTGAATGCCTGCCTGATTTCCGTTTTGGCCATGCGGCACTTCTCTAACAATAGCCGTGCCCGGAAACCTGCCCGAGGTCAGACAGTAGTGAGTGGCAAGGGGTGTGGGAGAAGATGGGCAAAGGCCTGAGTCGGTGGCACCCCCAATGCTTTGGAACTTCACTCCTGAGCAAATGCAGAGCCCTGAGAAGCTGATGGAGTGCTTAGAAAGGGTGTGTTACCAAACGGGCAAAACCCAGGAGACACAACTCGCTGCAATGTGTTGGGGACTTGCCCATGCCTACCGTGTCCTCTTTAATACCACCCGCTGCCCTCAAGGGAAGAAAAGGCCACACAAACAATATCTGAACCGGGGGGACAGGCAGAGCCAGTCTCAGTCGCCTCCACCAGCACAGCGACTGAGCCAGAAGGCCAGGCAGTGCAGGGATCAGTCGCCCCGATACAGAAAACAAAATATACCAGAAAGTCTGTTTGCAGAGTGAAGGATGAGGATGAGCCAGGCCCATCAGGGGAACAGGAGGATGGGCCAGAGGTGACTGTCCGATCTCTGTCCCCGACTGAGCTGCGAGATATGCGGAGAGATTTTGGCCGCCTGGGAGGCGAGCAGATTTGCACCTGGCTGCTCCGATGCTGGGACAATGGAGCCAGTGCTTTTGAGATGGAGGGGAGAGAGGCCAGGCAGCTGGGGTCTTTGGCCAAGGACGCTGGCATTGACAGGGAAATAGGGAAACAGGCTCAAACCCTCAGCCTTTGGAGGCGACGCCTGCTCAGTGTAAGGGAGAGGCACCCCTACAAGGGTGATCTCCTATGTCAGCTAGGCAAACGGACCAGCACTGAGAAAGGCATCCAGAACCTCAGGGAGCTGGCTGTGTTTGAGGTGATCTATGGTGATCTGAATGATGAGCAGTCACCCATGGACCCAGATCAGGCCCCTTGCACACACCTGATGTGGCGACAGTTCCTGAAGAGCGCACCAGAAGCGCACTCGAAAGCATTGGCAATAGTGTCCTGGTGGACAGACACCCAGACTCTGACAGTGGATGGAGTGGTTGGCCAGCTCCGGCAATATGAGGGAAATCTCCCTTCATCTCAGCATTCCCTGGTCTCAGCTGTGGAGGAACTGTCTCAGAGGGTCCAGAAAATGGAAGAGGACATGTCCTACGTTCGACCTGCACGGGCTGATGTCTCAGCCATTAGAAGTAAATGTTTCCTCACCCAAGAGAAAAGCAGCAGAAGGTACACACCACGAGGCACCCTGTGGTTTTTCCTCCGCGACCATGGAGAAAACATGAGGAGGTGGGATGGACAGCCCACTGCTGCCCTGGCTGCACGAGTAGAGCAGCTGAAAGGGAAGACCATCACCAAAGGGGAGTCCTCCAAGAGGAGCGCAGCTCCAGTGTCCAGTCAGAAATCCCCCAAGCAGAACAGAATGGTGAACGTTATGTCTGACCCTCTTGAGGGGACCAATGAATCATTCTTGCAAGAAGTGAGTGATGCTGAGCAGGATTAGAGGGGCCCTGCCTCCAGCCAGGTGGAGGAAAGGGATAATGGGATTTACTGGACAGTGTGGATCCGATGGCCTGGCACGTCAGACCCACAAGAGTATAAGGCTTTGGTGGACACTGGCGCTCAGTGCACCCTGATGCCATCGAGCTACAGTGGGGTTGAATCCATCTGCAGCTCCGGAGTGACAGGGGGATCCCAGCAGCTGACCCTACTGGAAGCCGCAGGGAGCCTGACTGGGAGGGACTGGCATAAGCACCCCACTGTGACTGGCCCAGACGCCCCGTGCATCCTGGGCACAGACTACCTCAGGAGAGGGCACTTCAGAGACCCAAAAGGGTACAGGTGGGCTTTTGGTGTGGCTGCCCTGGAGGAGGTGGAACAGTTGTCCACCTTACCCGGCCTCTCAGAGGATCCCTCAGTGGTGGGGCGGCTTAAGGGTGAGGAGCAGCGAGTGCCGATTGCTACCAGGACGGTGCACCGGCGGCAGTACCGCACCGACCGAGATTCCCTGGTCCCCATCCGTCAGCTGATCCGCCAACTAGAAAGCCAGAAGGTGATCAGCAAAACTCACTCACCCTTCCACAGCCCTATATGGCCGGTGAGAAAGGCCAATGGCGAATGGAGGCTGACTGTGGACTACCGTGGCCTGAATGAAGTTACGCCAGCGATGAGTGCTGCAGTGCCGGACATGCTGGAGCTCCAGTATGAACTGGAGTCGAAGGCAGCCAAGTGGTACACCTGACCGTCTGAGGGTGGGGGAGGGGCAACGGCAAAGTGGTCTTTGGACCTGGAAGGGCTTAAACCACAACATAAGCCCATCTCCTTTGTGGAAAGTGGCCTTGAGAACTGGTAAAATGGACTTAAAATGCAGCAGAGGAGTGTAGTTTATCTTTTATTGAATATTGTATTATATATTTATTCTGCTGATTTAGCTTTCTGGCAATTAAACATCCTTCTGTGTCTGTGTGCAGCTGTGTGCAAGTACCAAGTACAGCAGGTGGGAGTTGGTGGGAAAGGTCTGAAAGATGCAGCTTCAGACTGTCATGGAGAAAGCTCAGCTTTGAACAGAGGTGCTGGAAGTGCCAGGGGGCTGATGAGAGAAATGTGGGGTTGGAGGCAGGGACAAAGATTGCCCCCAGAGTGTCTGACATGGAGGGTCTTGGCTTCCCTCCATGTTCAGCCTCTATCAGCAGATGCTCAGGACCAATATCCAGTGGAGTTTGCTGATGTCACTTCATGGGTGAGCACAAATACAAGGAGCAGTGGAAAGAGAAGAAATTGTTTCTTATTGCCATGTAGGACTGAAAAATCTTCACCTTGCCTGCACGGCTGAAACCTCTCACACTCACCCCGTCAGAAGGGAGGAATGAACTTCTGCCAGAGACTTGGCTTGTCAGGGGGATTTGCGTGTTCATGAGCCCTCTGGTGCCCAGTTCCTGAACTGCAGGTGCAGCAGAGGGGTTGGAGTGGCCTCTAGAGAAGGGCAAGTCAGCAGCAAAGCTCCAAGGCTGTGAGGGTGTCAGTGATGCCCAGCGAGGGCCATCACTGGAGAGGCCGGGCAGGGAATGAGGAGACAAGGTTCCTGTCCCTGGGGCTGGGGAAGCAGGAAGGCAGAGGCTCTGCTCACAGGCTGCCAATCCAATGTTGAGGGGCCCTGAAAGGCCTTGATGGGTTTCATCCCCAGGAGGGTCCAGCCCTGAGCCCATCCCCTGGGAACGGGGATCCTTTCCCTCCTGGGATGCTCAGGGCTCTTCCTGGGGCAGGGAGAGGCAGGGGGTGATGCCGAGGCAGGACAGCGGTCGGATCCCCCCAGGCTCTGTGGAGGGTGGGCAGGAGGCAGCAAAGTGCTGTGCCTGTAGGAACTGGTGTCCTCTCAGGGTCCTCAGGGGAAGCGACAGCAGCCATAGTCGAGAGGACAAGGATTTCAGTTCTGTTGGGGGGTGCCAGCCTCAGCCAAGGGCCCATCCCCACCACAGGCTGTCCCACACTTTCCTCTGCCTCGGCCTGTTTCTCTGCAGATTTTCACCCCACCCCTGCTGCCCCACCTCACTCTGACCCCAGGCTGTCCCAGCACTTACTGATGACTCTCTGTCCTCACTGTCTTCAAACACAAATCTGTCATTGTCTGTGCTCTGACAAGGGCTGTGAGATCCCCAGAACCTGTGCAGCAGGTGATGAACTGATCACACACCCCATCCCCTGCCCCCCTGCGCCGCTGCGAGGGAGGAGGGAGAGAAATCAGGAGCAAAGCTGAGCCTGGGAAGAAAGCAGGGGAGGGGGAAGGGGCTTTTACATGTGGTAAAACCTCTCAGTGTCCCAGTCTGGGGTTTAACTTTTGTTGTTAGTGTGGGAATTAAATGGATGGGTTTTTTGTTCCCCTAACCTGTCTGTCTTTTGCTCATGGCCATAAGGGGTGAATCATCCCTCCCTGTCCCGATCTTGATGTCTGAGCTCTTTGTTGTGTTTTTTCCTTCCCACTCCGGAGAGGGGAGGGGTCACTGAAAGGCCGAGCTGGCCAGGGCTGTGAAGACTGGCTGCCATGACCCTGAAATAGCAGGGCCCCAGTTCAGGAGGGGAGGCAGGAAGCAGACTGGAAGACACCAGACGCCAGAATTCAGAGGAGCAGCCTTTGGCCTGTTCTGGGCAGTTTCCGTGGGGATCTCATGGTCAGCAGCGCTGAAGGGAAGCCCAGCTCACTGCAACTGGTCTGCAAGAGCATCTTCCCAGCTTGGCAATGGTCTGTAGCAAAACTCAGTGGAAACTGGAAAGTGCTGTCAAGGGCATGAGAACAAAGGTGTTGTCTGCTTCAGGAAGAGTTAACAAAGTAGCAGAGAGCATGTGGGAGCTCTGCTCCATGTAGTAAGGGTCTGTGGAGAAAGGTCTGAGACACTCTGTCCTCTTCTCCTCAGCCTTCCCCAGCAAGGTCTGCCCGGCCTTTGTGCCTCGAGGCAGGACTCTGGAGCAGAACAGTCAGGGGTCGGTGAAAACTAGATCAGAGGCTACTTGATGAACCTCAACCCTTCCAGTCCACAAGCGCAGAGGGGCTGCATCCCAGGGTGCTGAGAGAGCAGGATGATGTCACAGAGAGGCCACTCCCCATCATCTCTGAAAGGTTTTGGAGACTGGGGAAATAACGGGAGTTTATTGATATCACATGATCTGTAACCAGAACAGAAGGGAAATGGAAAAAGAATAAATGATTTCTCACTGTTCCTGAGAACTGAAACTTGTTCACCTTGACTGTGCTCCTGAAACCTCTGAGATGAAGCACCTAAGAAGAGAGGAGTTAAGGGAAGTGCTGCCCACTGCCTTGGCTTGTCAGGGCATTTTGTCTGTTCCTGAGCCCTCTAGTGCCAAATTCCTGAACTGCAGATCCTGAAAGAAGAACCAACAAGGCTCTGGAGCACTAAAAGTCAGCAGCAACCCCCGTGTGTCTGAGGGTATTACCGTGCCCCACCGAGGCCATCGCTGAAGAGACTCTGGAGGGAACCACCAGAAGAGGGGACCACCCCTGGGGGCGGGGGGAGAAGGAAATCAGAGGTGATGGAACCAGGCAGAAAAGGAACGTGGAGGTGGCTGTGAAGGGGTCCTAGAGTAGAGTGACAGAAGAGTTTGGGCTGGAAAAGACCTTTAAATGCCATCTAATCCAAGCCCCTGCAATGAGCAGGGACACTTTCAACTAGATCACGTGGCTCAAAGCCCCACCCAAAGCGACCTTGAATGTTCCCAGGGACGGGGCCTCTACCACCGCTCTGGGCAGCCTGTTCCAGGGTTTCTCCAGTGCCACTGTAAAAGTGTTCTTCCTTTTATCTCCCTGAATCTGCCCTCTTTTAGGCGAGAACCATTACACTGTGTCCTTTCACAAAAGTCTCCCCCCATCTCACTTTGAAGCCCCCTCTCAGCGCTGAAAGGCAGCAGCAAGGTCTCCTTGGAGCCTTCTCTTCTCCAGGCTGAAGAATCCCTCTGAATATTTTTGTGGCCCTCCTTTGGAGCCACTCCAAGAGTTCCATGTCCCTGCCGTGCTGAGAACCCGAGCTGGACGCAGCACTCCGGGGGCTCTCAGCACAGCAGAGCGGCACCATCCCCTCCCTCGAGCTGCCGCCACACTTCATTTGATGCAGTCCAGGACACGGTTGGCTTCCTGGGCTCGGAGTGCACATTGCCATCTCAGGGTCAACTTTTCCTGCACCAGCACCCCCAAGTCCTTTTCTGCAGGACTGCTCCCAGCACCTTCATCCTCCAGCCTGTGCTGATGCTGGGATTTGCCTTGACCCAGATGCAGGACCTTGCACTTGGCCTTGTTGCATTTCAGGAGGTTCGAAAGGCCCCACGTAGGACCTGCCAAGTAACCCTGACTCAATGACTTCAGTGGGACACAAAAGCTACAGAGGATATCTCTACAGTTACATCTGCTCCCTCCATGGTCACGGGGAGTGTGGGTGCTCTCCCGGTCATCATCAAGGGAAGAGCTGTGGTGGAAGGAAATGCACCGTCACCCATCCTGGAGGGGACCTCGGGAGGTCTGTAGGCCAAGCACAAGCCCTGTCAGTGGAGACAGGAGAAACGAGGTTTGGGCTGTTTGTGTGCGGGGCTGTGGGAGTGGGAACCCTTGGCCTCTCCAGACACGTGTCCAGGAGTGATCTCTGCAGGAGCTGATCTCAGACTCTCCACCTGTCCAGGAGCTGCCCGGGGATCCCTCATCCCTCCAGGACCTGCCCTCCACCACCACAAAGGTCTCTCTCCAGCACAGTCACGGAACCACTGAGGCTGGCAGGCAGCCAGCTCCCACCTTCTCTCTGCTGCCTCTTCCTGCTTCATTGTTACCAGGACCTTCTCCCTCACCTGTACCAGTCTCCTCCCAGGCTGCTTGACTTCCTGCATTTCTGGGTGGACTGGAGCTCCAAGAGGAGACTGAGTTGCGGAAAAAAGACTCCACAACTCGAATAGAGTCACACAGCAGGGATGTTTACTGCGGTGCCGGGGTGCAAGGGGATCTCTCCACAAAGCTTGCACACCCACTGCACATTTTACCAAAACCTGATCGAGTGTGGATTTCCATATTCATTGGGTTCCATCACACAAACATCATGTGCAGGAGTGAGGCTGGGTTAGCTCTAGAGGCTGCTGTCAGCACTTGATGTCATCTTTGCACCTGCCCATTGCCTCCTGGGGGCGTCTCCGGGGGGCTTTGGGAGGAAGGCTCGGAGTCTTTCTCACCCTGTTTTTCCCTGGAGCATGCACAGATTCTCTTGGCCAATTCCTTGAATAACAAGAGTGTTTTTCAGACAGTTTACTTTCTATCTTAAGTAAGAGAACCAATAGAATTTCTACCATTTGTATATGGCTATCTTCACTCATTAGCAAAATTCCAACTAGACAGAGCCACCTGTTACTCAAGGAGAAAAGTTTAATATTTTGCTGAACATTGTAATCCTTTAGAGATTTTCTCAGTGAACTGCTTTGTGTTGATGAACACAGCAGTCCTTGGTAAAATTCCACAGGACAGTCTGGGCAAGCAGGATTATTAGCAATACTAAAAAAATATTACAACTTTCTATAAGTAAGTAAATAAGTTGCTAAACACTTTTCTATAAGTAAGTAAGTAAATAAACCTGAAAACAAGCAATCATTTCTCTGCATCAAGACCCGTGACCATCAACAGCTCTCCACTCTTCTCTTCAGTGCAGCATCCCACGGGATCCTTCCAAACAGGTTCCTCAGCAGGCCAGAGCCCGCTCTCATGAAGCCTGTTCTTCAGCTCTCAGCTGACTCCTCCTCCATCCCCCGGCAGAGCTCCATGCCTTCCTGCTGCTCTCTCCCATAAAGGGTAACTTCCCCTCCGGGTCCAGCCCCATGGCCTTATCAGTAGCAAAGCCCCAGGACCCCACAGTTTCTCTAGGAGGGAGCATTTGTAGTGCCCTGCAACTCCTCATGCTCTTCCCTTGTGAAAGACACCCCAATCGAGATGAGCCAAAGGCCCACAACTATTAAAAGGCGACCAATTGGAGCTTCAGTCCGTGGGGACCTTGAGAAACTCTGGGATTGGGAAAATGGAAGTAAAGTGAAGCTTTACAAGGAAAAGTGGCCAATCCTGGATCAGCAGGGAGCAGGGGGTGGATAGTCCCATAGCTGAGGGCAGGCTGGGACCTGCCGGGCTGAGCAGCGGCTCTGAGGAGAAGGGCCTGGGCACTGTGAGGGATTCCCTACGAGCCAGGAGAGGATGGACACGATGAACAAGGGCAGCTGCCTGCGGGGCTGCATTGGGAGGAGCGTGGGCCACCCAGACACCCTGGGTTACCATCCCCCTCCACTCAGCACTGGTGTGGCCCCACACACATGGGTGAGTCCCAGGGAGTGGGTCCCCATTCTGGAGAAGTGGGGGGGACCTGGGGAGTGTTGAGTGAAGCTCTGCCAAGGTGGGGTTTGGGGCCCAGTGCCAATTCTTCTTCAGCCCAGGCAGCACCCACCTGGCTATGAGAACACGATGGGAGACCATGTCACAGGCCTTGCACAATCCCATGTGCACAACACGCCCTGCTTTGCCCGGTCTGTTGTGGGTCAGCAATCCCTTCCTTGGCCTTCAGCTACCTGGACACGGCTGAAGGAGGACGTAGCCTACGACCTTCCCAGGGATGGAGGGAAGCTGACAAGCCTATAACTCTCCCCTATAATTCTCCCAGTTCTCATTCCTGCCCTTCTTGAAGATGGGTTTGTGCTCGGCCTTCTCCATGGACCCCAGAACCTCTCTGATTGCTCTGGCCCTTCTGAGGGCTCAGCCCAGAATCACCGGCGAGGGTGACGGAGCCAACAGGAGCACTTGCCATGAGCCTGTCCAAGGCAGCGGAGATGAGTCTCACTGGGAGAGTGGGGGTTGTTCCTGGGTCACACACACAAGTGTCCGGGCTCTGTCAGGTGCCCACATCTCAGCTGGCCCCATGCCCTCACCTTACACACAGGGGGTTCAGAGACACGAGTCCTTCCCTTGCACACGCAGAGGCAGTGCATTGCCGGAGTCGTCGTGTCTCTCTGGCCTCCTGCTGCCACGGCCAGAGGCTGGGAGGCCCCTCAGCCCTGTGCTGATCACCCTGCTCTGCACTCGTGGGAGATGCCCCACGGCATGAGGAATGGACTCGGGGACCTCGGTTCAAGGAAACACCTCCCAGGGCTGCAGCCAGGGGGTTGTCCAGGGGACGTTACTGTCAATGTGAAGTGACCTCATGACCCTGTTTGTGCCACACACCTTCACAGCACCCCCAGGAATAGCTGATGGCAGTTGTGCTCTCTCACCTCACACACATGATGTGCATGTTTACATCTCCTCCATAAAATGCAAACATGAACTTCTGACCTACTCGTTTGGTGTCCCTCTGTGGAGGGACAAAGACCCTCTCCGAGCTGAAGTGAGAGGCCAGAGCTGGAAATGGTGTTTGGGAGGGGCTAGAGCGTGATGATTTCCCTGGGTCAGGGTCATGGTCTAACCCCAGCCAGCATCTGAGCCCCACACAGCCACTCACTCACTGCCCTGGGTGCGATGAGGGAGTGAAGCACAAGGGTAAAAGTAAGAAAACTCACAAGTTGAGATACAGACTATTTTATAGGTAAAGCAAAAGCCACACGTGTAAGCAGAGGAAAACATGGAATTCAATCACTTCCCATTGCCAGTCAGGTCTTCTGCCAGAATATCAGGGCTCCGTCACACATAACAGTGACGTGGGAAGACGAACTCCATGACTCTGAATGTCCCCATGTTCGTCCTTCTCCCCCAGCTTTATATAACTGAGCATGATGTCATAAGGTACAAAATACCCCGTTGGTCAGTCGGGGTCAGCTGTCCCAGCCGTGTCCCCTCCCAGCTCCTTGTGCACCCCCAGCTGCTCGCTGGTGGGGTGGGGTGAGGAGCAGGAATGTCCCTGACCCTGTGTAAGCCCTGCTCAGCAATAACGAAATCAGCCCTGCGTTACCAGCACTGTTCATGGCACAAACCAAACCCCAGCCCCATAGCAGCTCCCAGCAAGAAAAGGAACTCTCTCCCAGCCAGAGCAGCACAGGCAGCTGCCCCAGTGTGTCCAGTGAGCGCAGACACAGAGCAGAGCCTGGTCCTTCAGGTCTCTCCCAGGAGGCCTGGCTGTGCGAGGACACTGCTGCCAGCCCCCACCCTGCAAATCACACTGTTCACCTCTTCGCTGGGGTTTTCCTCTGCGGGCCACTTCCTTGGGCGTGTTCTTGAGATCAGGTTTGGGAGAAGAGCTCAGCCTTCAGGCACTGCCCTGAGCAGATCCTCTTTCATGAGGGAACCGCTCTTCGGGAGGCCGGCTCTGTCACACAAGTGCCCGGTGCCTGTCCCTGCCTGCGGTCACAGGGCTGTCACACAGCAGGAGTGTGACCAAGCTGCCCGAGCACTCAGGCCTCACACCAAACCGAAGGGATCAGAAAGAGAGTGTGGAAGGGAAGAGAGAACATCTCTAGAGGACCAAGTGCTCCCTGGCAGGGCTGCCATGCTGGGACTCTCTTCCCCTCCACCGCTGCACACAGGAAATTTACGTGCATGTCCTTAAAAACTTAAAGAAAGTATCTCAGAACAAGAAAAGTAGCTGGAGGCCCTTTATTTTGTTGCAACACACAGAGATCATGGATCCTCATTCATGCAGCCAGTTGGTGAGAAAAGCAGACTGAATTCAAAAGGGGAAGAAAAAAACATTAAAAGAAAAATCCAACAAAATAACCCAGAAAATTCAGAGATTGGAACTGTACAGAATTATATTGTAATTAATATGAAGAAGATAAGCAGTTCATTGCTTCAGCATAACATCTAGTTATCAGATTCCTCATGGAATCCTTGATCTCCTGGTTCCTCATGCTGTAGATGAGGGGGTTCACTGCTGGAGGCACCACCGAGTACAGAAATGACACCACCAGGTCCAGGGATGGGGAGGAGATGGAGGGCGGCTTCAGGTCGGCAAATAGAGCCGTGCTGATTAACACGGAGACCACGGCCAGGTGAGGGAGGCACGTGGAAAAGGCTTTGTGCCGTCCCTGCTCAGAGGGGATCCTCAGCACGGCCCTGAAGATCTGCACATAGGACACCACAATGAACACAAAACACCCAAAAACTAAACAGGCACTGACCATGATAAGCCCAACTTCCCTGAGGTAGGAGTGTGAGCAGGAGAGCTTGAGGATCTGGGGGATTTCACAGAAGAACTCGTCCACAGCATTGCCCTGGCACAGTGGCAGTGAAAATGTGTTGGCCGTGTGCAGGAGAGAATTGAGGAACCCAGTGCCCTCAGGCAGCTGCTGCCATGTGGACACAAGCTCTGCTGCCCAGGAGGGTCCCGTAGTGCAGGGGTTTGCAGATGGCAACGTAGCGGTCGTAGGACATGATGGTGAGGAGAGAAAACTCTGCTGAGATCAAGAACAGAAAGAAAAAGAGCTGTGCAGCACACCCCAAGTAGGAGATGTGCCTGTTGTCCCAGAGGGAGTTGGCCATGGCTTTGGGGAGAGTGGTGGAGATGGAGCCCAGGTCGAGGAGGGAGAGGTTGAGGAGGAAGAAGTACATGGGGGTGTGCAGGCGGTGGTCACAGGCGATGGCGGTGATGATGAGGCCGTTGCCCAGGAGGGCAGCCAGGGAGATGCCCAGGAAGAGCCAGAAGTGCAGGAGCTGCAGCTCCCGTCTGTCTGCGAATGCCAGGAGGAGGAACTCGGTGATGGAGCTGCCGTTAGTCATTTGTTTCTACTGGACATGGGGACCTCTATGTGTTGGAAAAACAAGTGAGAATTTAGGGTAGATTTCTCTGAACAAAAGATACTCCTTAAGTTTTGACTAATCCCTCCTTTAACACTCCCATTATGATGTACCCGTGGAACTGTCCTGGGGGTGATGTGGGGCTGGGAGCAGCCCTGCCCCAGGCAGCACCCTCTCCACAGCAGCAGGACCCTGCCCTGCCGGGGTCTCTCCTGCCCCCCACAGCTGCTCCCCCCGGCGCCGTGGGCAGCTCCCCGGGCAGGCTGAGTGCTGACCCTGGCCGGCGGCAGAGTCCCTGCCCCAGCACACAGCCCCGGGGGTGCAGGGACCCTGCTCGGAAGGACAGCCCTGGGCACCCCCGGCCGCACCCGCGCCTGCACCCCCTGCAGCCGTCCCCGGGAGAAGGCAGAGCCATGGCCTGTCCCTCTGGCAGCGCAGCAGGGAAGCCCTGCTCGGGAGCACGGCCTCCTCCTCCAGACACCAGGGAGATTCCTGGGGCTGTGCCGGCCTCACCACATCCCTCCGCACCTGCAGCTGCCCTGCCCCGCACCCACAGACTGACGGTGTCACAGGCTGGGAAGATTTCTCCTGCAGTGAGCTCTCAGCACCCTGCCAGTGCCGTCTGCCTCTGCCCTCTCTGTGCCCGGCTCCTCTGCCCTCGGTGCCTGCAGGCAGTGCCCTCAGCCCTGCTGCGCTTTGCAGAGGAGCTGCTCCTGGGCAGAGCTGGCTCTCTGCAGCGCTGACCACTTGCCCTCAGCTCCCTCCAGCCCAGCAGCCCGGCCCAGCATCACAGCAGAATGCAAGCCCAAGGCATTTTAATGACTCCTTGAGGAGGGTTGGTCTGAGTCCATGGACCTCAGACAGTGATTGGATGATGAAGGTGCCAGTCAGGAAGTCAAAGCCAGAGGCCAACTGCAAAGTTTCTTGGAGTGTTAATGGGTCCCAGTGAGGACCGTTACTGACAAAGCCTCCCCATTGTCTAATTAGACAAGAAAACTCGAGGCAGAGAATATCGGTAAACAAAGGCCCTGTCAGTGTGGAACAGATTCTGAGCAAACCTGGGTGTGTTACATAAAGTCAAAGGGCCATGGCCTCACCCCCAGAACCTGGGAAGTCAGTTCCTGTCCCTCAGCCATTGCTCAGGGCTCTTCCCGGGGCAGGGTGATGTGGGGATGGGCAATGCCAAGGGCAGGACTATGGTCCAACCCCTGCCAGGCTCTCGGCTGGGGAAGGGGAGGCCATGAGACCCAGTGCTGGAAGGGGAAGGGGCTTCCTCATGGCCACCAGTGGCAGAGACACCAGCCAGAGCCAAGGGCAGAGAGAGCTCAGCTCTGCTGGGGGATGCTCAGACTTTGCTCACCCCTCTGTCGTCTCCACCACAAGCTGTCCCACCGTGTCCCACACCTGCACCTCTTTCTCTGCCGGCCGGAGACGTCCACCCAGCTACCACACCCTGCTCTCCCCTGAGCATCTCCCTTCCTTTCCTGAGATCTCTGCGTCCTCCCTGCCTGCTCCTTGACACACAAAGCCTGGGGCTGCTCCAGTCTCCCTCGGGGTGACCTGTTCCACCACAGCACTGCCCTTCCAGGGACATTGCTCTGTGCCCAGTCTGTTCCTCCCCAGCTCCACTTGATGCATTAGTTCTTTCTCATGGTGTATCTTTCAACAAAGACAATCTCCATTATCTCTGAAGTCACCCCTCAGCCACTCTCAGGCTACTCCTATGGTGCCTGGAGCCTTCACACCACTGGTCCAAAAACTCCACGTCCCTCAGCCACCTCACACAGGTTATGTGTACAATGTCCTGTGCCCCACCTTGTCAGACCTTCACTCAACACTATTCAGGTCGCCCTTACTTCTCCAAAGTGGGGAGACTGCACTGGGTCTGGCTGAGCTGGAATTGGTTTCCCCTACAGCAGCCCTCACGGTGCTGTGGTTTATGCTGGGAGCTGCAGGGTGTTGGCAGCACCCTGGTGTGGTGGCTGCTGCTGAGCAGGGCTTACACAGCACCAAGGCTCCTTCCGACATTTCCCCCAGTGGGACGGGGTGGGCAAGATCTTGGGAGGGGACACAGCCAGGACAGCTGACCCGAACCGACCAAAGGGACATTCCAGACCATGTGACGTCTGCTCAGTGTAAAGCTGGGAGAAAGGAGGAAGGGGGTGGGATCACCCTTGGTCCTCCGAGGCAACCACTACGCGTATGGGAGCCCTGATCCTGAGAAGGCCCCACATCGCCTGTCCATGGGAAGTAGAGAATAAATCTTTTTGATTTGCTTCCACGCACAGACCTTTGCTTTGTTTTGCTTAGATTAAAACTGCTTTTTTTTCTTTTTTTCCACAATTATTTCTTTATATTATTTCCTTTCCCCTCTTTGCTCTGTTGAGAAAACAAGGAGAAAAGGGGGGGAAGTGATAGAGTGACTTGGTGGATACCTGGCGTTTAGCCAAACTCAAACCATCACAGTCTATTTGGGCGCCCAACGTGGGGGAGACACAACCTGTAACACACCCATCTGTGTGGGGCCACAGCAGTGCTGAGTCACTAACACAAGTGACAACAAATGCAATGCACTGCCTGCAGCCTGGGAACTCAGGGTAAGTCTTGGGCAAGACCCATAGGTTCTACTGGGAAGGCCCCGGTTCCTGTGGGGGCACCACGGGTCATGTTACCAGTTCCAGCAGATTCCTGGGGATGACCCACAGCTGAAGAGGCCATTGGGAACCTGAGAACCTTGGCCCAGCTATTAGCAGGCACAGGAGCATCCGTGAGCACTCCTGGGTCATCTGGGGTAAACTCAGGCTGAAGAACTCCAGGAGAAGTGTCTCCAAGTGGCCGTGACAGAGCCCATCACCTTGACCCACTCTGGGAAAATGTCACCTTCCAGGAAGGGAAATTCCAGGCAGCCATGTGACCAGGCCCATCAGTCAATCTGCAATGTAAGGGAAAGGAATATTTCTGATGCTGTGGATGCAGACGGCAACAAGCATTGGATTGTGCCTCAGAATATTCCTGGGAATCTCATCAAGCTGGTCCCTGCGCTGAGGCAAACACTGTGAGCAGAGTGAAGGGCAGGGAGCGCTGGCCGAACCCCCAGCAGGATGTAGATCTCTGGGTAGGAGCTGTCTGCCTTGTGCCGTGACCAGTGCAGGTGACACTGGAGTCAAAGCCCCAGCCCAGCCCCCACAGAGGGGAGGCCACGGCCACAACTGCAGATCGGTTTGGGGCAGCTCTGCAGTGACAGCTGGAAACACCAAGTGCATCTTGGTAGCAGCAGATCCTTTCAGTGCACGGACAGAAGCCCCCTGGCCAGAGCAAGGTGGCGGCCACCACTGCACATCTCCTGCTGGACGCTGCTCTGTCTTGCTGGGGTCTGCTCCACAGCGCCGAGTCTGATCCCAGCACCCACTTTGTGGCAGTAATTCTGCATGAGCACTGCAAAGCCTGAAGGCGACACGTCCCCCCCGGCTCTGCCCAGGCGTGGGGCAGGGAGAGGGAAAGGCCAGCGAAGGGCTGGGTGTGGCTGTTGAACGTGGGGTCCAGCAGCCATGAGGGCTCAAGGGAGTGGATGGGGAGAGACGGGCAAAGGCGCCACAAATTGTGATGCTGATTGTGACTCCATGACAGCCACAGGGTCCTGATTGGCCAGCAGCTGGCCCCAGCAGTCTGGGGACAAGACATGGGTTCTGAATGCGGAGGAACCTCTGTTATTCACAGAATCACAGAATCACTGAGGTTGGAAAAGCCCCTTGGGATCACTGAGTCCAACCATCAGCCCGACTCTGCAAATTTCTCCCCTAACCCACACCCCCCTATATTTCATCTAAACCACCCTTAAACCCCCCCAGGGATGGGGACTCCCCCCCTCCGCGGGCAGATTATTCCACTCTCTGACCACTCTTTCTGCAAAATATTTTCTCCTCCTGCCCAGCCTGACCCTCCCCTGTGGCAGTTTCCAGCCGTTCCCTCTTGTCCTGTCCCTGCTCCCCTGGGAGCAGAGCCCAGCCCCAGCCTCTCTGCACTGTCCTGTCAGGAGCTGAAGAGAGGGATGAGGGCTCCCCTCAGCCTCCTCCTCCTCACACTGAACACTCCCAGCTCCTTCCCTGGCTCCTCACAGGATTGATTCTCCAGGCCCTTCCCCAGCCTCGTTGCCCTCCTCTGCCCTCGCTCCAGCCCCTCCAGATCTCTCTGGGATTGAGGTGCCCAAACCTGGACACAACCCTCCAGGTGTGGCCTCACCAGTGCAGAGCACAGGGGGACTGTCACCTCCCTGCTCCTGCTGGTCACACTAGTGCTGACACAAGCCAGGATGCCGTTGGCTTTCTTGGCCCCCCGGGCACACTGCTGGCTCCTGTTCAGCTGCTTGTCAGTGAGAACCCCCAGACCCTTCTCTTAGGCTGCAAACCAAACCAGGGCGTTATCATCCCCTTGACTCAGCGCTGGGGAGGCCACCTCTAGACTGGTGTGACTGGGGGAGAGGCTCCCTGTCCTGGAGGAATGGAGAGGAAAGGCAGAAGCTCCAAAGGAGATGTGCCAGGGTGGGCTTTGGGGCCTTTGTGGAGAGGCTGAAGGACCGGGGCTGCTTGAGCCTGGTGAGGTGGAGGCTCAGGGCAATACAGCAGTCGCCTGCACCTGCTGGGAGGAGAGTTTCTGAGATAACGGAGCTTTTCTTGGTAGTGGGAAGAGAAGGAAACCTCAACAAAGTGCAGCTTGGGAGGTTCAGATGGGAGTTGAGGGAAAAGAAATCTCAATCAGGAGGTGGTATTGTGGTGTAAGAGGTCGCCCAGAGGGAGTGTGGGTCAGCCTGTGGCTCTGTGTTTCAAGGAACAGGCAGTGAGTGTGGAGAGACATCAGTGAAGGGGTGGGAATGCCGGGAGGAGAGCGAGGGAGGAAAGGGAGATGGATGTCACCAGCCTGGAGGGAAAAAGGCGCCTGAAGGGCCCAGCAGAAGCAAACCTGCAGCAGAGATGGCTGAGGGCTCTGCCAGGGCTGAAAGGCCACACGAGACAGAGCTCTTGGCCCCCTTGGTCATGGCAGTTGCCCTGCCATGGGGGGCTACCGGGATAAACCTGATGTTGAGGCTCTGGACTGTGTTTTCCTCCTCGCCCCTTCCTGGAGAGGCCAGGAGGGGTTGTGCAGTTTCCTACACTCGGCATTGCTCCCCCTCACAGCCCCTGCCCCCAGGAAGAGCCCTGAGCCACACACGAGGGGCAGCATCTCCTTCCCAGGGCCTGAGGGTCAGGGCTTGGCCTTTGTGCTCCATCACCAACCCAAGGGTTTCACAGCAGGACAGCCCTGCACGGGGCCTTTGCCTGCCTGCAATCACAGCCTCCAATTCTCTGCTCTAACGAGTCCCTGCAGAGGCTTTGTCAGTCCTGGCCCTCCGTGGGGCCAATCAGGGCTTCAGGGCACGGGGAGCTTTGCTGCTGACTTGGACTTGTTGAGTCCTTTGCTCAGTCTCCTCTCAGGGCCTGAGCATCATGGACATGGGGCCAAATACACCACGGGGCTCATTAAAATGCACAAAGCCCTAACCAGCTCGTTCTCTTCCTTTAGATTTCTTCAAGTCTTCAGGACTTGTGCAGCTAATTGGAGTCATTTCCTGGTGTAGTTAAGGAGGAAGATTTCAAAGTGCCCCTAATACAAATCCATCTGTATTTTAAAGAGCACATTATTTAATTTACACTTTAGAGAAGAGGCGATAGCAGCACTCTCTGACTGACATCGATGCAGAGCATCTCCTCGGGAGATCTCCTGGACAGTCCCTTGGGGTCCAACACAGTCCGGACAACCTTTGTCCTCACCCCCAGTCCCAGCATTTCTCTCCTCAGCCGCCTGGGACTCGCATCATCTCTCCTTACATCAGATTTCTCCTCTGATCTCTGCAGCGGGAGGTTACAGCTCCTTTGCACAATCTCCCCCCTGCTGTCCTTGGAGAACCGCCTGCACACGGGCGCAGAAGGATTTCTGCTGTTTGCAGGCAAGGAAAAGTCAAACATCATCAAGGTTCATACAAAATAAAATACATTTCTCTCCTATAAGTTAAGTATAATCTCCAATGAGGTTGCCTTTCTACAAGGGGTAATTTTATGAGAAATATTTTCGGTTGGCAGAAAGAAAAATGTAGAGATAAACATACTGGAGGAGTTGTCCAAGGAGACAATTAGTCTGATGAAAGAGAGGCAAGATTTTAACCACCTGAAGTTCAAAGCAGCAGCTCGCGAGCTGAGAGGAATCCGAACCTACCGAAAGTATGGGAAAGAATACAAAAGAACTGTGGGGAAAGCCCTTTTTTTTTTTTTTTTTTTTTTTCTAGAGCGTTCGCATTGGAAAAATGTGTCTTCATGAATGATTCGTTCTATTGGGACAGGTGAAAAGAAATGAAAACTTAATTTGACACAGCGTTGCCCAGAAGTGGCAATGAAGTTACAGGGGAAGAGCAATTTTTTTAAATTTTTTTTTTTAATATTCCCTTTTAAAAATCACACTGTTGGGGGATGTCTCTGGTGGGTGAGGACAAGCCAACGTCGCACCCACATTTGAAAGAGGCCAGAATTGCCCCCGCAGCGCCCACTGGGTGCACGAGGTGAGGAGTCACCCTTCCAATGAGCCCTCTCGGGTGACATTCCCGGGCACCCAGAAGAACAGACAGTGCCCAAACAGACCCCCCAAGGGGACATCATGGCTCCCCAACCTGATTGCCTTCATGGGGAAGTGGCTGCCTTGGTAGGTGGGAGGAGAACGGTGGGGGTCACCTGACTCCATGTCAACCAGACCATTGGACACGGTCTCCCTCAATATTCTCGTACCTAAATTAGGCCGTTACAGCCGGGCTGGGGTGGCAACGAGATGGGTAAAACACCCGTTGGAGGCTGAGAGAGCTGTGGTGGAGGGAACACCTGGAGGTCACTGGGACATACTGGGGCGTTGTGGCAGCACAGGGGACCCTTCTGGGTGCACCCGTGACCCAGAGGGGGCAGCTGTGGCCGTGCTTGTCACTGACATTAGAGATGACAATTCCTGAGCCCTGGGGGCGCCGTTCAGATGAACCCTGCCAGGCAACGGGACCGTCCTGTGAGGAACCTCATGAGACAGAAGAAGGACAAAGGTGACGTCTTGCACCTGGGACAGACGGACACCCTGCTGTGGCGGGAGAAGGGCGCTGCCTGGCTGGGGAGCAGCTCTGGGGACAAGGCCTTGACCGTGCCAGGGGACGGTAAGAAAACATGATCCAGTAATGGGCCACGTGATCCAGCGCAGACTTTGTTGTTGTTTATTGACCATTGTTAGCCATTGTTGGCCTTTGTTGGCCATTACTGGTCTTTGTTGGCTTTTGTTGACATTTGGTGGCCATCATTGGTTATTGTTGGCCTTTGTTGGCCTTTGTTGGCCATTGTTGGCCATCATTGGTCTTTTTTGTGCATTCTTGGCAATTGTTGGCCTTTGCTGGCCATACTTGGACATTGCTGGCCTTTGTTGGCCTTTGTTGGCATTGTTGGTTTTTGTTGACCTTTGTTGGCCATTGTTGGCCATTGCTTGCATTTCTTGGCCATTGTTGGCCATCTTTGGCTTTTGTTGGCAATTGTTGGCCTTTGTTGACCATCGTTGGCCATTGCTGGCCTTTGTTGGCCATCGTTGGTCATTTTTGGCAATCGTTGGCATTTATTGGCCATCGTTGGGTTTTTTGGCCATCCTTGGCCTTGGTTGGCCTTCGTTGGCCATCGTTGGCCATCGTTGGCCTTTGTTGGCTTTTGTTGACCATCATTGGCCTGTGTTTGCCATCGTTGGCCTTTGTTGCTGACCCCAACTGACCCAAGGGATATTCCAGACCACGTGACATCTGCTCAGTATAAAGCTGGGAGAAAGGAGGAAGTGGGTGGGGTCACCTTTGGTCCTCCAAAGCAACCCCTCCGAGTGTGGTAGCCCTGCTCCCTGAGAAGGCACGACAGCGCCTCTCCATGGCAAGTAGAGAATTAATCTCTTTTCTGTGGGGTTTGTTGTTTTGTTTTTTTTTGCTTCCACGTGTGGACTTTTGCTTTATTTTGTTTCAAACTCCTTTTGTTTTACCCCCAAAGGTTGGTTTATCTTATTTTCTTTCCCGTTTTTGCCCTGTTGAGAAAAACAAGGGGGAAAGGTGGGGGGGGGAGGGGCAAGTGATAAAGGAGCTTTGTGGCTACCTGTCGTTTAGACATGGGGTCACTAGCATGGATGCGCTGCCCCTTTAAGAGCCCCACGGGGCCAAAGTCAGATGGAGAGTCGGGATTGACAGTGGATGATGGTGGCCTGGAGTGTCAAGGTGGACGTTGTCATGGTTTAATAAATTATCCGCGACTACAGACAGGAGACACGGGATTTTTGGGGGTGATGTGGGTTTCCGGAAGCCTGCACGTTCCAAATTCCAATCAGGTATCGTTCCCTCGGTCTCTGCTCCGTCCTTCCACAATGTGTGCTGAGGTCATTTAGTCCGTAACTTCGGGTTCCATCTGTCCGGAATCTGAGGAATGAGGCGGAGTCGGCTCACTCGGTGCGAGCAGGAGGCTTTGGCTGTGGCCCGGGGATGCTGCAAGGCACTGTGGGCAATACCAGGGGTATGTGACACTGCGGTTCTTTGGCTGTTCTCACCTAAAACCAGCTCCCATCGAGGCACACATCGGCCCTCTCCATCCTTCTGGCTCCCCCACCAAGTGCACCCAGGGCCTTGGGCAAAAGTAAGCCCACGCACGGGTTTAACTTTACCCCATGGAGGAGTAACCCCGACGGTCTTCCCCAACATAATCCCAGGGAGCACTACGGGGGCTTTGTCGTGCCGAGTTTGTGGGAGTGGGATATAATCCACCTGCCAGGCCTCCCCATATTTATATTTTAACCCTCATCCTCTGTACCAAAGGGGCTTTAACCGATTGGTTGCTTGATCGTAGCACATTCATGGTGTCCACCCCTCAGTCACGAGCCCGTCTCGATGTTCCATCTCAGCCCTGCTGGCCTGAGGAGTCAAGGGCCCAGCGAGCCAGAAATTCACCTTTATGCTGCCAGTCCAGATCCACTCGATCCAGTTTAACAACTTTATTGATGCTCTGGACGAGGGGATCGAGGGCCCCCTCAGTCAGTTTGCAGATGACACCCAGTTGGGTGGGGGTGTTGATCTCTCGAGGGTGGGGAGGCTGCAGAGAGACCTGGCCAGGCTGGAGCCATGGGCTGAGCCCAACTCGGGGAGTTTCACTAAGTGGTGAGGCCGCCCCTTGATTCTGGGGTTCAGTTTTTAGCCCTTCATCCCAAAAAGGCCATTGACTGACTCGAGCGTGGCCAGAGAAGGGCAACAGAGCTGGGGCAGGGTCTGGAGCACAGGTCTGCTGGGGAGCGGCTGGGGGAACTGGGGGGGTTCAGTCTGGAGAAGAGGAGGCTGAGGGGAGACCCTCTGGCCCTCTACAGCTACCTGACAGGAGGGTGCAGAGACCTGGGTTTGAGCCTCTTTAACCTGGTAGTAAGCGACAGGACAAATGGAAATGGCCTCAAGTTGCGCCAGGGAAGGTTTAGACACGATATTAGTAAGGATTTCTTTGCAGAAGGGGCTGTTGGGCGTTGGAATGCGCTGCCCAGGGCAGGGGGGAGTCCCCATCCCTGGAGGGGTTGCAGAGTCACGTTGACATAACTCTTAGGTATATGGTGCAGCGGGGAACTGTCAGCGTGAGGTTAATGGTTGTCTAGACCATCTTCAATGTCTTTCCCAACCTCGATGATTCCGTGATTCTCAGTAGTTCCTTTGCCCACATCCATCAGCTGTTGCTCTCTGACATGCCCTGGGGGAGCTGAAGTACCCACAGGGTGCTTGGAAGGGTGACCCAGGACCTATGGGAGCCCTTCTGGAGCATTCCCTGGCCACCAGGAAAAGGATCTCCAGACACCTCAGTGGAGACAACTCCTTTGTCTCCATCGGCTAAGAAGGGAAGCCCGGACAACTTGATTTGACACGGACATCGGCCCGGAGGTGTCTGATGTTGGGGAGAACAGTCTCCTCCCTTTCTTCACCTAAAAAGCACTCCCTCTTCATTCACCCCGAAGGGACTAAAAAGGGAGTGTTCCTGGATGATGCAGAGACCCCTTTGAGCAGACACCGTCACACAGATGTGTTGAGACAAGTGCAAATCTGGCCACCCCAACCCAGGGGGTTTCGCTGCAGGTGCTCACCCAGCTTCCCCGTAGCAGGGGAGAGAGCTGCCGCCTCAGTGGGGACTCTCTTGGGGCAAGGGGTGAGGAGTGGCAAGGGTGCTGCTGGGTGGGGAGGGCTTTAGTGTGCTGGGACCTCTGCAAGGCATGGAAATATCTGTCTCTGTGCTGCAGGCCTCAGTATGATAGAAATGCTTAGAAATTATCAATAAATAATGAAATAAAGATGAGAAAAGACATAAAGAAAATATTTAAAAAAAAAAATTTTTAAGCTTGCTATCAAATTTTCTGCATTAATTTTCTTTTAGTTTAGCTTTGCTTTGTTTTGATGTACAAGTCTTGGAGGTATTTCGTGAACATATTTTTTGATTTAATTATGATTTTGAAAGACACAAATATTTCAGGACCAGGCTGGGATGTAGCTACAGCCCTTCCCTGTGACTTTAGGGCAGGAGATGCGGGGCTCTGAGGGAAGCCAGCGGGAGCTGGTGCAGAGGAGCTGTAACCTCCAGCTGCAGCGGGGCTGGAGAAGTCTGATGTCAGGAGAAGCTCCCGGTGCCTTGAGGCTGAGGTGTGTCCGGGGGGGCCTCAGCTGCAGAGGCAGCAACCACAGGCAAAGGGGAAAAATCCTTGGCCCTGCTGGGGGCTCTCCGCCATGCCAGAGCCTCCAACCGCCTTTCCCACAGGCTGTGCTCAGTGTCCCACACCCGCAGCTCTTTCCCTGCAGGCTCTCAGCATCGTCCTTGCTTCCCCACCTCGCGCTCACCTCAGCGTGTCCCTGCCCTTCCTGATACGGGAGAGGAACGAATCGAGGAGACTGTTGCAGCTGGAAGGGACCTACAGTGCTCATCGACTCGCCCACCTGACCAGGTGAGGGCTGACCAAGTTAAAGCTGTTGTTAAGGGCATTGTCCAAATGCCCCTCAAACACTGACCGGCCTGGGACACCGACCCCCTCTCTAGGAAGCCTCTGCCAGGTTTTCTCCTCCATCTCGCTAAAACAAATCCTTCCTCATGTCCAGTCTAAACCTCCCCTGCCACAGCTTTGAGCCGTTCCTACACCTCCTGTCACTGATCCCGGGGAGAAGAGAGCAGCACCTCCCACTCCATGTCCCCTCCTCAGGAAGCTGCAGAGAGCAATGGGGTCACCCCTCAGCCTCCTCTTCTCAAGACCAGACAAACCCCGACACCTCAGCTCGGCCCCAGGTGACATTCCCTCCAGCCCTGTCACCAGCTCTGTCACCCTCCTCTGGGCGCATTCCAGGACCTTCCCATCCTTCTCCAGTTGGGGGCCCAGCACCGCACACAGGACTCAGGGCGAGGCCGCACCAGCACTGAATATCTCTCCATCCTCCCTGGCTCTTCCTTGAAACACAAAGCTATGGGCTGGCCCAGAATCCCTCTCGGTGTCTGGGTGCTGCACAACACTGCCCTTGGGGTGACACTTCTGTAACTTCATGCCCGTTCTGAACCTCTCCAGCTTCCCTTGGGTCACTTATGTCTTTCTCATGCTGTTTCCCACCACACAGAAATGCTCCATCACCTCTGAACACCCTTCAAGCACTCTCAGGCTCATCCTTTACTGCCCGGAACCTCCCTGCCATTGGCCCCAAGATGCCCACGTCCCTCCGCCTCTGCACACAGGCCATGTGTTGAGACCCCGAACCCCATCTTTGCAGACCTCCCCTCAGCACTCTCCACCTCCTCCCAACCCCTACAAACAGGAGCTGCACAGCGGGACACACCTGTGTGTGTGGAGCCACACCAGTGCTGAGTTGAAGGAGAAGCTAACTCGGGGTTTGTGGGTGCCACCTCCTTCCTGATGCAGCCTCCCAGGCAGCTGGCCTTGTTCCTGGGGAGCGTGCCCCCCCGGCTCGTGTGCCGTCCCTCCCAGTGCCCAGGCCCTTCCCTCAGGGTCCGTGCTCACCTGGGCAAGGCCTCGCGGGCCCTGATGCACGGGGTTATTCTTCCTCCCAGTGCGGGACTGGCCGCGTCTCCTTGGAAACACCCAGAGGTTTTTTATTGGTCAAACCCCTGAGTTTCTCAAGGTCCCCCGGGACTAGAAGCGCCGCTTGGTCCGCTGTTAATGTCTGGGTGCCGATGGCTCACCCTGCCTGAGGTGTGTCTCACACAGTAACAACAGGAGGACTCTCAGCATGCTGCAGGAGATAAAAGGAGGTGCTAGTTCAGTTTCTGGCCCAGAGAACAATGACTGTGACAAGCACCCCTAAAGCACCAGAGGAGGGTTCAAAGGAAGCAAACCAAGAGCAGTATAGGAAGGGCAACAAAGAGCTGATGTGCTGGGCCGGGTTAGTGGCCGATATGTATATGTATATAGAATTTCAGACAATACGTATCTCTCCAGGAGTTGGCCTGAGACCCTCCGTTTACCCCGGAGCTGGCCCACATTGTCCCGCCCTCTCCTGGCTCAGACACTAAAGGAAGCATAAGGAAGGGGGAAATAAGGTGGATAACCCGGGAGAAATAACCAACCACTGTCCAAGCCTGCAGGGATGAGGGGAGGAAAGCTAAAGCCCAAAGGGAATGGAATCTGACCATGGATGTCAAAGCCAACTGAAGGGCTTCCTGAAATAAATGCGTGACAAAGGGAAAACGATGGAAAACGTGGGCCCGTGGCTCAGTGGGACTGGGGACCTTCTTACACACACGCGGGACAGGCTGAGGTACCGAATGGCTCCTTTGCCTCGGGCTTTACCAGCAGGATGGGCCTTCAGGAATCCCAGGGCCCCGAGAACAGGGGGAAAGTTGGAGCAAGGAAGATGCCCCTTGATGGAAGAGTATCAGGTCAGGGAACAGGGACCTGATGGTGAAGCAGGCAAAGTGGCCATGGACTGGTGATGCAGAAGTCCTTGGGCCGTGACGGGACGCAGCAATGAGTGCTGAGGGAGCTGGCAGATGGCATTTCAAGGCCACCCTCAATGATCTCTGATTACGCATTGTGACTGGGAGAAGAGCCTGGAGAGTGGAAGAAATCCAATGTCACTCCCGTCCTCAAGAAGGGCCACAAGTAGGCACCAGGGAACAAAAGGCCGGTCAGCCTCACCTTGATCGCTCAGAAGGTGACGGAGCAGCTAATCCTGGAAACCATTTCCAGGCATTTGGAGGAGAAGAGAATAATCAGGAGATGTCAGCACGACGACAGGTGATCCAACGTGATGAACTTCTCCGACGCAGTGTCTGGCCTGGCAGCTGGAGGCAGAGCAGTGGATCTTGTCTGCCTGGACTGCGGGAAGGCTTTCAACACTCCCTGCCACAGGAACCTCACCGAGAAGCTGTCGATGTGTGGGCAGGATGAGCAGGCTGGGTGCTGGGTGGAAAAGGGGCGGAGGGCAGGACCCAGAGGGTGGTGAGCAGCAGGGCCAAGCCGAGCTGGAGCCAGCTAGTGTTGTTTAAATGTTGGTCATTTCCCACCATCGCCTCAGTTCATAATTAAATCTCTGTTTTAACTGACAGTAAATGGAGTCACTTTCCCCCAAGTCAAGTCTTGCCTGCAATGGGAACTGGGAACTGATCTCCCTGTCCTTGTCCCCACCCAGCAGCTTTCTCACCCCCATTCTTCCTATTTTCTCCCCCATCCCGCTGGGGTGGGAGAGGCCGTGAGCGAGCAGCTGGGTGGCAGTTGGGTGATCAGCCACGGGTAACCCACCACAGCAAGAAGATGCCTCGGCTGGTGGGTGAGGGGAGAGCAGGGAAGGGGTTTCACCTCCGCAGTAACAATTCTTGTCACGCTGCATCCCGTCACAGCCCGATAGGCGTGAGGGAGGGGGGCTGGAAACAGGGTGAATGGCCGGATCCAGAAGGCCGTGGCCAAGAGCACAAAGTGCCCGTGGGAGCAGGGCACCAGTGGTGACCCCCAGGGGCCAGTCCTGAGTCCAGTCCTGTTTAACTGGTGGGTTTGCCGATGGCAATGGGAAGGGATGGGATGCAGATGGGAAGCTCGAGGGAGCTCGTGACTTCAGGCTGTGACTCTGGGAGTGACTATGGACACAGTCTGGGGCAGGGGGGGCTGTGGGGGTTCTTGGGGTCTCTGCTTGACAAAAAATGTCTCTTCCTTTGACATAAGCCCATCTCCACTGTGGAAAGAGGCGTTCAGAAGTGGTAAAATGGACTTAATACGCAACAGAGGAGTGTATTTTATTTTTGATTGAACCATGCCTTCTGCTGATTTAGCTTTCTGGCAATTAAACATCCTTCTGTGTCTGCGTGCAGCTGTGTGCAAGTACCAAGTACAGCAGGTGGGAGTTGGTGGGAAAGGTCTGAAAGATGCAGCTTCAGACTGTCATGGAGAAAGCTCAGCTTTGAACAGAGGTGCTGGAAAGCCAGGGGGCTGATGAGAGAAATGTGGGGTTGGAGGCAGGGACAAAGATTGCCCCCAGAGTGTCTGACATGGAGGGTCTTGGCTTCCCTCCATGTTCAGCCTCTATCAGCAGATGCTCAGGACCAATATCCAGTGGAGTTTGCTGATGTCACTTCATGGGTGAGCACAAATACAAGGAGCAGTGGAAAGAGAAGAAATTGTTTCTTATTGCCATGTAGGACTGAAAAATCTTCACCTTGCCTGCACGGCTGAAACCTCTCACACTCACCCCGTCAGAAGGGAGGAATGAACTTCTGCCAGAGACTTGGCTTGTCAGGGGGATTTGCGTGTTCATGAGCCCTCTGGTGCCAAGTTCCTGAACTGCAGGTGCAGCAGAGGGGTTGGAGTGGCCTCTAGAGAAGGGCAAGTCAGCAGCAAAGCTCCAAGGCTGTGAGGGTGTCAGTGATGCCCAGCGAGGGCCATCACTGGAGAGGCCGGGCAGGGAATGAGGAGACAAGGTTCCTGTCCCTGGGGCTGGGGAAGCAGGAAGGCAGAGGCTCTGCTCACAGGCTGCCAATCCAATGTTGAGGGGCCCTGAAAGGCCTTGATGGGTTTCATCCCCAGGAGGGTCCAGCCCTGAGCCCATCCCCTGGGAACGGGGATCCTTTCCCTCCTGGGATGCTCAGGGCTCTTCCTGGGGCAGGGAGAGGCAGGGGGTGATGCCGAGGCAGGACAGCGGTCGGATCCCCCCAGGCTCTGTGGAGGGTGGGCAGGAGGCAGCAAAGTGCTGTGCCTGTAGGAACTGGTGTCCTCTCAGGGTCCTCAGGGGAAGCGACAGCAGCCATAGTCGAGAGGACAAGGATTTCAGTTCTGTTGGGGGGTGCCAGCCTCAGCCAAGGGCCCATCCCCACCACAGGCTGTCCCACACTTTCCTCTGCCTCTGCCTGTTTCTCTGCAGATTTTCACCCCACCCCTGCTGCCCCACCTCACTCTGACCCCAGGCTGTCCCAGCACTTACTGATGACTCCCTGTCCTCACTATTTCCTCAAACACAAAACTCACTTTCTGAGGTCCAGCCAAAGGCTGTGAGATCCCCATAACCTCTGCAGCTTCTTACGAACCTACCAATTCTCATTTTTCACCAAAGATGTCCCAGCCCCCAGCCTCCCTTGGATCCTCTATTTATCCCCATATCCTAGCACTGAACTGCATAGCCTCCTGCTTCTGCTGCCTCAAAGCTGTACCTGTTTCGCCTCAATATGACACATTCCCCCACCTCTACTTCCAATCCATTTCCTGCCTTTTACACACATGATCACACACACACACCAGCCAGCACTCTCACTTGTCCCACAAACCCTTCTGATTCCCCTGCAGCCATGGGACCTCAGTGCAGGAGGTTTCTCCATCCTCCAGGCTCATGGATGTTTCCTGAGTTCTGTTCAGGTGTGGGAGTGAAGGAAGAAATGAGAGGTGTCTCAGCTTCCCCATCAGCCCCAGGGCTGAGGCCAGCCATGGCATGAGGAGATGGAGGCCAGTGTCTCCCTGTGTCCCTGCTCCTGTCTCCAAGGCATCCTTATTGTCTATTCCCAGCAAGCCCCTAGTTCCAGCCCCCCTCCCAGGAAAAACCTCTGTCCCAGAGACTCCTCAGGCTTTCCTGCATTCAGAAATAGATAACTCTTGGTCATTTATTTCCAACTGGAAGAACAGTGCTAATCTCTTTCTTTACTCCATGTATGTGCCTGCCCACAGAGAGCCTTTCACCAGTGAAATGTGTCCTTGCTGACCTCTTCTACTGCTCCTACCCTGTCCCTGTTCTCTCCACAGGGCCCAGAGCTGGTGGTGCTGCTCTGCAGAGCGAGTGGGCTGTGGTGCCTGAGAGCCATGGGGTGACAGTCCCAGGCACATCCCTGGGATCATTCTGCATCTCCAGAGGAACTCAGCATCCATTGCTGAAGGGTCAGCCAGGCCCTTTCCCTAATACACTGCCCCATGCCCTTGTCCCATGGAGAATCCAAGTCCCTTTTGGGAGCAATTAATGCAGCATGACCTGAGCATTGGAAGAAGAGCCCAACCTGCAGACATTGAGGAAATCCCCTTTTATTACAGAGGTGCCACATGGGAGCCCAGCTGTACCATCGTACCAAACACACATATACACCTCTGTGTCAGAAAGGCTGGTTAAGGAGTCTATGGAAGTGAAGTAGGTGCAGCCATGAAAAATAGTTTTATCACAGATAAAATGCCTAAAGTCCAGGGGATTCCTGAGATGAACGTAAAATCACTTCTGAAGAGACACGGGCAGGTTAATGGTGCTGAGAAACAGCTGATTGAATCAGCTTCTTCAGTGTCTGTTTAAGCTCCTGGTTCCTCATGCTGTAGATGAGGGGGTTCACTGCTGGAGGCACCACCGAGTACAGAAATGACACCGCCAGGTCCAGGGATGGGGAGGAGAGGGAGGGCGGCTTCAGGTGGGCAAAGATAACAGTGATGACAAAGAGGGAGACCACGGCCAGGTGAGGGAGGCACGTGGAAAAGGCTTTGTGCCGTCCCTGCTCAGAGGGGATCCTCAGCACGGCCCTGAAGATCTGCACATAGGACACCACAATGAACACAAAACACCCAAAAACTAAACAGGCACTGACCATGATAAGCCCAACTTCCCTGAGGTAGGAGTGTGAGCAGGAGAGCTTGAGGATCTGGGGGATTTCACAGAAGAACTGGTCCAGGGTGTTGCCATGGCAGAGAGGCAGTGAAAATGTGTTGGCCGTGTGCAGGAGAGAATAGAGACACCCAGTGCCCCAGGCAGCTGCTGCCATGTGGACACAAGCTCTGCTGCCCAGGAGGGTCCCGTAGTGCAGGGGTTTGCAGATGGCAACGTAGCGGTCGTAGGACATGATGGTGAGGAGAGAAAACTCTGCTGAGATCAAGAACAGAAAGAAAAAGAGCTGTGCAGCACACCCCAAATAGGAGATGTGCCTGTTGTGCCAGAGGGAGTTGGCCATGGCTTTGGGGAGAGTGGTGGAGATGGAGCCCAGGTCGAGGAGGGAGAGGTTGAGGAGGAAGAAGTACATGGGGGTGTGCAGGCGGTGGTCACAGGCGATGGCGGTGATGATGAGGCCGTTGCCCAGGAGGGCAGCCAGGGAGATGCCCAGGAAGAGCCAGAAGTGCAGGAGCTGCAGCTCCCGTCTGTCTGCGAATGCCAGGAGGAGGAACTCGGTGATGGAGCTGCCGTTGGACATTTGTTTCTCCATGGGGACCTGCACTGGTTGGAAAAATCAGTCAGAGGTTAGAGTAGATTTCTCTGAACAAAAGATACTCCACTTCTTGCAGAACACTGCCAAGGTGCTTCAACAGTTTTAGTTTTGCAGGTGCGCCTCATGAGCTGTGGTGCTGCTGGCTGAGGGTACCCAAGGGAGCAGGGGGCTCTGCTGTGGGCTCCGGAGGAGGCAGTGCTGTGGAACAAGAGCAGGCAAATAGGAACAAGGGGTCATCTCAGATCAAATCCACTTCTGACAACAAAGACTTTTTAATATATATCCCGCCAATTCACCCAGCTGCAGAGCAGAGCTGCAGGGATTTTGTTTTGTTTAGTCTCTTCCAGTGGCCCCATCACACCTGAGGAGTGTTTCCGAGGCAGAGACCCTTGGCATTTCTGCTGCACTCCATGGTGGAATCTCGTGGGTCCTTAGAGACAAAGGGCCTGTCCCTTCGTGCAGAGCGAGGACAGCCCCTGTGTCCATCAGCCCTATCCACAGCTGCCTTGTGCTGGCACCCTTTTAGCTGCAGGACAATGACACTCAGGTGGTCCCTGCAAAAGAAACTGGACCCTGCTGGGAGCAGAGGATCTCAGCTCTCCCCTCCCAGCCAGGGACACAGAGGGGTCTTTACAGCTGCCCACGTGCAGCCGCCCAGCAGCATTTCCATCTCCTCAGCACCATGACATCTTCTCCAGGGGGTATCTAGAGAGCTCAGAATGCCTTGGGGCAGCCGTTCCCTTCTGGAGGGCAGCTTGGAACCAAGCAGGACCCTTCAGGGAAGGAGTCGAAGAGCCAGAATTTGTGACGTCATGAAGAGAGGGTCAGACCTTTGCCCACCCCACCCACTGCGGTGGCCAGAGCCCCGAGTAAAGCAGGGACTGGGATGTTTTTCCTCAGATCCATCGGCATGGCAGAACCCGCAGCGCCGGTGTCTGAGCTGGGCTTGAGGCCGCCCCCTCCACACCAGGGAGCGCAGCAGTAAGAAGAAGGGCAGGAGGGAGAAGAGGGGAACACGCCAAAGGGCTCATGCCAAGGAAGGCAGGACAGGGAGACAACGCTGGCACTGGAGCATTTCTCCTGCTCTGTTGTCAGGCTGCTGGGAGGGCAACTCATCACCGTGTCCCTGTGACATTAATGGGGGGGCTCTGCTGGGTGGGAGAGGAGGCCAGGGAGTGTCTCGGTGCAGGTGTCTGCACTGCAGGGGATGGCAAAGAGTCACCATCCTCCCACGGCATTTCTGGTAGCAGCTCCCTAAAAACCCCTGCCCATGTCTCTGGTGCCTGGAGCTGTCCCAGCCAGGAGCTGCTTCTCTGTCCCCACGTCTCCTCCCTGTCAGTGCTCACAGCCCCCATCCCACCCGCTGGGTGCTCAGCTCTGCCCTGCAGACCCCTCCTGGCAGCAGGGCCCTGCCCAGGGGCAGCTCTGCCTCTGCAGGGGCTCAGGAGACAATTAAAGATGTGCTAATGAAACAGCTGCCTTAGCACTTTCTCTAGAAAGGAGGAATAAAATGCCACCTCCCCCTGCCCACCCAGCAAAACAAGAGTTCACTTACCATGTTACCTGCTGGGAAGATTTCTCCTGCAGTGAGCTCTCAGCACCCTGCCAGTGCCGTCTGCCTCTGCCCTCTCTGTGCCCGGCTCCTCTGCCCTCGGTGCCTGCAGGCAGTGCCCTCAGCCCTGCTGCGCTTTGCAGAGGAGCTGCTCCTGGGCAGAGCTGGCTCTCTGCAGCGCTGACCACTTGCCCTCAGCTCCCTCCAGCCCAGCAGCCCGGCCCAGCATCACAGCAGAATGCAAGCCCAAGGCATTTTAATGACTCCTTGAGGAGGGTTGGTCTGAGTCCATGGACCTCAGACAGTGATTGGATGGTGAAGGTGCCAGTCAGGAAGTCAAAGCAGAGGCCAACTGCAAAGTTTCTTGGAGTGTTAATGGCTCCCAGTGAGGACCGTTCCTGACAAACCTCCTGCGGGGCTGGTTACAGCAGAAAACTCCCGGCAGAGATGACAGGGAAACAAAGGCCCTGTCAGTGTGGAACAGATTCTGAGCAAACCTGGGTGTGTTACATGGAGCAAAGGGCCACGCCCTGACCCCCAGCCCCTGGGAAGTCAGATGCTGTTCCTCAGGGCTCTTCCTGGGGCAGGGTGATGTGGGGATGGGCAATGCCAAGGGCAGGACTATGGTCCAACCCCTGCCAGGCTCTCGGCTGGGGAAGGGGAGGCCATGAGACCCAGTGCTGGAAGGGGAAGGGGCTTCCTCATGGCCACCAGTGGCAGAGACACCAGCCAGAGCCAAGGGCAGAGAGAGCTCAGCTCTGCTGGGGGATGCTCAGACTTTGCTCACCCCTCTGTCGTCTCCACCACAGGCTGTCCCACCGTGTCCCACACCTGCACCTCTTTCTCTGCCGGCTGGAGACGTCCACCCAGCTCCCACACCCTGCTCTCCCCTGAGCATCTCCCTTCCTTTCCTGAGATCTCTGCGTCCTCCCTGCCTGCTCCTTGACACACAAAGCCTGGGGCTGCTCCAGTCTCCCTCGGGGTGACCTGTTCCACCACAGCACTGCCCTTCCAGGGACATTGCTCTGTGCCCAGTCTGTTCCTCCCCAGCTCCACTTGATGCATTAGTTCTTTCTCATGGTGTATCTTTCAACAAAGACAATCTCCATTATCTCTGAAGTCACCCCTCAGCCACTCTCAGGCTACTCCTATGGTGCCTGGAGCCTCCACACCACTGGGCCAAAAACTCCACGTCTCTCCCCCACCTCACACAGGTTATGTGCACTAAGTCCTGAGCCCCAGCTTGTCAGACCTTCAGTCAACACTATTCAGGTCGCCCTTACTTCTCCAAAATGGGGAGACTGCACTGGCTCTGGCTGAGCTGGAATTGGTTTCCCCTACAGCAGCCCTCACGGTGCTGTGGTTTATGCTGGGAGCTGCAGGGTGTTGGCAGCACCCTGGTGTGGTGGCTGCTGCTGAGCAGTGCTTACACAGCACCAAGGCTCCTTCCGACATTTCCCCCAGTGGGACGGGGTGGGCAAGACCTTGGGAGGGGACACAGCCAGGACAGCTGACCCAAACGACAAAGGGATATTCCAGACCATGTGACGTCTGCTCAGTGTAAAGCTGGGAGAAAGGAGGAAGGGGGTGGGGTCACCCTTGGTCCTCCGAGGCAACCACTACGCGTATGGGAGCCCTGATCCTGAGAAGGCCCCACATCGCCTGTCCATGGGAAGTAGAGAATAAATCTTTTTGCTTTTGCTTCCACGCGTAGAACTTTGCTTTGCTTTGCTTAGATTAAAACTGCTTTTTTTCTTTTTTTCCACAATTATTGTTTTATATTATTTCCTTTCCCCTCTTTCCCCTTTTGAGAAAACAAGGGGAAAAGGCGGGGAAGTGATAGAGTAATTTAGTGGATACCGGGCGTTTAGCCAAAGTCAAACCATCACAGTCTATTTGGGCGCCCAACGTGGGGGAGACACAACCTGTAACACACCCATCTGTGTGGGCCACAGCAGTGCTGAGTCACTAACACAAGTGACAACAAATGCAATGCACTGCCTGCAGCCTGGGAACTCAGGGTAAGTCTTGGGCAAGACCCATAGGTTCTACTGGGAAGGCCCCGGTTCCTGTGGGGGCACCACGGGTCATGTTACCAGTTCCAGCAGATTCCTGGGGATGACCCACAGCTGAAGAGGCCATTGGGAACCTGAGAACCTTGGCCCAGCTATTAGCAGGCACAGGAGCATCCGTGAGCACTCCTGGGTCATCTGGGGTAAACTCAGGCTGAAGAACTCCAGGAGAAGTGTCTCCAAGTGGCCGTGACAGAGCCCATCACCTTGACCCACTCTGGGAAAATGTCACCTTCCAGGAAGGGAAATTCCAGGCAGTCATGTGACCAGGCCCATCAGTCAATCTGCAATGTAAGGGAAAGGAATATTTCTGATGCTGTGGATGCAGACGGCAACAAGCATTGGACTGTGCCTCAGAATATTCCTGGGAATCTCATCAAGCTGGTCCCTGCGCTGAGGCAAACACTGTGAGCAGAGTGAAGGGCAGGGAGCGCTGGCCGAACCCCCAGCAGGATGTAGATCTCTGGGTAGGAGCTGTCTGCCTTGTGCCGTGACCAGTGCAGGTGACACTGGAGTCAAAGCCCCAGCCCAGCCCCCACAGAGGGGAGGCCACGGCCACAACTGCAGATCGGTTTGGGGCAGCTCTGCAGTGACAGCTGGAAACACCAAGTGCATCTTGGTAGCAGCAGATCCTTTCAGTGCACGGACAGAAGCCCCCTGGCCAGAGCAAGGTGGCGGCCACCACTGCACATCTCCTGCTGGACGCTGCTCTGTCTTGCTGGGGTCTGCTCCACAGCGCCGAGTCTGATCCCAGCACCGACTTTGTGGCAGTAATTCTGCATGAGCACTGCAAAGCCTGAAGGCGACACGTCCCCCCCGGCTCTGCCCAGGCGTGGGGCAGGGAGAGGGAAAGGCCAGCGAAGGGCTGGGTGTGGCTGTTGAACGTGGGGTCCAGCAGCCATGAGGGGTCAAGGGAGTGCATGGGGAGAGACGGGCAAAGGCGCCACAAATTGTGATGCTGATTGTGACTCCATGACAGCCACAGGGTCCTGATTGGCCAGCAGCTGGCCCCAGCAATCAGGGGACAAAACATGGTTTCTGAATGCGGAGGAACCTCTGTTATTCACAGAATCACAGAATCACTGAGGTTGGAAAAGCCCCTTGGGATCACTGAGTCCAACCATCAGCCCGACTCTACAAGTTCTCCCCTAACCCACATCCCCCTATATCTCATCTAAACCACCCTTAAACACAGCCAGGGATGGGAACTCCCCCCCCTCCCTGGGCAGCCTGTTCCACCCTCTGACTACTCTTTCTGGGAAAAATTTTCTCCTCCTGCCCAGCCTGACCCTCCCCTGTGGCAGTTTCCAGCCGTTCCCTCTTGTCCTGTCCCTGATCCCCTGGGAGCAGAGCCCAGCCCCCGCCTCTCTGCAATGTCCTGTCAGGAGCTGCAGAGAGGGATGAGGGCTCCCCTCAGCCTCCTCCTCCTCACACTGAACACTCCCAGCTCCTTCCCTGGCTCCTCACAGGATTGATTCTCCAGGCCCTTCCCCAGCCTCGCTGCCCTCCTCTGCCCTCGCTCCAGCCCCTCGAGATCTCTCTGGGATTGAGGTGCCCAAACCTGGACACAACCCTCCAGGTGTGGCCTCCCCAGGGCAGAGCACAGGGGGACTGTCACCTCCCTGCTCCTGCTGGTCACACTAGTGCTGACACAAGCCAGGATGCCGTTGGCTTTCTTGGCCCCCCGGGCACACTGCTGGCTCCTGTTCAGCTGCTTGTCAGTGAGAACCCCCAGACCCTTCTCTTAGGCTGCAAACCAAACCAGGGCGTTATCATCCCCTTGACTCAGCGCTGGGGAGGCCACCTCTAGACTGGTGTGACTGGGGGAGAGGCTCCCTGTCCTGGAGGAATGGAGAGGAAAGGCAGAAGCTCCAAAGGAGATGTGCCAGGGTGGGCTTTGGGGCCTTTGTGGAGAGGCTGAAGGACCGGGGCTGCTTAAGCCTGGTGAGGTGGAGGCTCAGGGCACTACAGCAGTCGCCTGCACCTGCTGGGAGGAGAGTTTCTGAGATAACGGAGCTTTTCTTGGTAGTGGGAAGAGAAGGAAACCTCAACAAAGTGCAGCTTGGGAGTTTCAGATGGGAGTTGAGGGAAAAGAAATCTCAATCAGGAGGTGGTATTGTGGTGTAAGAGGTCGCCCAGAGGGAGTGTGGATCAGCCTGTGGCTCTGTGTTTCAAGGAACAGGCAGTGAGTGTGGAGAGACATCAGTGAAGGGGTGGGAATGCCGGGAGGAGAGCGAGGGAGGAAAGGGAGATGGATGTCACCAGCCTGGAGGGAAAAGGTGTCTGAAGGGCCCAGCAGAAGCAAACCTGCAGCAGAGATGGCTGAGGGCTCTGCCAGGGCTGAAAGGCCACACGAGACAGAGCTCTTGGCCCCCTTGGTCATGGCAGTTGCCCTGCCATGGGGGTTTACCGGGATAAACCTGATGTTGAGGCTCTGGACTGTGTTTTCCTCCTCGCCCCTTCCTGGAGAGGCCAGGAGGGGTTGTGCAGTTTCCTACACTCGGCATTGCTCCCCCTCACAGCCCCTGCCCCCAGGAAGAGCCCTGAGCCACACACGAGGGGCAGCATCTCCTTCCCAGGGCCTGAGGGTCAGGGCTTGGCCTTTGTGCTCCATCACCAACCCAAGGGTTTCACAGCAGGACAGCCCTGCACGGGGCCTTTGCCTGCCTGCAATCACAGCCTCCAATTCTCTGCTCTAACGAGTCCCTGCAGAGGCTTTGTCAGTCCTGGCCCTCCGTGGGGCCAATCAGGGCTTCAGGGCACGGGGAGCTTTGCTGCTGACTTGGACTTGTTGAGTCCTTTGCTCAGTCTCCTCTCAGGGCCTGAGCATCATGGACATGGGGCCAAATACACCACGGGGCTCATTAAAATACACAAAGCCCTAACGAGCTCGTTCTCTTCCTTTAGATTTCTTCAAGTCTTCAGGACTTGTGCAGCTAATTGGAGTCATTTCCTGGTGTAGTTAAGGAGGAAGATTTCAAAGTGCCCCTAATACAAATCAATCTGTATTTTAAAGAGCACATTATTTAATTTACACTTTAGAGAAGAGGCGATAGCAGCACTCTCTGACTGACATCGATGCAGAGCATCTCCTCGGGAGATCTCCTGGACAGTCCCTTGGGGTCCAACACAGTCCGGACAACCTTTGTCCTCACCCCCAGTCCCAGCATTTCTCTCCTCAGCCGCCTGGGACTCGCATCATCTCTCCTTACACCAGATTTCTCCTCTGATCTCTGCAGCGGGAGGTTACAGCTCCTTTGCACAATCTCCCCCCTGCTGTCCTTGGAGAACCGCCTGCACAAGGGAGCAGAAGGATTTCTGCTGTTTGCAGGCAAGGAAAAGTCAAACATCATCAAGGTTCATACAAAATAAAATACATTTCTCTCCTATACGTTAAGCATAATCTCCAATGAGGTTGCCTTCCTACAAGGGGTAATTTTATGAGAAATATTTTCGGTGTGCAGATAGAAAAAGATAGAGATAAACATACTGGAGGAGTTGGCCAAGGAGACAATTAGTCTGCTGAAAGAGAGGCAAGATTTTAACCACGTGAATTTCAAAGCAGCAGCTCGCGAGCTGAGAGGAATCGGAACTAACCGAAAGGATGAGAAAGAATACAAAAGAATTGTGGGGAAAGCCCTTTTTTTTTGTTTTTTTTTTTTTTTCTTTAGTCAGTTCGCTTTGGAAAAATGTGTCTTCAGGAATGGTTCGTTCTGTTGTGACAGGTGAAAAAAATGAAAACTGAATTTGACACAGTGTTGCCCAGAAGTGGAAATGAAGTTACAGGGGAAGAGCCAATTATTATTATTTTTTTTTAATATTCCCTTATAAACATCACGGTGTTGGGGGAGGTCTCTGGTGGGTGACGACAAGCGAATGTCACACCCACATTTGAAAGAGGCCAGAATTGCCCCCCCAGCACCCACTGGGTGCACGAGGTGAGGAGTGGCCCTTCCAATGAGCCCTCTCGGGTGACATTCCCGGGCACCCAGAAGAACAGACAGTGCCCAAACCGACCCCCCAAGGGGACATCATGGCTCCCCAACATGATTGCCTTCATGGGGAAGTGGCCGCCTTGGTAGGTGGGAGGAGAACGGTGGGGGTCACCTGACTCCAAGTCAACAAGACCATTGGACACGGTCTCCCTCAATATTCTCGTACCTAAATTAGGCCGTTACAGCCGGGCTGGGGTGGCAACGAGATGGGTAAAACACCCGTTGGAAGCTGAGAGAGCTGTGGTGGAGGGAATACCTGGAGGTCACTGGGACATACTGGGGCGTTGTGGCAGCACAGGGGACCCTTCTGGGTGCACCCATGACCCAGAGGGGGCAGCTGTGGCCGTGCTTGTCACTGACACTAGAGACGACAATTCCTGAGCCCTGGGGGCGCCGTTCAGATGAACCCTGCCAGGCAACGGGACCGTCCTGTGAGGAACCTCATGAGACAGAAGAAGGACAAAGGTGACGTCTTGCACCTGGGACAGACGGACAGCCTGCTGTGGCGGGAGAAGGGCGCTGCCTGGCTGGGGAGCAGCTCTGGGGACAAGGCCTTGGCCGTGCCGGGGGACGGTAAGAAAACATGATCCAGTAATGGGCCACGTGATCCAGCGCAGACTTTGTTGGCCTTTCTTGGCCATTGCTGGTCTTTGTTGGCTTTTGTTGACCTTTGTTGGCCATCATTGGTCATTGCTGGCCTTTTTTGGCCATTGTTAGCCGTTGTTGGCATTTGTTGGACATTGTTGCCCATCGTTGGTCATCATTGGTCTTTTTTGGCCTTTGTTGGCAATTGTTGGCCTTTGTTGGCCATCCTTTCACATTGCTGGTATTTGTCGGCCTTTGTTGACCATTGCTGGCCTTTGTTGGCAATCACTGGCCTTTGTTGACCATCGTTGGCCATTGCTGGCCTTTGTTGGCAATCATTAGTCATTGCTGGACTTTGTTGGCCATCATTGGTCCTTATTGGCCATTGTTGGCCTTTTTTGGCCATCGTTGGTTTTTTTGGCCATCCTTGGCCTTGGTTGGCCTTTGTTGGCCATCCTTGGCCATCCTTGGTCATCCTTGGCCTTTGTTGGGTTTTGTTGACTATCGTTGGCCTTTGTTGGCCATCGTTGGCCTTTGTTGCTGACCCCAACTAACCAAAGGGATATTCCAGACCACGTGACATCTGCTCAGTATAAAGCTGGGAGAAAGGAGGAAGGGGGTGGGGTCACACTTGGTCCTCCTAGGCAACCCCTCCGCATGTGGTAGCCCTGCTCCCTGGGAAGGCACGACAGCGCCTCTCCGTGGCAAGTAGAGAATTAAACTCCTTTCTGTTTGGTTTGTTTTTTTTTTTTTTCTTCCACGTGTGGACTTTTGCTTTGCTTTGTTTCAAACTCCTTTTGTTTTACCCCCAAGGGTTGGTTTATCTTATTTTCTTTCCCATTTTTGCCCTGTTGAGAAAAACAAAGGGGAAAGGTGCGGGGGGGTGGGGGGTGGGGGGGGTGGCGGGGCAAGTGATAAAGCAGCTTTGTGGCTACCTGTCGTTTAGCCATGGGGTCACCAGCAGGGATGCGCTGCCCCTTTAAGAGCCCCACGGGGCCACAGTCTGATGGAGAGTCGGGATTGACAGTGGATGATGGTGGCCTGGAGTGTCAAGGTGGACGTTGTCGTGGTTTAATAAATTAGCAGCGACTACAGACAGGAGACACGGGATTTTTGGGGGTGATGTGGGTTTCCGGAAGCCTGCACGTTCCAAATTCCAATCAGGTATCGTTCCCTCGGTCTCTGCTCCGTCCTTCCACAATGTTTGCTGAGGTCATTTAGTCCGTAACTTCGGGTTCCATCTGTCCGGAATCTGAGGAATGAGGCGGAGTCGGCTCACTCGGTGCGAGCAGGAGGCTTTGGCTGTGGCCCGGGGATGCTGCAAGGCACTGTGGGCAATACCAGGGGTATGTGACACTGCGGTTCTTTGGCTGTTCTCACCTAAAACCAGCTCCCATCGAGGCACACATCGGCCCTCTCCATCCTTCTGGCTCCCCCACCAAGTGCACCCAGGGCCTTGGGCAAAAGTAAGCCCACGCACGGGTTTAACTTTACCCGATGGAGGAGTAACCCCGACGGTCTTCCCCAACAAAATCCCAGGGAGCACTACGGGGGCTTTGTCGTGCCGAGTTTGTGGGAGTGGGATATAATCCACCTGCCAGGCCTCCCCATATTTATATTTTAACCATCATCCTCTGTACCAAAGGGGCTTTAACCGATGGGTTGCTTGATCGTAGCACATTCATGGTGTCCACCCCTCAGTCACGAGCCCGTCTCGATGTTCCATCTCAGCCCTGATGGCCTGAGGAGTCAAGGGCCCAGCGAGCCAGAAATTCACCTTTATGCTGCCAGTCCAGATCCACTCGATCCAGTTTAACAACTTTGTTGATGCTCTGGACGAGGGGATCGAGTGCCCCCTCAGTCAGTTCGCAGATGACACCCAGTTGGGTGGGAGTGTTGATCTGCTCGAGGGTGGGGAGGCTCTGCAGAGAGACCTGGCCAGGCTGGAGCCATGGGCTGAGCGCAACTGGGGGAGTTTCACTAAGCGGTGAGGCCGCCCCTTGATTCTTGGGTTCAGTTTTTAGCCCCTCACCCCAAAAAGGCCATTGAATGACTCAAACATGTCCAGAGAAGGGCAACGGAGCTGGGGCAGGGTCTGGAGCACAGGTCTGATGGGGAGAGGCTGGGGGAACTGGGGGGTTTCAGTCTGGAGAAGAGGAGGCTGAGGGGAGACCTCCTGGCCCTCTACAGCAACCTGAAAGGAGGGTGCAGAGACCTGGGTTTGAGCCTCTTTAACCTAGTAGTAAGAGACAGGACAAGAGGAAATGGCCTCAAGTTGCGCCAGGGAAGGGTTAGACACGATATTAGTAAGGATTTCTGTGCAGAAGGGGCTGTTGGGAGTTGGAATGGGCTGCCCAGGGCAGGGGGGAGTCCCCATCCCTGGAGGGGTTGCAGAGTCACGTTGACATAACTCTTAGGTATATGGTGCAGCGGGGAACTGTCAGCGTGAGGTTAATGGTTGTCTAGACCATCTTCAATGTCTTTTCCAACCTCGATGATTCCGTGATTCTCAGTAGTTCCTTTGACTACATCCATCAGCTGTTGCTCTCTGACATGCCCTGGGGGAGCTGAAGTACCCACAGGGTGCTTGGAAGGGTGACCCAGGACCTATGGGAGCCCTTCTGGAGCATTCCCTGGCCAGCAGGAAAAGGATCTCCAGACACCTCAGTGGAGACAACTCCTTTGTCTCCATCGGCTAAGAAGGGAAGCCCAGACAACTCCTGCTGTGTGACAGCCCTGTGACCGCAGGCAGGGACAGGCACCGGGCACTTGTGTGACAGAGCCGGCCTCCCGAAGAGCGGTTCCCTCATGAAAGAGGATCTGCTCAGGGCAGTGCCTGAAGGCTGAGCTCTTCTCCCAAACCTGATCTCAAGAACACGCCCAAGGAAGTGGCCCGCAGAGGAAAACCCCAGCGAAGAGGTGAACAGTGTGATTTGCAGGGTGGGGGCTGGCAGCAGTGTCCTCGCACAGCCAGGCCTCCTGGGAGAGACCTGAAGGAGCAGGCTCTGCTCTGTGTCTGCGCTCACTGGACACACTGGGGCAGCTGCCTGTGCTGCTCTGGCTGGGAGAGAGTTCCTTTTCTTGCTGGGAGCTGCTATGGGGCTGGGGTTTGGTTTGTGCCATGAACAGTGCTGGTAACGCAGGGCTGATTTCGTTATTGCTGAGCAGGGCTTACACAGGGTCAGGGACATTCCTGCTCCTCACCCCACCCCACCAGCGAGCAGCTGGGGGTGCACAAGGAGCTGGGAGGGGACACGGCTGGGACAGCTGACCCCGACTGACCAACGGGGTATTTTGTACCTTAGGACATCATGCTCCGTTATATAAAGCTGGGGGAGAAGGACGAACATGGGGACATTCAAAGCTATGACGTTTGTCTTCCCAATTTACCATTAATTGTGATGGAGCCCTGATATCCTGGAGATGGCGGAAGACCTGCCTGGCAATGGGAAGTGATTAAATTCCATGTTTTCCTCTGCTTACACGTGTGGCTTTTGCTTTACCTACAAAATAGTCTGTATCTCAAGTTGTGAGTTTTCTTACTTTTACCCTTGTGCTTCACTCCCTCATCGCACCCAGGGCAGTGAGTGAGTGGCTGTGTGGGGCTCAGATGCTGGCTGGGGTTAAACCATTACCCTGACCCAGGGAAATCATCACGCTCCAGCCCCTCCCAAACACCATTTCCAGCACTGGCCTCTCACCCTAGATCATAGAGGGTCTTTGTCCCTCCACAGAGGGACACCAAATGAGTAGGTCAGAAGTTCATGTTTGCATTTTATGGAGGAGATGTAAACATGCACATCATGTGTGTGAGGTGAGAGAGCACAAATGCCATCAGCTATTCCTGGGGGTGCTGTGAAGGTGTGTGGGACAAACAGGGTCATGAGGTCACTTCACATTGACAGTAACGTCCCCTGGGCAACCCCCTGGCTGCAGCCCTGGGAGGTGTTTCCTTGAACCGAGGTCCCCGAGTCCATTCCTCATGCCGTGGGGCATCTCCCACGAGTGCAGAGCAGGGTGATCAGCACAGGGCTGAGGGGCCTCCCAGCCTCTGGCCGTGGCAGCAGGAGCCCAGAGAGACACGACGACTCCGGCAATGCACTGCCTCTGCGTGTGCAAGGGAAGGACTCGTGTCTCTGAACCCCCTGTGTGTAAGGTGAGGGCATGGGGCCAGCTGAGATGTGGGCACCTGACAGAGCCCGGACACTTGTGTGTGTGACCCAGGAACAACCCCCACTCTCCCAGTGAGACTCATCTCCGCTGCCTTGGACAGGCTCATGGCAAGTGCTCCTGTTGGCTCCGTCACCCTCGCCGGTGATTCTGGGCTGAGCCCTCAGAAGGGCCAGAGCAATCAGAGAGGTTCTGGGGTCCATGGAGAAGGCCGAGCACAAACCCATCTTCAAGAAGGGCAGGAATGAGAACTGGGAGAATTACAGGGGAGAGTAATAGGCTTGTCAGCTTCCCTCCATCCCTGGGAAGGTCGTAGGCTACGTCCTCCTTCAGCCGTGTCCAGGTAGCTGAAGGCCAAGGAAGGGATTGCTGACCCACAACAGACCGGGCAAAGCAGGGCGTGTTGTGCACATGGGATTGTGCAAGGCCTGTGACATGGTCTCCCATCGTGTTCTCATAGCCAGGTTGGTGCTGCCTGGGCTGAAGAAGTGCACGTTAGGGTGGGTGGGATGTTGGCTGGGTGATCAACCTTAAATGCCATCAGGGGTACAAAGTCCTGCGTGCAGCCGGTCACTAGCGGCATCCCTCAGTGACCAGCTCCTGGGCCAACACAGTGAACATCTTTCCTGTCCCCCTCTACGATGGGACAGAGCGCACATCAGCTCCTTTGTGGGTGATGCGAAGCTGGAGAGAGGCCTTGAACAACCTCACCTGGTTCAACTTGCCTTCAGCTTGAAAGTTGGACAAGAGGTTTTTCAGGGCTCTCTTCACCCCTGAGTTACTCTTTGATTCTATGGATCTTTCCCTTGACAAGGTTTCTGATGACAGAATAGCCTGAGGGAGAAGAGAAAATATCCAGAAAAAAAGAGGAGCTATGAAATCTGTCAACATAACCACAGCAGTTCCTGTGAAGAATGCTTCTCCACTCAGACCAGTAATAAGAAATATGTGATAGACGTTAATAAAGAAGCAGAGTTTGCTCTGGTCAGGTCCTGGGCCATGAGGAGGGGGTGGATGCGCACGGTATTATGAGTCAGTTGTGTCTCAGACAGTCTCAGTCCAGCAGGAAGCGTGTGGCTGTGAAGGGACCGTGAGGTCAGTTCTGTCTCTGGGGTGAGAGGCCAGCAGCAGGTACCCGGCTGGGAAAGTGCCTCTGCCAAAGCCCCCGCAGGCCTCACCCAGGAGAAGGGCTGGGCCGTGGGCTGTCGTGTCCATTCCACCTGAGCACACGTGGGACAGCAGCAGGCACAGGGCTTGGGCACGTCCCTCCCAGAAGCTGGAAGGCCACAGCGGCCCCGTGGTTGAGAAGGTCCTGGAGGGGTTCCTGCTCTCTGGTCAGGGGAAAGGCCACAGGAAGCCTTTGGGTTGGGTTCCCTGCTGGGAGGGCGGTTTCGGAGGCCGTAGAGCTTTCCCTGGAGTGGGCAACATCAGTGAAGGTCGGGAAATGGTGGGGTGGGAGCAAGGCGGGGCAGGGAGATGGGTGCTGCAGCCTGCGGGGAGAGAGGGGCAGGGGTGGGACAGGGCAGAACAGCCCGCGGTGGGATGGCAAAGGGCGCTGGCAAGGCTGGGAGGGGCCCACAGAGCCCAGGTCTTTGTCCCCTCGTGTCACGGGTGAGTGGTGTAGATCACTGAGAGTATCACGGGGAAAGGTGTCTGAAAAAGTGATTTTAATGGGAGTTTGTGAGAGTGTGACTTGATGAAATTTGATGGCAGCTTTCACTCGAGTACTGTCACGTCCCGCTCAGACGAGGGGACAAGTGACTCAGATTCACAAAGCCCAACAGAGCAGTCAAGTCTTAAAGCCCAAACATTAATTAACTCCCCACAATGTGCTAATTGAACACACGATAATTGGCTAAGGATATCGCAAGTTGAGGCGAGCAATACAATCTGCCTGGCATTGCTTAATGGAAAAGGGAAAGAGGGAGACAGAGGGACTGGGGGAATACAGATCACCGGTCTGGGTCCCTGCGCTGATCCCGCCGGCGAGGGTTCCAGGAGGCGGCATCAGTCTCCTTCGCTTCACTGCTCTCTCCAGGGCCCCCCACTTTCAGCCGCCCCACCTCCATTTATACCAACATTCCTTGTGTCCGTCCCCTAGGTCGAGCCACACACCTATGTACCCCATGTACAGGGAGGGGTCAGGTGTTCCATGGGATGATGTAATTAGCATGGTCATGTCAGCCCTCATTAGCATATTGAGGGTGTTAACTTTAATATGCATTTCGTGGATAATGAAGCAAAGGTCACTCCCTGGACACATGGCCCTTGCCATGTGCCCAGGTGCCCCAGAGCAGGGCCGTCCTGTCTCCACAGGGCTCCCTCCCCCAGCTGCACCTGGTGTGATTGGGGCAGCCTCATCACCCTCGACCTCCACAACATCCACCCGGGGACTCGCTTTTGTCTTAGGAGTGTTTGAGGCATTTCTTCGGTCAGCCCCAACTTTTGCTTTCTCGGGCTGTTTGTTAGTTTCTCGCAGGCCTGGTTTCTCACCCCTCACAGAACCCAATCCCAAACGCCCCTGCACTGCTCAGGATGGGGGAGAGGGGCCTGGAGTGAGGGAGTGAAGCTGAGCCTGGGGAGGGAGGAGGAAAGGTGATGTTTTAATGTTTGTTTGTGGGGTTTTTATTATTATTATTAGGAGCTGAGTTCATAATTAAACATCTGTTTTAATTGACAATAATTTCAATTGTTTTCCTCTAAGTCCTGCCTTGCCCACATTGGGAACGGGGAAGAGATTTCCCTGTCCTTGTCCCCACCCAGCAGCTTTCTCACCCCCATTCTTCCTATTTTCTCCCCCATCCCGCTGGGGTGGGAGAGGCCGTGAGCGAGCAGCTGGGTGGCAGTTGGGTGATCAGCCACGGGTAACCCACCACAGCAAGAAGATGCCTCGGCTGGTGGGTGAGGGGAGAGCAGGGAAGGGGTTTCACCTCCGCAGTAACAATTCTTGTCACGCTGCATCCCGTCACAGCCCGATAGGCGTGAGGGAGGGGGGCTGGAAACAGGGTGAATGGCCGGATCCAGAAGGCCGTGGCCAAGAGCACAAAGTGCCCGTGGGAGCAGGGCACCAGTGGTGACCCCCAGGGGCCAGTCCTGAGTCCAGTCCTGTTTAACTGGTGGGTTTGCCGATGGCAATGGGAAGGGATGGGATGCAGATGGGAAGCTTGAGGGAGCTCGTGACTTCAGGCTGTGACTCTGGGAGTGACTATGGACAGAGTCTGGGGCAGGGGGGGCTGTGGGGGTTCTTGGGGTCTCTGCTTGACAAAAAAATATGTTTTCTTTTGGTCTAAGCCCATCTCCACTGTGGAAAGTGGCCTTCAGAAGTGGTAAAATGGACTTAATATGCAGCAGAGGAGTGTATTTTATTTTTGATTGAAGCATGCCTTCTGCTGATTTAGCTTTCTGGCAATTAAACATCCTTCTGTGTCTGCGTGCAGCTGTGTGCAAGTACCAAGTACAGCAGGTGGGAGTTGGTGGGAAAGGTCTGAAAGATGCAGCTTCAGACTGTCATGGAGAAAGCTCAGGTTTGAACAGAGGTGCTGGAAGTGCCAGGGGGCTGATGAGAGAAATGTGGGGTTGGAGGCAGGGACAAAGATTGCCCCCAGAGTGTCTGACATGGAGGGTCTTGGCTTCCCTCCATGTTCAGCCTCTATCAGCAGATGCTCAGGACCAATATCCAGTGGAGTTTGCTGATGTCACTTCATGGGTGAGCAGAAATACAAGGAGCAGTGGAAAGAGAACAAATTGTTTCTTATTGCCATGTAGGACTGAAAGCTTTTCCCTTTGCCTGCACGGCTGAAACCTCTCACACTCACCCGGTCAGAAGGGAGGAATGAAGTTGTGCCAGAGACTTGGCTTGTCAGGGGGATTTGCGTGTTCATGAGCCCTCTGGTGCCCAGTTCCTGAACTGCAGGTGCAGCAGAGGGGTTGGAGTGGCCTCTAGAGAAGGGCAAGTCAGCAGCAAAGCTCCAAGGCTGTGAGGGTGTCAGTGATGCCCAGCGAGGGCCATCACTGGAGAGGCCGGGCAGGGAATGAGGAGACAAGGTTCCTGTCCCTGGGGCTGGGGAAGCAGGAAGGCAGAGGCTCTGCTCACAGGCTGCCAATCCAATGTTGAGGGGCCCTGAAAGGCCTTGATGGGTTTCATCCCCAGGAGGGTCCAGCCCTGAGCCCATCCCCTGGGAACGGGGATCCTTTCCCTCCTGGGATGCTCAGGGCTCTTCCTGGGGCAGGGAGAGGCAGGGGGTGATGCCGAGGCAGGACAGCGGTCGGATCCCCCCAGGCTCTGTGGAGGGTGGGCAGGAGGCAGCAAAGTGCTGTGCCTGTAGGAACTGGTGTCCTCTCAGGGTCCTCAGGGGAAGTGACAGCAGCCATAGTCGAGAGGACAAGGATTTCAGTTCTGTTGGGGGGTGCCAGCCTCAGCCAAGGGCCCATCCCCACCACAGGCTGTCCCACACTTTCCTCTGCCTCTGCCTGTTTCTCTGCAGATTTTCACCCCACCCCTGCTGCCCCACCTCACTCTGACCCCAGGCTGTCCCAGCAATTACTGATGACTCTCTGTCCTCACTGTCTTCAAACACAAAACTGTCACTGTCTGTGCTCTGACAAGGGCTGTGAGATCCCCAGAACCTGTGCAGCTCCTTCCATAGGCCTGATAATGCTCCTCAGGAGCCTAAAGATGTCCCAGCCCCCAGCCTCCCTTGGATCCTCTATTTATCCCCATGTCCCAGCACTGAACTGCACAGCCTCCTGCTTCTGCTGCCTCCAGATAAAAACTCAACCTATTTCACTGCAGCAGCAAACACTCCAACCCTCCATGTCCTTCCTGCCTGTTACACACACACTGTCACACCCCCACCTCTCTCTCCCTGCACTCTCACTTGTCCCACAAACCCTTCTGCTTCCCCTGCAGCCATGGGACCTCAGAGCTGGATTTTTCTGCATCCTCCAGGCTCATGGATGTTTCCTGAGTTCTGTTCAGGTGTGGGAGTGAAGGAAGAAATGAGAGGTGTCTCAGCCTACCCATCAGCCCCAGGGCTGAGGCCAGCCATGGCATGAGGAGATGGAGGCCAGTGTCTCCCTGTGTCCCTGCTCCTGTCTCCAAGGCATCCTTATTGTCCACTCCCAGCAAGCCCCTCTGTGCCAGCCCCTCCCAGAAAAAGGCTCCTCAGGCTTCTCCAGCTTCCCCTGCCGTAGAGAAACATCCCCGAGCTGCTGCATTAGAAATAAGTTTATGGTGGTGATTTATTTCCCCTGGCTGCACAGTGCTGATCCTCTGCTTTTCTTGGGGAATGTTCCAGCCCCTAGAAATCTTTTCAGCAGTGAGATATTTCCATGCTGACCTGACCTGTCACTCCTACACCCTGTCCCCTTGCTCTCACAGGACTCGTGGTGCTGCTCTGGATAGAGAGTCGGCTGTGGTGCCTGAAAGCCATGGGGTGACAGTCCCAGGCACATCCCTGGGATCATTCTCCATCTTCGGGGGAACTCAGCACCCACGGGGGAAGGCTCAGCCCAGGACCTTTCCCTAACACATCGCCCCATGTCCTCCTTCCATGGACAACCCAAGCCCCTTGTGGGGACAATTTCTTCAGCCTGCCCTCAGCTTTGGAAGAAGAGCCCAACGTGCAGACATTGAGGAAATCCCCTTTTATTACAGAGGTGCCACATGGGAGCCCAGCTGTACCATCGTGCCAGACATACGGGAACAGAGCTCTGGGTCAGACAGGCTGGGTCATGCCTCTGGGGAAGTGGAGTGCGTGCAGACATGGACAAACATGGTTATCACAGATAAAATGCCCGAATGCAGGAGGTTCCCTGAATGAATGTGAAATCACTTCTGAAGAGACACGGGCAGGTTAATGGTGCTGAGAAACAGCTGATTGAATCAGCTTCTTCAGTGTCTGTTTAAGCTCCTGGTTCCTGATGCTGTAGATGAGGGGGTTCACTGCTGGAGGCACCACCGAGTACAGAAATGACACCACCAGGTCCAGGGATGGGGAGGAGATGGAGGGGGGCTTCAGGTTGGCAAATGTGCCAGTGCTGATAAAGAGGGAGACCACGGCCAGGTGAGGGAGGCACGTGGAAAAGGCTTTGTGCCGTCCCTGCTCAGAGGGGATCCTCAGCACGGCCCTGAAGATCTGCACATAGGACACCACAATGAACACAAAACACCCAAAACTCGAACATATACTAATTACAAGAAGCCCAACTTCCCTGAGGTAGGAGTGTGAGCAGGAGAGCTTGAGGATCTGGGGGATTTCACAGAAGAACTGGTCCAGAACATTGCCTTTACAGAATGTAAGTGAAAATGTGTTGGCCGTGTGCAGGAGAGAATTGAGGAACCCAGTGCCCCAGGCAGCTGCTGCCATGTGGACACAAGCTCTGCTGCCCAGGAGGGTCCCGTAGTGCAGGGGTTTGCAGATGGCAACGTAGCGGTCGTAGGACATGATGGTGAGTACATAAAATTCTGCTGAGATGAAGAAGAGAAAGAAAAACACCTGTGCAGCACATCCTAAGTAGGAGATGTGCCTGTTGTCCCAGAGGGAGTTGGCCATGGCTTTGGGGAGAGTGGTGGAGATGGAGCCCAGGTCGAGGAGGGAGAGGTTGAGGAGGAAGAAGTACATGGGGGTGTGCAGGCGGTGGTCACAGGCGATGGCGGTGATGATGAGGCCGTTGCCCAGGAGGGCAGCCAGGGAGATGCCCAGGAAGAGCCAGAAGTGCAGGAGCTGCAGCTCCCGTCTGTCTGCGAATGCCAGGAGGAGGAACTCGGTGGTGGAGCTGCCGTTGGACATTTGCTCCCTCACGGCACGAGGGCCTGTTCACAGAGGAAAAAGCATCAATCAGTCGGGACAGATTTCTCATTTCTCTCCATCCAGTTCCTCACGGGGCTGCTGGAGAACACAGAGCTGCCCGGGGAGAGCTGTGCCCTTCTGGAGGACAGGCTGCAGCCCAGCAGGACCCCACTGGGAAAGAGTCCAGTGCCCTAAAGATGGGGTGTCCTGAGGGGGGAACTGGCTCCTTTGTGTCCCCCGGAGCCTGCAGATGGCGAGGGCACTCGGACATTTCACTCCCAGGGACACATCAGTGGTCTCCTCTGGAGTGGGTGTCTGCACTGCAGGGGATGGCAGGGGGTGCCTGAATTCCTGCCCCCAAGGTGTTTCCAGCAGCAGCTCCCTCTGACTCCCTGCCCATGTCTCTGGTGCCTGGAGCTGTCCCAGCCAGGAGCTGCTTCTCTGTCCCCACGTCTCCTCCCTGTCAGTGCTCACAGCCCCCATCCCACCCGCTGGGTGCTCAGCTCTGCCCTGCAGACCCCTCCTGGCAGCAGGGCCCTGCCCAGGGGCAGCTCTGCCTCTGCAGGGGCTCAGGAGACAATTAAAGATGTGCTAATGAAACAGCTGCCTTAGCACTTTCTCTAGAAAGGAGGAATAAAATGCCACCTCCCCCTGCCCACCCAGCAAAACAAGAGTTCACTTACCATGTTACCTGCTGGGAAGATTTCTCCTGCAGTGAGCTCTCAGCACCCTGCCAGTGCCGTCTGCCTCTGCCCTCTCTGTGCCCGGCTCCTCTGCCCTCGGTGCCTGCAGGCAGTGCCCTCAGCCCTGCTGCGCTTTGCAGAGGAGCTGCTCCTGGGCAGAGCTGGCTCTCTGCAGCGCTGACCACTTGCCCTCAGCTCCCTCCAGCCCAGCAGCCCGGCCCAGCATCACAGCAGAATGCAAGCCCAAGGCATTTTAATGACTCCTTGAGGAGGGTTGGTCTGAGTCCATGGACCTCAGACAGTGATTGGATGATGAAGGTGCCAGTCAGGAAGTCAAAGCCAGAGGCCAACTGCAAAGTTTCTTGGAGTGTTAATGGCTCCCAGTGAGGACCGTTCCTGACAAACCTCCTGCGGGGCTGGTTACAGCAGAAAACTCCCGGCAGAGATGACAGGGAAACAAAGGCCCTGTCAGTGTGGAACAGATTTTGAGCAAACCTGGGTGTGTTACATGGAGCAAAGGGCCACGCCCTGACCCCCAGCCCCTGGGAAGTCAGATGCTGTTCCTCAGGGCTCTTCCTGGGGCAGGGTGATGTGGGGATGGGCAATGCCAAGGGCAGGACTATGGTCCAACCCCTGCCAGGCTCTCGGCTGGGCAAGGGGAGGCCATGAGACCCAGTGCTGGAAGGGGAAGGGGCTTCCTCATGGCCACCAGTGGCAGAGACACCAGCCAGAGCCAAGGGCAGAGAGAGCTCAGCTCTGCTGGGGGATGCTCAGACTTTGCTCACCCCTCTGTCGTCTCCACCACAGGCTGTCCCACCGTGTCCCACACCTGCACCTCTTTCTCTGCCGGCTGGAGACGTCCACCCAGCTACCACACCCTGCTCTCCCCTGAGCATCTCCCTTCCTTTCCTGAGTTCTCTGCGTCCTCCCTGCCTGCTCCTTGACACACAAAGCCTGGGGCTGCTCCAGTCTCCCTCGGGGTGACCTGTTCCACCACAGCACTGCCCTTCCAGTGACATTGCTCTCTGCCCAGCCTGGGCCTCCTCAGCTGCACTTGGTGGCATTAGTCCTTTCTCACGCTGTATCTTACTACAAAGGAAAATTCTTGTCCTGATGCCCCCACCTCCACCCCTTTTATCCCTCCCTATCCCATTGGTTTGCTCCCTTCAGACATCTCATCCCTGGCATCTCTTTCATGTCCTCTCTGGGGTCCCCAAATCCCCTCCCTTGAATCCCTCCCGAGGCCTTTCCTTCCCTCTCTCCCCTCACTCCTTCACTGTCCATCCTGTCCACTGCAGGAGTGTCCCCGGATCCCCTGCCTTGATCCCCCACTCCCAAACACTCTCCAATCCCATTGGGTTTGTCCTCTGCACTCCTCTTCCTTCTGTCCCCAACAGCCACTCTGCTTGCAGTCTCCGTGTCCCTCCACTTGAATTCCTTTCATCCTCACTTGCACTCGACACAGTCCTGTCCCGGCAACCCCTCCAGCCCCGTACCCTGGTGTCCACTAATTCCCCCCAGTGCCCTGTCTTTGGGTCTCCCCCACCTCCACCCCTCCCCTTTGGAGGACATGAATTCCTCACTCTCTCCGTGTCTCCATCCCCACCCCTGGCCCTTGCATGGACAGGTATCCCCGGGGACACTTGGAGGAATGGGGCTGGGCAGGGCAGAAGGGATTTTCCTGCTCAGACCAGGGGGAAGCCATGGGCCTGTGGGGACTGGGGAAAGCTGTGCCCACCCCCAGCCCACCAAGATCCAGTCCAGAGCACCCCTTTGCTCTTCTTCCCGAGGCATTCCTCAAAGCGAGAGCAGGTTATGGCGTGGTGGTAATTAGTGGGGTGGATTTGGAGGGCCTCCAGTCTGGGGAACTGGAGGGCACTTTGGTTCTCCCATCCCTTGCTGGTACTGGGGACATCCCAGCAACCATGGAGGTCTTGTGGTGTCTCTACAGGGGGAACTGAAAAAGGCAGGCACCATGAGTTCTGCTGCCCTCAGACCCTCCCCTCCCATGGCCATGACACTCCAGGGCATCCCAGTGTGCCCCAGTAACAGCCTGGGTTTTACCACCTAACCCTCGGAAGCCCTTGTTCCCACACTCTGACCCCGTCCCCCTGAGTCCCTATCCTAACCCTGACTTGGTCTGTCTGGCCCGTGGGGGCAGCACAGGCCCTGCAGGGTTCTAGAGCAGCCGTAAGGCCTTGGAAGCGGAACGTGAGGTGACCTGTATCTGATCCCCTCGTGGGCCACGAGGAGGAGCTGGTGTGGAGCGCTGGGATGAGCTCAGCTGTGCCTCAGGATCTCGTGGGCCAGCAGCAGGTGCATGGCTGTGAAGGCAGCTGTGAGGTCACACCTGCCGCAATCCCTGGCAGGCCAGCAGCAGGCTTGGGTGCTGGTTTGCACAAGGACAGGGTTTTGATGCTGGTGCAGGGAGCTGTGCAGATCCCACCCCTGGAACTGTTCTCTCATTGTGCCCCTGTGAGCTCTTTCCGTGTTACCAGTTACAGTGCTGCTCTCACAAGGTTTTTCTTGCTCCTGCTGCCCCCAACAGAGGGTGTTCCCACGGGCGTGTGCTGCTGCTTTTGTATAAAGGTCAGGACATGCCGATGGCGGGATGGCCAGGGGCAGGTGGGACCTTCCTGCACTCTTCTGTCTTACAATCAAGTTGAACTGACGCCCAAGGGATACACTCAGCCCAACAGGGCCTGAAGGCCCAGCTGTACATGGAGCACAGCCCGGCACAGCCCAGGCCTGGCTCTGCTCAGGTTTGCTGTGCTGAGCATCACGGACTCTTCAGGGCACAGGGGTCTTCTGCTCAGGATCAGCCAACCTCCTGATGAAGGACAGCAGGAGGATGAAGTCTCCTCTGGACAGCTGGAGGAAGGACACAGGTTTAGGCCCTGGTACTCCGCGGGGACTTGGAAGTCCATGGACCTCTGCTAGCCAGCCTGGGTTGAAGGGAAGGTGGACAGTGATCCCTGACTGCACCTGGGGGAATGCTCTCCTCTACCTGCACATTCCCAGCTGGCCCTGGAGCCAGCTGCATTGCTGGGGGACCCTGAAACTCTCTGGGCTTCAGTCAGTAGAAACCTCCTGAAGCTTTACGAGGGCAAGTGGCCAGTCCTGCATTTGGGGACAGAACAACCCCAGAGCTGGGGGCACGCTGGGACCTGACCGGCGGAGCAGTGACCCCGAGGAGAAGGGCCTGGGCATCCCTCGGGATGCCATCCAAGGCAGAGGGGCGTGTCCCCGTGAGGAAGGCCAGCTGCCCATGGGGCTGCGTTAGGGGCATGTGGCCAGCTCAGACAAGGCAGTTCCCATCAGCACTGTGGTGGCCACATCATGACTGGGGTGTCTGGGGTGGGGCTCCCTGTGCTGAAGGAATGGGGAGGAACTGGAGAGGCTCCAGAGCAGAGCTGCCAGGACGGGGTGTGGGGACTTGGTGGAGAGGCTGAGAAACCTGGGCTGCTTGAGCCTGGTGAGGTGCAGCCTCAGGGCACTGTACAAACAGCCTGCAGCTGCTTGAAGGGGGGTTTCCGAGTGATGGAGCGTTTCTCGGTAGTCGGAACAGAAGGAAATCTCAACAAAGTGCATCTTGGAAGGCTCAGACTGCATTTGAAGGATAAGAAATGTCACTCAGATGGTAGCAGTGTGGTGCAAGAGATCCCGTGGAGGGAGTCAGGATCAGCCCATGGTTTGTGTCTCAAGGAACAGCCGGTGAGGGTGGAGAGACATCAGTGAAGGTGTGGAAATGCTGAGGTAGGAGCTGGGTGGGAAAGCAAGATGGGTGTCTGCAGCCTGGAGGGAAAGAGGTGCCGGCACGGGCCAGTGTAGGACAGCCGGCAGGCGAGATGGCCAAGGGCTCTGGCACGGCGAAAAGGCCCAACAGGACCAAGGTCTTTCTCCCCTGGGCTATGGCAGTTGCCTCTGCCACTGAGGCCTCACAGGAGAAACTTGATTGGGAGGCTCTGCACTTCATTTCTTCTTCGCCATTGCTTGGGGAAGGCGGGAGGGGTTGTGCAGTTTCCTACACTTGGCATTGCTCCCCCTCACAGCCCCTGCCCCCAGGAAGAGCCCTGAGCCACACACGAGGGGCAGCATCTCCTTCCCAGGGCCTGAGGGTCAGGGCTTGGCCTTTGTGCTCCATCACCAACCCAAGGGTTTCACAGCAGGACAGCCCTGCACGGGGCCTTTGCCTGCCTGCAATCACAGCCTCCAATTCTCTGCTCTAACGAGTCCCTGCAGAGGCTTTGTCAGTCCTGGCCCTCCGTGGGGCCAATCAGGGCTTCAGGGCACGGGGAGCTTTGCTGCTGACTTGGACTTGTTGAGTCCTTTGCTCAGTCTCCTCTCAGGGCCTGAGCATCATGGACATGGGGCCAAATACACCACGGGGCTCATTAAAATGCACAAAGCCCTAACGAGCTCGTTCTCTGCCTTTAGTTTTCTTCAAGTCTTCAGGACTTGTGCAGCTAATTGGAGTCATTTCCTGGTGTAGTTAAGGAGGAAGATTTCAAAGTGCCCCTAATACAAATCAATCTGTATTTTAAAGAGCACATTATTTAATTTACACTTTAGAGAAGAGGCGATAGCAGCACTCTCTGACTGACATCGATGCAGAGCATCTCCCCGGGAGATCTCCTGGACAGTCCCTTGGGGTCCAACACAGTCCGGACAACCTTTGTCCTCACCCCCAGTCCCAGCATTTCTCTCCTCAGCCGCCTGGGACTCGCATCATCTCTCCTTACATCAGATTTCTCCTCTGATCTCTGCAGCGGGAGGTTACAGCTCCTTTGCACAATCTCCCCCCTGCTGTCCTTGTAGAACCGCCTGCACACGGGCGCAGAAGGATTTCTGCTGTTTGCAGGCAAGGAAAAGTCAAACATCATCAAGGTTCATACAAAATAAAATACATTTCTCTCCTATAAGTTAAATATAATCTCCAATGAGGTTGCCTTTCTACAAGGGGTAATGTTATGAGAAATATTTTAGGTTGGTAGATAGAAAAATGTAGAGATAAACATACTGGAGGAGTTGGCCAAGGGGACAATTAGTCTGCTGAGAGAGAGGCAAGATTTTAACCACCTGAAGTTCAAAGCAGCAGCTCGCGAGCTGAGAGGAATCCGAACGTACCGAAAGGATGAGAAACAATACAAAAAATTGTAGGGAAAGCCCTTTTTTTTTTTTTGTTTTTCTAGTCCTTTTGCATTGGAAAAATGTGTCTTCATGAATGGTTCGTTCTATTGCGACAGGTGAAAAGAAATGAAAACTTGATTTGACACAGCGTTGCCCAGAAGTGACAATGAAGTTACAGGGGAAGAGCAATTTATTTTATTTTTTTTAATATTCCCTTTCAAAAATCACGGGGTTGGGGGAGGTCTCTGGTGGGTGAGGACAAGCCAACGTCGCACCCACATTTGAAAGAGGCCAGAATTGCCCCCCCAGAACCCACTGGGTGCACGAGATGAGGAGTGGCCCTTCCAATGAGCCCTCTCGGGTGACATTCCCGGGCACCCAGAAGAACAGACAGTGCCCAAACAGACCCCCCAAGGGGACATCATGGCTCCCCAACCTGATTGCCTTCATGGGGAAGTGGCCGCCTTGGTAGGTGGGAGGAGAACGGTGGGGGTCACCTGACTCCAAGTCAACCAGATCATTGGACACGGTCTCCCTCAATATTCTCGTACCTAAATTAGGCCGTTACAGCCGGGCTGGGGTGGCAACGAGATGGGTAAAACACCCGTTGGAGGCTGAGAGAGCTGTGGTGGAGGGAATACCTGGAGGTCACTGGGACATACTGGGCATTGTGGCAGCACAGGGGACCCTTCTGGGTGCACCCATGACCCAGAGGGGGCAGCTGTGGCCGTGCTTGTCACTGACACTAGAGACGACAATTCCTGAGCCCTGGGGGCGCCGTTCAGATGAACCCTGCCAGGCAACGGGACCGTCCTGTGAGGAACCTCATGAGACAGAAGAAGGACAAAGGTGACGTCTTGCACCTGGGACAGACGGACACCCTGCTGTGGCGGGAGAAGGGCGCTGCCTGGCTGGGGAGCAGCTCTGGGGACAAGGCCTTGGCCGTGCCGGGGGACGGTAAGAAAACATGATCCAGTAATGGGCCACGTGATCCAGCGCGGACTTTGTTGGCCTTTGTTGGACATTGCTGGATTTTGTTGGCTTTTGTTGACCTTTGTTGGCCATCATTGGTCATTGCTGGTCTTTGTTGAGCATTGTAGGCCATGATAGGCTTTTTTGGCCTTTGTTGGCCTTTGTTGGCTTTTGTTGTCCTTTGTTGGCAATCATTGGCCATTGCTGGCTTTTGTTGGCGTTTGTTGGCCTTTGTTGGCCTTTGTTTTCTTTTGTTGGCCTTTGTTGGTCATTGTTGGCCATCACTGGACTTTTTGGCCTTTGTTGGAAATTGTTGGCCTTTATTGACCTTTGTTGGCCATTGTTGGCCGTTGCTGGCCTTTCTTGGCCTTCGTTGGCCATCATTGGACTTGGTTGGCTCTCATTGGCCTTTGTTGGCCATTCCTGGCAATTGTTGGACTTTGTTGGCAATCATTAGCCATTGCTGGCCTTTGTTGGCCATCATTGGACGTTATTGGACACCGCTGGACTTTATTGGCCATTGTTGGCCATTGTTGGCCATTGTTGGCCATGATTGGTCTTTTTTCGCCTGTGTTGGCAATCGTTGGCCTTTGTTGGCCATCCTTGGAATTTGCTGGCCTGTGTTGGCCTTTTTTGGCCATTGTTGGCCTTTGTGACCTTTGTTGGCCATTGTTGGCCATTGCTGGCCTTTCTTGGCCTTTGTTGGCCATCGTTGGACTTTGTTGGCAATTGGTGGTTTTTGTTGGCCATTCCTGGCCTTTGTTGGCAATCATTAGCCATTGCTGGACTTTGTTGCCCATCATTGGTCGATATTGGCCATCTTTGGACTTTATTGGACATTGTTGGGGTTTTTTTGCCATCCTTGGCCTTTGTTTGCCATTGTTGGCCATCGTTGGTCTTTGTTGGCTTTTGTTGACCATCCTTGGCCTGTGTTTGCCATCGTTGGCCTTTGTTGCTGACCCCAACTGACCTAAGGGATATTCCATACAATGTAACATCTGCTCAGTATAAAGCTGGGAGAAAGGAGGAAGGGGGTGGGGTCACCCTTCCTCCCCTGAGGCAACCCCTCCGCGTGTGGTAGCCCTGCTCCCTGAGAAGGTCCCACAGCGCCTCTCCGTGGCAAGTAGAGAATAAATCTGTTTTCTGTGGCGTTTGTTTTTGTTTTTTTTTTTTTGCTTCCACGTGTCGACTTTTGCTTTGCTTCATTGCAAACTCCTTTTGTTTTACCCCCAAGGGTTGGTTTATCTTATTTTCTTTCCCGTTTTTGCCCTGTTGAGAAAAACAAGAAGGAAAGGGGCGGGGGAGTCAAGTGGTAAAGCAACTTGGTGGGTACCTGGCGTTTAGCCATGGGGTCACCAGCATGGATGCGCTGCCCCTTTAAGAGCCCCACGGGGCCAAAGTCTGATGGAGAGTCGGGATTGACAGTGGATGATGGTGGCCTGGAGTGTCAAGGTGGACGTTGTCGTGGTTTAATAAATTATCCGCGACTACAGACAGGAGACACGGGATTTTTGGGGGTGATGTGGGTTTCCGGAAGCCTGCACGTTCCAAATTCCAATCAGGTATCGTTCCCTCGGTCTCTGCTCCGTCCTTCCACAATGTTTGCTGAGGTCATTTAGTCCGTAACTTCGGGTTCCATCTGTCCGGAATCTGAGGAATGAGGCGGAGTCGGCTCACTCGGTGCGAGCAGGAGGCTTTGGCTGTGGCCCGGGGATGCTGCAAGGCACTGTGGGCAATACCAGGGGTATGTGACACTGCGGTTCTTTGGCTGTTCTCACCTAAAACCAGCTCCCATCGAGGCACACATCGGCCCTCTCCATCCTTCTGGCTCCCCCACCAAGTGCACCCAGGGCCTTGGGCAAAAGTAAGCCCACGCACGGGTTTAACTTTACCCGATGGAGGAGTAACCCTGACGGTCTTCCCCAACATAATCCCAGGGAGCACTACGGGGGCTTTGTCGTGCCGAGTTTGTGGGAGTGGGATATAATCCACCTGCCAGGCCTCCCCATATTTATATTTTAACCAGCATCCTCTGTACCAAAGGGGCTTTAACCGATGGGTTGCTTGATCGTAGCACATTCATGGTGTCCACCCCTCAGTCACGAGCCCATCTCGATGTTCCATCTCAGCCCTGCTGGCCTGAGGAGTCAAGGGCCCAGCGAGCCAGAAATTCACCTTTATGCTGCCAGTCCAGATCCACTCGATCCAGTTTAACAACTTTATTGATGCTCTGGACGAGGGGATCGAGTGCCCCCTCAGTCAATTTGCAGATGACACCCAGTTGGGTGGGGGTGTTGATCGCTCGAGGGTGGGGAGGCTGCAGAGAGACCTGGCCAGGCTGGAGCCATGGGCTGAGCCCAACTCGGGGAGTTTCACTAAGTGGTGAGGCCGCCCCTTGATTCTTGGGTTCCATTTTTCGCCCCTCACCCCAAAAGCCATTGAGTGACTCGAGCGTGGCCAGAGAAGGGTAACGGAGCTGGGGCAGGGTCTGGAGCACAGGTCTGCTGGGGAGCGGCTGGGGGAACTGGGGGGTTTCAGTCTGTAGAAGAGGAGGCTGAGGGATAGACCTCCTGGCCCTCTACAGCTACCTGACAGGAGGGTGCAGAGACCTGTGTTTGAGCCTCTTTAACCTAGTAGTAAGAGACAGGACAAGAGGAAATGGCCTCAAGTTGCGCCAGGGAAGGGTTAGACACGATATTAGTAAGGATTTCTTTGCAGAAGGGGCTGTTGGACGTTGGAATGGGCTGCCCAGGGCAGGGGGGAGTCCCCATCCCTGGAGGGGTTGAAGAGTCACGTTGACATAACTCTTAGGTATACGGTGCAGCGGGGAACTGTCAGCGTGAGGTTAATGGTTGTCTAGACCATCTTCAATGTCTTTCCCAACCTCGATGATTCCGTGATTCTCAGTAGTTCCTTTGCCCACATCCATCAGCTGTTGCTCTCTGACATGCCCTGGGGGAGCTGAAGTACCCACAGGGTGCTTGGAAGGGTGACCCAGGACCTATGGGAGCCCTTCTGGAGCATTCCCTGGCCACCAGGAAAAGGATCTCCAGACACCTCAGTGGAGACAACTCCTTTGTCTCCATCGGCTAAGAAGGGAAGCCCAGACAACTTGATTTGACACGGACATCGGCCCGGAGGTGTCTGATGTTGGGGAGAAGAGTCTCCTCCCTTTCTTCACCTAAAAAGCACTCCCTCTTCATTCACCCCGAAGGCACTAAAAAGGGAGTGTTCCTGGATGATGCAGAGACCCCTTTGAGCAGACACTGTCACACAGATGTGCTGAGACAAGTGCAAATCTGGCCACCCCAACCCAGGGGGTTTCGCTGCAGGTGCTCACCCAGCTTCCCCGTAGCAGGGGAGAGAGCTGCCGCCTCAGTGGGGACTCTCTTGGGGCAAGGGGTGAGGGGTGGCAAGGGTGCTGCTGGGTGGGGAGGGCTTTAGTGTGCTGGGACCTCTGCAAGGCATGGAAATATCTGTCTCTGTGCTGCAGGCCTGAGTATCATAGAAATGCTTAGAAATTATCAATAAATAATGAAATAAAGATAAGAAACGACGTAAAGCAAATATTTTTTTAAAAAAATTTTTAAGCTCGCTATGAAATTTTCTGCATTAATTTTCTTTTAGTTTAGCTTTGCTTTGTTTTGATGTACAAGTCTTTGAGGCATTTCGTGAACATATTTTTTGTTTTTAGTTATGATTATGAAAGACACAAATATTTCAGGACCAGACTGGGATGTAGATACACCGCTTCCCTGTGACTTTAGGGCAGGAGATGCGGGGCTCTGAGGGAAGCCAGCGGGAGCTGGTGCAGAGGAGCTGTAACCTCCAGCTGCAGCGGGGCTGGAGAAGTCTGATGTCAGGAGAAGCTCCCGGTGCCTTGAGGCTGAGGTGTGTCCGGGGGGGCCTCAGCTGCAGAGGCAGCAACCACAGGCAAAGGGGAAAGGTCCTTGGCCCTGCTGGGGGCTCTCCGCCATGCCAGAGCCTCCAACCGCCTTTCCCACAGGCTGTGCTCAGTGTCCCACACCCGCAGCTCTTTCCCTGCAGGCTCTCAGCATCGTCCTTGCTTCCCCACCTCGCGCTCACCTCAGCGTGTCCCTGCCCTTCCTGATACGGGAGAGGAACGAATCGAGGAGACTGTTGCAGCTGGAAGGGACCTACAGTGCTCATCGACTCGCCCACCTGACCAGGTGAGGGCTGACCAAGTTAAAGCTGTTGTTAAGGGCATTGTCCAAATGCCCCTCAAACACTGACCGGCCTGGGACACCGACCCCCTCTCTAGGAAGCCTCTGCCAGGTTTTCTCCTCCATCTCGCTAAAACAAATCCTTCCCCATGTCCAGTCTAAACCTCCCCTGCCACAGCTTTGAGCCGTTCCTACACCTCCTGTCACTGATCCCGGGGAGAAGAGAGCAGCACCTCCCACTCCATGTCCCCTCCTCAGGAAGCTGCAGAGAGCAATGGGGTCACCCCTCAGCCTCCTCTTCTCAAGACCAGACAAACCCCGACACCTCAGCTCGGCCCCAGGTGACATTCCCTCCAGCCCTGTCACCAGCTCTGTCACCCTCCTCTGGGCGCATTCCAGGACCTTCCCATCCTTCTCCAGTTGGGGGCCCAGCACCGCACACAGGACTCAGGGCGAGGCCGCACCAGCACTGAATATCTCTCCATCCTCCCTGGCTCTTCCTTGAAACACAAAGCTATGGGCTGGCCCAGAATCCCTCTCGGTGTCTGGGTGCTGCACAACACTGCCCTTGGGGTGACAATTCTGTAACTTCATGCCCGTTCTGAACCTCTCCAGCTTCCCTTGGGTCACTTATGTCTTTCTCATGCTGTTTCCCACCACACAGAAATGCTCCATCGCCTCTGAACACCCTTCAAGCACTCTCAGGCTCATCCTTTACTGCCCGGAACCTCCCTGCCATTGGCCCCAAGATGCCCACGTCCCTCCGCCTCTGCACACAGGCCATGTGTTGAGACCCCGAACCCCATCTTTGCAGACCTCCCCTCAGCACTCTCCACCTCCTCCCAACCCCTACAAACAGGAGCTGCACAGCGGGACACACCTGTGTGTGTGGAGCCACACCAGTGCTGAGTTGAAGGAGAAGCTAACTCGGGGTTTGTGGGTGCCACCTCCTTCCTGATGCAGCCTCCCAGGCAGCTGGCCTTGTTCCTGGGGAGCGTGCCCCCCCGGCTCGTGTGCTGTCCCTCCCAGTGCCCAGGCCCTTCCCTCAGGGTCCGTGCTCACCTGGGCAAGGCCTCGCGGGCCCTGATGCACGGGGTTATTCTTCCTCCCAGTGCGGGACTGGCCGCGTCTCCTTGGAAACATCCAGAGGGTTTTTATTGGTCAAACCCCTGAGTTTCTCAAGGTCCCCCTGGACTAGAAGCGCCACTTGGTCCGCTGTTAATGTCTGGGTGCCGATGGCTCACCCTGCCTGAGGTGTGTCTCACACAGTAACAACAGGAGGACTCTCAGCATGCTGCAGGAGATAAAAGGAGGTGCTAGTTCAGTTTCTGGCCCAGAGAACAATGACTGTGACAAGCACCCCTAAAGCACCAGAGGAGGGTTCAAAGGAAGCAAACCAAGAGCAGTATAGTAAGGGCAACAAAGAGCTGATGTGCTGGGCCGGGTTAGTGGCCGATATGTATATGTAAATAGAATTTCAGACAATACGTATCTCTCCAGGAGTTGGCCTGAGACCCTCCGTTTACCCCGGAGCTGGCCCACATTGTCCCGCCCTCTCCTGGCTCAGACACTATAGGAAGCATAAGGAAGGGGGAAATAAGGTGGATAACCCGGGAGAAATAACCAACCACTGTCCAAGCCTGCAGGGATGAGGGGAGGAAAGATAAAGCCCAAAGGGAATGGAATCTGACCATGGATGTCAAAGCCAACTGAAGGGCTTCCTGAAATAAATGCGTGACAAAGGGAAAACGATGGAAAACGTGGGCCCGTGGCTCAGTGGGACTGGGGACCTTCTTACACACACGTGGGACAGGCTGAGGTACCGAATGGCTCCTTTGCCTCGGGCTTTACCAGCAGGATGGGCCTTCAGGAATCCCAGGGCCCCGAGAACAGGGGGAAAGTTGGAGCAAGGAAGATGCCCCTTGATGGAAGAGTATCAGGTCAGGGAACACGGACCTGATGGTGAAGCAGGCAAAGTGGCCATGGACTGGTGATGCAGAAGTCCTTGGGCCGTGACGGGACGCAGCAATGAGTGCTGAGGGAGCCGGCAGATGGCATTTCAAGGCCACCCTCAATGATCTCTGATTACGCATTGTGACTGGGAGAAGAGCCTGGAGAGTGGAAAAAATCAAATATCACTCCTGTCCTCAAGAAGGGCCACAAGTAGGCACCAGGGAACAAAAGGCCGGTCAGCCTCACCTTGATCGCTCAGAAGGTGACGGAGCAGCTAATCCTGGAAACCATTTCCAGGCATTTGGAGGAGAAGAGAATAATCAGGAGATGTCAGCACGACGACAGGTGATCCAACGAGATGAACTTCTCCGACGCAGTGTCTGGCCTGGCAGCTGGAGGCAGAGCAGTGGATCTTGTCTGCCTGGACTGCGGGAAGGCTTTCAACACTCTCTGCCACAGGAACCTCACCGAGAAGCTGTCGATGTGTGGGCAGGATGAGCAGGCTGGGTGCTGGGTGGAAAAGGGGGGGAGGGCAGGACCAAGAGGGTGGTGAGCAGCAGGGCAAAGCCGAGCTGGAGCCAGCTAGTGTTGTTTAAATGTTGGTCATTTCCCACCATCGCCTCAGTTCATAATTAAATCTCTGTTTTAACTGACAGTAAATGGAGTCACTTTCCCCCAAGTCAAGCCTTGCCTGCAATGGGAACTGGGAACTGATCTCCCTGTCCTTGTCCCCACCCAGCAGCTTTCTCACCCCCATTCTTCCTATTTTCTCCCCCATCCCGCTGGGGTGGGAGAGGCCGTGAGCGAGCAGCTGGGTGGCAGTTGGGTGATCAGCCACGGGTAACCCACCACAGCAAGAAGATGCCTCGGCTGGTGGGTGAGGGGAGAGCAGGGAAGGGGTTTCACCTCCGCAGTAACAATTCTTGTCACGCTGCATCCCGTCACAGCCCGATAGGCGTGAGGGAGGGGGGCTGGGAACAGGGTGAATGGCCGGATCCAGAAGGCCGTGGCCAAGAGCACAAAGTGCCCGTGGGAGCAGGGCACCAGTGGTGACCCCCAGGGGCCAGTCCTGAGTCCAGTCCTGTTTAACAGGTGGGTTTGCCGATGGCAATGGGAAGGGATGGGATGCAGATGGGAAGCTCGAGGGAGCTCGTGACTTCAGGCTGTGACTCTGGGAGTGACTATGGACAGAGTCTGGGGCAGGGGGGGCTGTGGGGGTTCTTGGGGTCTCTGCTCGACAAAAAATGTGTTTTCTTGTGTTCTAAGCCCATCTCCACTGTGGAAAGTGGCCTTCAGAAGTGGTAAAATGGACTTAATATGCAGCAGAGGAGTGTATTTTACTTTTTATTGAACCATGCCTTCTGCTGATTTAGCTTTCTGGCAATTAAACCTCCTTCTGTGTCTGCGTGCAGCTGTGTGCAAGTACCAAGTACAGCAGGTGGGAGTTGGTGGGAAAGGTCTTAAAGATGCAGCTTCAGACTGTCATGGAGAAAGCTCAGGTGTGAACAGAGGTGCTGGAAGTCCCAGGGGGCTGATGAGAGAAATGTGGGGTTGGAGGCAGGGACAAAGATTGCCCCCAGAGTGTCTGACATGGAGGGTCTTGGCTTCCCTCCATGTTCAGCCTCTATCAGCAGATGCTCAGGAACAATATCCAGTGGAGTTTGCTGATGTCACTTCATGGGTGAGCAGAAATACAAGGAGCAGTGGAAAGAGAAGAAATTGTTTCTTATTGCCATGTAGGACTGAAAGATTTTCCCTTTGCCTGCACGGCTGAAACCTCTCACACTCACCCCGTCAGAAGGGAGGAATGAAGTTCTGCCAGAGACTTGGCTTGTCAGGGGGATTTGCGTGTTCATGAGCCCTCTGGTGCCAAGTTCCTGAACTGCAGGTGCAGCAGAGGGGTTGGAGTGGCCTCTAGAGAAGGGCAAGTCAGCAGCAAAGCTCCAAGGCTGTGAGGGTGTCAGTGATGCCCAGCGAGGGCCATCACTGGAGAGGCCGGGCAGGGAATGAGGAGACAAGGTTCCTGTCCCTGGGGCTGGGGAAGCAGGAAGGCAGAGGCTCTGCTCACAGGCTGCCAATCCAATGTTGAGGGGCCCTGAAAGGCCTTGATGGGTTTCATCCCCAGGAGGGTCCAGCCCTGAGCCCATCCCCTGGGAACGGGGATCCTTTCCCTCCTGGGATGCTCAGGTCTCTTCCTGGGGCAGGGAGAGGCAGGGGGTGATGCCGAGGCAGGACAGCGGTCGGATCCCCCCAGGCTCTGTGGAGGGTGGGCAGGAGGCAGCAAAGTGCTGTGCCTGTAGGAACTGGTGTCCTCTCAGGGTCCTCAGGGGAAGCGACAGCAGCCATAGTCGAGAGGACAAGGATTTCAGTTCTGTTGGGGGGTGCCAGCCTCAGCCAAGGGCCCATCCCCACCACAGGCTGTCCCACACTTTCCTCTGCCTCTGCCTGTTTCTCTGCAGATTTTCACCCCACCCCTGCTGCCCCACCTCACTCTGACCCCAGGCTGTCCCAGCATTTCCTGATGACTCTCTGTCCTCGCTGTCTTCAAACACAAAACTGTCATTGTCTGTGCTCTGACAAGGGCTGTGAGATCCCCAGAACCTGTGCAGCTCCTTCCATAGGCCTGATAATGCTCCTCAGGAGCCTAAAGATGTCCCAGCCCCCAGCCTCCCTTGGATCCTTTATTTATCCCCATGTCCCAGCACTGAACTGCACAGCCTCCTGCTTCTGCTGCCTCCAGATCAAAACTCAACCTATTTCACTGCAGCAGCAAACACTCCAACCCTCCATGTCCTTCCTGCCTGTTACACACACACTGTCACACCCCCACCTCTCTCTCCCTGCACTCTCACTTGTCCCACAAACCCTTCTGCTTCCCCTGCAGCCATGGGACCTCAGAGCTGGATTTTTCTCCATCCTCCAGGCTCATGGCTGTTGCCTGAGTTCTGTTCAGGTGTGGGAGTGAAGGAAGAAATGAGAGGTGTCTCAGCCTACCCATCAGCCCCAGGGCTGAGGCCAGCCATGGCATGAGGAGATGGAGGCCAGTGTCTCCCTGTGTCCCTGCTCCTGTCTCCAAGGCATCCTTATTGTCCACTCCCAGCAAGCCCCTCTGTGCCAGCCCCTCCCAGAAAAAGGCTCCTCAGGCTTCTCCAGCTTCCCCTGCCGTAGAGAAACATCCCCGAGCTGCTGCATTAGAAATAATTTTATGGTGGTGATTTATTTCCCCTGGCAGCACATTGCTGATCCTCTGCTTTTCTTGGGGAATGTTCCAGCCCCTAGAAATCTTTTCAGCAATGTTTCCATGCTGACCTGACCTGTCACTCCTACACCCTGTCCCCATGCTCTCACAGGGCTGGTGGTGCTGCTCTGCAGAGCGAGTGGGCTGTGGGGCCTGAAAGCCATGGGGTGACAGTCCCAGGCACATCCCTGGGATCATTCTCCATCTTCGGGGGAACTCAGCACCCACGGGGGAAGGCTCAGCCCAGGATCATTCCCTAACACATCGCCCCATGCCCTCCTCCCATGGACAACCGAAACCCCTTGTGGGGGCAAGTTCTTCAGCCTGCCCTCAGCTTTGGAAGAAGAGCCCAACCTGCAGACATTGAGGAAATCCCCTTTTATTACAGAGGTGCCACAGGGGAGCCCAGCTGTACCATCGTGCCAGACACACGGGAACAGAGCTCTGGGTCAGACAGGCTGGGTCATGCCTCTGGGGAAGTGGAGTGGGTGCAGACATGGACAAACATGGTTATCACAGATAAAATGCCCGAATGCAGGAGGTTCCCTGAATGAATGTGAAATTGCTTCTGAAGAGACACGGGCAGGTTAATGGTGCTGAGAAACAGCTGATTGAATCAGCTTCTTCAGTGTCTGTTTAAGCTCCTGGTTCCTCATGCTGTAGATGAGGGGGTTCACTGCTGGAGGCACCACCGAGTACAGAAATGACACCACCAGGTCCAGGGATGGGGAGGAGATGGAGGGCGGCTTCAGGTGGGCAAAAAATGAAGTGGAAACAAACAGGGAGACCACGGCCAGGTGAGGGAGGCACGTGGAAAAGGCTTTGTGCCGTCCCTGCTCAGAGGGGATCCTCAGCACGGCCCTGAAGATCTGCACATAGGACACCACAATGAACACAAAACACCCAAAAGCCAAAGAGATACTAATTACAAGAAGCCCAACTTCCCTGAGGTAGGAGTGTGAGCAGGAGAGCTTGAGGATCTGGGGGATTTCACAGAAGAACTGGTCCAGAACATTGCCTTTACAGAATGTAAGTGAAAATGTGTTGGCCGTGTGCAGGAGAGAATTGAGGAACCCAGTGCCCCAGGCAGCTGCTGCCATGTGGACACAAGCTCTGCTGCCCAGGAGGGTCCCGTAGTGCAGGGGTTTGCAGATGGCAACGTAGCGGTCGTAGGACATGATGGTGAGGAGAGAAAACTCTGCTGAGATAAAAAAGAGAAAAAAAAGTACTTGGCAAGCACACCCCAAGTAGGAGATGTGCCTGTTGTCCCAGAGGGAGTTGGCCATGGCTTTGGGGAGAGTGGTGGAGAGGGAGCCCAGGTCGAGGAGGGAGAGGTTGAGGAGGAAGAAGTACATGGGGGTGTGCAGGCGGTGGTCACAGGCGATGGCGGTGATGATGAGGCCGTTGCCCAGGAGGGCAGCCAGGGAGATGCCCAGGAAGAGCCAGAAGTGCAGGAGCTGCAGCTCCCGTCTGTCTGCGAATGCCAGGAGGAGGAACTCGGTGATGGAGCTGCCGTTGGACATTTGGTCCCTCTGGACATGAGGTCTGTCAGAAAAGTAAATAATCGTGACAATACAGAGGTAAATTTTCTGAGCAAAATTACTGTCATTTCCCAACAAGCCTGTCCCTACGGCATCCATGCTCCCATTTTTCCTTTTAAGGGATAATTTCCTTCAGTTCCATGCCCAGTTGATGCTGAATTAATGTACCATGAGGAGCAGGGCCTCTGCCCAGACGGTGCCCACAACTCCCCATGCTCTGCAGCAGAGTGTCCGTCTAAAGCTCAGGAGCAGGAGCCAAATTTGCTGTTGGACTTTTGCGGCGGGCGGAGGAAGCAAGCAGCCGATTCAATGTGAATGATTGAGCAAGCTTCAACTTTATTGAAAGAAATCACCCCTTATATAAGCACTCTACACTAACCATGCACACTACTCACAAATCTATTGGATACATGTAAAAAGCTACATTATAACGTCCCAGCCCCTTGTGGCATTTCAGACATGTCACAGCATCTTCCCTCTTCTGGCCTGCCTCCTTTCCCAAGGTTTTTTTTACCATCAAGGCCATTGTGTACCTCAGTTTCTCTCTCTGTTAACATAACAGTCTGTTGTTAGCATAACTGTACCCTGGGTTTTTCCTCTGTTTACCTCAGGTGGCTGCAATCAGCTCCTGCACAGACCCATGGCCTTGCTCTCTGAAAGCCGTTCTCCAACAATTCCCCCTTTTTCTTTTTGTGCAGGCTGCACAAGCATAAATTTACTGATATTTCTCATCATACAACTATATGCTATTTTAATAATTACTACAATCAATAGTACTATTCCTAATCACCGCAGTCCTTCTTGTAACAGACCTTGTAGCCATAGGGACAGACCAAACACAGATTGTAACCATTTGTCTCAAGGATTGACAACCACTTGTGTTTTTTGTAAATGTTGCTTCATCCATTGTAATTGGTTTTGAATTAATTGACTGTGGTCGGATAGATTAAAACAACACATCCCATCAAAATCTTTACATCCATGATCCTGGGCAAGCAAAAGAAAGGGTATGGCAGCTCGACTCTGTAATACAGCGCGCCTTAAACTGTCGAAGGTACCTTATCGAGTACAGAGCATCCCACATACTATCGAAGAGCAATCACATGAAAGCAAACAAACTAGGATTGGTTCTATACCACTGTCCACAAGCCTTCACGCCCTCTGTGGTTGGTCCCGTTATGGCGTTCACACGTAGTTCTTCTGTTAGGCAAACATCTTATTTCCCACAGTCCGGCATCCTTATTTCTTTGCTACTCACGCAGTTTCTCATCCTCTCGGCCTTGCCGGTGTTCTTCCCAACAGCTACAGCCTGATGACAGTGATGCCACTCAGTCTGGATCACTCATGACATGTCCGCTGTTTCCCAGGCATTCCACAGATCCCCCTTTTTGGTTTTGAGTGATCCAGACCCCTTTTGTTGTTCAGTCCATCGTTCTCATAAAACACTTCCACACACAGGTTAACACCATTAAAAGGATTACAACGACAATTTAAACTGTTATTCCATGTAAAAACAAAAGAATTTTTAACCATCTAATAATTGGTAACCTTTTAGTCAAATCATTATTAAACCCTCTTCCTTCTTCAAGATGTAAACTCATTGTATAAACACCACTACAAAACCTAGTGCTATTCACCGGTACTGCTGAAGGAGTCACATCTTGTCATCTCAGCCAGATTGTCTGATTATACCAACCGTAATGACCAGTACAAATGGCATACCAAACAGGTCTGGGATGGGTCGGCAGCAGTTGCTAAGCCCAGGCAAAATGCCTGCTGTCCTGATTGATCTTTCCCTGCCACCTTGGCACAACTCTGCAGTTTCTTATCTATCTTACGAGGCCTGTTCTTCATCAGAGCTGAGCTGTTTGTCAGGAGCTGTGTGAGGCCGATGCCTTCCAGCCCTCCCCTTTCTTTGGTTTCCTGCGGCACCTGCAAGGCTTGTTTGAGAGCTGTATCAGTTAAGGGTTAGACAAACTTCAAAACACAGCATACTTAGAATAGTTCTAATTAAAAAGAGTAGACTAATTTCACTATCCATATTTAAGGGATATGACTAAATAGTACAAAAATAAACAGTAAGGAAAATACGGTACTAACATTCAGATCCGCAATTGCTGGGGAACCCTGGATGCAGCGAGAATTCAGAGCGCCCTTCCTCACAAACTGGAAACCCTACGCGATGCGTCCATCCGTAGGTGAGGCATCCAACGTCGCTGCAAGCAGGTCCGGCCTCTAAATCAACAGGCCAAAATAACTGGCAACTTTCTTTGAGCGGAAACATCTGATTCCATCGTCCTGTTGGGTTCCACCTGGAGCCTGGCCAGCACTCCAGGGGGAAAACCAAGGGAGTTTCTAATAAGGTTAAACACTTGAGCTCTTAATTCTTAATATCACTAAACAAAGAAAGTTGAATACACACATTCCTACAGCATCTTATCCTTATTAATAACTATATTTTATCTAAACTACATTTTGCACAAGTGACTAGTAAGCCTAGATATCTCATTAAGGAGTTACAATTACTGTTAGCATTTTCTCTTAAAAGAATTGGCGACTGTAGTGTAGTTTGTTCTGTTGCAGCAGCAAACATTACCCAGACATTCTGCTGAATGATCAGTCGAAGAGATCACAAACTGTCGGCACAGGGGCACCCACAGCACCCACAGCTGGATCCTGAGTGCTGGCTGCCTCTCACCCTCAGGTGGGGTTGCACACACCTTGCCGGTAACCACCAGGGACTGTGACCTGTGCAGACACCAGCATCACCTCTTCCCCGGGTTATTAAAGGAACTGGTCCTTCCCAGTTACCCCTGTCTAGGGTTTTGTTAACGCTTGAGCTTTGCTCTGGACTTCTTGTCAATCTGGTATCTGTGATGAGAAGTGACACACTATTGGTGGCACCTGTGAGACGGGAATGTTTAAAAGGTTTGAAGAGATGGAGTCTGTCTGGTATTCAGGGCAAGTTGATAAAGAAAATTGTTTTTGTATTGCCCTGGCATTCTGGTGGAAAAAATGCCTGTGTTTTTCATCCCACTGAACCAGCAGAGCATATGGCTGCCCTGGAGCCAAGATCTCTCCCCCCGTTTGTTTTTGCAGAAGCGCTTTCAAGGTTTGGCGTGCTCTTTCTACGATGGCTTGACCCGTGGGGGAATGCAGTATATTGCGATGCTTGTCTGTCTGAGATGGTGTTAGCTATGCCGTGAAGATCCTGTTTTGCTTTCTCTGCAAGTACTTTGGGTGATGTCAGTGAAGGATCTTTTCATAAAATATCAAACAAGCTATGCAGATCATCATGAGTTAGGCCCACGACGGCTGTATCTAATTTATGGTTCCCAACAGTGTCTGTAAATCTTTTAAAGTCTTAATAACAGTTTTAAGTTGTTGCAGGACAATACACACAGGTGATTCGGTTCACAAGGTGAGTGTCAGGGGGGTTTCAGGGTGGGTTGTGCTACAGTGGTGATTAAGACAAATTTGACCCAATTTGAGTTCCCCATCGAGTCATACAGTCATGACCCCAGAATGCAATAGGGGTTTCCAATATAAATGGGTGAATATTTGTTACCCAATTTTCTGGGCCCCTCACATGAATGAGATCCTCGCTTTGAATTGTTACAGCATGACACCAACCCTGAACAGCATTTGAGGTACCAGGGCTAACAGCCAATCTGCTCACAGATATTATGGTCACATCTGCACCAGTATCTAAAATCCCTGTCAGCTCGACAGATTTTTTAGCTTTAACGAGAGTACATTTTACCAGAAGTCAACCTTGTGTCATGTTTAAATCCAAAAATATTTAAGGGGTGCCTGCTGATCCAAATCCTGAGTCATTGCGGCTTCTTGGCATAATATTAGGGGGAGCCGCAGTAAAATTAACAAGCTGAACAATTTTCGACCCTTTTGTTACAGAACACAGGGGTACAGACCATAATTTTGATTTTCCTCTTCATAACCAGCATCTACGACCCCTGGTAAAAAAACAACCCCTGCCAGGTTGCAGATGACCTTTTGACAATATATCCCTTAGGCAGATGGTTCAGAGGTGCACTCTCCCCGCAGAGTATGCACCTAAATTCCAAACAACAACCAACACAGAATGACTGCCTCCTGCTAGAGGAGTATTTCACCTGGAACACTGAGAGCACTGAGCCCGAACCAACCGCAGCACCGATGACCCAGCGGGCGGGCACGCTGAGCACAGAGATCCACACACTCAGTTTTCCAGATAGAGTACAGTGCCGGCAGGAATGCCTTTTTTTTCTTAAAAGCGTTAGCTAATTCTTATGGGGCCAATCGCTATCCCTGAGCCATCGCCTCCAGTACAGCTGGTGTAGTCTGAGGTTTTGCAGCCCGTTCTTATTAATGCTTTTCTCTAAATCTTTAACAACAGAAAAATGCCGTCCTCCCCAACGTGGCTGATGTCCCGGCTCCTAGTTCACAGGAGTAAGAATCTCTCTTGCCATGTCCATGTTCCCTTGCGCCAAGGTTCTTTCGCCTCACTTTTACCTACGGATCATTCTCAGTTAAGCGAGGACAGAGGCCAGATTCTTTTTCAGGATTTACAGCATCAGGGTCTAAAAGATTATCACACCATTCTGATTCTTCAAACAATAAATTTGGCTCTTTAAAGTGTCCCTTAGCCTTGCCCAGACCAATCAGAGTGGCTAAGTCTTTTATCAGACCTATTCCCCGCTTTTCTAAAAAGCAAAAATCTTAGGGCTACCTCACGTGTAATATTCCTGCCTGGGCGAAAATTCCTCAAATTCCTCAAATTCCTTAATTCCTTAAATTCCTGGATCATGTGGCTTGACGACCTTCTTTAATATCCGATCAAGTAGCCAAAGACCAGTGTAGTTAATTCCTTAATTCCTTATTCCTTGGCCGTTCCTAGGTAAGTCCCTACCGCGGCCTTTCCGGGGCAGCCCTTCTCGGAGAGAAAACTCTCCTGAAGCAAGACTTTCGATCTGCTGCCCCGATGTCAGTCTTACGATCCTGGCGCTTTGGAGATGGCACGCATCTGCTGCTCTTTGTCAGTCTTACGATCTTGTCGCCTTCCTGCTCCGAGTCCGTCCGCCGCTTCCCGGTTTCTGGACTGGCAGCATAAAGGTGAATTTCTGGCTCGCTGGGCCCTTGACTCCTCAGGCCATCAGGGCTGAGATGGAACATCGAGACGGGCTCGTGACTGAGGGGTGGACACCATGAATGGGCTACGATCAAGCAACCAATCGGATAAAGCCCCTTTGGTACAGAGGATGATGGTTAAAACATAAATATGGGGAGGCCTGGCAGGTGGATTATATCCTACTCCCACAAAATCGGCACGACAAAGCCCCGTAGTGCTCCCTGGGATTATGTTGGGGAAGACCGTCGGGGTTACTCCTCCATGGGGTAAAGTTAAACCCGTGCGTGGGCTTACTTTTGCCCAAGGCCCTGGGTGCACTTGGTGGGGGAGCCCGAAGGATGGAGAGGGCCGATGTGTGCCTCGATGGGAGCTGGTTTTAGGTGAGAACAGCCAATGAACCGCAGTGTCACATACCCCTGGTATTGCCCACAGTGCCTTGCAGCATCCCCGGGCCACAGCCAAAGCCTCCTGCTCGCACCGAGTGAGCCGACTCCGCCTCATTCCTCAGATTCCGGACAGATGGAACCCGAAGTTACGGACTAAATGACCTCAGCAAACATTGTGGAAGGACGGAGCAGAGACCGAGGGAACGATACCTGATTGGAATTTGGAATGTGTCGCTGCTAATTTATTAAACCACGAAAACGTCCACCTTGACATTCCAGGCCACCACCATCCACTGTCAATCCCGACTCTCCATCAGACTTTGGCCCCGTGGGGCTCTTAAAGGGGCAGCGCATCCATGCTGGTGACCCCATGGCTAAACGACAGGTAGCCACCAAGTTGCTTTATCACTTGCCCCCCCCCCCCCCCCCCCTTCCCCCTTGTTTTTCTCAACAGGGCAAAAACGGGAAAGAAAATTAGATGAACCAACCCTTGGGGGTAAAACAAAAGGAGTTTTAAATGAAGCAAAGCAAAAGTCCACACGTTGAAGCAAAAAAAAAAACCCAAACAACATAGAAAACAGATTTATTCTCTACTTGCCATGGGGAGGCGCTGTCGTGCCTTCTCAGGGAGCAGGGCTACCACACATGGAGGGGTTGAATCGGAGGACGAAGGGTGACCCCACCCCCTTCCTCCTTTCTCCCAGCTTTATACTGAGCAGATGTCACGTGGTCTGGAATATCCCTTAGGTCAGTTGGGGTCAGCAACAAAGGCCAACGATGGCAAACAAAAGCCAAAAAAGTCCAACGATGGTCAACAAAAGCCAACGATGGTCAACAAAAGCCAACAAAGGCCAATGACATTCAACAAAGACCAACGATGTCCAACGATGGCCAACAAAGGCCATGGATGGCCAAAAAAACCCAACAATGTCCAATAAAGGCCAAAGATGGACAATAACGACCAATGATGGCCAACAAAGTCCAGCAATGGCTAATGATTGCCAGCAAAGGCCAAGTAAGGCCAGGAATGGCCAACAAAGGCCAACGATTGCCAACAAAGTCCAACGATGGCCAATGAAGACGATGAAAGGCCAGCAATGGCCAACAAGGGCCAACAAAGTTCAACAACGGGCAAAAATGTCCAAAAAAGGCCATCACAGGCCAGCAATGTCAAAGGATGGCCAACAAAGGCCAAAAAAGACCAATCATGGCCAGCAATGGCCAACAATGGACAAAAAAGGTCAACAAAGGCCAACAATTGCCAACAAAGTCCAAAAAACCACCAATGATGGCCAACAATGACCAACAATGGCCAATAAACATAAACAAAGGCCAACAAAGGCCAACAAAGGCCAGCAATGGCCAATGATGGCCAACAAAGTCCACGCTGGATCACGTGGCCCATTACTGGATCATGTTTTCTTACCGTCCCCCGGCACGGCCAAGGCCTTGTCCCCAGAGCTGCTCCCCAGCCAGGCAGCGCCCTTCTCCCGCCACAGCAGGGTGTCCGTCTGTCCCAGGTGCAAGACGTCACCTTTGTCCTTCTTCTGTCTCATGAGGTTCCTCACAGGACGGTCCCGTTGCCTGGCAGGGTTCATCTGAACGGCGCCCCCAGGGCTCAGGAATTGTCGTCTCTAGTGTCAGTGACAAGCACGGCCACAGCTGCCCCCTCTGGGTCATGGGTGCACCCAGAAGGGTCCCCTGTGCTGCCACAACGCCCCAGTATGTCCCAGTGACCTCCAGGTGTTCCCTCCACCACAGCTCTCTCAGCCTCCAACGGGTGTTTTACCCATCTCGTTGCCACCCCAGCCCGGCTGTAACGGCCTAATTTAGGTACGAGAATATTGAGGGAGACCGTGTCCAGTGGTCTTGTTGACTTGGAGTCAGGTGACCCCCACCGTTCTCCTCCCACCTACCAAGGCGGCCACTTCCCCATGAAGGCAATCAGGTTGGGGAGCCATGATGTCCCCTTGGGGGGTCTGTTTGGGCACTGTCTGTTCTTCTGGGTGCCCGGGAATGTCACCCGAGAGGGCTCATTGGAAGGGCCACTCCTCACCTCGTGCACCCAGTGGGTGCTGGGGGGCAATTCTGGCCTCTTTCAAATGTGGGTGCGACGTTGGCTTGTCCTCACCCACCAGAGACCTCCCCCAACCCCGTGATTTTTAAAAGGGAATATTTAAAAAAAAAAAAATTTAAAAAAATTGCTCTTCCCCTGTAACTTCATTGTCACTTCTGGGCAACGCTGTGTCAAATCAAGCTTTCATTTCTTTTCACCTGTCCCAATAGAACGAACCATTCCCGAAGACACATTTTCACAATGCGAAATAACTAGGGAAAAAAAAAAAAAAAAAAAAAAGGGGCTTTCCCCACAATTCTTTTGTTTTCTTTCTCATCCTTTCAGTACTTTCGGATTCCTCTCAGCTCACGAGCTGCTGCTTTGAACTTCAGGTGGTTAAAATCTTGCCTCTCTCTCAGCAGACTAATTGTCCCCTTGGCCAACTCCTCCAGTATGTTTATCTCTACCTTTTTCTTTCTACCAACCTAAAATATTTCTCATAACGTTACCCCTTGTCAAAAGGCAACCTCATGGGGGACATCTTGTCCTTGACTTATGGGAGAGAATGAACCTTGATGATGTTTGACTTTTCCTTGCCTGCAAACAGCAGAAATCCTTCTGCGCCCGTGTGCAGGCGGTTCTCCAAGGACAACAGGGGGGAGATTGTGCAAAGGAGCTGTAACCTCCCGCTGCAGAGATCAGAGGAGAAATCTGATGTAAGGAGAGATGATGCGAGTCCCAGGCGGCTGAGGAGAGAAATGCTGGGACTGGGGGGTGAGGACAAAGGTTGTCCGGACTGTGTTGGACCCCAAGGGACTGTCCAGGAGATCTCCCGAGGAGATGCTCTGCATCGATGTCAGTCAGAGAGTGCTGCTATCGCCTCTTCTCTAAAGTGTAAATTAAATAATGTGCTCTTTAAAATACAGATTGATTTGTATTAGGGGCACTTTGAAATCTTCCTCCTTAACTACACCAGGAAATGACTCCAATTAGCTGCACAAGTCCTGAAGACTTGAAGAAATCTAAAGGAAGAGAACGAGCTCGTTAGGGCTTTGTGTATTTTAATGAGCCCCGTGGTGTATTTGGCCCCATGTCCATGATGCTCAGGCCCTGAGAGGAGACTGAGCAAAGGACTCACAAGTCCAAGTCAGCAGCAAAGCTCCCCGTGCCCTGAAGCCCTGATTGGCCCCACGGAGGGCCAGGACTGACAAAGCCTCTGCAGGGACTCGTTAGAGCAGAGAATTGGAGGCTGTGATTGCAGGCAGGCAAAGGCCCCGTGCAGGGCTGTCCTGCTGTGAAACCCTTGGGTTGGTGATGGAGCACAAAGGCCAAGCCCTGACCCTCAGGCCCTGGGAAGGAGATGCTGCCCCTCGTGTGTGGCTCAGGGCTCTTCCTGGGGGCAGGGGCTGTGAGGGGGAGCAATGCCGAGTGTAGGAAACTGCACAACCCCTCCTGGCCTCTCCAGGAAGGGGCGAGGAGGAAAACACAGTCCAGAGCCTCAACATCAGGTTCATCCCGGTAGCCCCCCATGGCAGGGCAACTGCCATGACCAAGGGGGCCAAGAGCTCTGTCTCGTGTGGCCTTTCAGCCCTGGCAGAGCCCTCAGCCATCTCTGCTGCAGGTTTGCTTCTGCTGGGCCCTTCAGGCGCCTTTTTCCCTCCAGGCTGGTGACATCCATCTCCCTTTCCTCCCTCGCTCTCCTCCCGGCATTCCCACCCCTTCACTGATGTCTCTCCACACTCACTGCCTGTTCCTTGAAACACAGAGCCACAGGCTGACCCACACTCCCTCTGGGCTACCTCTTACACCACAATACCACCTCCTGATTGAGATTTCTTTTCCCTCAACTCCCATCTGAACCTCCCAGTCTGCACTTTGTTGAGGTTTCCTTCTCTTCCCACTACCAAGAAAAGCTCCGTTATCTCAGAAACTCTCCTTCCAGCAGGTGCAGGCGACTGCTGTAGTGCCCGGAGCCTCCACCTCACCAGGCTCAAGCAGCCCCGGTCCTTCAGCCTCTCCACAAAGGCCCCAAAGCCCACCCTGGCACATCTCCTTTGGAGCTTCTGCCTTTCCTCTCCATTCCTCCAGGACAGGGAGCCTCTCCCCCAGTCACACCAGTCTAGAGGTGGCCTCCCCAGCGCTGAGTCAAGGGGATGATAACGCCCTGGTTTGGTTTGCAGCCTAAGAGAAGGCTCTGGGGGTTCTCACTGACAAGCAGCTGAACAGGAGCCAGCAGTGTGCCCGGGGGGCCAAGAAAGCCAACGGCATCCTGGCTTGTGTCAGCACTAGTGTGACCAGCAGGAGCAGGGAGGTGACAGTCCCCCTGTGCTCTGCCCTGGGGAGGCCACACCTGGAGGGTTGTGTCCAGGTTTGGGCACCTCAATCCCAGAGAGATCTGGAGGGGCTGGAGCGAGGGCAGAGGAGGGCAACGAGGCTGGGGAAGGCCTGGAGAATCAATCCTGTGAGGAGCCAGGGAAGGAGCTGGGAGTGTTCAGTGTGAGGAGGAGGAGGCTGAGGGGAGCCCTCATCCCTCTCTGCAGCTCCTGACAGGACAGTGCAGAGTGCGGGGGCTGGGCTCTGCTCCCAGGGGATCAGGGACAGGACAAGAGGGAACGGCTGGAAACTGCCACAGGGGAGGGTCAGGCTGGGCAGGAGGAGAAAATTTTTCCCAGAAAGTGTGGTCAGAGGGTGGAACAGGCTGCCCAGGGAGGGGGGGGGAGTCCCCATCCCTGGATGAGTTTAAGGGTGGTTTAGATGAGACCTTGAGGGATACAGTGTAGGGGAGAACTTGTAGAGTCAGGCTGATGGTTGGACTCGATGATCCCAAGGGGCTTTTCCAACCTCAGTGATTCTGTGATTCTGTGAATAACAGAGGTTCCTCCAGATTCAGAACGCAGGTGAGCCTCTTCCACCTGCCTCAGCCCCTCCCCTCCCAGAGGATGTAATTCCTGTTGGGTGGGTTCCCTGATGCGCTGGATGACCTCACCACGCTGCTGGCCAGCAGGGCTCCTGAGGGCCAGGCAGGCTGCTGCAGCAGAAGCGACCTCCTAACCATCCCCATTGCAGCCAGCTCCCCTTGGCCTGCCTCTGCCCTTCCTCTCTGTCCCTGTCCCGTCTCTGCTGCGATGGGCGGTTTGTGATGAACTCCTTGTCCCCAGATTGCTGGGGCCAGCTGCTGGCCAATCAGGACGCTGTGGCTGTCATGGAGTCACAATCAGCATCACAATTTGTGGCGCCTTTGCCCGTCTCTCCCCATGCACTCCCTTGACCCCTCATGGCTGCTGGACCCCACGTTCAACAGCCACACCCAGCCCTTCGCTGGCCTTTCCCTCTCCCTGCCCCACGCCTGGGCAGAGCCGGGGGGGACGTGTCGCCTTCAGGCTTTGCAGTGCTCATGCAGAATTACTGCCACAAAGTCGGTGCTGGGATCAGACTCGGCGCTGTGGAGCAGACCCCAGCAAGACAGAGCAGCGTCCAGCAGGAGATGTGCAGTGGTGGCCGCCACCTTGCTCTGGCCAGGGGGCTTCTGTCCGTGCACTGAAAGGATCTGCTGCTACCAAGATGCACTTGGTGTTTCCAGCTGCCACTGCAGAGCTGCCCCAAACCGATCTGCAGTTGTGGCCGTGGCCTCCCCTCTGTGGGGGCTGGGCTGGGGCTTTCACTCCAGTGTCACCTGCACTGGTCACGGCACAAGGCAGACAGCTCCTACCCAGAGATCTACATCCTGCTGGGGGTTCGGCCAGCGCTCCCTGCCCTTCACTCTGCTCACAGTGTTTGCCTCAGCGCAGGGACCAGCTTGATGAGATTCCCAGGAATATTCTGAGGCACAATCCAATGCTTGTTGCCGTCTGCATCCACAGCATCAGAAATATTCCTTTCCCTTACATTGCAGGTTGACTGATGGGCCTGGTCACATGACTGCCTGGAATTTCCCTTCCTGGAAGGTGACATTTTCCCAGAGTGGGTCAAGGTGATGGGCTCTGTCACGGCCACTTGGAGACACTTCTCCTGGAGTTCTTCAGCCTGAGTTTACCCCAGATGACCCAGGAGTGCTCACGGATGCTCCTGTGCCTGCTAATAGCTGGGCCAAGGTTCTCAGGTTCCCAATGGCCTCTTCAGCTGTGGGTCATCCCCAGGAATCTGCTGGAACTGGTAACATGACCCGTGGTGCCCCCACAGGAACCGGGGCCTTCCCAGTAGAACCTATGGGTCTTGCCCAAGACTTACCCTGAGTTCCCAGGCTGCAGGCAGTGCAGTGCATTTGTTGTCACTTGTGTTAGTGACTCAGCACTGCTGTGGCCCACACAGATGGGTGTGTTACAGGTTGTGTCTCCCCCACGTTGGGCGCCCAAATAGACTGTGATGGTTTGACTTTGGCTAAACGCCAGGTATCCACCAAGTCACTCTATCACTTCCCCCCCTTACACCCTTGTTTTCTCAATAGGGCAAAGAGGGGAAAGGAAATAATATAAACCAATAATTGTGGAAAAAAAGAAAAAAAAGCAGTTTTAATCTAAGCAAAACAAAGCAAAGTTCTGTGCGTGGAAGCAAATCAAACAGATTTATTCTCTACTTCCCATGGACAGGCGCTGTGGGGCCTTCTCAGGATCAGGGCTCCCATACGCGGAGTGGTTGCCTCGGAGGACCAAGGGTGACCCCACCCCCTTCCTCCTTTCTCCCAGCTTTACACTGAGCAGACGTCACATGGTCTGGAATGTCCCTTTGGTCGTTTGGGTCAGCTGTCCTGGCTGTGTCCCCTCCCAAGGTCTTGCCCACCCCGTCCCACTGGGGGAAATGTCGGAAGGAGCCTTGGTGCTGTGTAAGCCCTGCTCAGCAGCAGCCACCACACCAGGGTGCTGCCAACACCCTGCAGCTCCCAGCATAAACCACAGCACCGTGAGGGCTGCTGTAGGGGAAACCAATTCCAGCTCAGCCAGACCCAGTGCAGTCTCCCCATTTTGGAGAAGTAAGGGCGACCTGAATAGTGTTGAGTGAAGGTCTGACAAGGTGGGGCTCAGGACATTGTACACATAACCTGTGTGAGGTGGCTGAGGGACGTGGATTTTTGGCCCAGCGGTGTGGAGGCTCCAGGCACCATAGGAGTAGCCTGAGAGTGACAGAGGGGTGACTTCAGAGATAATGGAGATTGTCTTTGTTGAAAGATACACCATGAGAAAGAACTAATGCATCAAGTGGATCTGGGGAGGAACAGACTGGGCACAGAGCAATGTCCCTGGAAGGGCAGTGCTGTGGTGGAACAGGTCACCCCGAGGGAGACTGGAGCAGCCCCAGGCTTTGTGTGTCAAGGAGCAGGCAGGGAGGACGCAGAGATCTCAGGAAAGGAAGGGAGATGCTCAGGGGAGAGCAGGGTGTGGTAGCTGGGTGGACGTCTCCAGCCGGCAGAGAAAGAGGTGCAGGTGTGGGACACGGTGGGACAGCCTGTGGTGGAGACGACAGAGGGGTGAGCAAAGTCTGAGCATCCTCCAGCAGAGCTGAGCTCTCTCTGCCCTTGGCTCTGGCTGGTGTCTCTGCCACTGGTGGCCATGAGGAAGCCCCTTCCCCTTCCAGCACTGGGTCTCATGGCCTCCCCTTCCCCAGCCGAGAGCCTGGCAGGGGTTGGACCATAGTCCTGCCCTTGGCATTGCCCATCCCCACATCACCCTGCCCCAGGAAGAGCCCTGAGGAACAGCATCTGACTTCCCAGGGGCTGGGGGTCAGGGCGTGGCCCTTTGCTCCATGTAACACACCCAGGTTTGCTCAGAATCTGTTCCACACTGACAGGGCCTTTGTTTCCCTGTCATCTCTGCCGGGAGTTTTCTGCTGTAACCAGCCCCGCAGGAGGTTTGTCAGGAACGGTCCTCACTGGGAGCCATTAACACTCCAAGAAACTTTGCAGTTGGCCTCTGGCTTTGACTTCCTGACTGGCACCTTCATCATCCAATCACTGTCTGAGGTCCATGGACTCAGACCAACCCTCCTCAAGGAGTCATTAAAATGCCTTGGGCTTGCATTCCGCTGTGATGCTGGGCCGGGCTGCTGGGCTGGAGGGAGCTGAGGGCAAGTGGTCAGCGCTGCAGAGAGCCAGCTCTGCCCAGGAGCAGCTCCTCTGCAAAGCGCAGCAGGGCTGAGGGCACTGCCTGCAGGCACCGAGGGCAGAGGAGCCGGGCACAGAGAGGGCAGAGGCAGACGGCACTGGCAGGGTGCTGAGAGCTCACTGCAGGAGAAATCTTCCCAGCCCGTGACACCGTCAGTCTGTGGGTGCGGGGCAGGGCAGCTGCAGGTGGCGGAGGGATGTGGTGAGGCCGGCACAGCCCCAGGAATCTCCCTGGTGTCTGGAGGAGGAGGCCGTGCTCCCGAGCAGGGCTTCCCTGCTGCGCTGCCAGAGGGACAGGCCATGGCTCTGCCTTCTCCCGGGGACGGCTGCAGGGGGTGCAGCCACGGGTGCGGCCGGGGGTGCCCAGGGCTGTCCTTCCGAGCAGGGTCCCTGCACCCCCGGGGCTGTGTGCTGGGGCAGGGACTCTGCCGCCGGCCAGGGTCAGCACTCAGCCTGCCCGGGGAGCTGCCCACGGCGCCGGGGGGAGCAGCTGTGGGGGGCAGGAGAGACCCCGGCAGGACAGGGTCCTGCTGCTGTGGAGAGGGTGCTGCCTGGGGCAGGGCTGCTCACAGCCCCACATCACCCCCAGGACAGTTCCACGGGTACATCATAATGGGAGTGTTAAAGGAGGGATTAGTCAAAACTTAAGGAGTATCTTTTGTTCAGAGAAATCTACCCTAAATTCTCACTTGTTTTTCCAACACATAGAGGTCCCCATGTCCAGTAGAAACAAATTACTAACGGCAGCTCCACCACGAGTTCCTCCTCCTGGCATTCGCAGACAGACGGGAGCTGCAGCTCCTGCACTTCTGGCTCTTCCTGGGCATCTCCCTGGCTGCCCTCCTGGGCAACGGCCTCATCATCACCGCCATCGCCTGTGACCACCGCCTGCACACCCCCATGTACTTCTTCCTCCTCAACCTCTCCCTCCTCGACCTGGGCTCCATCTCCACCACTCTCCCCAAAGCCATGGCCAACTCCCTCTGGCACAACAGGCACATCTCCTACTTGGGGTGTGCTTGCCAAGTACTTTTCTTTCTCTTTTTTATCTCAGGAGAGTTTTCTCTCCTCACCATCATGTCCTACGACCGCTACGTTGCCATCTGCAAACCCCTGCACTACGGGACCCTCCTGGGCAGCAGAGCTTGTGTCCACATGGCAGCAGCTGCCTGGGGCACTGGGTTCCTCAATTCTCTCCTGCACACGGCCAACACATTTTCACTGCCACTGTGCCAGGGCAATGCTGTGGACGAGTTCTTCTGTGAAATCCCCCACATCCTCAAGCTCTCCTGCTCACACTCCTACCTCAGGGAAGTTGGGCTTATCATGGTCAGTGCCTGTTTGGCTTTTGGGTGTTTTGTGTTCATTGTGGTGTCCTATGTGCAGATCTTCAGGGCCGTGCTGAGGATCCCCTCTGAGCAGGGACGGCACAAAGCCTTTTCCACGTGCCTCCCTCACCTGGCCGTGGTCTCCCTCTTTATCAGCACGGCTCTATTTGCCTACCTGAAGCCGCCCTCCATCTCCTCCCCATCCCTGGACCTGGTGGTGTCATTTCTGTACTCGGTCGTGCCTCCAGCAGTGAACCCCCTCATCTACAGCATGAGGAACCAGGAGATCAAGGATTCCCTGAGGAATCTGATAACTAGATGTTATGCTGAAGCAATGAACTGCTTATCTTCTTCATATTAATTACAATATAATTCTGTACAGTTCCAATCTCTGAATTTTCTGGGTTATTTTGTTGGATTTTTCTTTTAATGTTTTTTTCTTCCCCTTTTGAATTCAGTCTGCTTTTCTCACCAACTGGCTGCATGAATGAGGATCCATGATCTCTGTGTGTTGCAACAAAATAAAGGGCCTCCAGCGACTTTTCTTGTTCTGAGATACTTTAAGTTTTTAAGGACCTGCACGTAAAATTCCTGTGTGCAGCGGTGGAGGGGAAGAGAGTCCCAGCATGGCAGCCCTGCCAGGGAGCACTTGGTCCTCTAGAGATGTTCTCTCTTCCCTTCCACACTCTCTTTCTGATCCCTTCGGTTTGGTGTCAGGCCTGAGTGCTCGGGCAGCTTGGTCACACCCCTGCTGTGTGACAGCCCTGTGACCGCAGGCAGGGACAGGCACCGGGCACTTGTGTGACAGAGCCGGCCTCCCGAAGAGCGGTTCCCTCATGAAAGAGGATCTGCTCAGGGCAGTGCCTGAAGGCTGAGCTCTTCTCCCAAACCTGATCTCAAGAACACGCCCAAGGAAGTGGCCCGCAGAGGAAAACCCCAGCGAAGAGGTGAACAGTGTGATTTGCAGGGTGGGGGCTGGCAGCAGTGTCCTCGCACAGCCAGGCCTCCTGGGAGAGACCTGAAGGAGCAGGCTCTGCTCTGTGTCTGTGCTCACTGGACACACTGGGGCAGCTGCCTGTGCTGCTCTGGCTGGGAGAGAGTTCCTTTTCTTGCTGGGAGCTGCTATGGGGCTGGGGTTTGGTTTGTGCCATGAACAGTGCTGGTAACGCAGGGCTGATTTCGTTATTGCTGAGCAGGGCTTACACAGGGTCAGGGACATTCCTGCTCCTCACCCCACCCCACCAGCGAGCAGCTGGGGGTGCACAAGGAGCTGGGAGGGGACACGGCTGGGACAGCTGACCCCGACTGACCAACGGGGTATTTTGTACCTTAGGACATCATGCTCAGTTATATAAAGCTGGGGGAGAAGGACGAACATGGGGACATTCAGAGTCATGGAGTTCGTCTTCCCACGTCACTGTTATGTGTGACGGAGCCCTGATATTCTGGCAGAAGACCTGACTGGCAATGGGAAGTGATTGAATTCCATGTTTTCCTCTGCTTACACGTGTGGCTTTTGCTTTACCTATAAAATAGTCTGTATCTCAACTTGTGAGTTTTCTTACTTTTACCCTTGTGCTTCACTCCCTCATCGCACCCAGGGCAGTGAGTGAGTGGCTGTGTGGGGCTCAGATGCTGGCTGGGGCTAGACCATGACCCTGACCCAGGGAAATCATCACGCTCTAGCCCCTCCCAAACACCATTTCCAGCTCTGGCCTCTCACTTCAGCTCGGAGAGGGTCTTTGTCCCTCCACAGAGGGACACCAAACGAGTAGGTCAGAAGTTCATGTTTGCATTTTATGGAGGAGATGTAAACATGCACATCATGTGTGTGAGGTGAGAGAGCACAACTGCCATCAGCTATTCCTGGGGGTGCTGTGAAGGTGTGTGGCACAAACAGGGTCATGAGGTCACTTCACATTGACAGTAACGTCCCCTGGACAACCCCCTGGCTGCAGCCCTGGGAGGTGTTTCCTTGAACCGAGGTCCCCGAGTCCATTCCTCATGCCGTGGGGCATCTCCCACGAGTGCAGAGCAGGGTGATCAGCACAGGGCTGAGGGGCCTCCCAGCCTCTGGCCGTGGCAGCAGGAGGCCAGAGAGACACGACGACTCCGGCAATGCACTGCCTCTGCGTGTGCAAGGGAAGGACTCGTGTCTCTGAACCCCCTGTGTGTAAGGTGAGGGCATGGGGCCAGCTGAGATGTGGGCACCTGACAGAGCCCGGACACTTGTGTGTGTGACCCAGGAACAACCCCCACTCTCCCAGTGAGACTCATCTCCGCTGCCTTGGACAGGCTCATGGCAAGTGCTCCTGTTGGCTCCGTCACCCTCGCCGGTGATTCTGGGCTGAGCCCTCAGAAGGGCCAGAGCAATCAGAGAGGTTCTGGGGTCCATGGAGAAGGCCGAGGGCAAACCCATCTTCAAGAAGGGCAGGAATGAGAACTGGGAGAATTATAGGGGGAGAGTTATAGGCTTGTCAGCTTCCCTCCATCCCTGGGAAGGTCGTAGGCTACGTCCTCCTTCAGCCGTGTCCAGGTAGCTGAAGGCCAAGGAAGGGATTGCTGACCCACAACAGACCGGGGAAAGCAGGGCGTGTTGTGCACATGGGATTGTGCAAGGCCTGTGACATGGTCTCCCATCGTGTTCTCATAGCCAGGTTGGTGCTGCCTGGGCTGAAGAAGTGGACGTTAGGGTGGGTGGGATGTTGGCTGGGTGATCAACCTTAAATGCCATCAGGGGTACAAAGTCCTGCGTGCAGCCGGTCACTAGCGGCATCCCTCAGTGACCAGCTCCTGGGCCAACACAGTGAACATCTTTCCTGTCCCCCTCTACGATGGGACAGAGCGCATATCAGCTCCTTTGTGGGTGATGCGAAGCTGGAGAGAGGCCTTGAACAACCTCACCTGGTTCAACTTGCCTTCAGCTTGAGAGTTGGACAAGAGGTTTTTCAGGGCTCTCTTCACCCCTGAGTTACTCTTTGATTCTATGGATCTTTCCCTTGACAAGGTTTCTGATGACAGAATAGCCTGAGGGAGAAGAGAAAATATCCATCAACAAAGAGTAACTATGAAATGTGTCAACATAACCACAGCAGTTCCTGTGAAGAATGCTTCTCCACTCAGACCAGTAATAAGAAATATATGTGATAGGTGTTAATAAAGAAGCAGAGTTTGCTCTGGTCAGGTCCTGGGCCATGAGGAGGGGGTGGATGCGCACGGTATTATGAGTCAGTTGTGTCTCAGACAGTCTCAGTCCAGCAGGAAGCGTGTGGCTGTGAAGGGACCGTGAGGTCAGTTCTGTCTCTGGGGTGAGAGGCCAGCAGCAGGTACCCGGCTGGGAAAGTGCCTCTGCCAAAGCCCCCGCAGGCCTCACCCAGGAGAAGGGCTGGGCCGTGGGCTGTCGTGTCCATTCCACCTGAGCACACGTGGGACAGCAGCAGGCCCAGGGCTTGGGCACGTCCCTCCCAGAAGCTGGAAGGCCACAGCGGCCACGTGGTTGAGAAGGTCCTGGTGGGGTTCCTGCTCTCTGGTCAGGGGAAAGGCCACAGGAAGCCTTTGGGTTGGGTTCCCTGCTGGGAGGGCGGTTTCGGAGGCCGTAGAGCTTTCCCTGGAGTGGGCAACATCAGTGAAGGTCGGGAAATGGTGGGGTGGGAGCAAGGCGGGGCAGGGAGATGGGTGCTGCAGCCTGCGGGGAGAGAGGGGCAGGGGTGGGACAGGGCAGAACAGCCCGCGGTGGGATGGCAAAGGGCGCTGGCAAGGCTGGGAGGGGCCCACAGAGCCCAGGTCTTTGTCCCCTCGTGTCACGGGTGAGTGGTGTAGATCACTGAGAGTATCACGGGGAAAGGTGTCTGAAAAAGTGATTTTAATGGGAGTTTGTGAGAGTGTGACTTGATGAAATTTGATGGCAGCTTTCACTCGAGTACTGTCACGTCCCGCTCAGACGAGGGGACAAGTGACTCAGATTCACAAAGCCCAAAAGAGAGGACAATGCATCTTAAATTCCAAACATTAATTAACTCCCCACAATGTGCTAATTGAACACACGATAATTGGCTAAGGATATCGCAAGTTGTGGCGAGCAATACGATCTGCCTGGCATTGCTTAATGGAAAAGGGAAAGAGGGAGACAGAGGGACTGGGGGAATACAGATCACCGGTCTGGGTCCCTGCGCGGATCCCGCCGGCGAGGGTTCCAGGAGGCGGCATCAGTCTCCTTCGCTTCACTGCTCTCTCCAGGGCCCCCCACTTTCTTCCCCCTTCCTTGATTTATACCCACGTTCCCTGGGTCCGTCCCCTAGGCCAACCCACACACCTACGTACCCCATTTTTGGGGAGGGGTCATGTGTTCCATGGGATGATGTAATTAGCATGGTCATGTCAGCCCTCATTAGCATAGTGAGGGTGTTAACTTTAATATGCATTTCGTGGATAATGAAGCAAAGGTCACTCCCCGGACACATGGCCCTTGCCATGTGCCCAGGTGCCCCAGAGCAGGGCCGTCCTGTCTCCACAGGGCTCCCTCCCCCAGCTGCACCTGGTGTGATTGGGGCAGCCTCATCACCCTCGACCTCCACAACATCCACCCGGGGACTCGCTTTTGTCTTAGGAGTGTTTGAGGCATTTCTTCCATCAGCCCCAACTTTTGCTTTCTCGGGCTGTTTGTTAGTTTCTCGCAGGCCTGGTTTCTCACCCCTCACAGAACCCAATCCCAAACGCCCCTGCACTGCTCAGGATGGGGGAGAGGGGCCTGGAGTGAGGGAGTGAAGCTGAGCCTGGGGAGGGAGGAGGAAAGGTGTTGTTTAATGTTTGTTTGTGGGGTTTTTTATTATTATTATTAGGACCTGATTTCATAATTAAATATCTGTTTCAATTGACAATAAATTCAGTTGTTTTCTTCCGAGTCATGACTTGCCCACATTGGGAACGGGGAAGAGATTTTCCTGTCCTTGTCCCCACCCAGCAGCTTTCTCACCCCCATTCTTCCTATTTTCTCCCCCATCCCGCTGGGGTGGGAGAGGCCGTGAGCGAGCAGCTGGGTGGCAGTTGGGTGATCAGCCACGGGTAACCCACCACAGCAAGAAGATGCCTCGGCTGGTGGGTGAGGGGAGAGCAGGGAAGGGGTTTCACCTCCGCAGTAACAATTCTTGTCACGCTGCATCCCGTCACAGCCCGATAGGCGTGAGGGAGGGGGGCTGGAAACAGGGTGAATGGCCGGATCCAGAAGGCCGTGGCCAAGAGCACAAAGTGCCCGTGGGAGCAGGGCACCAGTGGTGACCCCCAGGGGCCAGTCCTGAGTCCAGTCCTGTTTAACTGGTGGGTTTGCCGATGGCAATGGGAAGGGATGGGATGCAGATGGGAAGCTCGAGGGAGCTCGTGACTTCAGGCTGTGACTCTGGGAGTGACTATGGACAGAGTCTGGGGCAGGGGGGGCTGTGGGGGTTCTTGGGGTCTCTGCTTGACAATAAATGTGTTTTCTTTTGGTCTAAGCCCATCTCCACTGTGGAAAGTGGCCTTCAGAAGTGGTAAAATGGACTTAATATGCAGCAGAGGAGTGTATTTTATTTTTGATTGAAGCATGCCTTCTGCTGATTTAGCTTTCTGGTAATTAAACATCCTTCTGTGTCTGCGTGCAGCTGTGTGCAAGTACCAAGTACAGCAGGTGGGAGTTGGTGGGAAAGGTCTGAAAGATGCAGCTTCAGACTGTCATGGAGAAAGCTCAGCTTTGAACAAAGGTGCTGTAATTCCAAGGGGGCTGATGAGAGAAATGTGGGGTTGGAGGCAGGGACAAAGATTGCCCCCAGAGTGTCTGACATGGAGGGTCTTGGCTTCCCTCCATGTTCAGCCTCTATCAGCAGATGCTCAGGACCAATATCCAGTGGAGTTTGATGACGTCACTTAATGAGTGAGCAGAAATACAATGAGGAGTGTAAAGAGAAGAAATTGTTTCTTATTGCCATGTAGGACTGAAAGCTTTTCCCTTTGCCTGCACGGCTGAAACCTCTCACATTCCCCCCGTCAGAAGGGAGGAATGAAGTTCTGCCAGAGACTTGGCTTGTCAGGGGGATTTGCGTGTTCATGAGCCCTCTGGTGCCAAGTTCCTGAACTGCAGGTGCAGCAGAGGGGTTGGAGTGGCCTCTAGAGAAGGGCAAGTCAGCAGCAAAGCTCCAAGGCTGTGAGGGTGTCAGTGATGCCCAGCGAGGGCCATCACTGGAGAGGCCGGGCAGGGAATGAGGAGACAAGGTTCCTGTCCCTGGGGCTGGGGAAGCAGGAAGGCAGAGGCTCTGCTCACAGGCTGCCAATCCAATGTTGAGGGGCCCTGAAAGGCCTTGATGGGTTTCATCCCCAGGAGGGTCCAGCCCTGAGCCCATCCCCTGGGAACGGGGATCCTTTCCCTCCTGGGATGCTCAGGGCTCTTCCTGGGGCAGGGAGAGGCAGGGGGTGATGCCGAGGCAGGACAGCGGTCGGATCCCCCCAGGCTCTGTGGAGGGTGGCGAGGAGGCAGCAAAGTGCTGTGCCTGTAGGAACTGGTGTCCTCTCAGGGTCCTCAGGGGAAGCGACAGCAGCCATAGTCGAGAGGACAAGGATTTCAGTTCTGTTGGGGGGTGCCAGCCTCAGCCAAGGGCCCATCCCCACCACAGGCTGTCCCACACTTTCCTCTGCCTCTGCCTGTTTCTCTGCAGATTTTCACCCCACCCCTGCTGCCCCACCTCACTCTGACCCCAGGCTGTCCCAGCACTTACTGATGACTCTCTGTCCTCACTGTCTTCAAACACAAAACTGTCATTGTCTGTGCTCTGACAAGGGCTGTGAGATCCCCAGAACCTGTGCAGCTCCTTCCATAGGCCTGATAATGCTCCTCAGGAGCCTAAAGATGTCCCAGCCCCCAGCCTCCCTTGGATCCTCTATTTATCCCCATGTCCCAGCACTGAACTGCACAGCCTCCTGCTTCTGCTGCCTCCAGATCAAAACTCAACCTATTTCCCCTCAATGTGATGCTCTCACACCCCCTGATAATTCCCATATTCTTCCTGTCTTTTACTCACTCCCCCCCACTCTCTCCCTGCACTCTCAGTGTCCCACAAACCCTTCTGCTTCCCCTGCAGCACTGTGACCTTAGTGCAGGAGGTTTCTCCATCCTCCAGGTTCATGGATGTTTCTTGAGGACCATCCATGTGTGGAGTGAAGGAAGAAATGAGAGGTGTCTCAGCCTCCCCATCAGCCCCAGGGCTGAGGCCAGCCATGGCATGAGGAGATGGAGGCCAGTGTCTCCCTGTGTCCCTGCTCCTGTCTCAAGGCATCCTTATTGTCCACTCCCAGCAAGCCCCTCTGTGCCAGGCCCCTCCCAGAAAAAGTCTCCTCAGGGTCTTCTCCAGCTTCCCCTGCCGTAGAGAAAATTCCTCGAGCTGCTGCATTAGAAATAAATTTATCCTGATGGTTTATTTCCCCTGGCAACACAGTGCTGATCCTCTGCTTTTCTTGGGGAATGTTCCAGCCCCTATAAATCTTTTCTGCAGTGAGATATTTCCATGCTGACCTGACCTGTCACTCCTACACCCTGTCCCGATGCTTTCACAGGACTCGTGGTGCTGCTCTGCAGAGCGAGTGGGCTGTGGGCCTGAAATCCATGCGGTGACAGTCCCAGGCACATCCCTGGGATCATTCTCCATCTCCGGGGTGACTGGGTACCCATAGGGGAAGACGATTCCTTTAACATATCGTGCCATGCCCTTCTCCCATGGAGAATACAAGCACAGCAGCACGGCTTTGTGGGGACAATTTCTTCAGCCTGACATCAGCTTTGGAAGAAGAGCCCAACCTGCAGACATTGAGGAAATCCCCTTTTATTACAGAGGTGCCACATGGGAGCCCAGCTGTACCATCGTGCCAGACACACGGGAACAGAGCTCTGGGTCAGACAGGCTGGGTCATGCCTCTGGGGAAGTGGAGTGGGTGCAGACAAGGACAAACATGGTTATCAGAGTAATATGCCCAAAGTGCAGGAGGTTCCCTGAATGAATGTGAAATCACTTCTGAAGAGACACGGGCAGGTTAATGGTGCTGAGAAACAGCTGATTGAATCAGCTTCTTCAGTGTCTGTTTAAGCTCCTGGTTCCTCATGCTGTAGATGAGGGGGTTCACTGCTGGAGGCACCACCGAGTACAGAAATGACACCACCAGGTCCAGGGATGGGCAGGAGATGGAGGGCGGCTTCAGGTGGGCAAATGTGCCAGTGCTGATAAAGAGGGAGACCACGGCCAGGTGAGGGAGGCACGTGGAAAAGGCTTTGTGCCGTCCCTGCTCAGAGGGGATCCTCAGCACGGCCCTGAAGATCTGCACATAGGACACCACAATGAACACAAAACACCCAAAAGTCAAACAGGCACTGACCATGATAAGCCCAACTTCCCTGAGGTAGGAGTGTGAGCAGGAGAGCTTGAGAATCTGGGGGATTTCACAGAAGAACTGGTCCAGGGTGTTGCCATGGCACAGTGGCAGTGAAAATGTGTTGGCCGTGTGCAGGAGAGAATTGAGGAACCCAGTGCCCCAGGCAGCTGCTGCCATGTGGACACAAGCTCTGCTGCCCAGGAGGGTCCCGTAGTGCAGGGGTTTGCAGATGGCAACGTAGCGGTCGTAGGACATGACGGTGAGAAGGAAATACTCACCCACCATCAAGAACAGGAAGAAAAAGAGTTGTGCAGCACACCCCAAATAGGAGATGTGCCTGTTGTGCCAGAGGGAGTTGGCCATGGCTTTGGGGAGAGTGGTGGAGATGGAGCCCAGGTCGAGGAGGGAGAGGTTGAGGAGGAAGAAGTACATGGGGGTGTGCAGGCGGTGGTCACAGGCGATGGCGGTGATGATGAGGCCGTTGCCCAGGAGGGCAGCCAGGGAGATGCCCAGGAAGAGCCAGAAGTGCAGGAGCTGCAGCTCCCGTCTGTCTGCGAATGCCAGGAGGAGGAACTCGGTGATGGAGCTGCCGTTGGACATTTGCTCCCTCACGGCACGAGGGCCTGTTCACAGAGGAAAAAGCATCAATCAGTCGGGACAGATTTCTCATTTCTCTCCATCCAGTTCCTCACGGGGCTGCTGGAGAACACAGAGCTGCCCGGGGAGAGCTGTGCCCTTCTGGAGGACAGGCTGCAGCCCAGCAGGACCCCACTGGGAAAGAGTCCAGTGCCCTAAAGATGGGGTGTCCTGAGGGGGGAACTGGCTCCTTTGTGTCCCCCGGAGCCTGCAGATGGCGAGGGCACTCGGACATTTCACTCCCAGGGAAACATCTGCATGGCAGTGCCCACAGGTCTTGCTCCCAGCTGAACCCCCGCCCATCCCTGAACGTCCGGTGATCCCAACGCGGGGAGCAGAGGCCCACGGGGAAATGTGGGGAAATGCCCCAGTGCTGCTGGGAGGAGGCAGCACAGGGACAGCGGGTGGGGCTCTGCTGGCTGGGAGAGGAGACCAGGGGGCTCCTCTGGAGTGGGTGTCTGCACTGCAGGGGATGGCAGGGGGTGCCTGAATTCCTGCCCCCAAGGTGTTTCCAGCAGCAGCTCCCTCTGACTCCCTGCCCATGTCTCTGGTGCCTGGAGCTGTCCCAGCCAGGAGCTGCTTCTCTGTCCCCACGTCTCCTCCCTGTCAGTGCTCACAGCCCCCATCCCACCCGCTGGGTGCTCAGCTCTGCCCTGCAGACCCCTCCTGGCAGCAGGGCCCTGCCCAGGGGCAGCTCTGCCTCTGCAGGGGCTCAGGAGACAATTAAAGATGTGCTAATGAAACAGCTGCCTTAGCACTTTCTCTAGAAAGGAGGAATAAAATGCCACCTCCCCCTGCCCACCCAGCAAAACAAGAGTTCACTTACCATGTTACCTGCTGGGAAGATTTCTCCTGCAGTGAGCTCTCAGCACCCTGCCAGTGCCGTCTGCCTCTGCCCTCTCTGTGCCCGGCTCCTGTGCCCTCGGTGCCTGCAGGCAGTGCCCTCAGCCCTGCTGCGCTTTGCAGAGGAGCTGCTCCTGGGCAGAGCTGGCTCTCTGCAGCGCTGACCACTTGCCCTCAGCTCCCTCCAGCCCAGCAGCCCGGCCCAGCATCACAGCAGAATGCAAGCCCAAGGCATTTTAATGACTCCTTGAGGAGGGTTGGTCTGAGTCCATGGACCTCAGACAGTGATTGGATGATGAAGGTGCCAGTCAGGAAGTCAAAGCCAGAGGCCAACTGCAAAGTTTCTTGGAGTGTTAATGGCTCCCAGTGAGGACCATTCCTGACAAACCTCCTGCGGGGCTGGTTACAGCAGAAAACTCCCGGCAGAGATGACAGGGAAACAAAGGCCCTGTCAGTGTGGAACAAATACTGAACAAACCTGAGTGTGTTACGTAAAGTTGAAGGGCCGTGGCCTCACCCCCAGAACCGGGGAAGTCAGTTCCTGTCCCTCACCCATTGCTCAGGGCTCTTCCCGGGGCAGGGTGATGTTGGGATGGGCAATGCCAAGGGCAGGACTATGGTCCAACCCCTGCCAGGCTCTCGGCTGGGGAAGGGGAGGCCATGAGACCCAGTGCTGGAAGGGGAAGGGGCTTCCTCATGGCCACCAGTGGCAGAGACACCAGCCAGAGCCAAGGGCAGAGAGAGCTCAGCTCTGCTGGGGGATGCTCAGACTTTGCTCACCCCTCTGTCGTCTCCACCACAGGCTGTCCCACCGTGTCCCACACCTGCACCTCTTTCTCTGCCGGCTGGAGACGTCCACCCAGCTACCACACCCTGCTCTCCCCTGAGCATCTCCCTTCCTTTCCTGAGATCTCTGCGTCCTCCCTGCCTGCTCCTTGACACACAAAGCCTGGGGCTGCTCCAGTCTCCCTCGGGGTGACCTGTTCCACCACAGCACTGCCCTTCCAGGGACATTGCTCTGTGCCCAGCCTGGGCCTCCTCAGCTGCACTTGGCGGCATTAGTCCTTTCTCACTCTGTATCTTAATACAAAGGAAAATTCTTGTCCTGATGCCCCCACCTCCACCCCTTTTATCCCTCCCTATCCCATTGGTTTGCTCCCTTCAGACATCTCATCCCTGGCATCTCTTTCATGTCCTCTCTGGGGTCCCCAAATCCCCTCCCTTGAATCCCTCCCGAGGCCTTTCCTTCCCTCTCTCCCCTCACTCCTTCACTGTCCATCCTGTCCCCTGCAGGAGTGTCCCCGGATCCCCTGCCTTGATCCCCCACTCCCAAACACTCTCCAGTCCCATTGGGTTTGTCCTCTGCACTCCTCTTCCTTCTGTCCCCAACAGCCACTCTGCTTGCAGTCTCCGTGTCCCTCCACTTGAATTCCTTTCATCCTCACTTGCACTCGACACAGTCCTGTCCCGGCAACCCCTCCAGCCCCGTACCCTGGTGTCCACTAATTCCCCCCAGTGCCCTGTCTTTGGGTCTCCCCCACCTCCACCCCTCCCCTTTGGAGGACATGAATTCCTCACTCTCTCCGTGTCTCCGTCCCCACCCCTGGCCCTTGCATGGACAGGTATCCCCGGGGACACTTGGAGGAATGGGGCTGGGCAGGGCAGAAGGGATTTTCCTGCTCAGACCAGGGGAAGCCATGGGCCTGTGGGGACTGGGGAAAGCTGTGCCCACCCCCAGCCCACCAAGATCCAGTCCAGAGCACCCCTCTGCTCTTCTTCCCGAGGCATTCCTCAAAGCGAGAGCAGGTTATGGCGTGGTGGTAATTAGTGGGGTGGACTTGGAGGGCCTCCAGTCTGGGCAACTGGGGTACACTTGATTCTCCCATCCCTTGCTGGAACTGGGGACTTCCCAGCAACCATGGAGGTCTTGTGGTGTCTCTACAGGGGGAACTGAAAAAGGCAGGCACCATGAGTTCTGCTGCCCTCAGACCCTCCCCTCCCATGGCCATGACACTCCAGGGCATCCCAGTGTGCCCCAGTAACAGCCTGGGTTTTACCACCTAACCCTCGGAAGCCCTTGTTCCCACACTCTGACCCCGTCCCCCTGAGTCCCTATCCTAACCCTGACTTGGTCTGTCTGGCCCTTGGGGGCAGCACAGGCCCTGCAGGGTTCTAGAGCAGCCATAAGGCCTTGGAAGCGGAACGTGAGGTGACCTGTATCTAATCCCCTCGTGGGCCACGAGGAGGAGCTGGTGTGGAGCGCTGGGATGAGCTCAGCTGTGCCTCAGGATCTCGTGGGCCAGCAGCAGGTGCATGGCTGTGAAGGCAGCTGTGAGGTCACACCTGCCGCAATCCCTGGCAGGCCAGCAGCAGGCTTGGGTGCTGGTTTGCACAAGGACATGGTTTTGATGCCGGTGCAGGGAGCTGTGCAGATCCCACCCCTGGAACTGTTCTCTCATTGTGCCCCTGTGAGCTCTTTCCGTGTTACCAGTTACAGTGCTGCTCTCACAAGGGTTTTCTTGCTCCTGCTGCCCCCAACAGAGGGTGTTCCCACGGGCGTGTGCTGCTGCTTTTGTATAAAGGTCAGGACATGCCGATGGCGGGATGGCCAGGGGCAGGTGGGACCTTCCTGCACTCTTCTGTCTTACAATCAAGTTGAACTGACGCCCAAGGGATACACTCAGCCCAACAGGGCCTGAAGGCCCAGCTGTACATGGAGCACAGCCCGGCACAGCCCAGGCCTGGCTCTGCTCAGGTTTGCTGTGCTGAGCATCACGGACTCTTCAGGGCACAGGGGTCTTCTGCTCAGGATCAGCCAACCTCCTGATGAAGGACAGCAGGAGGATGAAGTCTCCTCTGGACAGCTGGAGGAAGGACACAGGTTTAGGCCCTGGTACTCCGCGGGGACTTGGAAGTCCATGGACCTCTGCTAGCCAGCCTGGGTTGAAGGGAAGGTGGACAGTGATCCCTGACTGCACCTGGGGGAATGCTCTCCTCTACCTGCACATTCCCAGCTGGCCCTGGAGCCAGCTGCATTGCTGGGGGACCCTGAAACTCTCTGGGCTTCAGTCAGTAGAAACCTCCTGAAGCTTTACAAGGGCAAGTGGCCAGTCCTGCATTTGGGGACAGAACAACCCCAGAGCTGGGGGCACGCTGGGACCTGACCGGCGGAGGAGTGACCCCGAGGAGAAGGGCCTGGGCATCCCTCGGGATGCCATCCAAGGCAGAGGGGCGTGTCCCCGTGAGGAAGGCCAGCTGCCCATGGGGCTGCGTTAGGGGCATGTGGCCAGCTCAGACAAGGCAGTTCCCATCAGCACTGTGGTGGCCACATCATGACTGGGGTGTCTGGGGTGGGGCTCCCTGTGCTGAAGGAATGGGGAGGAACTGGAGAGGCTCCAGAGCAGAGCTGCCAGGACGGGGTGTGGGGACTTGGTGGAGAGGCTGAGAAACCTGGGCTGCTTGAGCCTGGTGAGGTGCAGCCTCAGGGCACTGTACAAACAGCCTGCAGCTGCTTGAAGGGGGTTTCCGAGTGATGGAGCATTTCTCGGTACTCGGAACAGAAGGAAATCTCAACAAAGTGCATCTTGGAAGGTTCAGACTGCATTTGAAGGATACGAGATGTCACTCAGATGGTAGCAGTGTGGTGCAAGAGATCCCCCCGAGGGAGTCAGAATCAGCCCATGGTTTCTCTCTCAAGGAACAGCCGGTGAGGGTGGAGAGACATCAGTGAAGGTGTGGAAATGCTGAGGCAGGAGCTGGGTGGGAAAGCAAGATGGGTGTCTGCAGCCTGGAGGGAAAGAGGTGCCGGCACGGGCCAGTGTAGGACAGCCGGCAGGCGAGATGGCCAAGGGCTCTGGCACGGCGAAAAGGCCCAACAGGACCAAGGTCTTTCTCCCCTGGGCTATGGCAGTTGCCTCTGCCACTGAGGCCTCACAGGAGAAACTTGATTGGGAGGCTCTGCACTTCATCTCTTCTTCGCCATTGCTTGGGGAAGGCGGGAGGGGTTGTGCAGTTTCCTACACTCGGCATTGCTCCCCCTCACAGCCCCTGCCCCCAGGAAGAGCCCTGAGCCACACACGAGGGGCAGCATCTCCTTCCCAGGGCCTGAGGGTCAGGGCTTGGCCTTTGTGCTCCATCACCAACCCAAGGGTTTCACAGCAGGACAGCCCTGCACGGGGCCTTTGCCTGCCTGCAATCACAGCCTCCAATTCTCTGCTCTAACGAGTCCCTGCAGAGGCTTTGTCAGTCCTGGCCCTCCGTGGGGCCAATCAGGGCTTCAGGGCACGGGGAGCTTTGCTGCTGACTTGGACTTGTTGAGTCCTTTGCTCAGTCTCCTCTCAGGGCCTGAGCATCATGGACATGGGGCCAAATACACCACGGGGCTCATTAAAATGCACAAAGCCCTAACGAGCTCGTTCTCTGCCTTTAGTTTTCTTCAAGTCTTCAGGACTTGTGCAGCTAATTGGAGTCATTTCATGGTGTAGTTAAGGAGGAAGATTTCAAAGTGCCCCTAATACAAATCAATCTGTATTTTAAAGAGCACATTATTTAATTTACACTTTAGAGAAGAGGCGATAGCAGCACTCTCTGACTGACATCGATGCAGAGCATCTCCTCGGGAGATCTCCTGGACAGTCCCTTGGGGTCCAACACAGTCCGGACAACCTTTGTCCTCACCCCCAGTCCCAGCATTTCTCTCCTCAGCCGCCTGGGACTCGCATCATCTCTCCTTACATCAGATTTCTCCTCTGATCTCTGCAGCGGGAGGTTACAGCTCCTTTGCACAATCTCCCCCCTGTTGTCCTTGGAGAACCGCCTGCACACGGGCGCAGAAGGAGTTCTGCTGTTTGCAGGCAAGGAAAAGTCAAACATCATCAAGGTTCATACAAAATAAAATACATTTCTCTCCTATAAGTTAAGTATAATCTCCAATGAGGTTGCCTTTCTACAAGGGGTAATTTTATGAGAAATATTTTCGGTTGGCAGATAGAAAACGGTAGAGATAAACATACTGGAGGAGTTGTCCAAGGAGACAATTATTCTGCTGAAAGAGAGGCAAGATTTTAACCACCTGAAGTTCAAAGCAGCAGCTCGCGAGCTGAGAGGAATCTGAACGTACCGAAAGGATGAGAAAGAATAGAAAAGAATAGTGGGAAAAGCCCTTTTTTTTTTTTTTTTTTCTACTGCGTTCGCATTGGAAAAATATGTCTTCATGAATGGTTCGTTCTATTGCGACAGGTGAAAAGAAAGGAAAACTTAATTTGACACAGCATTGCCCAGAAGTAACAATGAAGTTACAGGGGAAGAGCAATTTATTTTATTTTTTTTTAATATTCCCTTTTAAAGATCACGGGGTTAGGGGAGGTCTCTAGTGGGTGAGGACAAGCCAATGTCGCACCCACATTTGAAAGAGGCCACAATTGCCCCCCAGCACCCACTGGGTGCACGAGGTGAGGAGTGGCCCTTCCAATGAGCCCTCTCGGGTGACATTCCCGGGCACCCAGAAGAACAGACAGTGCCCAAACAGACCCCCCAAGGGGACATCATGGCTCCCCAACCTGATTGCCTTCATGGGGAAGTGGCCGCCTTGGTAGTTGGGAGGAGAACAGTGTGGGTCACCTGACTCCAAGTCAACAAGACGATTGAACACCGTCTCCCTCAATATTCTCGTACCTAAATTAGGCCGTTACAGCCGGGCTGGGGTGGCAACGAGATGGGTAAAACACCCGTTGGAGGCTGAGAGAGCTGTGGTGGAGGGAATACCTGGAGGTCACTGGGACATACTGGGGCGTTGTGGCAGCACAGGGGACCCTTCTGGGTGCACCCATGACCCAGAGGGGGCAGCTGTGGCCGTGCTTGTCACTGACACTAGAGACGACAATTCCTGAGCCCTGGGGGCGCCGTTCAGATGAACCCTGCCAGGCAACGGGACCGTCCTGTGAGGAACCTCATGAGACAGAAGAAGGACAAAGGTGACGTCTTGCACCTGGGACAGACGGACACCCTGCTGTGGCGGGAGAAGGGCGCTGCCTGGCTGGGGAGCAGCTCTGGGGACAAGGCCTTGGCCGTGCCTGGGGACGGTAAGAAAACATGATCCAGTAATGGGCCACGTGATCCAGCGCAGACTTTGTTGGCCTTTGTTGGACATTGCTTGTCTTTGTTGGCTTTTGTTGTCCTTTGTTGGCCATCATTAGTCATTGCTGGTCTTTGTTGGCCATTGTTGACCTTTGTTGGCCATTGTTGGCCATTGCTGGCCTTTCTTGGCCTTTATTGGCAATCCTTGGACTTTGTTGGCCATCGTTGGCCATTGCTGTCCTTTGTTGGGCTTTGTTGGCTTTTGTTGGCCTTTGCTGTCCTTTATTGGCCATTGTTTGTCATCATTGGTCTTTTTTGACCTTTTTTGGCAATTGTTGGCCTTCGTTGGCCATCCTTAGCCATTGCTGGCCTCTGTTGGCCTTCCTTGGTGTTTTGCGGAGATAAGACTTTACAACCGTGAAGTTATAAAGTAGGTATGTTTATTCAGCGCCGGGCGCATGGGGATCTCTCCATCAAAAGCATGTTCACCATTCGTAGGTCCAGTCCGGCTTATATGTTACAAAGTAGTGCATATTCATAGAACGCCTGTACATATACATAGCCTACCCCGCCTCCCCTCGCTCCTCATGGTAATCAGGTCTCCTCCCCTTGTGCCTGCATGATAAGTTCTTCAAGTTCCGGTCAGGGGTCACAAATTTCTGAGCAAGGGTCGTAAAGATGAAGTACCTCTTCTTCCTCGCTGATGAACTTCTCACCCTGTCGCTCTGCGCAGTCTCAGTTGTTCTCTGAGCCCCGGCCAAACCGCCAGGCCGGTTTGTGCTAGAATCCAGGATGATTTGTTGCTGAACACACAACTTCAAGGACCATGAGAAACTCCTCTTTGCGCTAGGAGATTGCAGCCTAGCAACTTTATCAGCACCTGGTATGTGGCTCTCCCCCCTTTTCTTTGTCCTTGCACAGGCCTCTGTCTTGTGACAGGCCTCTGTCTTGTGCCATCTGACCAAAGTAACTCAAATCCCCTATCTCATTCCCCCCTTTTCTTTCTACTTAGTAAATTCTTTTACTAGTCAGACTATTTTACAACTAGCTCCTATAACTAATTCTATGTTAGTAGAATTATCTCAACCCTTTAAAATGTGGATTATGGTATAAAGCTTCATACATAACTTGTAAGCGTCTTGTAAGTCTCCAGTTCCATACGTATATAGCTATAGTGGGGATCAGCAAAACTGTCACAGATATTAATAAAACAACCACTGGGTGGAGGCCGTGTTTAAGATTCCAGTAGTTGTGGGCGACCATCCGAGGATGGTCTACCACCAATGATGCTCTCCTACCTTTCGTACTTTCGTCAAAATCTCGTGAATTTGCTCCTTATCATGTCTTACTACTATTAGCATCTCCTTCCCTTTTTCTTTCACTTCCTCTAGAATGGAAAGTAAGTCTTTGTGCTGTAGCATCTCCTTCACCCTTTCCAAATCATTCCTATGGGAGTAGAGCCTATTCTTTGAAACAAGGTGTATTCCGTTTCTATCACTTGGGAGCTCAGTACGGGGATAACATAGTTAAAGTCGCACCCTTCAATTTTAGTGAAATTACATATACAATGATTAGAGGAGTTACCTTTCTCCTTTTCGTGACCAGCAACCACCAAGCTCCTACAGGAAGTGTGTAGACATATGCATCCTTCTCCTATGTATATTAGAACTGGGTGGTTGTTGGGGAAAGTTGGACTTCAAAGTTGCACTCTTTCTGGTGGGTGTCCAAACACATATCTTGGGCCTCTATAGTGTTTCCTTCGCAGACATATCCCTGGTGCCCCGTGCTAGTACACAGACCTGCATCGATGGTTTGCCACTTATCCCCTTGCTGCCACACCCATCCCTTGTGTCCTACTGGATTGATTATTGCTCCTTCATGATATAGTCCTGTAGCAGCGATAGGGTAAATTTTACATTGGACAGCCCTTGATATGCTCAGGACGAAGGCAATTATTTTATCATTCACACTATCATAAGTAAAGTTCACCATTTTCTACCAGGATTGTAGTTCTCTCTCTTGGCCAAGTGCTTTATCCCAAATTACCTTTCGAATCTCTCTGGGGAGGATCCCCTCCTCCCCTTCCCTTAGAATATTAGAAATAATTGATGTATCCCTATCTGCGCCTGTATGCAGCTGAGAGCCAGGGAGGTGTCCTTCTGTAGAGCCTCAGTCCCCTCTACCGCCACTGAATGGTCCTCGAGATTAACTCTCTCCCAATCTGGGAGCAGTTTTGATGGTAGCCATTGCTGAGTCCCTAGTGCTAGTAAAGATGACTTTAGAGGCCGTTTGAATTGATCCAGTTCTTGAGTTGGCCAATTTGTTCATTATTACCTCTGAATCTATGCTATTCAATACTCCTAGTCCTGTCCCTAAAGTTCCTGTCAGATCCCTCTCTTGTCTTTGAACAGCTCGAGCCTTTAGGCAGGCGGTCCATCCTTTTTGGGTTGTTTCTACATATGGAAGGCACTTTGGCTGTAGGTCTGCCGGATTCACCTGCAAATGCACCTCCACTTGTTTTAATGACCGTTGGGGATTAAATAATACAACTTGCTGACCAGTTTCCGGATTACATGTGGACCTATTTTAAAGATTCTCGGTTCTGACTCTTGCCCAGCAACTGCTCTCATATCCTTTGCAGATGTGATAGGTGGTGGGGTAGTAGTAGGCTGTATGGGGTCAATTCTAACTCTGTAAAACAATGCCTGTCCTCCCGATCCTTGTCCTAAGCATGTTACAATAGCTGTCTCGGTTAAGGTAAAGTTAAACAAACATATTAATTTTATGATTCTCCAAATTTATATGAGGACCCTATCATTCTCACACCTATCATGGTGTCTTCTAAAACTGGAACTAGACCATCCTCATAGTATATTTGACAACCCACTGTTATTTCATCCCCCATCTTCCCTTCTAACTGGCTGACTTCGCCGTTATTGTCCCTTCTCCACTGATCCTCTTGGTACACCTTATTATTGTTAACAACCATCATGGCTAATCTTGTTCTTGAATCCACATCCTTCACCATCATGGCATGATTTTTCTGGGCGTGATTCCAAGGCCAGTTTTTAGGTTCCTGGGCATAGGCAAGTAGGATAATTCTAAAACATATTAACGGTTCCAACTCACGGTTGATCATTTTGAGGTCTCAATCCAAAAGTTTTTGTTTGAATCTGAGTTTTAATGGTCCATTTTCAGTCACCTCCCAGTTCTGTTTAGGAGCTTTCTTGACTCTAGTATGATGTATCCACGATGTCTGCTCTCTAACCTTGATCGTTGTAAATGTTGTGAGTAGCACTTGAAACGGTCCCTCCCACTGCGGTTCCAAGACTTTTCTGCAAGAGACTTAACATACACATAGTCTCCAGGCTGAATGTTATGTACAGGCCCATCTAACCCTCTGCCCCGAGTCCCAAATACATGTTTTCCAATTTTATTAAGCTGTTTACTTAAAGCTATCATGTAGGAATTCACGGTTTCCTCTCCGACCTGCAGTGACGTCCCTTTCTGTACCACATAAGGTCTGCCATATAACATTTCAAAAGGACTTAATCCTTCCTTGGCCCTCGGTTTCGCTCGTATAGGCAGAAGAGCCAGAGGAAGGGCCTGAGGCCAGGTCAGGTTTGACTCCTGACCAAGTTTCACTATTTGCTGCTTAATCAAATGATTCATTTTCCCTACTTGACCACTAGACTGGGGACGGTATGGAGTGTGAAGTTGTCAGTCTATGCCCAGAAAGCAACTAACTTGCTGGACTACTTTTGAGATAAATTGCGAACCCCTATCTGAGGATATGGTCGCTGGAACCCCGAATCGTGGAATTATTTCCTGTATTAATACTTTAGTTACTTCTCTGGCTTTAACCGTTCTGGTGGGGAATGCCTCTGGCCAACCGGAAAAGGTGTCTGTTAATACTAATAGGTATTGATACTCCATTTTTCTTGCAGTTCTGAGAAATCAATTTGCCATTGTTGTCCCGGTCCATTTCCTTTTCCAATCTGGCCTACTTCTAGAGCCGGGGTATTCTTAGGATTAATCTGCAGGCAAAGGTCACACTGTTGAGTCACCTGTCTTACTATGGTATACAGATTTCTAGCTCTAATACTCTTGACCAAATATCGGTGCAGGGCCTCCGCTCCCCAGTGCCCTTTCCTGTGTTCCTCTCGCACCAGGTGTCTAGCTAAACAAGAGGGAATTACTGCCTTCCCTTGGCGAGTGATGGCCCAACCTTCTTCATTATATGATCCTTCCAGGTCTGTAATTAACTTTTGATCCTCTTTAGTATAATTAGGCTTACCTTCTGGGATGACTTGCCCATCAGGAACTAAAACTGCCTCTATTTTTACCTCTCTTTTGGCTGCTTGTTTTGCCTCTCTCTCTGCCAGTTCATTTCCTTTTTCCAAATCCGAGTTCACCTTTTGGTGGGCCTTAACATGCATGATTGCCACTTTTCTTGGAAGTTGGACAGCTTCTAGCAGTTCCAGAATTTCCTTCCCATGTTTGATGTGTTTCCCTTGTGAGTTCAACAGTCCTCTTTCCTTCCAGATTGCTCCATGAGCGTGGACTACCCCAAAGGCACGCTTCGAATCTGTGTAAATGTTCACAGTTTTGTCTTGGGCTAATTCTAAAGCACGGGTCAGTGCGATTCTCTCTGCCTTTTGTGCAGATGTATTCATAGGCAGCGGTCCTGATTCCAGTATTTCTTGGGTGGTAGCGACAGCATACCCAGCATGCCTCTTGCCGCTCAGGACATAGCTGCTGCCATCTGTAAACCAGTTCTCAGCATCTTCCAGAGGGGCATCCTTCAGATCTGTGCGGCTTGAGTATGTTGCCTCGATGGTCTCCAGGCAGTCATGTTGCACTGGGTCTCCTGTGTTTCCACTCAGGAAAGAAGCTGGGTTAATAATGTTAGTTACTGCAATCTCCACATCATCTTGTTCTACTAATTCCGCCTGATATTTTAAGAACCTTTGGGGCAAAAGCCAATGTCCCCCTTTAATTTCCAATACTGCAGACACTGTGTGAGATACAAATACACTCATTTTCTGGCCTAAGGTGAATTTTCGTGCCTCCTGTATGTTTAAGATCACTGCTGCAACCGCTCGTAGGCATCCGGGCCAACCTTTAGCGGTTGTATCCAGTTGCTTGAAGAAATAGGCGACTGCCCGACGGTATGGGCCTAAGTCTTGTGCCAGTATTCCCAATGCAATTCCCTGTTTCTCGTGTGAAAAGAAAAAGAATGGCTTACTTACATCTGGGAGTCCCAAGGCCGGGGCTGACATCAGAGCCTTCTTCAGCAAGTCAAAGGCTCGTATGGCCTCCTTATTGCATTGGAGATTTTCCTGTTGAGTGGCGGTTAGTGCATATGAAGGTTTAACAAGCAATCCATAATTATAAATCCATGGTCTGCACCACCCAGTCATTCCCAGGAACGTTCGCAGTTCTTTCACTGTTTGTGGCCTCGGAGTCTGACAAATTGCTTCTTTCCGGGCTCGTCCTAAAGTTCTTTTTCCAGCACTGATTTCATAGTCCAGATAAATAACTTCAAGTTGCATCACCTGGGCCTTCTTTTTAGATACCCGGTAGCCCTGAAGTCCCAGAAAATTTAAAAGGCTTACCGTCTAGGTCACGCAGGCCTCTGTTGTCTTGGTGGCAATTAGGATGTCGTCTACATGCTGCAGCAGCTTTCCCTCTTCAGGTGGAGCTGGGGTTTCCCATAGTTCAAAGTCTTTGCCCAATTAGTTACCAAATATAATGGGGCTGTTTCTAAATCCTTGTGGCAGCACCGTCCAGGTCAGCTGGGTTTTACGTCCACTCTTAGGATTTTCCCATTCAAATGCAAATGTTTTCTGACTGGCTCCGAGGAGAGAGAGGCAAAAAAAGGCATCCTTGAGGTCTAAAACAGTAAACTAGATTAGCTCAGGAGTTAATTTTGTCAACAAAGTGTATGGGTGTGCCACCACTGGGTGGAGATCTGTTTATTACTCTCAGATCCTGAACTACCCTATATGACCCACCGGGTTTCCGGACAGGTAATATGGGAGTATTACAATTAGATTCACACTCCTTTAATAATCCTGTTCGTAAAAATTTTCTGTAACTAGCTGTTTCCCGTCCCAATCCTCCTTTTTTAAAGGGTACTGGTTAATTCTTACCGGTTGTTGTCCTTCTTTGAGGTTTACCTCTACGGGCAGAGCGTTCTTCGCCCTTCCAGGCGTGTCAGTGGCCCACACCCCGGGATACCCTTGATTGACAATTTCCTCACTGATTCCTCCTCCTGCGGGGATACTAGTTAGGGACAAGCTCATGATTTGTACAAGTTCTTGGTTGTTTACCTCCAGAGTAATCTCTCCATTGTTAAAGGTAATGGTTGCTCCTAATAGTTCTAGTAAGTGTCTCCCTAGGAGCGCTTTTGGGGAGTCAGGCATATACAGAAACGTGTGTATGCCTAACTGCTTTCCCAGTTTATATTTCAAAGGTCTGCAAAAATAAGCCTTTCCACTTTGGCCAGTAGCTCCCTTATAATGTTTTTCCAGGGCAAGCACTAAAGGATCTTGTGGTGGAACTAGTTCACAGTCCCTCTGCCACCCGGGTGATTTCGGAGGGTAAAGAACATGTCTGCGTTATAAGACACCTCATCCTACTTCCCTTCCCTCTGGAAAAATAACATTAATTGCAAAAGCGTGTTATAGTCTAAGGTCCCATTTAGTGGCCATTTAGCTGCTTCTTCTAGTTTGTAAAGTGGCCACCACTGATTACAATATTTAATCAGGATTTTCTTGCTTTCCGTGCTTCCTCTCCCGCTATGCCTTTCCAGTGCGTGAGTATGCAATCCAATGGGCTTTTCTTTACAATTTTTCCCTGCTTATTTCCCATTATTATCCCTTCTTCCCAAAATTCTTTCTCTCCACTTATAGCAGTCTCTACACTGGCTTTTAACCTTCTCCCACTCTGCCTCCTTCACTTCCCAAAGTTCCGGTATCTTATGACTTCTTCCACACAATAATTATCCACTCCCGTCTTTCGACAGAGAGGTCTAACGACACCGCTTCTTCCCAGCACTCTGCACACCTCGACCTCCTCTTATCAGACACATAATACCACTTACATCGACAATCTACGCACTCTGCTAATACCCAGGCTTGATGAAAATTACTAAAGGTAGGAGCATAGGAGCACAGAGAAAGCAGGGGATTCTCCCACGAACCCAGTCTGGTACTACCAGTTGCCCAGAAGGAGCTGTGTACAATCCTTCTAGCAGGTATAAATCATAAACCGTTAACAATTAGCAGTCAGTTCAAAGCCAGTATATCCACAATTAGTGCACTACACAAAGACCTGAAGCAAGATCCTGCAGGTGACGGGAATTACCAGGACCCTGCCCAAAATGCAAACTGCCTCTTATATACCAGTCATCGGTAGTTTGCCCCAAAAGATCTTTCCCGCAGATTCCCAAAGCCAAAACCAAATGGGTGTACCCCCTCCTCGGGACTGAGCCGTGCGCCAGACGTCTCTGCGCGTCTTACCAGCAGCCCGTCACCCTTAAACATACCTCTGTCCGCGAACCAGATGGTCCTTGTCCGCTCCCGCAGTGGACAGCTGGGAGCGGAGTTCCTCCGAGAAGAGCTCGGGGTGCACCTAGGACGTCCACCCTCCAGCAGTGTCCCGGCAGCCGAGCAGAGATGGTCCCATCTGGGGTGCCAAGATGTTTTGCGGAGAAATCATTCTATAACTTTGGAGCTATAAAGTGGGTATGTTTATTCAGCGCCGGGCGCATGGGGGATCGCTCCACCACAAGCATGCGCATCGTTTGCAGCTCCCGTCCGGCTGATATGTTACAGAATAGTGCATATTCATAGAACGCCTGTACATATACAGAGTCTACCCCCGCCTCCCCTCGCTTCGCATGGCAATCAGGTCTCCTCCCCTTGCGCCTGCACGATGAGCTCTTCAAGTTCCGGGCAGGGGTCGTATAGATGAAGCACCTCTTCTTCCTCACTGATGAACTTTTCACCCTGTCGCTCTGCGCAGCCTCAGTTGTTTCCCTGGGCCCTGGACAAACCGCCAGGCCAGTTTGTGCTGGTGTTTGGGGTAATCTCCTGCTGATACCCACAACTTTAAGCACCAGAGGAGGCTTCTCTTTGGTCTAGGAGATAGTCGCCTAGCAACGTTATCAGCACCTGGTATGTCTTTGCACACAGCCCCTTACGCCTCCTTTTGTCTTGGTGAAAATTCCCCGGTCATGCACCATCAATCTAAGGTTGTTTAGACTCCCCATCTCACCACATGCTGAATCTCTACAGAGCCCACATTTACAAAAGCCAGACCTGACCGGAGCCCAGTCCCAGGGAGGAAAGAGGGCCTTCCCCAACAGGGAACTCGGCACATTGCACCCGCAGAGAAAGACACTGCCCCTGCCTGCAAAGGGTCCCAGCTTTTATCCCTAAGTGGGACACCTGACCTTTGTTTAATTAATGCAGGACCCATGGGGCTCATTTACCCCATGGCTCTGTCTGCCAGGCCGGCCCCACCCTGGAGGGAATCCTAAAGGCAAACTTACCCCCCCTTTGGGAAGGGCTGTGGGAATAACCCCTATGTCAACCTTAATTTGGGGTTTGGGGTTGAAACCCCAGCATTTCAACCCTGCCCCAGCTCCGTTGCCCTTCTCTGGCCACGCTCGAGTCATTCAATGGCCTTTTTGGGGTGAGGGGCCCAAAACTGAACCCACTCATCACCTCAGTTCATAATTAAATCTCTGTTTTAACTGACAGTAAATGGAGTCACTTTCCCCCAAGTCAAGTCTTGCCTGCAATGGGAACTGGGAACTGATCTCCCTGTCCTTGTCCCCACCCAGCAGCTTTCTCACCCCCATTCTTCCTATTTTCTCCCCCATCCCGCTGGGGTGGGAGAGGCCGTGAGCGAGCAGCTGGGTGGCAGTTGGGTGATCAGCCACGGGTAACCCACCACAGCAAGAAGATGCCTCGGCTGGTGGGTGAGGGGAGAGCAGGGAAGGGGTTTCACCTCCGCAGTAACAATTCTTGTCACGCTGCATCCCGTCACAGCCCGATAGGCGTGAGGGAGGGGGGCTGGGAACAGGGTGAATGGCCGGATCCAGAAGGCCGTGGCCAAGAGCACAAAGTGCCCGTGGGAGCAGGGCACCAGTGGTGACCCCCAGGGGCCAGTCCTGAGTCCAGTCCTGTTTAACTGGTGGGTTTGCCGATGGCAATGGGAAGGGATGGGATGCAGATGGGAAGCTCGAGGGAGCTCGTGACTTCAGGCTGTGACTCTGGGAGTGACTATGGACAGAGTCTGGGGCAGGGGGGGCTGTGGGGGTTCTTGGGGTCTCTGATTGACAAAATATCTGATTTCCTTTAATGTAAGCCAATCTCCACTGTGGAAAGTGGCCTTCAGAAGTGGTAAAATGGACTTAATATGCAGCAGAGGAGTGTATTTTATTTTTGATTGAACCATGGCTTCTGCTGATTTAGCTTTCTGGCAATTAAACATCCTTCTGTGTCTGCGTGCAGCTGTGTGCAAGTACCAAGTACAGCAGGTGGGAGTTGGTGGGAAAGGTCTGAAAGATGCAGCTTCAGACTGTCATGGAGAAAGCTCAGGTGTGAACAGAGGTGCTGGAAGTGCCAGGGGGCTGATGAGAGAAATGTGGGGTTGGAGGCAGGGACAAAGATTGCCCCCAGAGTGTCTGACATGGAGGGTCTTGGCTTCCCTCCATGTTCAGCCTCTATCAGCAGATGCTCAGGACCAATATCCAGTGGAGTTTGCTGATGTCACTTCATGGGTGAGCTGATAAATAAGGAGTAGTGGAAAGTGAACAAATTGTTTCTTATTGCCATGTAGGACTGAAAGCTTTTCCCTTTGCCTGCACGGCTGAAACCTCTCACATTCCCCCCGTCAGAAGGGAGGAATGAAGTTCTGCCAGAGACTTGGCTTGTCAGGGGGATTTGCGTGTTCATGAGCCCTCTGGTGCCCAGTTCCTGAACTGCAGGTGCAGCAGAGGGGTTGGAGTGGCCTCTAGAGAAGGGCAAGTCAGCAGCAAAGCTCCAAGGCTGTGAGGGTGTCAGTGATGCCCAGCGAGGGCCATCACTGGAGAGGCCGGGCAGGGAATGAGGAGACAAGGTTCCTGTCCCTGGGGCTGGGGAAGCAGGAAGGCAGAGGCTCTGCTCACAGGCTGCCAATCCAATGTTGAGGGGCCCTGAAAGGCCTTGATGGGTTTCATCCCCAGGAGGGTCCAGCCCTGAGCCCATCCCCTGGGAACGGGGATCCTTTCCCTCCTGGGATGCTCAGGGCTCTTCCTGGGGCAGGGAGAGGCAGGGGGTGATGCCGAGGCAGGACAGCGGTCGGATCCCCCCAGGCTCTGTGGAGGGTGGGGAGGAGGCAGCAAAGTGCTGTGCCTGTAGGAACTGGTGTCCTCTCAGGGTCCTCAGGGGAAGCGACAGCAGCCATAGTCGAGAGGACAAGGATTTCAGTTCTGTTGGGGGGTGCCAGCCTCAGCCAAGGGCCCATCCCCACCACAGGCTGTCCCACACTTTCCTCTGCCTCGGCCTGTTTCTCTGCAGATTTTCACCACACCCCTGCTGCCCCACCTCACTCTGACCCCAGGCTGTCCCAGCACTTACTGATGACTCTCTGTCCTCACTGTCTTCAAACACAAAACTGTCATTGTCTGTGCTCTGACAAGGGCTGTGAGATCCCCAAAACCTGTGCAGCAGGTTACGAACTGATCACACACCCCATCCCCTGCCCCCCTGCGCCGCTGCGAGGGAGGAGGGAGAGAAATCAGGAGCAAAGCTGAGCCTGGGAAGAAAGCAGGGGAGGGGGAAGGGGCTTTTACATGTGGTAAAACCTCTCAGTGTCCCACTCTGGGGTTTAACTTTTGTTGTTAGTGTTGGAATTAAATGGATGGGTTTTTTGTTCCCCTAACCTGTCTGTCTTTTGCTCATGGCCATAAGGGGTGAATCATCCCTCCCTGTCCCGATCTTGATGTCTGAGCTCTTTGTTGTGTTTTTTCCTTCCCACTCCGGAGAGGGGAGGGGTCACTGAAAGGCCGAGCTGGCCAGGGCTGTGAAGACTGGCTGCCATGACCCTGAAATAGCAGGGCCCCATTTCAGGAGGGGAGGCAGGAAGCAGATTGGAAGACACCAGACGCCAGAATTCAGAGGAGCAGCCTTTGGCCTGTTCTGGGCAGTTTCCGTGGGGATCTCATGGTCAGCAGCGCTGAAGGGAAGCCCAGCTCACTGCAACTGGTCTGCAAGAGCATCTTCCCAGCTTGGCAATGGTCTGTGGCAAAACTCAGTGGAAACTGGAAAGTGAGGTCAAGGGCATCAGAACAAAGGTGTTGTCTGCTTCAGGAAGAGTTAACAAAGGCGCAGAGAGAATGTGGGAGCTCTGCTCCATGTAGTAAGGGTCTGTGGAGAAAGGTCTGAGACACTCTGTCCTCTTCTCCTCAGCCTTCCCCAGCAAGGTCTGCCCGGCCTTTGTGCCTCGAGGCAGGACTCTGGAGCAGAACAGTCAGGGGGCGGTGAAAACTAGATCAGAGGCTACTTGATGAACCTCAACCCTTCCAGTCCACAAGCGCAGAGGGGCTGCATCCCAGGGTGCTGAGAGAGCAGGATGATGTCACAGAGAGGCCACTCCCCATCATCTCTGAAAGGTTTTGGAGACTGGGGAAATAACGGGAGTTTATTGATATCACATGATCTGTAACCAGAACAGAAGGGAAATGGAAAAAGAATAAATGATTTCTCACTGTTCCTGAGAACTGAAACTTTTCCACCTTGACTGTGCTCCTGAAACCTCTGAGATGAAGCCCCTAAGAAGAGAGGAGTTAAGGGAAGTGCTGCCCACTGCCTTGGCTTGTCAGGGCATTTTGTCTGTTCCTGAGCCCTCTAGTGCCAAATTCCTGAACTGCAGATCCTGAAAGAAGAACCAACAAGGCTCTGGAGCACTAAAAGTCAGCAGCAAACCCCCGTGTGTCTGAGGGTATTACCGTGCCCCACCGAGGCCATCGCTGAAGAGACTCTGGAGGGAACCACCAGAAGAGGTGACCACCCCTGGGGGCGGGGGGAGAAGGAAATCAGAGGTGATGGAACCAGGCAGAAAAGGAACGTGGAGGTGGCTGTGAAGGGGTCCTAGAGTAGAGTGACAGAAGAGTTTGGGCTGGAAAAGACCTTTAAATGCCATCTAATCCAAGCCCCTGCAATGAGCAGGGACACTTTCAACTAGATCACGTGGCTCAAAGCCCCACCCAAAGCGACCTTGAATGTTCCCAGGGACGGGGCCTCTACCACCGCTCTGGGCAGCCTGTTCCAGGGTTTCTCCAGTGCCACTGTAAAAGTGTTCTTCCTTTTATCTCCCTGAATCTGCCCTCTTTTAGGCGAGAACCATTACACTCTGTCCTTTCACAAAAGTCTCCCCCCATCTCACTTTGAAGCCCCCTCTCAGCGCTGAAAGGCAGCAGCAAGGTCTCCTTGGAGCCTTCTCTTCTCCAGGCTGAAGAATCCCTCTGAATATTTTTGTGGCCCTCCTTTGGAGCCACTCCAAGAGTTCCATGTCCCTTCCGTGCTGAGAACCCGAGCTGGACGCAGCACTCCGGGGGCTCTCAGCACAGCAGAGCGGCACCATCCCCTCCCTCGAGCTGCCGCCACACTTCATTTGATGCAGTCCAGGACACGGTTGGCTTCCTGGGCTCGGAGTGCACATTGCCATCTCAGGGTCAACTTTTCCTGCACCAGCACCCCCAAGTCCTTTTCTGCAGGACTGCTCCCAGCACCTTCATCCTCCAGCCTGTGCTGATACTGGGATTTGCCTTGACCCAGATGCAGGACCTTGCACTTGGCCTTGTTGCATTTCAGGAGGTTCGAAAGGCCCCACGTAGGACCTGCCAAGTAACCCTGACTCAATGACTTCAGTGGGACACAAAAGCTACAGAGGATATCTCTACAGTTACATCTGCTCCCTCCATGGTCACGGGGAGTGTGGGTGCTCTCCCGGTCATCATCAAGGGAAGAGCTGTGGTGGAAGGAAATGCACCGTCACCCATCCTGGAGGGGACCTCGGGAGGTCTGTAGGCCAAGCACAAGCCCTGTCAGTGGAGACAGGAGAAACGAGGTTTGGGCTGTTTGTGTGCGGGGCTGTGGGAGTGGGAACCCTTGGCCTCTCCAGACACGTGTCCAGGAGTGATCTCTGCAGGAGCTGATCTCAGACTCTCCACCTGTCCAGGAGCTGCCCGGGGATCCCTCATCCCTCCAGGACCTGCCCTCCACCACCACAAAGGTCTCTCTCCAGCACAGTCACGGAACCACTGAGGCTGGCAGGCAGCCAGCTCCCACCTTCTCTCTGCTGCCTCTTCCTGCTTCATTGTTACCAGGACCTTCTCCCTCACCTGTACCAGTCTCCTCCCAGGCTGCTTGACTTCCTGCATTTCTGGGTGGACTGGAGCTCCAAGAGGAGACTGAGTTGCGGAAAAAAGACTCCACAACTCGAATAGAGTCACACAGCAGGGATGTTTACTGCGGTGCCGGGGTGCAAGGGGATCTCTCCACAAAGCTTGCACACCCACCGCACATTTTACCAAAACCTGATCGAGTGTGGATTTCCATATTCATTGGGTTCCATCACACAAACATCATGTGCAGGAGTGAGGCTGGGTTAGCTCTAGAGGCTGCTGTCAGCACTTGATGTCATCTTTGCACCTGCCCATTGCCTCCTGGGGGCGTCTCCGGGGGGCTTTGGGAGGAAGGCTCGGAGTCTTTCTCACCCTGTTTTTCCCTGGAGCATGCACAGATTCTCTTGGCCAATTCCTTGAATAACAAGAGTGTTTTTCAGACAGTTTACTTTCTATCTTAAGTAAGAGAACCAATAGAATTTCTACCATTTGTATATGGCTATCTTCACTCATTAGCAAAATTCCAACTAGACAGAGCCACCTGTTACTCAAGGAGAAAAGTTTAATATTTTGCTGAACATTGTAATCCTTTAGAGATTTTCTCAGTGAACTGCTTTGTGTTGATGAACACAGCAGTCCTTGGTAAAATTCCACAGGACAGTCTGGGCAGCAGGATTATTAGCAATACTAAAAAAATATTACAACTTTCTATAAGTAAGTAAATAAGTTGCTAAACACTTTTCTATAAGTAAGTAAGTAAATAAACCTGAAAACAAGCAATCATTTCTCTGCATCAAGACCCGTGACCATCAACAGCTCTCCACTCTTCTCTTCAGTGCAGCATCCCACGGGATCCTTCCAAACAGGTTCCTCAGCAGGCCAGAGCCCGCTCTCATGAAGCCTGTTCTTCAGCTCTCAGCTGACTCCTCCTCCATCCCCCGGCAGAGCTCCATGCCTTCCTGCTGCTCTCTCCCATAAAGGGTAACTTCCCCTCCGGGTCCAGCCCCATGGCCTTATCAGTAGCAAAGCCCCAGGACCCCACAGTTTCTCTAGGAGGGAGCATTTGTAGTGCCCTGCAACTCCTCATGCTCTTCCCTTGTGAAAGACACCCCAATCGAGATGAGCCAAAGGCCCACAACTATTAAAAGGCGACCAATTGGAGCTTCAGTCCGTGGGGACCTTGAGAAACTCTGGGATTGGGAAAATGGAAGTAAAGTGAAGCTTTACAAGGAAAAGTGGCCAATCCTGGATCAGCAGGGAGCAGGGGGTGGATAGTCCCATAGCTGAGGGCAGGCTGGGACCTGCCGGGCTGAGCAGCGGCTCTGAGGAGAAGGGCCTGGGCACTGTGAGGGATTCCCTACGAGCCAGGAGAGGATGGACACGATGAACAAGGGCAGCTGCCTGCGGGGCTGCATTGGGAGGAGCGTGGGCCACCCAGACACCCTGGGTTACCATCCCCCTCCACTCAGCACTGGTGTGGCCCCACACACATGGGTGAGTCCCAGGGAGTGGGTCCCCATTCTGGAGAAGTGGGGGGGACCTGGGGAGTGTTGAGTGAAGCTCTGCCAAGGTGGGGTTTGGGGCCCAGTGCCAATTCTTCTTCAGCCCAGGCAGCACCCACCTGGCTATGAGAACACGATGGAGACCATGTCACAGGCCTTGCACAATCCCATGTGCACAACACGCCCTGCTTTCCCCGGTCTGTTGTGGGTCAGCAATCCCTTCCTTGGCCTTCAGCTACCTGGACACGGCTGAAGGAGGACGTAGCCTACGACCTTCCCAGGGATGGAGGGAAGCTGACAAGCCTATAACTCTCCCCTATAATTCTCCCAGTTCTCATTCCTGCCCTTCTTGAAGATGGGTTTGCCCTCGGCCTTCTCCATGGACCCCAGAACCTCTCTGATTGCTCTGGCCCTTCTGAGGGCTCAGCCCAGAATCACCGGCGAGGGTGACGGAGCCAACAGGAGCACTTGCCATGAGCCTGTCCAAGGCAGCGGAGATGAGTCTCACTGGGAGAGTGGGGGTTGTTCCTGGGTCACACACACAAGTGTCCGGGCTCTGTCAGGTGCCCACATCTCAGCTGGCCCCATGCCCTCACCTTACACACAGGGGGTTCAGAGACACGAGTCCTTCCCTTGCACACGCAGAGGCAGTGCATTGCCGGAGTCGTCGTGTCTCTCTGGGCTCCTGCTGCCACGGCCAGAGGCTGGGAGGCCCCTCAGCCCTGTGCTGATCACCCTGCTCTGCACTCGTGGGAGATGCCCCACGGCATGAGGAATGGACTCGGGGACCTCGGTTCAAGGAAACACCTCCCAGGGCTGCAGCCAGGGGGTTGTCCAGGGGACGTTACTGTCAATGTGAAGTGACCTCATGACCCTGTTTGTGCCACACACCTTCACAGCACCCCCAGGAATAGCTGATGGCAGTTGTGCTCTCTCACCTCACACACATGATGTGCATGTTTACATCTCCTCCATAAAATGCAAACATGAACTTCTGACCTACTCGTTTGGTGTCCCTCTGTGGAGGGACAAAGACCCTCTCCGAGCTGAAGTGAGAGGCCAGAGCTGGAAATGGTGTTTGGGAGGGGCTAGAGCGTGATGATTTCCCTGGGTCAGGGTCATGGTCTAGCCCCAGCCAGCATCTGAGCCCCACACAGCCACTCACTCACTGCCCTGGGTGCGATGAGGGAGTGAAGCACAAGGGTAAAAGTAAGAAAACTCACAAGTTGAGATACAGACTATTTTATAGGTAAAGCAAAAGCCACACGTGTAAGCAGAGGAAAACATGGAATTCAATCACTTCCCATTGCCAGTCAGGTCTTCTGCCAGAATATCAGGGCTCCGTCACACATAACAGTGACGTGGGAAGACGAACTCCATGACTCTGAATGTCCCCATGTTCGTCCTTCTCCCCCAGCTTTATATAACTGAGCATGATGTCCTAAGGTACAAAATACCCCGTTGGTCAGTCGGGGTCAGCTGTCCCAGCCGTGTCCCCTCCCAGCTCCTTGTGCACCCCCAGCTGCTCGCTGGTGGGGTGGGGTGAGGAGCAGGAATGTCCCTGACCCTGTGTAAGCCCTGCTCAGCAATAACGAAATCAGCCCTGCGTTACCAGCACTGTTCATGGCACAAACCAAACCCCAGCCCCATAGCAGCTCCCAGCAAGAAAAGGAACTCTCTCCCAGCCAGAGCAGCACAGGCAGCTGCCCCAGTGTGTCCAGTGAGCACAGACACAGAGCAGAGCCTGCTCCTTCAGGTCTCTCCCAGGAGGCCTGGCTGTGCGAGGACACTGCTGCCAGCCCCCACCCTGCAAATCACACTGTTCACCTCTTCGCTGGGGTTTTCCTCTGCGGGCCACTTCCTTGGGCGTGTTCTTGAGATCAGGTTTGGGAGAAGAGCTCAGCCTTCAGGCACTGCCCTGAGCAGATCCTCTTTCATGAGGGAACCGCTCTTCGGGAGGCCGGCTCTGTCACACAAGTGCCCAGTGCCTGTCCCTGCCTGCGGTCACAGGGCTGTCACACAGCAGGAGTGTGACCAAGCTGCCCGAGCACTCAGGCCTCACACCAAACCGAAGGGATCAGAAAGAGAGTGTGGAAGGGAAGAGAGAACATCTCTGGAGGACCAAGCGCTCCCTGGCAGGGCTGCCATGCTGGGACTCTCTTCCCCTCCACCGCTGCACACAGGAAATTTACGTGCAGGTCCTTAAAAACTTAAAGAAAGTATCTCAGTACAAGAAAAGTCGCTGGAGGCCCTTTATTTTGTTGCAACACACAGAGATCATGGATCCTCATTCATGCAGCCAGTTGGTGAGAAAAGCAGACTGAATTCAAAAGGGGAAGAAAAAAACATTAAAAGAAAAATCCAACAAAATAACCCAGAAAATTCAGAGATTGGAACTGTACAGAATTATATTGTAATTAATATGAAGAAGATAAGCAGTTCATTGATTCAGCATAACATCTAGTTATCAGATTCCTCATGGAATCCTTTATCTCCTGGTTCCTCATGCTGTAGATGAGGGGGTTCACTGCTGGAGGCACCACCGAGTACAGAAATGACACCACCAGGTCCAGGGATGGGGAGGAGATGGAGGGCGGCTTCAGGTAGGCAAATAGAGCCGTGCTGATTAACACGGAGACCACGGCCAGGTGAGGGAGGCACGTGGAAAAGGCTTTGTGCCGTCCCTGCTCAGAGGGGATCCTCAGCACGGCCCTGAAGATCTGCACATAGGACACCACAATGAACACAAAACACCCAAAAGCCAAACAGGCACTGACCATGATAAGCCCAACTTCCCTGAGGTAGGAGTGTGAGCAGGAGAGCTTGAGGATCTGGGGGATTTCACAGAAGAACTCGTCCACAGCATTGCCCTGGCACAGTGGCAGTGAAAATGTGTTGGCCGTGTGCAGGAGAGAATTGAGGAACCCAGTGCCCCAGGCAGCTGCTGCCATGTGGACACAAGCTCTGCTGCCCAGGAGGGTCCCGTAGTGCAGGGGTTTGCAGATGGCAACGTAGCGGTCGTAGGACATGACGGTGAGGAGAGAAAACTCTGCTGTAGCAAAGAAAAAGAAAAAAAAGGTCTGTGCAGCACACCCCAAGTAGGAGATGTGCCTGTTGTCCCAGAGGGAGTTGGCCATGGCTTTGGGGAGAGTGGTGGAGATGGAGCCCAGGTCGAGGAGGGAGAGGTTGAGGAGGAAGAAGTACATGGGGGTGTGCAGGCGGTGGTCACAGGCGATGGCGGTGATGATGAGGCCGTTGCCCAGGAGGGCAGCCAGGGAGATGCCCAGGAAGAGCCAGAAGTGCAGGAGCTGCAGCTCCCGTCTGTCTGCGAATGCCAGGAGGAGGAACTCGGTGATGGAGCTGCCGTTAGTCATTTGTTTCTACTGGACATGGGGACCTCTATGTGTTGGAAAAACAAGTGAGAATTTAGGGTAAATTTCTCTGAACAAAAGATACTCCTTAACTTTTGACTAATCCCTCCTTTAACACTCCCATTATGATGTACCCGTGGAACTGTCCTGGGGGTGATGTGGGGCTGGGAGCAGCCCTGCCCCAGGCAGCACCCTCTCCACAGCAGCAGGACCCTGCCCTGCCGGGGTCTCTCCTGCCCCCACAGCTGCTCCCCCCGGCGCCGTGGGCAGCTCCCCGGGCAGGCTGAGTGCTGACCCTGGCCGGCGGCAGAGTCCCTGCCCCAGCACACAGCCCCGGGGGTGCAGGGACCCTGCTCGGAAGGACAGCCCTGGGCACCCCCGGCCGCACCCGCGCCTGCACCCCCTGCAGCCGTCCCCGGGAGAAGGCAGAGCCATGGCCTGTCCCTCTGGCAGCGCAGCAGGGAAGCCCTGCTCGGGAGCACGGCCTCCTCCTCCAGACACCAGGGAGATTCCTGGGGCTGTGCCGGCCTCACCACATCCCTCCGCACCTGCAGCTGCCCTGCCCCGCACCCACAGACTGACGGTGTCACAGGCTGGGAAGATTTCTCCTGCAGTGAGCTCTCAGCACCCTGCCAGTGCCGTCTGCCTCTGCCCTCTCTGTGCCCGGCTCCTCTGCCCTCGGTGCCTGCAGGCAGTGCCCTCAGCCCTGCTGCGCTTTGCAGAGGAGCTGCTCCTGGGCAGAGCTGGCTCTCTGCAGCGCTGACCACTTGCCCTCAGCTCCCTCCAGCCCAGCAGCCCGGCCCAGCATCACAGCAGAATGCAAGCCCAAGGCATTTTAATGACTCCTTGAGGAGGGTTGGTCTGAGTCCATGGACCTCAGACAGTGATTGGATGATGAAGGTGCCAGTCAGGAAGTCAAAGCCAGAGGCCAACTGCAAAGTTTCTTGGAGTGTTAATGGCTCCCAGTGAGGACCGTTACTGACAAAGCCTCCCCATTGTGTAATTAGACAAGAAAACTCGAGGCAGAGAATATCGGTAAACAAAGGCCCTGTCAGTGTGGAACAGATTCTGAGCAAACCTGGGTGTGTTACGTAAAGTCAAAGGGCCATGGCCTCACCCCCAGAACCGGGGAAGTCAGTTCCTGTCCCTCACCCATTGCTCAGGGCTCTTCCCGGGGCAGGGTGATGTGGGGATGGGCAATGCCAAGGGCAGGACTATGGTCCAACCCCTGCCAGGCTCTCGGCTGGGGAAGGGGAGGCCATGAGACCCAGTGCTGGGAGGGGAAGGGGCTTCCTCATGGCCACCAGTGGCAGAGACACCAGCCAGAGCCAAGGGCAGAGAGAGCTCAGCTCTGCTGGGGGATGCTCAGACTTTGCTCACCCCTCTGTCGTCTCCACCACAGGCTGTCCCACCGTGTCCCACACCTGCACCTCTTTCTCTGCCGGCTGGAGACGTCCACCCAGCTCCCACACCCTGCTCTCCCCTGAGCATCTCCCTTCCTTTCCTGAGATCTCTGCCTCCTCCCTGCCTGCTCCTTGACACACAAAGCCTGGGGCTGCTCCAGTCTCCCTCGGGGTGACCTGTTCCACCACAGCACTGCCCTTCCAGGGACATTGCTCTCTGCCCAGTCTGTTCCTCCCCAGCTCCACTTGATGCATTACTTCTTGCTCATGGTGTATCTTTCAACAAAGACAATCTCCATTATCTCTGAAGTCACCCCTCAGCCACTCTCAGGCTACTCCTATGGTGCCTGGAGCCTCCACACCGCTGGGCCAAAAATTCACGTCCCTCAGCCACCTCACACAGGTTATGTGTACAATGTCCTGAGCCCCACCTTGTCAGACCTTCACTCAACACTATTCAGGTCGCCCTTACTTCTCCAAAATGGGGAGACTGCACTGGGTCTGGCTGAGCTGGAATCGGTTTCCCCTACAGCAGCCCTCACGGTGCTGTGGTTTATGCTGGGAGCTGCAGGGTGTTGGCAGCACCCTGGTGTGGTGGCTGCTGCTGAGCAGGGCTTACACAGCACCAAGGCTCCTTCCGACATTTCCCCCAGTGGGACGGGGTGGGCAAGATCTTGGGAGGGGACACAGCCAGGACAGCTGACCCGAACCGACCAAAGGGATATTCCAGACCATGTGACGTCTGCTCAGTGTAAAGCTGGGAGAAAGGAGGAAGGGGGTGGGGTCACCCTTGGTCCTCCGAGGCAACCACTACGCGTATGGGAGCCCTGATCCTGAGAAGGCCCCACATCGCCTGTCCATGGGAAGTAGAGAATAAATCTTTTTGATTTGCTTCCACGCGCAGACCTTTGCTTTGTTTTGCTTAGATTAAAACTGCTTTTTTTTCTTTTTTTCCACAATTATTGGTTTATATTATTTCCTTTCCCCTCTTTGCTCTGTTGAGAAAACAAGGAGAAAAGGGGGGGAAGTGATAGAGTGACTTGGTGGATACCTGGCGTTTAGCCAAAGTCAAACCATCACAGTCTATTTGGGCGCCCAACGTGGGGGAGACACAACCTGTAACACACCCATCTGTGTGGGGCCACAGCAGTGCTGAGTCACTAACACAAGTGACAACAAATGCAATGCACTGCCTGCAGCCTGGGAACTCAGGGTAAGTCTCGGGCAAGACCCATAGGTTCTACTGGGAAGGCCCCGGTTCCTGTGGGGGCACCACGGGTCATGTTACCAGTTCCAGCAGATTCCTGGGGATGACCCACAGCTGAAGAGGCCATTGGGAACCTGAGAACCTTGGCCCAGCTATTAGCAGGCACAGGAGCATCCGTGAGCACTCCTGGGTCATCTGGGGTAAACCCAGGCTGAAGAACTCCAGGAGAAGTGTCTCCAAGTGGCCGTGACAGAGCCCATCACCTTGACCCACTCTGGGAAAATGTCACCTTCCAGGAAGGGAAATTCCAGGCAGTCATGTGACCAGGCCCATCAGTCAACCTGCAATGTAAGGGAAAGGAATATTTCTGATGCTGTGGATGCAGACGGCAACAAGCATTGGACTGTGCCTCAGAATATTCCTGGGAATCTCATCAAGCTGGTCCCTGCGCTGAGGCAAACACTGTGAGCAGAGTGAAGGGCAGGGAGCGCTGGCCTAACCCCCAGCAGGATGTAGATCTCTGGGTAGGAGCTGTCTGCCTTGTGCCGTGACCAGTGCAGGTGACACTGGAGTGAAAGCCCCAGCCCAGCCCCCACAGAGGGGAGGCCACGGCCACAACTGCAGATCGGTTTGGGGCAGCTCTGCAGTGACAGCTGGAAACACCAAGTGCATCTTGGTAGCAGCAGATCCTTTCAGTGCACGGACAGAAGCCCCCTGGCCAGAGCAAGGTGGCGGCCACCACTGCACATCTCCTGCTGGACGCTGCTCTGTCTTGCTGGGGTCTGCTCCACAGCGCCGAGTCTGATCCCAGCACCGACTTTGTGGCAGTAATTCTGCATGAGCACTGCAAAGCCTGAAGGCGACACGTCCCCCCCGGCTCTGCCCAGGCGTGGGGCAGGGAGAGGGAAAGGCCAGCGAAGGGCTGGGTGTGGCTGTTGAACGTGGGGTCCAGCAGCCATGAGGGGTCAAGGGAGTGGATGGGGAGAGACGGGCAAAGGCGCCACAAATTGTGATGCTGATTGTGACTCCATGACAGCCACAGGGTCCTGATTGGCCAGCAGCTGGCCCCAGCAGTCTGGGGACAAGACATGGGTTCTGAATGCGGAGGAACCTCTGTTATTCACAGAATCACAGAATCACTGAGGTTGGAAAAGCCCCTTGGGATCATCGAGTCCAACCATCAGCCTGACTCTACAAGTTCTCCCCTACACTGTATCCCTCAAGGTCTCATCTAAACCACCCTTAAACTCATCCAGGGATGGGGACTGCCCCCCCCTCCCTGGGCAGCCTGTTCCACCCTCTGACCACACTTTCTGGGAAAAATTTTCTCCTCCTGCCCAGCCTGACCCTCCCCTGTGGCAGTTTCCAGCCGTTCCCTCTTGTCCTGTCCCTGATCCCCTGGGAGCAGAGCCCAGCCCCCGCACTCTGCACTGTCCTGTCAGGAGCTGCAGAGAGGGATGAGGGCTCCCCTCAGCCTCCTCCTCCTCACACTGAACACTCCCAGCTCCTTCCCTGGCTCCTCACAGGATTGATTCTCCAGCCCTTCCCCAGCCTCGTTGCCCTCCTCTGCCCTCGCTCCAGCCCCTCGAGATCTCTCTGGGATTGAGGTGCCCAAACCTGGACACAACCCTCCAGGTGTGGCCTCCCCAGGGCAGAGCACAGGGGGACTGTCACCTCCCTGCTCCTGCTGGTCACACTAGTGCTGACACAAGCCAGGATGCCGTTGGCTTTCTTGGCCCCCCGGGCACACTGCTGGCTCCTGTTCAGCTGCTTGTCAGTGAGAACCCCCAGAGCCTTCTCTTAGGCTGCAAACCAAACCAGGGCGTTATCATCCCCTTGACTCAGCGCTGGGGAGGCCACCTCTAGACTGGTGTGACTGGGGGAGAGGCTCCCTGTCCTGGAGGAATGGAGAGGAAAGGCAGAAGCTCCAAAGCAGATGTGCCAGGGTGGGCTTTGGGGCCTTTGTGGAGAGGCTGAAGGACCGGGGCTGCTTGAGCCTGGTGAGGTGGAGGCTCCGGGCACTACAGCAGTCGCCTGCACCTGCTGGGAGGAGAGTTTCTGAGATAACGGAGCTTTTCTTGGTAGTGGGAAGAGAAGGAAACCTCAACAAAGTGCAGACTGGGAGGTTCAGATGGGAGTTGAGGGAAAAGAAATCTCAATCAGGAGGTGGTATTGTGGTGTAAGAGGTCGCCCAGAGGGAGTGTGGGTCAGCCTGTGGCTCTGTGTTTCAAGGAACAGGCAGTGAGTGTGGAGAGACATCAGTGAAGGGGTGGGAATGCCGGGAGGAGAGCGAGGGAGGAAAGGGAGATGGATGTCACCAGCCTGGAGGGAAAAAGGCGCCTGAAGGGCCCAGCAGAAGCAAACCTGCAGCAGAGATGGCTGAGGGCTCTGCCAGGGCTGAAAGGCCACACGAGACAGAGCTCTTGGCCCCCTTGGTCATGGCAGTTGCCCTGCCATGGGGGGCTACCGGGATAAACCTGATGTTGAGGCTCTGGACTGTGTTTTCCTCCTCGCCCCTTCCTGGAGAGGCCAGGAGGGGTTGTGCAGTTTCCTACACTCGGCATTGCTCCCCCTCACAGCCCCTGCCCCCAGGAAGAGCCCTGAGCCACACACGAGGGGCAGCATCTCCTTCCCAGGGCCTGAGGGTCAGGGCTTGGCCTTTGTGCTCCATCACCAACCCAAGGGTTTCACAGCAGGACAGCCCTGCACGGGGCCTTTGCCTGCCTGCAATCACAGCCTCCAATTCTCTGCTCTAACGAGTCCCTGCAGAGGCTTTGTCAGTCCTGGCCCTCCGTGGGGCCAATCAGGGCTTCAGGGCATGGGGAGCTTTGCTGCTGACTTGGACTTGTTGAGTCCTTTGCTCAGTCTCCTCTCAGGGCCTGAGCATCATGGGCATGGGGCCAAATACACCACGGGGCTCATTAAAATACACAAAGCCCTAACGAGCTCGTTCTCTTCCTTTAGATTTCTTCAAGTCTTCAGGACTTGTGCAGCTAATTGGAGTCATTTCCTGGTGTAGTTAAGGAGGAAGATTTCAAAGTGCCCCTAATACAAATCCATCTGTATTTTAAAGAGCACATTATTTAATTTACACTTTAGAGAAGAGGCGATAGCAGCACTCTCTGACTGACATCGATGCAGAGCATCTCCTCGGGAGATCTCCTGGACAGTCCCTTGGGGTCCAACACAGTCCGGACAACCTTTGTCCTCACCCCCAGTCCCAGCATTTCTCTCCTCAGCCGCCTGGGACTCGCATCATCTCTCCTTACATCAGATTTCTCCTCTGATCTCTGCAGCGGGAGGTTACAGCTCCTTTGCACAATCTCCCCCCTGTTGTCCTTGGAGAACCGCCTGCACACGGGCGCAGAAGGATTTCTGCTGTTTGCAGGCAAGGAAAAGTCAAACATCATCAAGTTTCATTCTCTCCCATAAGTCAAGGACAAGCTGTCCCCCATGAGTTTGCCTTTTGACAAGGGGTAACGTTATGAGAAATATTTTAGGTTGGTAGAAAGAAAAAGGTAGAGATAAGCATACTGGAGGAGTTGGCCAAGGAGACTATTAGTCTGCTGAGAGAGAGGCAAGATTTTAACCACCTGAAGTTCAAAGCAGCAGCTCGTGAGCTGAGAGGAATCCGAAAGTACCGAAAGGATGAGAAAGAAAACAAAAGAATTGTGGGGAAAGCCCCTTTTTTTTTTTTTTTTTTTTTTCCCTAGTTATTTCGCATTGTGAAAATGTGTCTTCGGGAATGGTTCGTTCTATTGGGACAGGTGAAAAGAAATGAAAGCTTGATTTGACACAGCGTTGCCCAGAAGTGACAATGAAGTTACAGGGGAAGAGCAATTTTTTTAAATTTTTTTTTTTTTAAATATTCCCTTTTAAAAATCACGGGGTTGGGGGAGGTCTCTGGTGGGTGAGGACAAGCCAACGTCGCACCCACATTTGAAAGAGGCCAGAATTGCCCCCCAGCACCCACTGGGTGCACGAGGTGAGGAGTGGCCCTTCCAATGAGCCCTCTCGGGTGACATTCCCGGGCACCCAGAAGAACAGACAGTGCCCAAACAGACCCCCCAAGGGGACATCATGGCTCCCCAACCTGATTGCCTTCATGGGGAAGTGGCCGCCTTGGTAGGTGGGAGGAGAACGGTGGGGGTCACCTGACTCCAAGTCAACAAGACCACTGGACACGGTCTCCCTCAATATTCTCGTACCTAAATTAGGCCGTTACAGCCGGGCTGGGGTGGCAACGAGATGGGTAAAACACCCGTTGGAGGCTGAGAGAGCTGTGGTGGAGGGAACACCTGGAGGTCACTGGGACATACTGGGGCCTTGTGGCAGCACAGGGGACCCTTCTGGGTGCACCCATGACCCAGAGGTGGCAGCTGTGGCCGTGCTTGTCACTGACACTAGAGACGACAATTCCTGAGCCCTGGGGGCGCCGTTCAGATGAACCCTGCCAGGCAACGGGACCCTCCTGTGAGGAACCTCATGAGACAGAAGAAGGACAAAGGTGACGTCTTGCACCTGGGACAGACGGACACCCTGCTGTGGCGGGAGAAGGGCGCTGCCTGGCTGGGGAGCAGCTCTGGGGACAAGGCCTTGGCCGTGCCGGGGGACGGTAAGAAAACATGATCCAGTAATGGGCCACGTGATCCAGCGTGGACTTTGTTGGCCATCATTGGCCATTGCTGGCCTTTGTTGGCCTTTGTTGGCCTTTGTTTATGTTTATTGGCCATTGTTGGTCATTGTTGGCCATCATTGGTGGTTTTTTGGACTTTGTTGGCAATTGTTGGCCTTTGTTGACCTTTTTTGTCCATTGTTGGCCATTGCTGGCCATGATTGGTCTTTTTTGGCCTTTGTTGGCCATCCTTTGACATTGCTGGCCTGTGATGGCCTTTTTTGGACATTTTTGCCCGTTGTTGAACTTTGTTGGCCCTTGTTGGCCATTGCTGGCCTTTCACAGTCTTCATTGGCCATCGTTGGACTTTGTTGGCAATCGTTGGCCTTTGTTGGCCATTCCTGGCCTTACTTGGCCTTTGCTGGCAATCATTAGCCATTGCTGGACTTTGTTGGCCATCATTGGTCGTTATTGTCCATCTTTGGCCTTTATTGGACATTGTTGGGTTTTTTTGGCCATCCATGGCCTTTGTTGGCCATCGTTGGACATCGTTGGTCTTTGTTGAATGTCATTGGCCTTTGTTGGCTTTTGTTGACCATCGTTGGCTTTTGTTGACCATCGTTGGACTTTTTTGGCTTTTGTTTGCCATCGTTGGCCTTTGTTGCTGACCCCAACTGACCTAAGGGATATTCCAGACCACGTGACATCTGCTCAGTATAAAGCTGGGAGAAAGGAGGAAGGGGGTGGGGTCACCCTTCGTCCTCCGATTCAACCCCTCCATGTGTGGTAGCCCTGCTCCCTGAGAAGGCACGACAGCGCCTCCCCATGGCAAGTAGAGAATAAATCTGTTTTCTATGTTGTTTGGGTTTTTTTTTTTGCTTCAACGTGTGGACTTTTGCTTTGCTTCATTTAAAACTCCTTTTGTTTTACCCCCAAGGGTTGGTTCATCTAATTTTCTTTCCCGTTTTTGCCCTGTTGAGAAAAACAAGGGGGAAGGGGGGGGGGGGGGGGGCAAGTGATAAAGCAACTTGGTGGCTACCTGTCGTTTAGCCATGGGGTCACCAGCATGGATGCGCTGCCCCTTTAAGAGCCCCACGGGGCCAAAGTCTGATGGAGAGTCGGGATTGACAGTGGATGGTGGTGGCCTGGAATGTCAAGGTGGACGTTTTCGTGGTTTAATAAATTAGCAGCGACACATTCCAAATTCCAATCAGGTATCGTTCCCTCGGTCTCTGCTCCGTCCTTCCACAATGTTTGCTGAGGTCATTTAGTCCGTAACTTCGGGTTCCATCTGTCCGGAATCTGAGGAATGAGGCGGAGTCGGCTCACTCGGTGCGAGCAGGAGGCTTTGGCTGTGGCCCGGGGATGCTGCAAGGCACTGTGGGCAATACCAGGGGTATGTGACACTGCGGTTCATTGGCTGTTCTCACCTAAAACCAGCTCCCATCGAGGCACACATCGGCCCTCTCCATCCTTCGGGCTCCCCCACCAAGTGCACCCAGGGCCTTGGGCAAAAGTAAGCCCACGCACGGGTTTAACTTTACCCCATGGAGGAGTAACCCCGACGGTCTTCCCCAACATAATCCCAGGGAACACTACGGGGCTTTGTCGTGCCGATTTTGTGGGAGTAGGATATAATCCACCTGCCAGGCCTCCCCATATTTATGTTTTAACCATCATCCTCTGTACCAAAGGGGCTTTATCCGATTGGTTGCTTGATCGTAGCACATTCATGGTGTCCACCCCTCAGTCACGAGCCCGTCTCGATGTTCCATCTCAGCCCTGATGGCCTGAGGAGTCAAGGGCCCAGCGAGCCAGAAATTCACCTTTATGCTGCCAGTCCAGAAACCGGGAAGCGGCGGACGGACTCGGAGCAGGAAGGCGACAAGATCGTAAGACTGACAAAGAGCAGCAGATGCGTGCCATCTCCAAAGCGCCAGGATCGTAAGACTGACATCGGGGCAGCAGATCGAAAGTCTTGCTTCAGGAGAGTTTTCACTCCGAGAAGGGCTGCCCCGGAAAGGCTGTGGTAGGGACTTACCTAGGAACGGCCAAGGAATAAGGAATTAAGGAATTAACTACACTGGTCTTTGGCTACTTGATCAGATATTAAAGAAGGTCGTCAGGCCACATGATCCAGGAATTTAAGGAATTAAGGAATTTGAGGAATTTGAGGAATTTTCGCCCAGGCAGG